>NW_023494797.1:6380000-7018750 GCF_904425465.1 Colossoma macropomum
CTCCACGGAGCGCTGCAGCAGAAGAGGTGACACGCGCACACACACTCTCTTTTACCCTCTCTCTCTCTCTTTCTCTCTCTTTCGTTGTCTCACTCTCTCTCTCTCAGTGTCTCTCTCTCTCTTGCTCTCTCCGAGTGATGCTGCAGAGATGGTGAAAGCAGCAATTGCAGCAGCGCAAACCAATGACAGACAAGCGGAGAAGAAAGAGAGACGGGGGAGGAGTGGAGAGAGTGAGAGGAAAAGAAATAGAGAGGGAGGGGACAGAGAGAAAGAAAGAAAGATTTTCTGTTTTGCCTTCTCTTTTCCCCTAGTTTTCTTTCAGTTGACTCACTCTCTCTGCACTCTTTTTGCCTGTGTGTTTTCCTCCATGTACCACCTGTGCTTCTTTTTTTGTTCTCTGTACAGTTTTTTCTAGGTTGTCTTCTGACTTCTGTTGAGTGAGTGTGGGTTTGTGTTCCTTCATGAACCACTTTCTTTGCCTATTTATTTTCCCTCTTTGTAGCTATTTTTCTTGCCTTTTTAAATCCTTTTAAGCATGTGTTTGTTTGATTAGATCACTTTGTTCCTTATGAATAAAACTGCACATCAGGTATACATGTCTGTACACAGATCCCAGAGGGGACTTGTGTAAACAATGTTTTATATAGTCTCCACTAGATGTGGGCAATATGGCCAAAACCTTATATCTCGGTTTACAAACTTCAATTGCAAAAAATTAGGACAGTTTGTGAAATGCAAATTAAAACAGAAAGCAGTTTATCAATGTATTATTTTAAATAATTTGTATTTAAATTTTTGGTAAATACATGCTTGTTCTGAAATCAATGCCTGCAATATGTTCTAGTTGAGACTGGGGCAACTTTAGACTGGGGATGTTGTGAAATGTTTAAACAACACAAACAAGTAATGCAGTCATGCTTGGGTATACAAGCATCCATGAAAGGCCTAGTCATTTATGAGCAAGGGTGGACTGAGGCTGACCGTTTGTGAAAAATGTATTGACAAATAATATAACAGTTTAAGAAGAGTGCTCATTAATGCACTCAGTGTTCCTCAGTTGCAAGGATTTTAGGTCTTTCGCCCTGTTAGTGCGTAACTTCAAAAGATTCAGGAAATCTGGAGAAATCACTATGCATAAAGGGCAGGGCTGAAAAACACAAATGGATTGCCTGTGACCTTCAATCCCTCAGATGGCACTACATTAAAAACTGATATGCTTCTGTGAAGGATATCACCGTATTGGCTCAGGAATACTTTGTCAAAATATATTCATTAAGTTCAATAAGTTTAAACTGTCCTATGCACAGCAGAAGCCATTTGTCAACACTGTCCAGAAATGCTGCAGGCTCTGGGTTGTAAAATAGACTGAAGCACAGTGGAAATGTGTATTGTGATCTGACGACTCAACGTCTCTGATTGTTTATGGAAATAATGGATGACGTTCTCCAGGCCAAAGAACAAAAGGACCATCCTGATTGTTACCAGCATAAAGTTAAAAAAACAGGGTCTGTCATGGTTTCGGTGTATTAGTGCCCATGGCATGAATAACTTGCACACCTGTGAAGGAATCCTTTAATGCTGAAAGATATATACACATTTTGGGGTAACACCTTCTAGATGACGTCTTTTTCAGGGACATCAGGAATTTTTCAGTATGATGATGCCAAGCCACCTTCTGCATGTGTTACCATAGCATGGCTGCGTAATTAGAGCTCTTTAAAGGTTCACTCTCTAATTGAAGCTGGCAGGAGGAAGCAGCTGCCAGTGGCAGTTGATAGTCAGTGAGTGGTAATTGCCAAGTCAGGTGGTAGCTGCCATTCACAAGGTCTCTTGCCCTGTAAGTTTGTACGTTGTTGATGTCACCGACAGAGGACCACAAGGCTTAGGGCACCATTTGGGACTGGGCTAGAGACAGTCCAGAATCAGCCCCAAGGTGTGATTTTCATATGTGATTGGCAGCTGCCACTTGCTTTAACAGCTACTACTGTCAGACTGGTGTCTTCCACTGATTAACTGACAGCTGCCATTAACCAATTGGCAGCTGCTACAACCTGACTGCCAGCTGCTGCTAAATATGTGGCAGCTCCCACTGATTGATTGCCAGCTGCCACTTACATACTGACTACCACCAACTGATTGGCAGCCATCACTAGCTGACTGGCAGCTCTCACTAAACGAATGCCAGTGGTTGACTGGCAGCTGCCACTAACCAATTGGCAGCTAACTGACTGGCAGCTGTCACTTACTGACAAAAAAGTGCCCCCAAAATGTGCACAGGCTGGCAGGTGTGTGATGTTATCATGAACAGTCTGATAAACCTATAGTAAGAACAAGCTTTACTATAATATACATTAAAAAGGATCTTGATTTGCAATAAATCAGTAACATATCAAGATTATAGCAAAATCAACATGCACTGTACTGCTCCAAATTGGTGGGCCTAAGAAAAGTTTTAATCCCAGCTGTGCCACATGTAGTCAATGACCACACATGCTTTAAAATACAGTTGGCCATGGGGAGGCGAAGTAAGGAAGACAGGCTATCCATCGTGAAAACAGATCTTAAGAAAATGTTTTTTAACCTAATGTCTATCTGCCGCATCTGCATTGTACGTTCGCTTAACACACTCAGTTATTTTGACAAGTCTTCCTGTAACTTGATGTTACCTATTAACCTGTTAAGTCACTTCAAATTGATGCCATTGTGCAGTTTCTGTATTCTATGAATATCTGCTTAAAATATGTAACCATGCAACAGGAATTTGAGACTCCAACTACTCTAACAGTACAAGTGTTAGGATGAGAATGACATGAGAGAATGTCTTACTAAAGCTGTTTTATCCAATTTTCAAACATTAAAGCAACACAGATAAAAAGCTCACATCACTATGCTAATAATGTATTACTATAAATTCTTCCCTTTGGAAAACAATTCCATTGTCTGAAAGAACAAATTCTGCAGATTTACAGTGTTATTTACAAATACTTTCATAAAAGTGTCCTACAAAAATATGTCATACAAATTATGACTTCAGTTATAAGTGTGTTTCAAGTCAATAGATTTTCTATTCTGCAGGGAAATTAGCACAGCAAAAAAAAATTTGTGGCAGTGGACATTATGCTAGATTTGTGGCAGAGGCATCCATTGAAAAATACTTGAGATTTTTAACTCAAAATCTGATTCATTTTCTGACCTCAAACATCCAAATCTGTCATATCAGGACAGGAAAGGTGTCCCCATAAGTAAAGCTGTCACAGTTAACATGTTAATAATTCATTAAAGCAATAAATGATAAGCTTGTTTTTGTATTCTCCTAACACATTTTCCTAGTTTGACCCTTCAAACTGTCCGTAATAGTGCAGGTTTAAACTCAACAAGCTCAGTTGCTTGCACACTGTATGTTGCTATGTCAGAATCCTAGACTATAGCCCTCTTGTTCAATTACAACTTTTAAATGAGTTTTAAAGCAGCCTCCGTCACCTTCAGCAGACCATGCTGGACAGGAACCATTATCTGCATTTACAGTACTGTGCAAAAGTCAGAGACCACTTTTCGCTATTTAATTTCCAGCCAAAATAGCCATGAAGTAAAAGTTATTTATTTTTAGGAGATATTTTCAGGAGATGTTTCTTAGGACTTTAGATAGACAATAATCTGTGTGCATAAGAAAGGGGCAAGTCAAAGGAAAATAAGTGAAAAAGCAGGAGTTTAAATAAATTAATAAAAGATATACAGAAAATGGGACTTCCAACAACCGTGCAACTGTCACCATCAGATAAATAGTATTAAAGCTTTCATCTTTGAGAAATAGCAGAAAAAAGCTCCACTTTTGCTTCACATCTTAAAAAAATTCACAGGTCTTTCTGTCAATCTTTTCACTGTGAGATGTCAGCTCAACACTGTGAGTGTGAAAGGATGTTTTCAGGCCTCAACATGATTGAATATGCTTGGTATTGCTTGGATTACGAGAAACAGAAAGTGCATCCGACTTCTAAGACTAAATGTAAGAGGTGTGGCAAAATATTTCTGCAGATTTCTTTGAAAAACTGAAAGCTAGTCTCCAAAAAAGAACAAAATCTGTAAAAAGGCAAAGGGTGGACATACTAAATACTGGAACATTTGATATTATGTTTAGTTGTTGAGGTTTCTGTATAATTTTCCCTTAAAATGTTTTCTGCCTGAAAACAAATAACATGAACTTAAGGTAATCGAAGATATGAAGAGTAGTACCTTTTGCACAGTACTGAACAAACTATAATGGTGCAGTGCTGTTTATGATATATACACTCATCAGTTCGGTTGGCACATGCCGTCACTGTTGCTCTCACTGGACATCTGTAATGAAAATTGGAAAATTCGTTCACCTTAAGGAAGTTGTGTGATTTTCTTGTTCAGGTTTATGTAAACCCTGTGCTCACATGATGAGAATAATTGTTACTTAATTATTGCGAGTAATAAATATGTTCTGTTGAAGCTTATTTTGTCTGCTCCATTTAGCTATAACAAAATGCATTGCTTTTTAAATGGGAGAAAAACTTTCTTTTGTGGACAAATGCAGTTGATCACGGTTAACTATTCAAAATAATGTGCTTAACTAGGATTAATTGTTTTAACTGTTTGACGGTCCTATTAAATATACATATTTCTCTGCTCTATGTAGATACCTAGAGATTTTTGCATGTGAGCTGTAGTTACTGGACTAATTGCAGCATATTGTTGGAATTGGGGCTGCTACGGCTGTTTTTCTGGGTCACTGGGGTAAGATATGAACACACACATATACTCACTCACACAGGCTCACTCTGCAGTGGTGAGAATGGGCCAGTATGTACCAGACGCAGACAGACAGTCAGGGTGGGTAGGGATGCCAGTTGAGGACACACACACACACACACAGCTTTGCTCTGTTTGTCAGGACTATTTATTTTACACACCACACCATGCGCAGCTGCTCAGCTGGAGTGTGAGCTGTGCTGTGAGCTGTAGCGAGACTAGTGATGTCCAGTTCAGAAGCAGAGTGCTTCCAGGCCTGGGCACACCTGTGCCATTTTGTGATTCATTAGACATAAAACAACAGACTTTGAAGGTACTATACTTTTCTCCTTCAAGGAAGAGCTTCGCGCTGAGTAGTACTGATAAAATTCAATATCCTAATTAGTCTTGTGGGGCCATAGGTGATCTCATAATGAGAATATATATACCTGGGGACAACCAGGAACATTTTGTTGCTGGATTGTGGCAAAATCCACTGCAAATATACGGATGCCCCATGTAAAATCCACCCCCAAATCCCTCTAGTGTACTTTCTTTTAAAGGAGTATGATCAATAACACAAGCGAAACAAGCTAGCTAGTGAGATGCTACCATTAAGTCACATTCCTTTAAATCAGTGTTTCAGATGTGCAGTTTAGTTTATCAGAAATGTGCTTGATGCACAAAAGTAATTCAGTGAAACCACCTCAAATTCTGAGGTGGCCACCTATACAGTAGCTGCTGGTAACCCATCATCAACTTTTATTACTTGTCCAATGATATCTTCTTGAGCTAATGCCATCTAGTTTAATAAAATTATTTTTCCCTAGCAAGTGGTAATGTTTATTTTTACCATGTTATATGTTGTCCGCACCAGAAACGCACATTTGTGTACTTAATTGAAGTTTTTTGTTGGAGTTTTCAGTCATGCTATACATTAAGGTACATCCATTGGATAAAGACAGGCTTGCTGTTCATCGGACAGTGTTGACAAGCACACTGACTTTGAGCTCAGTTGGACTGGTTTAGTAATTTAATTTCACACTCAGTTTAATCTACATTCCCAACCACATTTAGCCCATGGTTGTCCTCAGATATTCTCAGTATGAGATCATGTCTGGCTCTGTGAGACTATAATCCCAATATTTTCCATTTACACTGAGTTTCTAGATGGGTACATTAACCTTAGTCACTCACTGGGCAATTTATCAGATACACCTACTAAATTTAATGGATGGGCATTTCAGTCACGTTTGATGTTTGTAGTTGTAAGACATTATTTGAAAAATAATTAAAATTTAAGACTCCTAAGGCCACAGGCTACCATAAACCGGATGCATCAAAAAAAGATAAAACATGCTCCACTCAGCATTTACTATTACTATTCTATATTTAATCCTAGAGTAAATTCAAATCCATAGTAGATCAATCTGAAGGTAGCAATCTGAAGACTAAGATAAACAAATAAATGCTAAGTGTCTGTTTTGACCTCAGCTAGTGTTACTAGACTAGTTACATCATAATTAACTTCACCTGAAAGCAGTTAGTTAGCTAATACAAAATGACATTAATTCACTAAACAATGTTCTTATAAAGGTTAATTCAACCAAATCTACAAGTGTAGGGTGTAAAATGTGAGTTTTATAGCACTTTTATACAAAGCTTTCTTTATGGTATTGCTACGCTCTGTATCTTCTCATTCAGAGGGCAGGAGCCTTTAGACAGCTACAGTAATCTTTATGTGTTTCCTTCATTGGACTAAACAGCGTCCTGCATCTTAGTGTTAAGATCATTTTAACTAGTAGAGAGAGCATTCAGCAAGATGCTCTACCATTTAAGAAACGTGTTTGTGCTAAGATGCTTCCGGGAAACCCAGATAAGAAACATAAGGCACAGGTTATACCCTGCCCTCTAGTGGAGCGTATGTTTTTTAATTGTGAAAGCATATCATGCTAGAGTGAAGCTAAATTGCTTAAATTGTTACTAAGTGTACACAGTGTTTAAAAACTCAAACAAAGCTGCTGCGCCTAATACATTCAGACCATCGCAAACATCATAGCATGTTAGAAAGGTCCACTACCCAAATAATATCTGGTCAGCAGTGATCATATGGTGTTCTCTTTCCATTGTTGGATGGGGTAGAGAGTGATAGATAGATGGGATGTAGTTGGGCCTAACTGCTCTATTAGAAAGCAGAATTCCATAAAAACATACTATTTATTTCTTAAATGACAGATGGCGCTGACCTCATGCTGCCTCTCATTGGTGCCTGGCAGTGTTCTAAACCTGTGTATTTGTGTGTAGAGCTGTTAGCTTAGCGAGAAGGCCTCATCTTATACACAACCACATTGGTTCACTCCTGCTCACTGAAGCTTCACTGACGCACGTTTCGAGAATAAAGACTCAAATCTGATGTGGTAAATCTATGTCCCTGTTAGCAGCAGAGAGTAACGTTAACTTAACGAGAAGGCTAAACCACCAGCAATTCCAGCTTACTGACATCCCACTGAGGAAAGTTTAGATGTTAAAAACTCAAATCTAAGTGAGTGAAATTGAATATTTTCGTTTCTGCTCTGTTTCATCTCATAGAGGGGGAAGGGGTGGGGGTTAGAAATAGAGTAGCAAGGGGTTGTTCACAATTTGCATAATCATGTAAATTCATAGATCTTCACATTCTTAACGAGTGTTGAGGTTTAGGGACGCTCCTACACCATTTTAGTAGTTTCTTGGGTATTACAGTAATACATAAAAATAATTAACCACTTATTATTCAACATGTTTTTTTGTGTTTTAATTTATGATTAATTTACTACTAGGGGGATTTTAATATATATCAAAATAAAATGTGACATCAATTCCAGTATAGCGGTATAGATGATATCACCCAGCACTAGGGGAGATGGTGGATGTTGCTGTTGCATGTTACAAATTAAATAGCAGTTCTTACTGAAAGTAGTGGTTGTATCATAACTGTTTTTATCTTTCTCTCTTTCTTTTTGTGTTTGTTGTGACACCTCCTCTAATGAAGTATCTTTCTTATACCTTTTGATAAATCAGTCATACAAATGCTATGTACGTGACAGATTTATACACATTACAAAAAGTGAAACATACAGGACTCCATACTTCTCCACCTGAACTGCTTACAGAACTAGGTACAAGTGTAAAACATTCTTTCTTGTCATGCTTTATTGATGCTGGTTTTTCATCTTTCTCAACCAAATGCAAACCTTTGTTCGTTTTTAATGTATGTGATTTCCTATTGTGATGGAAACAGCAATGAGGGAGCTTGAGAACAGAATGCTATTTTAGAGAAAAAAAGGAAAGTCAATATCTTTTGATAAAACCTGCTCACATAATGGCACGGCAGTTCACCACTGTAGTTTGTTCAGTTCAGTTCAGTTTATTTTGTTTTGTTGATTTGTAGACTAGAAAAGACATGGCTAGGATAAAAAGGCAATACAATAGTAAATCCCCCTGAGGGTTTGTGCACGAACTCTCACTTACAATCATTTAAATAATAACGTTAGGACAAAAACAGTAAACAGAGTACAAGAGGGCACTTAAGTTGATGGCATGCAGCAAGGCAGAGTGAAAGAATTTGTGCATAAGAAAAGACAATTTATCCAGTGTTGTTCATATTATTATTATTATTATTATTATTATTATTATTACTCCATGATGAGCAAATCAAATAACAAAATCAGAAGTTACAAAAACTTTGTCCATACATTTGCATAGTTTAGCAGATGGTTTTATTTGTGAAGTAGACAAACTATCCTTATATATCCTTACATATTTAACAAATACATTTCTTCAGAGCAGTTTACTCCAGTAGGTGAATGTAACGTTAGGAATCTTGTCCACTGACTTATATATTATAGTAGAGTTTCTGATTTCAGCCTGTATTGGGGAGCATGCATGTTATCCACTATGCTATCCAGGCATTTCTAACAGTAACTCCACTGACAGAAACCGTGCTGTCACCAGAAAGAATTAAAGGGCAGTTTGTGGATAAAGACAGAAATGCAGTTTGAAAATCTGTTAGTCTAACAATAGGCAGATTATTAAAAGTTTTATTATGATTATTTATGATATTTGATTATTTTTTTCTCCTACCCCAATCTATACCATATCATCTGTAGTTCTCAGCAGAAGTTATTGCCAGACCGGAATGTCTATTTGGCTCAAAATTACATGATGGAGAGCCTATTCCAAACAGAATAACAAAAAAAATATGTTAAAAGGTTTCAGGTCAGAATGAAACTGTGGGAGAGTCATGTTGTGCTAGGCAGTATCTAGCTGCAAGAGAACCACTGGTGACATGAGTTTGAGTTTGAGAGTGTGAGCAGGCAGAATCAGTCAGTTTAAGCACATTTTGCCTGCTAAGAAAGATGACAATGCACATAGATGCTGTAGTTTTCTGCTGTCTGAGGTTATTCTCTTCATGTATTCAATATTAGTTTGAAGTCTTTTCAATCAGAAAGTGTGTTCAAACACATTCTGTTTTTAAACATTGGAAAACATTGTTTTCAAATAAAACAAATAATCAGCCCTTAGCAAAGCCTACATGATTTATCACCTTGGTTGGAGAGAACATAGTGAGAGAAAACAAAAGCATGACAATAGAGCTACTATAAAACCCAGGCTAAGACGCTCCATCGTAGGGCTTCTCTGTTGCATATCTTCTTAGCAAACACACAGTCATTACTCTATTAGAATTCTTTAGACAAAGTGGAAAATTGTATCAAGACATGGCTGAACAGCATCATCAGGCTACTAGTGGAATTGTCAGAACGTAAGAACACAAAGAAAATTTATATAAGCAATGCTTACAAATACAGACATTATTGAGAGACACTGTTCTCCTAACTGAGGATTCACCATGCAAATACAGTGGCAAGAAAAAGTATGTGAACCATTTGGAATTACCTGTTTCAGCATTAATTGGTCACTAAATGTGATCTATTCTTCATCACAGTCACAAGTACAGACAGTCACCATGTGTTAAAAGATTATAACTTTTGGTATAATTAGCTTTATGTCTTTATTATGCACATCAAGCACAAATCGTGATGCTCTCCACACCATACTTCACTGCTGGTGGTTGTATGTTGGTATGCAGTGCCCTTTTTATGCCATATGTAGTTCTCTGTGTGTTTTTCTCGAAAAACTTAACCTTAGTTTCATCAGTCCACAAACACAAGTAGCATTTTGGTGTGTCGAAGTGGTCTTTGGCAAACTTCAGGCATGCTTATTGATCTTTATTTTGGAGAGCAATGGACCCCATGCCTGTTCAGTGTTTTTATTATGGTAGACTCATGAACAGCGATGTTAACCACTTCCAGTTATTCTTTCTAAGCCTTTAGCTGTTACTTTAGTTTTTTTTTTTCCCATAGGCATTTTATCTTTGGAATGATCTTGGCTGGGTGCCCACTCAGACACAGTAATAAATTGTCTCCATTTAGAGACATTTTGTCTAACTGTTGAATACTTAAACTTTTCGAGATTACTTTGTAACCCTTTCTAGCTTTATGCAAATCAGCAAGTATCAATTATAGGTCTTCTGAGATCTCTTTACTGGGAGGCATAGTTTACATTAGCAGATGCTTCTTGTGAATAGCAAACTCAAAATGTTTGAATGGTTTTCATAAGTCAAAGTAGCTTTAACCCATATCTCCAATCTCATTTCATTGATTGGACTCCAGGTTTGCTAACTCCTGACCCCAGCTAGCTTTGTTGAAGTTACTAGCTTAGGGGCTCACAGACTTTTTCCAGTCTACACTGTGAAGGTTTGAATGATGTATTCAATATGGACAAGAACAGTACATTTTTAGTTTAAACAGATTGTGTTTGTTCTTTATTGTAACTTAGGTGAAGACCAGACCATAATTTAAGATGCCTTTATACATGAAATTCAGGTTCCTTTAAAAGGTTCACATAATTTTTCTTTCCACTGTAGATCATATATCCACCTAATGAGGAAATTCACAGTACTCATCATTGCTGCAGTGTACGTTTCACCCATAGCTGAGGCTTAGATAGCACTGGGAAGGCTATAGAATACCCATAGTGAACAATAAACTCAATGATCTAATGGCCATCTTTGAGGCAGGTCAGTTTAATTAGATGAATTCTAAGACAGTTCTACCTAAACTTTACCAGAATGTGGAACTGCTAACTAGAAGGAATATATTAGACCATGTCCATACCAACACAACAAGTGTTCCGAAGGCTTCAGCCTCCCCCAACATGGTACAATCAGGGCTGGGTTTCCCAAAATTGTTTTAGCATAAGGATGTTCGAGTGAGCATCACATTAAACACTCTCTCCACCAGTTAAGATGATCTTGCAAAACTGGGCCCAGATCATTAGTCTTTACCTCATTGAATCTGATTAGGAAAACTATCCATCAGGTGCATGAAAGTATGTGCTGATGGAGCTACCACAGAAATTCAGTCTTCTAATCCAAATGCATTGATTTTAGTCTTTATACTTTATGCTGATTTAAAGTGACTTCTTCTGCGAAAGGCTTAATTTGAAGTCTGTTTCTGAATATTATTGAAGCAGCCTGTTAGCCTATTAGGTATCTGTTAACCTTGTCATCTTCCTGTAGTGAGGACAGAATAGACTCCAGTTACAAACAATATGGTAAACAGAGCTTGATAACGCTGACATCCTAAACCAGTGATGTTCATCTGGAAATTCTTCATTTAGATGCTTTTTATAGACACGGATTTCAGCCATGGCAACACTTTTGTACACAATGAAATGGGGAGGTACTGGAGGAATATAGTGGGCAGTGTCCACTAAAAAGGATTTGTAAGCTCAGAGGTAAAAGCTTTTATAGCAGAGGTCTTGCAATATACTAATAAGTATGTGAATTTTAGTATTTAAAATTTTAGTATTTAAAATCAGTATTAGCACAATGTCATTACACCTAATAGAAGACATTTAACACTGGAGTTCATCTTTAACAGTGGAGTACCATAAGGCTGCAGACTGAGCTACTAGTTCTTCATCTACAACCATGTACCCACCCACAACTCCAGGGCCATAATTACATTTGTAGAGGGCACCACCATTATAAGGCTGATTTCTAACCATGATACCACCATTACAAGGCTGATTTCTAACAATGATACCACCATTATAAGGCTGATTTCTAACAACTATGCCTATAAAAAGGACATGCAGAGCCTGGCAGGATGACATACTGCCTGTAAGCTGCTCCTCAACACCAGGAAAGCAAAGAACATGTAAACTTAAAGAAATCTAGGAACAGAGGACTCCCCTCCATCTACGTCAATAAAGATGAAATAATGCAGTAAAACTTTATTTTGAGTGGGCCTTTGTAGATGATTAATAAACTCTTAACAGAGTATCAGTAACACCTCAACAACACATCAGTTAAGTAGCAGTAGTGAAGCAGCTGAACACATGTGGTAAATATCTTGAAGATGTACTGCTGATACATTATTTGCATTAAATAGATGTAGTGTTGATATGTTACATGAAGTAGACTTCTATTTCCTTATCCAACCTTACTCAACACCTAACCCTAACCCTGGCCCTAATCCTAAACCTAACCTCAACCTCCACCCAAAACCTACTCCTGGCCCTCACCCTGGTCCTAATCCTAAAACTAACCTTAACCAGAATCTAATCCAGTAAAGTTCCAGTTACAGAAAGGTGTTAGCAGCATGTCTATAACAGCTTGTTGAGGATGCTGAGATGGTCTGTATTAAACCTGTCACATGTTCAGTGTCTTCTCAGGTTAACATCTACAGATATGACACAGTGAAAAACAGCTGCATTCAGCAGACTATAAACATATTTTATTTATGCAGTTAATTTAAAAGACTCTTGATAATCTACTAAATGTATTCATTGCTGCTGCATCATTGATATGTTGTTGATATATTACTGAGAGTCTGATGAGTGTTTATTTCATCTAGAAAGGACCACTCAAAATAAGGTGTCACCAATAAACTATGTTTTCAGCTTGAATTTCCACATCGCTGAAGACCTCAATACCTTCTCCTTGGTGAATAAAACTAACAGTGCCTATACTTCCTAAGGGGACTGAAGAGGGTGCATTTTACCTAACAGCTGCTGGTGAAGTTCTGGCAAAATATAGAACTCATTCTGACATACTGCAAAATAATAAGGTATGCTAGCTGCTCTGCTGCTGACCTGAAAGTGCTACACTGAATAATCAGGGCTGCCCAACATATCATTGGGTTTCAACTACCAAATACTACCAAGGAACAAGAACCACTGCCTACAGTTTGCCCTCAGCATCAACATCCAGCTTCCCCAGCCACTGCATGTTTGCTCCCTTACTATCTTGTAAATGCTACAGACAATAAATGCTTGTGCAAGCAGGCTCAGAAACTGGTTCTTCCTTAGAGCTGTTATGTGAAAACCGCTTAACACTGGTAACACTGCCTCCTACCTGAAGCTGCTGCTTGGCTAAGCACTGTTTCTCACCGCTAACTAGTTCATCTGCTAGTGCTATCTTTGGGGGTACCTTCTTCCCAATCATGGCTGCATACTCCAGGACATGAGTCATGAACTTAACTGATTGTATTAAACATTCAGCCTACAGTCAGGGCACATATATACCTGCTACAGTGCCCTTGCTTTATTTTTTGCATGTGCCAGGTGGTCCAACACTTACACTGCTGATGAAAGATGAATTATTTGTTTTGTCTGTAAGCTGTCAGAATCCCACAAATCTAAAATAATGGCAGCTATCCTTTTACTGTATGCTATATGTGGTTAGCAGGTGAGCTTGCTGTGAGGAATTTCACTGCTAGATGGTAAGATTTTAGCTGTAGTGCAGCAGCTTGTAATTTAAATAGGACTGGTTAGCATATAAAAATGCCAGTTTTTTTGTTCAAGTCTGTTCCTGGACAGCAGTGACGCTGATCTATGCTCAGTACGTAATTACTTTAAATGTTTCTTGTAAATGCCACATTCTGTCAGAGAAGGGTATAATGAGAGACACTACAGCCATATGAGAGTGGTGGTCCCTCTCTCGCTCTCTTTCTTATACACATGCACATGTTTAATTAGAGACCCTTAGCACAGCTGATCAATCCTGCTCTCTGCCACACTAACTGGCCCTGCAGTGCTATCCCAGGCAGCTAGATAGTTCAGTAGGCTGATGTGCTCGTTTCCGTGGGGACAGACAGGTAGGAGAAAGTAACTACTTGCTGATTCAAACAGGTAGACTTTTCAAGAATTAGCTTAGTTCCTCAGGAGATAGAGCAGAGGTGGGTTACTTTTAAAATAGATTGACAGGTTGTTCAGTAGAATGACTGGGTGCTAAGATCTTTGGGTGTTTAGACACTACATGATTTTTCATGATTCAGCTAAGTCTGATTCATACTATTTTACAAAGATGCATGTAAACATCTGTGTTGCTATATGCAAGCTAACACTGCTGCACACTGAATTGACATCAGACGTCGAGTGTGGTTGTTCTATTGTATGGCAGTAGTAAAAGTTTAGACATGGAGTTGCTAATATGCAGAATGACACATGACTTCAGAGATGAATACCTTTGATCACTGTCTTTGTGGTTAGTCTGGAGCAGTAGTGGTAATAGAAAGTGCATTGTTTTAATAAACCTGAGATCGAAAAAAAACATTAGGGGGCTGACATCGAAACATTAATGGTTTAAGTGCCGAAGGCCCGTCCCTAATGATGCCCTTGGCTTCTTTTATCCATTCTCTTCTTAAAGAGAAAGCTTCTAAAAGACATTTCGTGTTTTACTTGATGTTGTGACAGACATATTAGCATATACCTACCACCACTATTTTCTGCTTCTCACAACCCATTGATTAGGCTGTTTGTATTCAGTCTGTGATGTATCTAGGATTTCCAGAAGGCCTAGAGTGACTTTTTTGTCATGGTCCCACCTTTTAGAAATCAAAAGGTGATAGGTTGATTGCTCTGTAATGTATTTGCTGTGTTAGGACCTCTCTTGAGCTCCTTCAATCATTAAGAGAGCTTCTTTAGATATATCTACATGATTGTCCAGTTTCCCACTGGAAGTTAGAATTTAACCCTTTTGTTTCTATTCAAAACTTAACAATAGAACAAGAGTACTACTTTAATACTTCATTTTAAATTCAAGCATGATTCTATTAAATAAAATAAACTAAAAATTCCAAGAATTTTGAGCTTAAAAGGGCAGCTTTTTTTTGAGCTTAAAAGGGCAGCTTAAATTGAGCTTAAAAGGGCATTCCAACCTAAAACTAGCGATTTAAATGTTATTTTTCTTGTTATCCTGTATTCTGTATCTTGCACAGCATTTCTCACCATCATGGCCTTGAGCGAATTCATGAATTTGCATCCTTTATGTTTTTGCCCATCAGTGTTTTCTCACTGCAATCCCTGCATGTGTTGCACACGTAAGTAAAACTACCATTGGGAATTCATCCCACTGTGATAAAGAACTGCAGTGATGTAGAGGCTTATAAATACAGACATAATGTTTGGGTTGCTAGCAGTACCATGAGTTATTTGGTTTCCTTCTGCATTCGCCAGCTAGCAGGGTATTTTTTCAAAAGTTCCTCCCTTCTTCAGTATACGTCATCTGAAGGAGGATGAGATGCATTTCAGTCAAATGCATTTTTAAAAGTTACTACCACCTTCAATATACATCATCTGAAGGGGGTTTTCCTAGTCTTTAAATCTCTCTCTCGGGACAATTGTGGCACAACTGTAGATGGTGAGTAGGCATGTTTACAACAAACATGGCAGTGGTTACATTTTTAACCTAGGCTGGAGTGCCACTTTAAGAATTAAGAGTTAAGCTCAGTCGATTATTCACCCCTAGCTATAAACAGGAGCTGCTTTTGGAAGACTCATGAGAAAGTTGGTCAAAAAGCGAAGACAGGCTTGCAAGATGCTTGTTAATATTTGTCACTATGCTATCAGAAAGAGAACTCTGGTTCTGACTTAAGAAAATGAACCAATTGTGCCCACCACTGCCCTCTGGCATGAAGTGATTGAGAAGGATCTTCCACGTGTCTCTCTCTGTATCTTTCTGTCTGTGTCTCTTGCTCTCCCTCTCTCTCTGCACTAAAATATTAATCTAGCCGCGGGCAAGTCTGTCTGATCGGGGGTCTGCCTGAAGCTTTAAGAGGGTGTGTACTGTGGATCTCTGCAGCATGTGGAGTGATGGGCCTCCATGTTGGCTTACACAAACTCAGCTTTGTTCCTCAAGCAATCAGGTTTTTAAATTCACAAGGACTGAACTAAACCCCCCTCACCTCTTTTGATGCTCTGCTTGCACTGGAACATTGCTGCCAATACTGTGTTTACACTGTTTTACTACCTCAGTAACTGCTGTGCTCACGTATGTTATCTGACTGTGTAAACTCGCAGATCACAGCATGTTAAATATCTCTACACCTTATTCCACTACCTCATGCTCAGAAATGAGTGCTGTGTCGGCGCTTCACTGTCCTGTCTGTTTGCTGTGTCTAATGTCTGTTTAATTTATCGTATTTATTGTATTGTTTCTAGCTTAATTTTTTGTTTGCACACTGTCTGCACGTTCGCACTTTGTACTTTTTGTTCGTTGTTGCACCTTGTTCCTGGAGGAGCATAATTTCACTCCACTGTGTACTTGACTTGTACTTGACTTGACTTGACTGTGTTTCTTTTACAGCTTTTGAATGGTCATTCAGCCAACCAGATGTGCATTGAAGCTTAGAGGTTTGACAGTGTTTAAAAATGTTAATTATTGGAATTTGTAAATTATTGAAAGTATAGGTTATGTCCACAGAGCTAGATGTTGGTATGTGAGAAATTAACATTTGGTTTACTGAAGTACTATTCAAACAGGATCAGTTTTACATGGAGTAGTAAGGGAATTTTACCTCAGGATGCCTGTAATATGGACACAGGGAGTGGGGAGGGAGTTTCAGCACCCCCAGATTTCAGATTGTTTAACTGCAACTTCAACTAACGGAACTGTAAAGCTACACAATGTAAGATTTGGGGATTTGGAGACCTCCCTGATAGAAGTGTGTAACTGCATGCAATGTGCAGAACATTTTGTATGTGCATCCGAAAGGTGTGCTTCAGACACCTTCCCTGAGTGGATGAGTCTAATGATTGTGAGCGCTGTATTCAAAGAGAAATCTGTCAAAACTTGGTGACTGGAATGTCTGCCGAGGATGTAAGTGAATTATCGACTATGAAAAAAGAGTAGTACTGTGATAATTGCAGAGTTTACATATTATTTAGATATTGTTAAAAGTTAAATACCACTTTTTTGTTTCACAGAAATCATTAGGATCCTCTCTGGACAATACATATCAGCTTAATTTGGGCCTCAGAGATCACAAGTAAATACTTCTTTGAGTGCCAACATAGCAAATTGCGCAGGATTACTCCAACCTGAGGATATTTCTGTAGTTATTTTTATAGTAAGTAAAAGCTGCTGGAATCTTAACTGATACAGCAGTGTGCAATCTGTAAAAATTACTTACGTGGTGGATTCTGATGGGACTAAAATCACTGTGAAACACTGATAATGATTGCATTACCTCACCTTACCTTGTAAAACTAATCCCATTCCAGTAGTACTTAGAACAGTACTGTAGTGTTTTAGAATAGTAAGCTGTTGCTAATCACAGAAACTGAGCATAGGACTACCTACTGCATGAGGCGCTGGGTTGAAAAAATCCAGTAAGTGGTGGAAATTGGCCATCAACAAGTTTGGGACAAAACAGAATGTGCAAGTTCAGTGACAAAGAGGTAGTGGTGTTAATAAATGGAGATTTCTCTTTCTAAAAGAGGTATAATTCCACAATAACAACAGTAGTAAAAAACAACAATGGAAAGCCACTTCCATGGGAGTCACTAAGTGAACTGTGGAGGAGTAATAGTGAGAGCTGTAATAGTGCTATCCTGTTGGCAATTATTCTTTCAGCAGGTCATTATGACTACATAACACTCCTGCTTTTTCAGGCTGAAGGTGTTGTGTTAGCACCTGAGACCTGGCACAAGAGGATTAGTACATTTAGCAGTCTTAGTCTTGATACCACACATATACAAACACATGCACAGACTCATCCTTGAGATCTCTTGCTCTCCTTTCTGTGTGTGCATACTTGTCTCAAGGCACGTCTTCGACCATGAACTGGTCAGCTCCTGAGGTGCTATTGATTTCCACTTCGTTTAGCTGTTGTGTGGCTCTGGATATACAGCCCTAATGAATAAGCATGTGTGTTGGATTATTGGATTAGAGGTGCTGAGTAGCCAGTTTCTGCAGTTTAATTTGAAACATTTGTGCGGTTGTTGTGATGGACTAAAATGTGGACTAGTGTCATCACCAAGAATGATGATTGACAGTCAATATAGCTCTGACATCATGCCATAACTTTTTCATTTATTCATTTTTTTACAGCAGCAATTCTTTTCCTTTTAGGACAAGAGATTTAGAGATGTTATTGTAGTGTTTTGCAGGCCATACTAGAAGAGGCTTGTCCACATTATCTTAATTGAGTTGCGTAGTATGAAACAGTCTTTGTGAAACAGAGACTTTGTATTTTGGGATTACAGCTTTAGTAGATAGACTGACTCTGAATAGTAACCTATCATTTGTATCCAGTTATTGAGATGAGTCTCCACAGCTCAGGCTGTTGCGCTCTCGCTAACCTATGATGTCATTATGCCCTAAGACTGACATTAGGCACTCACTGTGGCTTGACTGTTGAGGTCACTGCAGTGGCATCAGTGTAAGGTGATTATAGCACTGTGGTCAGAGTGCATAGCCCTTAAACACAAATTGCTTCAGTGTACATGGCCATGTGTGTAGAATAGGGTGGGACACTATTCATTTTTTTAAATTGGTGATGTTTTGGAGCTTCTTATCTGTTTTACCCCAAAAAGCATAGAAAGACTACTGTAGCCACTGAAAGGCTACAGCACATTGGACAAGAAGCACCATGTAGCAAAGTGCAGCTATTGCATAAACGAAACATGGCAGAAGAGCACTTTGCTAACATTCATCTCATGAACATTGTCTTTCACATCATTAAACATGCGCAAAGTTGCCAGTCACCATCTCAATGCAAACATAAAGTTAGGGCTGTTGATATTGCAAATGATATCATCAAATCACACAAGCCCATATTCTAAAAACTAAATGATGGTTTTGACTTGGAAATATGGTTCTAGGGGAGCCCGTTAATTGTATAGGATCTTTGAATTTTGAAAAGGTTCTTCACACTCACACCTTTATTAAAAAAGGTACAAAACTGTCACTTGAGTGGAGCCCTCAAGGGTATGTTTTCAGCACCTTTTAGGGAACATAATTGTACCATATTCCATTGAGATTATGTTTACAAACACAATTCCAAAAAAAATGGGTCAGTAGGAAAGATATAAATAAAAACAGAGAGCAGTGATTTGCAAATTCTTTCTGATTAAATTTGGTGCCTGCAACATGTTTCAAAAAGGTTGGTACAGGGGCATGTTTACCACTGTGTTACATAATCTTTCCTGTTAGCAACATTCAGTAATCATTTGAGAACCAAGGACACCCATTATTGTAATTGTGAAAGTGAATGTTTTTCTCATTCTTGCTTGATGTAACACTTCAGCTGCTCAACAGTGTTGGGTCTCCATTGCCGTATATTGCACTTCATAATGCACCACGCATTTTCAATAGGAGTCAGTTCTGGATTGCAGGTAGGCCAATCTAGCACCGGCACTAGATTACAAAGCCACACTGTTGTAACATATGCTCAGTGTGGCTTGGCATTGAATTGCTGAAACAAGCATGTACGTCCCTGAAAAAGATATAATCTAGATGGCAGCATATGTTGCTCCAAAATGCATATGTACCCCTCTGCATTAATGATGACTTCACAGATGTGCAAACTAACTCATTCCCATACCATGACAGATGCTGGTTTTTTAAACTTTGCATTGGTAACAATGGAAGTGGTCCTTTTCCTCTTTGGCTCAAATACGACGTCCATTATATCCAAAAACAATTTGAGAGGTGGACTCAGTGTTGGACTGTAGATGCTGAAATCCCTAAATTCTTTGCAATTGTGTGTTGAGAAACATTGTTCTTAAACTGTTAGACTATTCACTCACACAGTTTTTTAAGTGGCAGCTGAGCCTTTTGTGAACGTTCCTTTAATACTCAATCATGATAGCAACACCTGTTACCTATTCACCTGTTTACCTGTGAAAAGTTCTAAAACAGGTGTTTTTGATCATTCAACAACTCTTCAGTCTGACATTGTCCCTGGCCCACCTTTTATGTAATGTGTTGCAGGAATCAAATTTGGAATTAGGATATATTTACCAAAAACAATGTAAAACATGTAAATGCTTTCTGTTTTAATGGATTATTTTTATTTTTATATTTTAGTTGCATTGACTCCATCCTGTTGTATACTGGACATCTGCTCTGCGGCGTCTCTTTAAAGAACTCTTTTTGGCACCCTTATTTTGAAGAGTGTAGTGCAGAACACTTCAGATAATTGACTAACAGTAGACCTTTCATGTCATTTCCATTATCCCATCCAGAGTTTTTGGTTTGTTCTTTTACTTTTTCTCTCCACACTCCTCTGCTTTCACATATGGGGCTTTGAGGAATTGAGCTAGTCAGTCAGTACTCTCCTGCTTCTTTCATGCCATGACTTTGAGAATCATTGTTCAGGCATTTCACCCTTCCTTTTCTTCAGCTCTAATCCTCCTTTCATGCTCTCCTCCCTCTCTCTCTCTTTTCCTATTTTATTCACACTGGAGTGACCCTACAGTTTAGTCGTTTCTCAAATCAGTGTTAACAAACCCTCCGTTGAATTTAACCTGGTTATCTCGAAGCAGGAAGAACACATATATGCAGCACAAGCATATTCCAGGACCAAACTGCCTAAGACTAGGGCTACAACTTATGTTTTTTTTTTTTATTATTGATTAACCTGTTGACCATTAGACAAGTTTTATCTAGACATGCTTTGATCTTAAATGTTGTTTCGGTGTATTCATGTGCGGTCCTGGAAGGCTGGTGTTCAGCACAGTTTCGTGGGTTTCCTGCTCAGACGCACCTGGTTCAACTCATTACAAGATTTAGTGTGTGTGCTGGACACTGGCACAGTTTAGTCATATCCAATTCCACCCACTAGTTAGGACTCCTCCAATCACACTACACCACCAGCGCTAGGAGGGCAAGGCTAGCACAGCGAGACTTGTGCAGCGAGCCATCGCATCTTTTCGGACTGCCACTCATGCAACGTCAAATGACAGATGAATGCGCTTGGAGGAAAGCGCCAACCGCCAGATGTGTTATGTCAGCTAACAGACGCCTGCACTGTCTAGCATCACGCTAAGTGATGGGGGGAGAGGGGGGCCATCCTACCCACCCAGAGAGCGAGGCTGTTTGTGCTCATCACCTGATGATCGGGCCAACGCTTGGATGGTTGCACCACTCGGGAGCCCTCGGATGTAGGTGTAAAGGGGTCTAAAACTATTATAGTTTGTATCATTTTTGACCATATAAAAGTATATCAGAATCGGAATGTTCAACTTTTTAAAAACATTTTCTGTATTGGTCATTACATTTTCCCTTTGGTTGGACTCATTGAAGCATTGCATTGCACCTGGAACAGTGGGACAGCTATGTTCAAATGCTGTTTATTGATTATAACTCTGCTTCCATCCTTTCCAACAAGCTTGCCATTACTAGACAGCGTTGGCCTCAACACCCACCAGTGCAATTGGATTCTAGAATTTCTTACCAACAGACCGCATAGAGTGTGTATGGGTAAGCACTTTTCTTCCCCTATAAAACTAAACAGTGCTGCACCACAGGGCTGTGTGCTGAGCCCCCTCCTTATACTCCCTCTTCACATACGACTGCAAACCCATTCATGCTTCCAACATCATAATCAAGTTTGTGGACGACAATACCATGATTTGATGTTCAACAACAGAAGAACAACAGAAGAACTGATTTTAGACTTTAGGAGACAGAACGAAATGGTCACCATCCCATGCCAGCACTCGACGGCGAAAGGGTGGAGGCAGTTCAGAGCTTCCGATTCCTCTGACATGGTCTATCAACACAACAGCGATGGCCAAGAATGGTCTTCAGAGGCTTCACTCACTGAAGAGCCTGAAGAAAGCACTCCCACAACTCCCGCAGCTACTCATCACATACTGCATTACAATATGGTACTCAGGCTGCCCCTCTGGGCATAGGAAGACCCTTCAGCGCAACATTAAAATGGCCCAGAGGATCACCAGCTCCGGCTTCCATCACTGGAAGACAGAACCCACTATGGTCGCAAAGCCATGAACATCTGCAGAGACCCAACCCACCCTGGAAACAGCATCTTTACCCCTCCGTTTATCAAGAGCCCTACAGAGCCCTGCATGCCTGAATAACCAGTCTGAAAAACAGTTTTCCCCAATGCTGTGACACTGTTGAACACAGCACTCACTCCTCCCCTTATAGCAGCACCCTCACTATAACTGTACTGAACCTCAGCTATGCTACTACATTTACATATCTACACATGCTGTTCTATATGTAGTCCATTTCTACTGGTGCTGACTGTACTATATCCCAACCACTGTGACTGTTTTCTATATTATACTACTATCCTTAAGTGCAATAATAAATCTCAACATTGTGACTGTTTCCTTTATTTACCACCCCCCCCCACACCTTTTAAGTGCAATAATCATTTATTCCAAATGCATTCAAGTGCAATAATTGTTTTGTGCAATATTCCTTCAATATTGTTCCCAGTTGTAGACACTTTATTCTTTTTTGAAAACTTTATGCATTTAAGGTCATGTTATTCTTTTATGGACATTTCATTCTTTTATTCTGTGTATATATTTACGTCATTACATTTTATTCTATATTTTGTACCATATAGTCTGTAAGTGTGTTTATACTTCTATAGATTTATCTTTGAATAAGCATCTACAGGCTTGCTTCAAACGACATCTCATTGTAATTGTACAGTGACAATAAAGATATTTTATCTTATCTTAGAATGAAACTAAAAACACAAGCAGGCAAACACTATTGTAGTGGATGACAATGAGATGAAATGCATATGATTTGTGTGAAACTGGTAGGAAGCAAGCAACAGTATTCGAAGAGCAGCATGTCTACACAGCCTGCTGTATGTGATCACAGAGATAATCTGCATGGGAGGTTGACGCAGTGTGATATGTATCAGTTGGGTTTAAAAGCACACTGTCACTGCATTTGTGTCTTCAGACATTCACACACACAGAGAGAACATGAATAGACAGTTTTGTTCCTTCTGCTAATCTCTTGGTCTGTTTTGATCTTGGCTCCTCTCTCATCCTCAGCATTTGTGTTTTCCCCTCCTTTGTGCTGTCTTCTTTCTCTCTTCATCCTTCAGTCTGTCCCCATCGATCTGCTCACCTGCAGACACTCTCTCTCTCTCTCTCTCACCCTCCCTCTCTCTCTGTTGCTCTGTGTCTCTGTCTATTCGCTGTTTTTTAATGATCAAATGATGATAATAAAACAGTAAATCAAGTACTGCTTACAGTCATATCCAAAAATGTGAACACCCCTGTCAAATTACAGTATTTTAATTTTCTAAGTGAAAAAGTTAACACAACTTAAAAATGATAGTTTTTGTTTATCAGTGCACAATGTCTGTGTACGTGGTGAGTGTAACATATTGGGGGAAAAAAAAACAAAAAAATGTGCTAAAACGTCCACAGGCTACTTTTTTATTTTTCTCTAAAAAACTATAAACTGTAATTGTGCATTATGACACGCAGGAGTGTGTTCTTTGTAGAGAATGTGTTATTTTCACTTAGAAAGTCAATGAAGCATGTATTCTCACCAGGGGTGCCCAGAGTTTTGTAAACAACTGTTCATTAGCAATCGAGTGATCTACCAGTTATTTTGGCAGATGCCTAAACAATAACAGTGGCCTTAGCTGAAGAATAAGGCACCATGCATAGCCTCTCAGATATTCCAAACTGGAAAAAAAATCTATGATAGCCTTTACTGAAACCTAATTAAAAAATAATTGTAACACTATGTGGCACAATATGTATATAAAAATGTATTAGTTTTGTCCTGTTAAAAATTATTTCTGCTTTTTTCAGACACTAAAAAAATGAATAACTTTTGCCTAATGGCCATTTTGACAATCTCATTTTTTTTTTTACAGCTCTGTGTCATGTGTATATAGCATAGCATCAGGGCCAGTTTCCAATTTTGTTTTTTTAGTTTTTATCTGAACAAACCTCATAATTAGAGAATTTCATAATAGAGTGTAGTGTACAAGTGTTAAATGTAATTCTGCCTCTGCTGTCTTGCTATGGTGCATGTACTACAGCACATTTGGGACTCTTTACCCTGATTTGTAACTGTGTCAAAGTAAATCTCCTTCTCTCTTTCCTTCTCTTTCTATGTCAGTGTCCCTCCATCTCTCTCTGTTATAAATCTCTAAGGTGATAGGGCTGGGTATCTGTGCCCATTGATAAAGCCTCATTTAGCTTTCGCTGATTCTGCACATTCTCCGATGGATCCGAGAGAGAAAGAGGGAAAGGGCACCTCTGGAGGAAAGACGAGAGTCTTGAAGGAAGAAGACTTTGAGCAAATGACAATTATAACCACATATGTGTGTGGGCATGTGTGTATATAAAAAGGACAGTACAGAAAGCTACTACCAAAAAGCAGCAATCAAAAAATGCAAATATACACAATTTTACCAAATTGTATATGGAGAAATTTTATTACATTTGTATACAATTATATGTGAGAAAACCGCAAGGGAATGTGCAGCTTCCAGAGTTTAGTTCGCTCTACAAGCAAACTGGCATATGCACAATGGCAGCACTTTTGTCACAGTAGAGGTCAAGGCTTAATGTCAGTACTCATACAAACAGCTCATGAATTTCTTACTTATGCCTGGCCCTCACCACAGAATAACTGGACTGATTTTAAATCTAATATGCCCATCCTGACAGTCACAAACGGCTTCTCAATTTCAGGCTGGTCTTAATCAGTTATCTTCCCAGATTATCCTGCAGTGTGGGTATAATCTAATCTTTAGCCCTCCCATCTATTCACAATGCAGTCGTGACATTTTTAACATTTACAACTTTTAGCATTTTTTTTAAATGGAAAGAAGTAACATTGCTGATTGAAGAGAAAACATTAAAATATGGTGTCCATGCACTGCTATGAGTCATCTTGTAAAGCATGTAATAGTTTTTTTTTCTGTCCTTATGTATTAACGTCACACGCACAGGCTCAGATGGAAGGCCTGGTTTAAAATTTAGGTCTCAAATTCAAAATCAACTTTATACTGAAGATATGATGACAACAGTAGATAATTCACTCACATCCTCAAAAGACAAGCTTTGACTAAGCTCTCTTTGTATACTCTTTCTATGCTCTCGTAATTGTCAGATTCGTCTGCTTAGGGAAGGGGTCCGCTGCACAACCAACTTTACAACGCACGTTTTGTGCAATTACACGTTTCTACCACAGAAGTCTCCAAAATCGAAATCCCCAATCTTACATAGTGTAGCTTTAATATCTTTGTGTGATAATACAGTCATCTGTAAACCCACTTTGTATTTGAACAAAAAACTGTACAAAAACAAGATATTTAATGTTCTACCTTAGGAATTTAATTGTATTTGTAAATAAACACTTATTCTGAAATTAATGCCTACAACACATTCTAAAAAAGTTAGAAAATGGGCAAATTAAGACTTCCTGTAAGACTAGGAACATTAAAGGTATTAACCCTCTAAGGTGCATAATATAATAATAATTAAAAGTTTAACAGAATCTGGAGGAATCTCTGTGCATAAAGAGCAAGGCTGAAAACCACAACTGAATGTATGTGATTTTCAGACAGCATTAAAAAACAGCAGGTAGTAAAACTGCTTCTATTCGCACTTTTTTTGTGGGAATGTGGCATCAAATTTGGAATTAGCATATAAACAACAAATAATAAAGATAAAGGTAAAACATCACATCATATTTTCAATCGACAGAAGGTAAAACAGAATTTAATAATCACTTCTTTCTGTTCTTATTAGCATTTCACATACTGTCCTAACGTTTAGAAATTGAAGTTTGTACATTCACATATAATAATGATAATATTGCCTTTGGAATTGCAATGTTACGCTAAGAATTATATATTTATAATTCTACTATGTGTATATCAGTGAGTAACGGAATATACTTTCTACTTTACTTTTTAGCCATTCATATTCAGGTACTAGTTCCTTTTTTGTGTTTAATTTCATTATGTTTTATTGGTGAAAACATCTCTACTGCTTTGTAATTCATCACCCCTCTGACTTTGAAAGTTTAGCATTTTATTTTGGACCAAAAGAATACCAAAGTCTTCAGCTCCTATGCTGATCAATACTGGATTTACTCCATGTAGACCTTTTTAAAAATCCCTCCTTTTTTAAAATCCCTGTTTTTCTTTTCCTACAGAGAATATTTCACTACAGAAAACCAAGCCATGTGCTGTTATATTTAGCAGTATTATAGGAAAAACAAACACAAAAAATATACACTGTCAGGTAACACATTAATTGTCAGATAACACACTGACAATTGTTAGTTAATACACTGTCAGATAACACACTTGTTAATTCATAACAAGTTTCCAGACAATGCTTTCCTTCACATTTCCACCCATTTACTGTCCACTGCCTTAGAAACACTTTATATAGATGTTTTCAATCTCTGTTTATAGTTTATGGTATGAGAAATTATATGTTGTCATTCCAACTAGCTTAACTGCATATGGAATAATATCAATTATGCTTCTGAAATTGTATGTCAGCTGTGATTCAGTGTTTTATTAATGCGAGCCTCAACTTACAATTTGGATCTTGGTAGTACCTACCCCACCCCACCCCACCCCCACCCCTCCATAGCCACAAAGTTGGTCACCATGACAACTTCAGCTAGGATTGAATTTAGGACAGAAGCTATTACAGAACAGCAGTACAGAACAACTTCATAAGAAAACAATATTACAGAAGCATCTTTACTAGACAAAATGTCCTAGGTGCTGTTCTAACTGTAGGATATGCCCCAACAATGTCCCAACTTCTGTTTCTATCATTTTTAGGCAGCTGTTGCAAGCAGCATAATAAATTCACTATGACTAGCATATTGACGTTATATTATTGACATTTGTTATGTTAAAAAAAATCCCGGGCATGCAGATGTTCTCCCCTGTTCCCTCTCTTTATTTTGCCATATTAATATTCATGAACACTTGTCAAATGAAATGCTGCAGCAATGGCAGTGAGCAATGAGGAGAGTTAAACGTACAGTGGTGTGAAAAAGTGTTTGCCCCCTTCCTGATTTCTTATTCTTTTGCATGTTTGTCACACTTAAATGTTTCAGATCACCAAACATATGTAAATATTAGACAAAGATAACACAAGTAAACACAAATTGCAGTTTATAAATGAAGGTCTTTATTATTAAGGGAAAAAGAAATCCAAACCTACAGGGCCCTGTGTGAAAAAGTGATTGCCCCCTAAACCTAATAACTGGTTGGGCCACCCTTAGCAGCAACAACTGCAATCAAGCGTTTGCGATAACTGGCAATGAGTCTTTTACAGCGCTGTGGAGGAATTTTGGCCCACCCATCTTTGCAGAATTGTTGTAATTCTTTATGTTCCCAGTCTCTTTCTTATGGTGGAGTCATGAACACTGACCTTAACTGAGGCAAGTGAGGCCTGCAGTTCTTTGGATGTTGTTGTGGGGTCTTTTGTGACCTCTTGGATGAGTCGTCGCTGCGCTCTTGGGGTAATTTTGGTCAGCCGGCCACTCCTGGGAAGGTTTACCACTGTTCCATGTTTTTCTTATTTTCTCACTGTGTGAGGACTTGGTAGTTTTAAAGCAAAGTATTTGTAGTGATCCATAATGAATTTACTTCCAATATCTTTTATTAATAAAACAAATTAAGTGATGTGGCAAGTGAACTGGAAGGCTCTCATTCAGTGCTCTTGGAGCACATGAGATGCTGCTGCCACTCATCTGCGATAAAATGCGCAGTTACGGTGAAATAAGATCCAGTGGTAATGGATGACCACGCAGCACGTTACAGCTATTCTACCCGTTTTCTTTAGTGATTTTATAACTTCGGTTTTGGTCTCGTTGTAGAGAAAGGGGAGGGGGAGCGGAATCGCTGTGTCAGTAAAATATCTTCTAGACGGGTCGTGTGCAACATAGCGCGAAAGCCCTGTTTCGCAACGACTGAGAACCGGCGTGCAGACTGCAGGTCACCTAGCAACGATACGTTATTCACATTTATAAGCACTGCAGTTGGTTTCCTGGTACGTTAAATCTGCAACGAGAGACTGTCAAACACTAAACAGTTATGAAGATGAAGTCGCTTCTCTTTCGAATTCTCCCGTTCCACCTTAAATGGTGCTGCATTTACATTCGGCGCCTCAGTCAGAATTTAAGGTGGAACGGGAAAATTCAAACAAGAAGCTGGAGAATAAGACGCGAGACATTTTACAATAAACAGATCTACTTTTGAGTAAAGTTTTCTGGAGGAGATGGGAGGAAAAGCGGCTACAGCTAAAGTTTAAAGCAGAGCGAAGTAAATCTGTGCTCTCGTTTATATCGTTTAGCCTATACTAGGACATACTGACACATACTGTACATAAATGTTGTGGCCCCCAAGGTGGTTTGATTTTTGTTGAAAGGACAAAATGTCTCTTCTTATCATTTGTGTTGTGACTCCTGATCTAACCTGGCTTTAATGCAGAGGGAGCCAGTCGGATTTCTCGCTCATCCGGTTGTGTTTTTGTAATGTGCTGCCACAGACTGTCCGGGCGCTGCACTTCCACACTTCCAAGTTCCGCCTTTTGCGTTCCGTCAACATTACGTTTTAAATTCAATATTTAGAAAATTGATTTTTGACATTTGTGAATCGATTCAGAATCGTTCACGTCCGCATCGCGATGCATCTAACAATCAGCCATAATCAAAGGGCATAAGACACATTGTCAAGCAAATCAACATTGACTGCTTTTCACTATTTGATTGGTTTTTTTTTTTGGTTTTTTTTTTAGCAGTCAAGTTTATGCCTGTGGGCTTCCTCCGGGTAAATCTGTGCATTAGTCTGCCTTTGGAGCCCCCCTCATCGCACCAAATGATATCATTTGAATGGATTGATTTCAATTGACAAATTAAGGACAAGAAAATAAAACTAAGAAAGTGGTCTTTAAATAGGTTTGCTTATTTGCTGGCAACTGTTAATAGCTAGTCAGCAAAGGTTAACATGACAGCTGTTTAAATGCCTGTTTGTTTTGCTTTGTTAGCTTGCTGTGTTGTGATAGCTAGGCTATTAAATTGGGCCTCTTTTGAAAAAACTATGATAGAAAGATGCAAATGTAGACTAAACAACACATCAGAGGTGATTTTGCAGAGCCAGAACAATACAATATGAAAAACAGTAGCTACAAATCTAGCTAACTTGTGGATTCTTTGAATGAGTTGCATGTAACTTTTATTATTTTTGTAGTTACTTCATGTAATACAATCTGCAACTAGTGGTGTGAATGTTTTACCAGCCTTATTGTTTTTCATTCTTTTTTTTCTGAGAACAGATTGCTGTGTGGATGGCGTGTGTGTTTGTGAGGAAGAGAGAGAGGAGCAGCGAAACTGAAATTGTCAGTAATGTATTTCAAGTGTGTCAAACAGCTGTGTAATATGAATCTTTATCAGCACGCTCGGGGAAGAATTAAACTACCATTTAAACCATTTAAACTGAATTGCTTAATTTTGTTTATAAGCATACAATCACACAGCATGATGCTGCTGAACGCCAGGCTGTAAGAACGCTGTCGAGCACTGTGTGCATGTACGCACGTGTCTGGCTGAGGTCTGAGGTCTCGTTGGGGTTTCCAGAGCACAGCAAGCTGTCAATAAGGCAACCATCACACACACATCAATAATGGTCTCAGCAGTATTTTTTGTTTGATGTCCCTAGATGGGGTGGCACATTACCAAAGATTGACCTTGTGGGGACATTTTGTTGTTTTGTTGTCCTTATGTTGTCTGTATGTCTGTATGTATATATATATATATACGTTGATTAATTTATATATATATATATATATATATAAATTAATCAACGTATATATATATATATATATATAAAATAGCAAATCAATTAATCAATTGCAAAACTTGTTGAAAAACAGTGGTGAAATCTTGTGGCTAAACTTGGAGACAGCCTTTTACAGTAAGATCACTTTGTCATTAGCTTTTATTCAACTAAATATCAATCAACCCCTATTTGCAGTACTAAAAATGCAGTATGAAGTATAAAATGCAGTGTCTGCCTGCTTTAGAGGAGGCCTCCCACTTGAACTGTACATTTCTTTCTTAATGTTATGGAAAATATTTGTATGGTTTTCAAAACTGAAAGGTGAGCAAGCAAGTTAACATTTCTAAAAGGTTTTATTCTGTTTAAATGCAATTTTTTATTGTGGCAGTTGTACATGATTGATATGGCGAAAACAGCAGTTCTCGGCACATCCATCTTTGTGGTGTGGTGTGAACTGTTTTCACAGCAGGGTTTCTCACCCCTCCCTTTTCACCCTTCATTACTCACTAGCAGCTCAACACAGAGTCACTACGTTTCACAGAGCCAGCAGTGTCCTAGTTCATCTTATAACAGTGTTGAATAAAAATATCTGAATAAATATACAGTCTGTGCAATGGTCTCTGGGGCCTGCAGAAAGAGGTTAAATTCCACTTGAATTACCAGTTATTCTCAATCTAATCCTAATCTTACACTAAACATCAAATTGTTGAGAATTAACAAGTTTACCAGACAGTTACTGCAGACAGTAATTTCTCTGCAAAGTACAGATAACCCACTGACTCAAAACTCACTTATAGTAGAAGCCAAAGTAGAAACAAACTATATATTTAAAATAAAGCTTATGGCAGTGATGTTTGCTAGTCATTTGATGCGACTCCAGGTAGAGTCACTTCTTTGAGCTGGAGTCAAGTCTCTGGTCTCTGGGGTGTGAGGGCAAGTCTAGTCCTTAGTAGAGAATTTTAGTTTAGTCTCGCTATTAGGTTTCGGCATTGTATTATACAAAAGCAAACCCCACTTAAATTAAACATAACTTCAAGTAAAGAGCCTTTTATTACAGAAACACCTTCAGTCTGAAGGACAGAACTGAAGCGCTACACTCAGTAAGTGCAGTGTTTAAAGGAAAGATGCAAAAACTTGGTAAATCTTTAGTTTGTATAGCAACTCTGCTAGCTAGCAGAGTAACAGCTAATCCAGCAGCAGTCTTAGTACATTTTAATGGAATGTGATATGTAACTTACTAAAACTTCAGCTAGCATATTTGCTGTCCATTTCAAGTTATTTTGACTCTTTCATTTTAACACAGCTTTTACTGCACATGGCGCTTTGTTCTGTCCATCAGACTGAAGGTTTTTCTATAATGAAAGGCTCATTAAATGAAGTTGTATTGAACCTGATGCAGCTGTGAGCTGTGGGAGAAAGACATGCTGTAATGACTGCTCATGACCATAACAAAGCCGACAGAGTCAGATAAGTAAGGTTGGAAACAAAGGACTTTATTTATTAACCACATTATTGTTGCCGATCTAAATTTTATGCATTTTATTCTTGTTTTTTTTCCTCAGGCTCTGATCACTGATTTGAGTCACAATCTCTGGCTAAAGGCTGTAAAAGATAAGAGATACGGTTTGGGCAAAAGATAACTTACAAGGACAAAGCATGTGTGCATGCATGTGTGAATGTATTCCCACAAAGCCTGTTTCAAAGACTGCTTAACAAAATGCACATTCCAATTCTTAGATTTTCTCCAAAGCCATGCTTGACAATTTTCAGCTATGTAAAACTCCAGGGAGATACAAGGATAAAAAGTGTCCAGTTTAATTGGTTATATAGTTCCAAGATCTTGGAGCTTAAAAAGGAAATTAATATGTCCTTATCCTCACCTAACTCTTAGACCGACGAATGAAATGACTAAGATTTTGATGAAAATGTCAGAAAAGGGAATTGTGAAGATGGTAGTTCACCAAAATGTCTTTATAAGCACAAGTGAAGAAATGTCTCAACCTTCAAAGTGAGGTCCTTTGTACTTTAATGACACCATTCACCATTCATTTAAAATGTGACGGCCCATTAGATTCTGTAACTGCTTTCTGCAGCATAATGCTAGATGCATAATTAAGAGCAGATAGAATTTTCAATTGAGAGTGAATTGTATTTTGTCATTTTCTAGCTGTAAATGTTACTCTCCTGTTGTTTCTGTCCTGAATATGTGGCTCTAGAGCCACCGTACATTTATCAACCTGCACTTTCTTTAGCTTTTTATGGCCGTGAAGTTTTTGGATGCCCCACTTGCTCTGCCGCCGAGTCTGGTTAAATGCCTGCACGCCCCTGTTATTACAGTGGTCATGAACGTGACATGACAACCCTTTAAGGTAGTTTATTCTTTGGGATGTGTGAGCGTGTATGTGTGTATGTGTGTGTGTTTGAAATCAGGAGCTTTTCTCTTGCATTTCTTCTTGTCATCGTCCATTAGGCTTCATAGAAGGTCATAATTGACCTCTCATCTGTGTTACTGTGTGTGTATGTGTGCATACTCTGCAGCTGCACTCTGGGCTGTGCTCAACAGATGGCCCGGCTAATTGATCTGTCATAATGACAGCTTATGGGCCGATTCAACAAGCGTGATGATAACACAGTTTACGCACATGTGTGTGTTCCTTTGTTCCTACAGCTTTTCCCAAACACCATTTCAAATCATCACCATGTGTGAACAAAATCACCAGTGTGGAATTTCTCCATCTGTCTGAACATTAGTGATACCACTGACTTTGCCTTTCAGTCTGGTGCCAAGGCCAGTATCCCGATACCAAAACCAATACTGATGCTTTTCATACTGAGGTCGTTTTTAGTCATAAAAATGGGACTTTGTGATTTCTTCAGTGAGAGCTAATAAATGTAGACATCAATAAAACATTTGGTAGTGTTTGCATTTGTTTTTTATTAACCTGTCAAATATTGTTTATTTGTGTATGTGCCTATTCCTCGACCTATTACTGTGCAGTTGTGCTCCTCAAGAACGAACAGCTGTTTTAAGATTTTACAGGATGAGTAACATAATCCTATCTTAGACTATATGCCTGAATAATACCTGTTTGCTTCCTCTCCTCCTAGTGTCAGCTAGTCATTTTTAACATCACATTTCATTTCATTAAACTGAATATATTAAATTACTACAGAAAATGTACCCTATGTTATTATGACAGGGTCCTGATCTAGTGCTGTAGCCAAAAGTTGATATGTTAGCCCCAAGTTAACTCAATAGCGACATCATGCAAAATGCAAAGATGCAAGTCATGATGCAACATTACAATACAATTAACTGCAATACAGTTTCATACAGTATAATAAGAATAAAACAAAACATTTGCATATGACTGTAAGTATTCTCATCTCCTCGCACTCCTTACTGGTTTAAACCACACCCTCTTTTGGTTTGTTATATGAAAAAAGGTACTGAAAACTGTTACATTAGGGATGGGTGATACCAAAAAAAGAAATATATTTAAATTGCTGGTTAAAGAAAGCACAATATGTTCTTTGTTGTATGTCCATTGGAACATCAATGGTGAAGGAAAAGACAATGAAGAATAAGTCCTTGTTCAGCAAAAAGATGGGACACACCTCAAGGACACACCACCTATCTGGTCAAAGTGTAAATCACTGAGATTTTAATATATGATGAAACTCATCTTTTGAAACCGTTGAAGACTGATTTACATCCCAGTCTTTTTCCTTCTTCCTTTTTTCTTTCTTTTTTCTTTCTTCCTTCCTACCTGCCTCTGATTCACTCACTCACTCATCCATTCAGCCATAATTACACCCATGCTTGACTGTATAGCTTGGAATACATAGTCATTGTGGTGTAAGAGTCATCGGCTGGAATCTCTCTCTCTCTCTCTCTCTCTCTCTCTCTCTTCCCCCCTCTCTCTCTCCCTCTCTCTCTCTCTCTCTCTCTCTCTTTCTCTCTCTCTCTCTCTCTCTCTCTCTCCCTCTCTCTCTCTCTCTCTCTCTCTGATGACGTCCATGCCGCGCCTCATTTGCAGATAATGACAGTTATTGTTACACAGCTGTGGCTTGCAAAAGCTTTGCATATTAGCACTCTTATCCCTCTCTCTGCCTTTCTCTTTCATCTGTCTTTCTCTTTGCCCTCCCTCTCTCTCCACCCTGTGCGGTTGAGGCGAAGGTTTAGCATTATGAGTTTGGAGTGTGCGTCATTGTGTTTGTGTGTGTGTGTGTTTGTCTTCTTCACTCTGAGTGTTTGGTGTTGAGTGTACAGTGATGTGTTTGGACGTATCTGTCGGGTATAAATGTTCTTCTCTGCAGCCAACAGAGGCTTAAATGTGTGATTAAAGAGCTAAATAAAAGCCATTACTGATTTATTTCTCCTGAGGCTGCACATCTCTCTTCATATTCCTCTCTCTCTCTCTCTCTCTCTCTCTCTCTCTCTCTCTCTTTGCGGTGTTTCAGCCACACTCATTGCTAAAAAGTATATTGCCTTGCAATCTCTATAGACAGACACTGGCACTGGCAGTAGAATTACTGAAGAGCTCAGTGACTTTAAATGTGGCACTGTCATAGGATGCCATCTTTGTCACAAGTCAGCTCATGAAATTTCTGCCCTGCCCCAACCAACTGTAAGTGCCATCATTGTAAAATGGAAGCATCTAGGAGCAACAACAACTCATCCACAGAACAGTAGACCATGCAAACTGACAGAGGGCTAGCAAGTACAAGTGTGTAGCATGTCCTCTGGTGCATCACTCGCTGCCAGAGTTCCAGACTGCCTCTGGAACCAACACCAGCACAAGAACTGCACATGTGGAGCTTCATGAAATGGGTTTCCATGGCTGAGCAACTGCACACATGCCTAAGATCACTCTGCACAATGCCAAGCGTCAACTGGCGTGGTGCAAATCCCCAAGTTTGCAGAGTTGTTCGACTTTGGTATTTGTGTGTATCTTCAAAACAATTACCTGCAACTTCAGGATTTCTGGTACTTGTAATTGTATTTTCACTATTTATTTTTGCAAAGCGCAGTTCACCACCATTCTGAGCAGTTAACCAGCAAGATGCAACTGTGATCAATCGCAGCTCCTCTGATGAATGTTACTCACATAAGCTATGAGTTTTAGTGACACTGTGCGATGCAGCGCCGCCTACCCAAACAACACAAAATGCGTTGTAAGGAAAAAATAGTACCCAAAGAAAACAGATTTATGGTTTTGATAGCAGATAAAATGGTGATTTGTAGTGTAGACATAACAACGTCTGGTGTCTATTACTATAATGGTGAACAATTTTGACTCTGTAAATTTCTCTAGAAAGGTGCACTTCACACCAAATTACTCTGAATGATTTTGTTTACATATAAACCATTGAATGATTAAGTCATTTTGCATAACCGGTGGAGTTCCCCTTTAAGTAATTTTAGAAAGTGGCAAGTTCTACTTGAACCTGTTTTAACTACATAAAATATCCATGTTTGTTATCCCAATGTTAGCTTGATCCCTGCTCTCCCCTGCATTGTTTCAAAAGTATAGCAGCAGGTTATAGTTCAACATATAGAGTATTGTTACTGTTAGAATTAACAGTACTTTTTCTGTTTTTCTTTCTATTTCTCTTTCTGTATCTCTCTTTTTTCATTCTCAGAGCAGTAGAGAATGAGCTGGAGGTGGTGTGGGAAGCAGCTGCTAGAGAGAATCAGCACCTGCAGAGCATGGTGATGGGGGTCAGCAGGGCAGACGGATCTCTGAGTCCAGTCACTGTACCTGCTGTTCTGGGATGCTCAGGCCTCTCCCAGGCTTGTACGCTGCGTCCACTGGACAGTCTGGACCAAGCTGACAGGCCGTCCAGCACAGCGCCCCCTCCCTTTACGTCCAGACACAATGGCCTCCCACCTCCTGTCCAGCACAGCCCAGGGTATGAGTCTGACAACCCCTCATCTGATGAGAGCCAAAAGAATGGACTGGACTTCTACTCCTGATGTGGTACACTAGTGAGAGTGCTTTAGTGAGCAGCAGTGTTTTTAAATAGGCAGAAAGTAAACTCTGTACAAGGCCAAAGACTTAGCAGATATGAAGATAATGTTTTTTATGGTAGCCATGATGGATTCTGTTTCATCCTCCATATTCTTTATCTCTCTGGTTTGCTCCCTGAGGCCATAGTGAGCTCTCCAAGTCTGCTTTAAAGGAATGGCTCACCAACACTAATACATTCACAGTAACATAAAATACATTTTGTTTGACATTTTTCATACCCATTACATTCATACCCATGTTTGCTTGGCAGTTATTTAACATTTAGCATCTTCTTCCCTCAAGTACAAAAATAAAAGCCTTGCATGTGATATTTCAAATTGATACAAACTAGAACTTAATTGATATGAAAACAAATGAAATGTAATGTATATCACTACTGATTGTAAGGAGATTAAAATCAAGGGTAACACTTTATTTGTATGCTACTTACATAGGTACTACATAATGCACAAGTTCTGAATAACATATTTATGAAGCGACATTTGAGTATATATGACCAGCCTATGTTAATAACCACAAGATGACTCAAGACGTTCTATTAAGTAAATGGCATTGCACTGACAGAAGGGACTGTAAACTAAAGTGGTAGACAGTTATTCCATTTACAACAATGTTATGAAGCAGCATTCCCCAGTAATAGAGCTTAGAAGGATGGTCTGGCATGGATACTCAAGTATTGTTTTATAAATACATTATTCAATGCTTATGCATGTGTTATGACGTCCTTATGTAGGTAGCCTTCAAATAAAGTGTTACCAAATCCAGATACATACAGTACTGTGCAAAAGTCTGAGACCACCCTTCATTTGTTTAATTTCCAGTCAAAACAGCCATCCAGTAGAAGTTACTCATTTTTGTTTAATAGAACATTATACAGAAGAATAATATATATATATTGTCAGTTCATTTACAGTTCACATTACAGTTCACATTCGATGTTGTTGAGGTCTGGACTCTGGGGTGGACAGTCCATTGTTCTGAGAACACCAGCAGCTTCTTCTTCTTTGTTTATTTCCTTTATTCAGTATCAGCTTCCTGACAGCTACACACCTTTTTAAACTCATTGTTGAGTTGTCTTTTCACAGTGGAAGGATGGACAGAAACACCTGTGGATTTTTTTAGATCCAAAGCAACAGTGGAGCTTGATTTTCTCCTCACCCTCAAAGATCAAGACTTTAAGAGCTGATTACCAGTTGGTGAGAGTTCTGGTGGTCTACCACGTTTGTTAGGAGTCCCATTTTCTCTACATCTGTAATCATTTTTAAACTTCAGTTTAGGAAACTCCTCAACCTTTTGCAGGTTGGCTTATCTTATATCTATTCTCCTACAAAATATCACCTAAAATATATGTTGAATATTTTGTAGTTACTGGCAGTGTTAACTGGAAATTAAATAAATGAAGGATGGTCCTTAGCTTTCGCACAGCACTGTACAGTGTACCTAATAAAGTGGCCAGTGAGTGAATATCAGATAGCTGGACCTGAATGATCCCAATTACCTTGCTACTTTGACAAGGCTGTTGTAATGAAGTGACCTGTTGTGCTAAAGTGCCGTCATCCTTCACCAATTAGCCTTTTATCACTAATGGATCTGTTCTTTTATATTTATTTTTCTTTTACCTTCCCTTTCCTTATTCTGGTGGGTTATCTTTTATCTGATCTTCTCAGAAATGTCTTCTGAACCCCTTATACTTAATGGCTGTTTTGACAGCAAAATTAAGGTGGTCTCTGACTTTTGCACAGTACTGTACGGAATTATATTTTGAAAGACTGATAAAGTTGTATTTTAACTAGTCAGTAAGCAATTATTTGCTTAAATACGAATAACATTAATAAAATAAGCAATGATTTTGTGTGCCATTATGTTTTCTCTTTACCCTTTCCAAACCTCTCCTCATGGCAGCCCAGTATTAATTCTAGTTATCATCCAGTTCCTGGTTTGGCTAATCAGTGCTTCATTAACTTTAATCAGGTATGCTGGTTGTGGAAAACAAGAAATTCTTGATACTTTTTTATTGCATTAATGGTGTATTTATTTTAGTGTTGCATGACATTGTAACAAACAAATACATGCTTATTGTCCAGATACATGTTTTAAACAGTTTGCTTAGGTGGCTAAGACTTCTGCACAGTACTGTACATCCAGTATAATTTTGTGTGGTTAAAACAGACTTTAAAAACTTCAGTTAAACACAGTTCACCCATGATTTGTTGAATATGAATGTCATTTCTTAAACTAAACAAACAGCAGAAAGTCACAGAATCTTAAATAATCTAAATAATATTTTGCCAATACTGATAAATCCATGAAACATCAGTATCGGCTAATATAATCAACCAAGCAGTAATTCAAACTCTTGGCTACATTTGATGTTTATCACTATCATTCATTTTATCATCAGCAGTTCCCACAGACATAGAAACCTACATATGTGTATATGTGTGTGTGTGTGAGAGAGAGAGAGAGAGAGAGAGAGAGAGAGAGAGAGATTTTGTAAAGACCAGCTCTCACAAAGAGACTTTATTTATGCTTATTTCATCCTTTATGAGTATATTAGCTGTCATCTCTTTGTAGACTCATCTCCGTTGTACGTATCACCAGTACTGCACTGTCATTGCCAACTGCTTTTATAAGACTCCACTTGACCTTAATATATATGTAAAATAGGCCAAAAATACGATCAAACAATGGAGCAGTGGAAAAAAATATATTCCACAGCAGCTCAATTGCTTGTGCCCGACACACTGGAGTCCTCCTGCTATCTCTGAATTGCTGGATGAGTAGATTTAGCTTCTGCAGAGTGGTGTCCTTGAGAGAGAGGAGGACAACATTAGACTGCAATGTACTTCTCTCTCCACAGATAAAGTACAGGGGTTCAGATTATTGCGTTAGATCATCTTAATTTAATGATCTCGTCTGAAGGATATGCTAATGTTGTTTTTGCATAAATACATGGAGACAGACTGAGTTCTAAAGTAATTGCCTTGAAGTTTGGCCAAGGTATTTTGTGTCTTAAGGGTCTGTTCTGTGATTTGAATGATAAACAATTTGGGTCCACTGAAATGAGGTTAATGTGTCTCTGATTTTTCCCTTGTTTTGTTAGGTCTCTCTCCCATTCAGATGATTCAGTGTAATTGTCCTGTGTAAATGCACAAGCATTCTCAGGGCTGAATAAACATCTACAATGTTTGTTTAAGTCCAGCTAGATACAAATGAACGCTGCAAGATTTCATTCAGCACTGTAGATTAAAAAAAGTAATAGTTCAGCAAAAAATCAAATGTATACAATTTTCCCGACCCCAGATGTAGTCGGTCAGCCAAGACATGTACTTCAATTTCTTCTTTGCTTCTCTGTAGTTCGCTTTTTTAGTTTTACCTACACGTAAGAAAACCATGTAATATCTATCTTACGTTACGATAGACACAACTTTGGGGATTTTATGATTTTTAAGGAGATATCCTTGCACGTTTTTTTTATAAATCCCTTTTGACACACCTGTTTTGAGTAGTGTTTGTCAGCAGCATTTGCCTCGTAGCTCCAGTGCTAAACTAAAAAAGCTAAATTTTGACACTGTACAAGTCTTGGCTGAAGTGAAAAATTAGATTTTTTACTGAACTGTTTCTATGAATACAACACTTAGTTGTGTCAACAGCCAAAACACACGTTTAGTTTTTCCATTGTAAGACAGAGACTGTTTTGACTATATATATCTGAATATGTATATATTATTTTTGATATATTGAAAGCTGAGACACATATTTATTCCTTCATAAAGCTCTAATAACATAATAAATTATACATGTTCAATAAATACAATAAATTTCAAGTATAAAATATTTCCCTTAAAATTCCCTGTTTTGGATATACACTGAATGTTATGCTGGGCAGTAATATTGAGAACTGAGTAGAATGAATTCAATTAAAGCAGACTCACCTTCACTTATTCACTTGTATTTAATAATTAAATGTTATTAATTATTGTCAAATGCTGAGGCTGAATTCTTATAGTTAGGTGGACAGTGATTTTTTTTATTTGTTACTATACTTTTAGTATTTGAGGTTTTCTCTAGTATTTTATGTGTCAGTATTCTGAAGTGGGAGAAAACTAGATGATCTAAAATATCTGAAAAATGTGAAAAAAAAACCTTTCACATTAAATCAGTCATATTGCAGCACATCTTTTAATTGGCTAATTTGTTTGAAGTTGTTTGTACACAGCAGTTGTAGTTATACAGCCATAACCTTGAACGTTAAAGTTAAAAAACATTCATCTACTTTTTAAAACTCTGTTTTACAAGTCTGCAGCCACACAGGTCACCTTAAATGGACCATATCTTACATTTTTCTTACAATGAGGTCCACTAATGACATTTGTGTGAGTTTATGTGCCTGAAACAGGCGTAATAAATTTTTACATATCTATTTCTCAGCGTCTCTTTATTCTCTAGAATTGAACAGGCTGTCTTTGTTGTTTTGCCTTTAAGGCTGATGTATGTAAATGAGCTCTTTTCTGATTGGCTGGGCTAAACTAATGGAGGCTGAAGGGGAAGATATGGGTAAATGCATAGGGCCTCATTCTCCTACTGTTCGTAAGAAGTTTCTTCTTCAAACCCACTTAAGCAGTTTTCACAAAGATTCTGACACCAATTCACCAGTGTTTTCTTATTTGGGATTTGTTCTTAGGTACGAAGAGAATCTACACACACTCAAGAACACATAGGTGTGAACAATTCTGCGGTTCAAGAACACATCATGAATCTGGCGTACACTTTTTCTTAGGACCTTTCTCAAGAACAAATTTAAGAAAAAAATTACAAATTACAAAAACAGGGAATTCAAAACTGGTTTTGCAGGTTGTTTTGGTAAAACTTTCTATGAATGTCACCTTTGTAAGCATCTATAAACACATTCATAACATGTTATAATGCATTCATAAGACATTATAAACATAGCTATAAATATTTATAAAAATGCACTATACATTATAGCCATGTTTATTATGCATGATGAATTGTTAACATAATACATTATAAGTACTGATCATAACAAATTATAAGAGCTCATAAGTCGTATTTGTCAGCTCTAAGTAAAGTGAAGCATACTGCACTAAAGCCTCCTCCAGTGTTAAGAGTGAGGCTACAAGTATTACTGAAGGATTTACTGAAACAGTAAAACATACACAATAAAGCACATTACAGGCCTCAAATGTCAGATTTTAAACTAGGGCTGCCATCAGTGTTTTACCCAATGTGGGAAAGGTAATGTACACCTCCGTTAGCTTGGTATTTGTTTTTACGCTCTCCAAGCTGGGACTGACTTCTTTGGCACTGACATTATAACATGTTATTAACACTATTTATAATGCATTATATTAACAATTCATAATGTATAATAAACATGGCTATAAAGTGTAATTCAGTGTAATTTTTTCTAAATATTTATAACCATGTTTATAATGCCTTATGAATACATTATAACATGTTATAAATGTTTTTATAAATGCTTACAAATGCGACATTCATAGAAAGTGTTACCGTCATTTTTATATATGGACTCTATAGTTTATTTTGAAACCTGAACAGTGTTTACGCACTACATTAAACCCTTTTTTCAAAAGGTAAGAAGATTCTGTTTTTCATGATATTTTGGCTCTTTTGTAAAGATCATTATATAACGAAATAATGTAACACCTAACTGTTGGCCCTCTCCCCATCACTTGCATGATGCTAGCCAACTTAGCAAAATTAGCATTCTCCTCCAGGTGTGTTGAGCTGTTCAGTGGCATTGCCTCACATGACTCTGTGGAACGAAGCTTGTGCTAGCCTTTACCCTCTCATCTTAGTTGGCTCATTTGATAGGGGGAGACTTAACTAGCAGGTGGGAGTTGGCCACGACAAAAAATAGGCAACAATAAAATTGTTAACAATAAAAAAAAATGTAAATCACTTTTGATACTTGCTACATTTAAATGCAAGTACTTGTGTGCTTTGACTCAAGTAGAAATATACGTGGAGGATTTTTCACTGCAGGGTTTGTATACTCTGTTGACATTTGCCTGTAGTTAAGGTTATCAGTGCTCTTACTCTGTGCTTTCACACATGTCCTAAATCTTAAGGCTTGCTGGGCCGAAATATAATTTACACTAAGTCAGTGAGTCACTGGCCACAGAATGACAGAATATCCAGATGTGACTTTTCTGCGTCAGTCCTGCTAGGATTAAACACATCAAAGTCCTAGCAAACGTCACCTGATGGACGTAACCACTGTTTGCAAGCTGCCCATTGAACAATCCCTATTGCTGCACTATGTCATTACAGTGTCATACAGGTGCGTAATGGAGCACCACCAAGGCCCTCAGAGGTTATTTGTTGCACTGGTTTACTGACCTCTAAGACATCATAAAGTAATCAGCATGAGGCTACTCCGTACTTGAACTGTGGAGAGTGGAATGCTTATCAGTTCCCTACTGCATGACCAGTGGATGCGTGGTAAACATGTGATCTCTGATCTCCACATGAGGACATTCTGGGGGGAAACTGCACCCAGAGCTAGAATTATAACAACAGTTATAAACAGGGCTGTAGGGGTAGGCAATGTTGATAAAATATAATATGATCCTTTTTTTTAGTTTTTCTGATGTTTGCAGACAAGTTGGAACAAATCAAATTCTTTATGTTTACATGAATAATTTAAATGAGATATAGAGAAAATGACTGACATTCCAATTGTGATTGGCATATTCTATTCATAATGATATCACAGATAGTTCTAACCGTCTGGCAGAGAGGCATTCTGTGAGATCCAGTATCTCCTGATAAAGGCACTCTGAATAAATCTCTTTGTGTTACTCTGACATACTGTATATTCACATTAGCAGGTGACCTATAGAAGTAGGTGAAGTAGGTGATTTATAGTTACAATTTAGACAGGGCAGCATTGATAAATCGAGTTGAGACATGCAAGTATGACCCAGTGATACAATGATCTAAATGTTTAGCTCCAACAGATTCCTACAACAATTGTACAATCGTAGACACAGACATCTCTAGCATCTATTGTCTGAAGGTTTTGTTCTTCCGGCAATTTGTTCTTATTCCCAGTGGCATTAGGCAAAAGATGGAAGAAAACTTGTAAACTTATAACCACAGTTAATTCTCGTAACAAAATGGCAGTATATATAAAGTACATATTTTTTACATTTTCTTGTCAGGTGCTGGACATGCCCACAGGAGACAAGAACAGTGGCCTTGAATACACCCACAAGAGACAAACTTGAGGTGGCATTAGTGACTTTCCATCTGCTAGTGGCATCTAAAGTGATGCCAAAGCCATCCAAGAGTGCAAAACTGGCCTCGCTTATTCTGAGTGGAAAGGATGGCTCTCTTTCTCCTCTAGAGGCTGAAGGGGAGGATATGGGTAAATGCACTGGTCCTCATAATGCTAGCCTAAGAAGCAGGTGGAATTGGCAATGACTAAAACGGGGGGAAATTTGGGAAAAAAAGGAAAAACAAATAAACGATCCCAAATATTGGTGGCCACGTATGAAAAATCCAATGACTGGATACTGACCTCTAATGATGACTATGCGTATATCTACTAGGGGTTAGACTGACTGGTCGACTTGTCAGTTTCATTGCTTGCTGATGACGCTTCAAGCTTGATGTCAACTAGTCGCTCATCACATGATTATGACAATAACAACATGGACGCCGGTGAGGAACCTGGTGATTTTGGGGTCTGTATCTCCAGTTCCCTGAAGGCCAGGATCCAGGGCCTGTTGGAAAGGGCATGTCACACTGTAATGACCTCTGGACTTTGGCTTTGTTCTGACATTTCTCTGCCAATCTACAGTGCTTCAAAGATCAGATATTGAACATTGTTATCTCTGGTTTCCCAAAGACTACAATAAAAGTCATGTTGTTGGAAAGGGAGCATAACGCGCTATAACCCTGTAAAGTTTGAACTCGTAAAGGTTACTGTTTTTTCCACAGTTATGGCACTCTAAATTTCACTGGCTCTCCAGAGCTCCAACACGGATGGGCATCTTGGATACAAATGTATACTTTGTACAATCTCTGGTTCCCTGAAGGCTAGCAATGCGATCCAGGGCTCATCATGCTCTTCTGACCTGTGGAGTTTTATTCTTCATCACATATCACCCAGGAGTGTTGACACTTGTAGCACAGTTTGATTGGTCACATTCATATTCTGAACATTAAATCATTGGGTTTCGTTTGTTAGTGACCATTTCTGCAGATACCACAGCTGAGTACCACTGTGTTGAGCGTTTATCCAGCAGCCACAGACATGACCATGTTATACCAGGTAAAAATAGACTGTGATTAAAGGCTTGTGAATGTTAATTCTATTATGAATTCGGAGCTGCTACTGGTAGAAAAGATGTAGGTTTATAAATAAGTTCTCATACATAGTCATTTACTTTGTGCTTTTGTATGTGACACTTTATTTTGAGTGGTCCTTTTTAGATTAAACAAACACTCAACAGGCTCTCAGTAACATGTCAAAAATACATAAGGGTTAGGATTAGGTTTTGTTTTAGGGTTAAGTTTAGGGTTAGGATTAGGGCCAGGTTAGGATTAGGTTTTGGGTAAGGTTGGGTAAAGTTACACAAGGTAGTTACAGTATTTCACACTTGCTGATCTTTTAACATTTAGGGCCAGTTTGCTGGACACATTTGACCTACAGAATTACTAAATTACATTTTCACTCCAGCACCTCCACTGACTATGTAACGTAGCCTTGGAGCCCATAGAATATAATGAGAATTTCTGACCATGTAAATCACCACTGGTAGACCTTTTCAGGCTACAAGTTACATAATAAGCAGTAAGATGGCCATCTTACAGTATTGAGGGCTGGGATGAATGGTCACAGGTGTGCATTGCAGCATCAGCAACATCACCAGCCATCTACCTGACCAATCAGAAACCTGCTCACAAAGTCTGTTCGTGGTGGCAGACATTTGCCTCAGTGTAATTCCAGGAGCAAGATATGAAGTAGTGATAATATCACTCTGTCTTTGAGATAAGAAAACGTAAAAAGATTCCTTTAGTGAAAAGACTGGGAGCAGGAGAATCAGAAGGCTTGTGAGGAAAAAATTGAATCCCCAGAAATTGACAAATGAAATTCCTGTATTGGGTAACCTTTTACAAATCAAATACTCCACCATGAATACAAAAGCACTCTCCGAAGGCCTCTGCGGCATTTCTGCAAAGACTCACTGATAAAAGCAAAGGGTTTCAGAGAGACTTTGTTGCTGTCAGAACAAAAGCTTTTTATCTCTGAAATGGCAACTTACGCAACAAACGTTGTTCATTTGAATGTATGTGAATGTACCTTAAGTTTAACATACATTAATGTAACATCAACAATGTGGGAAGTATCATTACAAGTGACTTAGTTCTTCATAAAATGATCAGACAGTATAAAGTGTTGCCGGCATTTTTTAATAGATTTACAAGGTTTTGATATGAGTAGCAATTTAAATCCCTTGGTTATCTCTTCCAACAGTGGTTCTCAATCCAGGCTCTGGAGTGCTGCTGTCCTGCATGTAGTTCAGTAATTATATCAGGTGTGCTGGGAGCAGAGGAACCTCCAGAATGTGCGGTCATAATCCAGGACCAGGACTGAGAGCCCTGCCTTTAGAGCAGGGGTGCAGACCTCCAGTCCTGGAGGGCCGGTGTCCAGCAGAGTTTGGTGGTTTCCCTACTCAAACACACTTATTAACCAGGTAATTAACAGTTAAGTGTAATCAGGTTTGTTTGAGCAGGTAAATCACCAAACTGTGCTGGACACCAGCCCTCTAGGGCCAGACTTGTGCACCCCTGTGCTTTAGAGCATTGTTTTGAGCATTTTAATGCATTTAACTCAGTTCAGTCACCCCCAAATCCCTGCTGTTGCAAGTCTCTTCATGTCTGCCTCATTGTAGATGTGAGGCATTTCACACCCTTACATTTAATCTTGGAGTGATGACTATGATGTGTGAATGTGACTCTACACGCTACTTAACCACCACCTGACAACAGGGAGAGAGTGACTCCTGCTGTCAGATCCATCCCCACTAGAAAAGCATTCTACTGTGATTAATGTAAGTCAGAATGCTCCCCTTATGGCACTCAAACCAGCTTTGCAAAGACAAATTGTACAAAGTTTACAATAAAAAATATGGCAGGTACAGATGCTGACGTGAAAGTACTTACGCAAAAGTTTGGGCGCCCCTGGTCAAGCTATATGCTTTGTTGATTTTCGAAGTGATAATAAGTTACACATCCTCAACAGAGAACATGCTTCTGCACACTTTAATGTACAGTTACTGTTTATTTGCTGAATTTAATGTACTGGAAAAAACAATACAAATTGTGGCCTGTGTGTAAATTACGGCACAATCTATATTTAATGTTGTATTTTTTCCAATATGTTACACACCAAATTGAGTACAAAAATTCCATGTTTAAGTTTATTCCCTGTAGAGCAGGGGTGTCAAGCCCAACCACTAAAACGGCCATGTTAAAAAATCACAACAAATCCATGGGCCAGACAATGCCTATGTTTTTATTTCATTCTTTAGTAACATTTTGATACAAAAATATGCCAAAACAAACAAAGGAAATTATTAAAATATTACATGAATACTTGAATACTATTCAAAAATCATTTTAAATAAAACAAATTGTTTGCATAAAACAATAGGCTACATTAGCTACAGATAACAGCTAAACCTCTTCAAATGTACCTGGGAGGTACATTTTTTAAAGCTGCTTATTTGCTTGAACTATGAACTAGACACCTGCTATCTTTCCTTTTTGTGGTGTAACCGCTTTCCTACAGATTGTTGTAGGGGGAGTGTTGTCAGTGGGCTAATATTTAATAAAAATGAAGCTGTGTTTCACACATGGCCTGTAGAGGATGTGTGAACTTGTTTTCACTTACAACACAAAACAAACCATTTAATTTGAGGAGAGTTGTTTTGCACACAACACATAGGGAGTGTACAAATAACAGAAATACTCACTACATCATAGGTGTTTCTGATAAAATGGCCAATGAGAATGAGTATTTCATGTGGTGTTTCTGTGATTTTGTACACTCCCATATCTCCCAGAACACTCCAAGCTGTTACTACTGGCAGTGGAACATCAGTGAAGTAAAAACTCAAGTGGACAAACACTTCTCCAGCTGAAATATGTTAACTTATATTTTTAATGAACATTGACCCAGTAAGAGAGTTTGTGTGTACTACCTGTTATAAGATGAATCTTTAGAAAAGTTTTTTTCTTAAATTTGTTCTTGAAAAAAGTCTACGTCAGATTCATTATGTCTTGAATTAAGCAAAACTATCTACCAGTAGGTTAAGACAATTTATTATATAAATAAAATTGCTTAAAATTAGTAAAAAACAAAAATAAGTGAATAATCTTATTCTCATGGCAATCTCAGAAGGAGAAATATTATATATATATTGTGTAGATTTAAGAAGATTTTTACATGCAATGATATCTTTTTCTTTTTTGTTTTTACAGTGAATGTAACCTAAAAAAAACTATTAAAAGTAATTTAGAACCATTCATTTTGGTCCATTCATTATGAAATGTTCACATAATGTAAAGGGCAGCGGGAAGAATGTTGTAAAAACATAAAAAACAGTTTTTACAAAGTTTTCTTGTGACAACAACAATATCTCTTTCATCAGAGTTACATGCATGAGTGGAAATTTCCCATTATGACCCACAGCACCTTAGACGTGGGTTACAACCAGGATAAAGATATGAAGACGTTAAAGGAATGTCTCAGAGGCCTGAAACTCAGATCATCAGTTGGGAATGAAAGCCATGTTACAGTGGAGCAGACAGACGTTTGGCAGATGTTAAGATGTTATGTGTCATCTACTGATGTGAAAAGCCTGAACTGAACATGCTGATTAACGAACCTCAGCATAAACAGACTGGCTGCTTTCACATTTGCATTATTTATACTAAATTAGCTCTGCTTTGATGTCACATGATCGCTGCCTCCTTTTGGCTCCACTTAGAAACATATGTGAGTCAAACCGATGACAAATCATACTATTTCTACAACACTAATATGCACAAAGCAGCTCCCTCACTCACATCCCAGATCATTGGAATAGCATTGTGCATTAGCCAGTAATGTTATAGCCCTTTGAATTAGTGATTAGACTAATTGATGAAGGACAATGGCATTTTAGTGCATCAGGTCACTTCATTACAGCAGCCTTGTCAAAGTAGCACAATAGGGTCAGTCAGGTCCAGCTGGTCATAAATTATGTGAACAGCAACGACAAAAACTGCAGAAAACCAAGGTATAAAAAAGCTAGTTGAGGAGGAGGAGGAGATATCAGAGCAGGTCAGCAGTGAGAACCAGTGACAGGCTGTTAATTTTAGTTACTTAGCTAATGTTAGCATCGTTTGTAGTATATAGACTGTCATGGTTATCACATTTAAGACAAAGACTTTTGTCTGTTTACATTTTCTCACTATCCAGCCACCTTGTTTATCTCATTATAGCTTATAAATAATGAACAATGAGTAGCAGAAATACAGTTAAACCTCTAAACCTGGGTGCAGTGTCTTCAGTTGTGGAATGTCTTGCATGTAGGCTAGTATGTATATGAACTGGCGGATGGCTGTGGCTGAAAACTGTGTGCCCACTCGTTTGTCTGATTCATTAGATTGTCTGCCTTTCCTCTTTAATGATGTCATAACATGCTATGAGACTAAGGTGGAGTGACTCATATGCATTGTAGGTGTTGATATATATGTGTAATTTATCCAGACATTGTACTATTATCATCTATTCCATCACAGCATTCAAAATGATTAATTCATAAATAATATTCATAGAAAGCTCAGTCTCAACAGACTCATTTTAAGCAATTCTGTTTGCCAGCATAGTAGAGTCTCACAAACCATTGAGCAGAACACATATACCTTTCAGCTGACTGATTCACTGTTCAGATGGTGTTGCTTTTCTCCAATTCCATTACTGAAGGGCAGCAGTTTAGGCTAATGTATTCCAGTTCTATCATACCTTATAAGCTTGATAATTAGCTGCTAAGCTCAATCAGCTGTGTTGGAGCAAGGAAAACACTTGTTCTCAATAAAATAGCACACTCTCTTGATAATAACCAGTACATCTTACTGAGCTTCTGTTGCCCTTCACTACCGCTAAATACATTTTAAATCAGATTAGTTTCAACTGGTTCAAGAACTATGTCACTGAGGTTTGAGACTAAGGATTAGCCCTTTGAAAGTATGACTAATAACTAAGGGTGATACTTTATGTTACTTTCTAAATTCTGCAGTGTCTTATGAATCTTTCAGAGAACCTGTTTAATCCCACTCATACAAATTTCATCAATGACTGTAACTCCACTATGTGGTGTGTCGCAGAGGATGATGGGATTTTTGAGTTCTGGTTCCTCTCACTGTTTCTTCCTCATGCTAAGAGAATGTGTCCTGCCACTGCTGCCCTCAGCTTACTGATTAGGGGGCTAGATGCAGCTATAAAGCTCTTTTGGGACAATATCTGCCATAGCAGTGTCATTAAAAAAGCAAACAAAAAATAATAGTATCATTAGTAGTAATGTAATTATTTTATTTTATTTTAGTTTGGTTTATTTGGCTGATTAAAATCTTAATTTGATCCTATTAATGTTTTTATTTATTATTTATTCATATATTATTACTTTCTATCATCCTTTTACTTAACTGTTTAAATTTGAGTTTGCCTTATTTATCCTTTGGTGTTGAAACTTTATTAATTGGTGTATTATCTTGGTTTTATTTTATTGTTTCCCTTTAAATTAAATCTTAATTGTTCTCTTAATTTTTTTCCCATTTAACATTTAACAATAGATTAAATTGTTCTGTTAATTTTAGGTTAATCTGAGTTCCAATTTAATTTCTTTTTCAATCCCTTTATGCTGTAAATGCTCGGCTGCATCGAAAATGAGGCTCACCCTCAATGTGTTTCCGAGTGAAAATAAAGGCTGATTTATTATAATATGTAAATAATAATAACTAATTGAAAATCACATTGAATTGATTACACCATTTGAACACTGCAGTTTGGAACACATACAGTAGGTTGGTTATACACTTACTGGACACTTTATTAGGTATATCTTCCTATACTTATTGTCCATTATTGTCCATTTTCTTATGTTTGCTTACCACATAGGTGCATAACTTGTTACCCCTCCTTTACCCCGTTCATCAGTGGTCAGAACCACCACAGAGCAGGTATTATTTGGGTGTTAGATCATTCTTGCACAGTAGTGACACTGACATGGTAGTTGGATGTTAGCACTGGGTGCTGCACATGTATGAATGGATCAAATACAGCAGTCCTACTGGAGTCACATTTACAGCATTTAGCAGACGCTCTTATCCAGAGCAACTTACAAAAAGGGCTTTGTTGTCTACCCAGAGAAAGTATCTTTGCTAGTTACAAATAGGTTAGGGAGAAAGCCAGTCCTGAGCTCAGATACGGCTAGAAACAAAAGCGCATGTTGATACCTGCATTTGAAGACTCTGCTATTCGGATAGCCAGTGGGAGTTCAATCCACCACCTGGGTGCCAGGACAGAGAAAAGTCTTGATGCTTGTCTTCAACTCGTCTTGAAGGATGGTGGGTCAAGCCGAGCTGTACATGAAGCTCAAAGGGCTCAAGGTACAGTTCGAGTTTTGACCATTGCCATTAGGTAGGGAGGGGATGGTCTGTTTTTGGCTTCGTAGGCAAGCATTAGGGGTTTTAATCTGATGTGTGCCAATTTAAAACGTGAAGGTATATTGAGGTCCAGTGCCAGTTATAGGCCGAGTAGGCGATTGCATAGTGGCCTCAACATTGCTGGAGGCGTTCACATAATTGCTCTGCATAGATGGAAACAGAAAATGAGCATTAACTTTCTTATTGGATACGTTGGTTGGTTTTCACTGGTCCTGAGGCCAGTCAATGTCACTGATTCAAGATTTCATCCTCTTAAAATATGAAGAGATCTAACAGGCCAATGTAGCAAAAGACTCTGCACCCTGATGGTGACTACAGAGTGGGAACTAGCAAAACGGTAAAATACACACAATCAAAACAAAAAGAGCTGCATGTAATGCAATTACACTGCTGTATTAGTCATGTTACTCAGCCTGATTCAGTTTCTCTGCAATATTTTACATCAACCGCCTCACCAGGCCTTTGCTGTAAAGCACAGTTCTTATCATGTCTGAGCATCACATTACATCCTTCATTGTCCTGCACTAAGAGAAAAATGAACTGCAACTGAAGCCAGTGATGCCAGTGATGCCAGTGATATAATACTTTCTACAGTAATACATAAAGAAATGCATACAGTCTCTCATTATGTCACTACTAATTACATTTGTGGTATCCTGATGAGTTTTCTCTTTCAGTAATTGACACAAAACTACTTGAGAGCTAACAGCGCTCCCTTGTGGAGAAACTTCAGGCTGCTAAACTTGTGTGAGTGAGTTACAGGACAGGTCAATGCTTGGCATTGAAAAATAAAAACATTTACTTATTGCATGCAGTTATCATAAAAGACAACGTGTACCTCAGTATGATTTAGTGGTTTGTTTGTTTATGTGATTTAACACATTTAATGAAAACTCTTACAACCTACATTGTACCACTTTTTCATGTTTTGTGCAAAGCGATTTCAAATATAGCTCTGCTTTGATGCCATTTTACTTAATGTGATACTAAGCTAAACCAGGTTCATCTGGGAGGAAGGGAACCTCCAAGGTAAAATATACTCCTGCATACTCCTATAGTCTAGAGCCAGCCCAATGTTTATTGTTTTTGTCCTGTCAAAACATCATAAACCTCAATTTGTTTTACATTTTTTGTTGTTTTACACCATTTGAAAACACCAGTTGACATTTACATTGTGCAAAGATTCCTTCTAATCCCATGCAGAAGGGCAAAAAGGAAGAAAAGTACTTCTCAATAGCCTGGTAAAGATCTCAGATAGGTGGCTTGGGAGACTTAAGTTTCGCCACTCAACCAGGGGCTTCATTTAAAACTGAAGAACTAATTAAGTCCCAGTTCTAGTCCTTAGTAGGCCACAAGACTGCGCAATTTTTCCTTTCTCTAATACACCTAATTATTGTCATCAGATCATTTCCAAGCCTTCTGTGAGTTGAACCTGGTAGAGCAATGAAAACACTAAATGCAGTACAATGGTCCTCTGAAGCTGAACCTGCCCATCCTTTCTTTGACGCTGGAAGAATAGAAAATGCATTGAACACTTATATGTACATCTGGAGCTGCATACAGTCAAGAACTTGAAACTTTGAAATAGCTTAGCTTTCGGTATTTTATGTTTATACCTATCTATCATCATCTACCATCTGTCCATGTAATACTCTGAGTTTGAAAGGCAAAAAAAGGATCCTGGATCAGCACTTTTTGTAGTTTTGTTCACGTGACTCAGCGTGTGTTTCTTGAGTCTGAAAGCAGTCAAAGCAGAGCTGAGTGTGGCCTGGCTGACAGGCTGTAAAGGAGAAGGCATTGATGAGACGAGAGGGGCAGTGGGTGGGGGAGGTGATCTGAATGGAGAGAGACAGGCAGACGCCCTGTGGCTGTCGTCAGCAGTCGCCTGTCTGAGCGCATCACCAGTCCATTCTGTCTGTCTGAGTCTATACACACAAACACACTCACGCTCAGTTTTGCCTAGTCTTGCTTTCGAAGTTGCACGCCATCCATCCAACTTTACATATGAGGCCTACACGCTATATGTCATGTAATAAGACATAAGGCCACAGTCAACTGCAGACAATTAACATGAATAATCAAGCATGTACTGGACATGTTATGGAATTGTATGACATTTATGGAACACTGTTGCACCAGAGACACATAAGTTCAGACATAAGCAGGGTTTCTATTCAAATGTTTCGCAAAATGTTAGCGAAAAGTCAGTAAAAGAAAATGCAAATTGAAGTGTTTTCATCAACCACTGTTTTGTGCAAACTCCAAAAGATGTCATCACATGCTTGCGCCGTATAAGCTCACTGTGCTTGGCATATACAATTAATGGATTGAAAACTTTATAAGTTCTCTGTGGAGCAGTTTTGCCAGTCCCACTGTCAGCTGTACAAGGCTGTAGCCCTAATAGTTCAGAGATGCCGGGCAGAGTAAACAGTGGCCCATTTAATGAGAGCCGAAGTTACTGTCCCATTTCACCATCCTCCACCCAAACCCCTGCTAGCAATTCTGAGACGATGTAGTGTCACATGACTTTCTTTCCTTCTTTTGTAGTATTTCAGGCATTTTTTTCAAAATGTTTCCTTTTCTTTTCAGTTATTTTATGCATATTTCCAAATTTTACATAAAAGAGACAGATGGACACCCTTTGATAAGCTAGTTATACATCGAGTTTCCAGTTTACACTTACACTATATGGCCAGAAGTGTGAGAATACCTGAAGACCATCACATCTATATGAGCTTGTTGGACATTCCACTCCAAAACCATGGCCATCCTGCTTTGCAGCTGTAACAGCCTCCACTCTTCTAAGACGGCTTTCCACAAGAGTGTGTGTGGACATTTGTGCCCATCTAGGCAAAAGAGCATTTTTGATGAGAAGGCTCGCAACCATTTCATCCCAAAGATGTTCAATGGCCACTGGAGTTTGTCCACTGCAAACTCATCAAAATATGTCTTTATGGAGCTTGCTTTGTGTAAAGGACCACAGTCATGTTGGAACAGTAAAGGGCCTTCCCCAGACTGTTGCCACAAAATTGGAAGCATATAATTGTCAAAAATGTCTTTGTATATTGTAGCATTAATATCGCCCTTCACTAGAACTAAGGGGCTGAGCACAAACCCTGAAAAACAGCTCCAGATCATTATCCCTCCTCCACGAACTTTGCTGCTGGCACAATGCATTTCGGCAGGTTTGGTATCCACCAAACTCAGATTTCCTCTGTTGGACTGCCAGATAGTGAAGTGTGACTCATCACTGCAGAGAACACGTTTCCACTGTTCCAGAGTCTATGTATGCCTCTGTCTGAGGTAACTGAAATTTACTTTTTTCTATCATTATTGAATGTCAGCAGTAGCTGCAAACAGGATAAAACAGTCTTCTCTCCACATCAGGGGTTCCAAACCTTCTGCAATGTACGGCCCACACAAATAACCACAAAAGCTTCCACAGTCCACAAGAAGATTTTACCAATTCGATCTTTTCTTTGACTCATCTAACAAAGTGGCTGATGTTATTTGGCACCTACTGCCTACATACTGTGCTGGATGTCAGGCTGAAGAGAAGTAAGTTGCAAAAGGAGTTCTGGCTCAATTCAATGATATATTCACTATGTTTAGTCTGCAAGTGATGGTGTAAATTATTGGGTTTCAAAGCTTAATTTGAAAAGATCTCTGAGCAAACAGCACAGAGCAGTAGTTGCACATTTTCAGATCTCACGCATATAAAGCCCAGCCTATCCTACTCACTGCTAGATTTTTGCACGTACTACTATTGCTGTATTTTCTTCATTTTGCTTTATGCTTGGTTTTCTCAGTTTTCTTGATCTGAGATATGGTGGCCACTTGTAATTGGCCTAGCCTCAGGATCTTTCCTTTTGAAAGACCTTGTTTACCATATATTAATGATGGAAGAGTTCTATATGACTGAAAAGTGAAACATTTTACATTGACTTGAACTGAAATTATAAACATAACCAGCTAGAATTGTGCCAGAACAATCAGTGAGTTCGATAAAAATATGAAGTTAACCAAAGAACATTTGGTTAAATTTCTAAGTTGTAAAGATTTTTTGTGGTTTAAAACAAAAAACAAAACGTATTGCCAATGTCCCCCTAGCAGTACCACCAATGGCCCACTGAGGGGCTGCAACCCACAAGTTGAAAACCACTGCTTTACATATTTAATTAAAATCTGTTCATTGTCAGTTGAGGCAGTGATGGCTTAATTGGGTATTATTTGTTTGTTAATGTGTATTGGTTCAAAAAATTGAACATCTGAAAGCAAATCAGGATGTTATTATTACTGTGTTTTCATTTAATAATAAAAACTGACTGGCCACTTCATTAAAACCATCATCTTGTTTCTACACTCAGTGTCCATTTTATCAGTTCCACTTACCTTACAGGAGCACTTTGTAGTTTTACAATTACAGACTGTAGTCCATCTGTTTCTCTGCACAATTTACCCTGTTCTTCAATGGCCAGGACCCCCACAGGACCACCACAGAGCAGGTATTATTTGAGTGGTGGATCATTCTTAGCACTGCAGTGACACTGACATGGTAGTGGCATGTTAGTGTGTGTTGCGCTGGTATGAGTAGATCAGATACAGCAGTGCTGCTGGAGTTTTTAAACACTGTGTCCACTCTGTTAGACACACCTACCTTGTTCGTCCACCTTGTAGATGCAAATTCTGTGACAATAGATCCTCTGTTGATTCACAGTTTGTGTTGGTCATCCTCTAGTCCTTCATCAGTGCTCAGGCGCTGCCCACAGGATGCTGTTTACTGGGTATTTTTGGTTTCAGCAGCACTGCTGTGTCTGATCCACTCGTACCACTGAGATATTCAAAAAGGTTATCTGATTTTATTTTGTGAAACATTGTTAAGAACTTCATCATATATGTTCTTTATTTATGCTCAAGTTTACATTGAAGAGAATCCTCATTTTCAATGTAGCTGAGCATCGCAAGGGGAATAAAAAGCAATAAAATGATAAATTTAGAACTGGCCTTATAAGACAACAAGAGAACAGTGTGTGTGTGTGTATATATTTGTATATATATATATATTATATATATATATATATATATATATATACATACACACACACATATTTGTGCAGGCCTTTCAAAGAAAAGTGGTGCATTCTGAAAGGAGAGCTGTTGTGAAGATATGAAGCAATGGTGGAAGAGCATCTTTTGTCACCTTTTTTGGGCTGCATGCTCCTCCTTAACACCAGTGCCGGTAGTGCTCATGTGGACATTAGTGAAACTCGTGATGCAGAAATGTTTTTTGAATTATATTACTCTTCTGTGCAAATAAAAACACCTTCTAAATTATTCAACACACTGCAATCTAGAATTTAATGTCAATTCATATAGCTAGAAACAATGCTTAATCCAGCACCTCAGTGACTACTGCACTCATCTGTAACCAGCCTGGACAATCCAACTCATTTATAATTCAAAATACAAAGGAAATTTAATGGATCAGCGCAACTACCGCAGTTATTTCATCCATCAGAATCGACCACTGTCACTGATAGAAACTTTAGTTCTTGTTGATTCAACTTAATTCAGTTCAACTTTATTGTCATTTTACGTATACAATACGATATGACTGCTAGTGGGATGACAGACAGTATGTATACATAAAATAAGTGCAAAAAACAATAAATAGACAATAGACAATAAATGCAGAATAAACAAGAATCACACGTGCACTGGTGCATAGAAAGTGTGTATATGTATATGCAAAATATGTAGCAATTTTCAGAGATAGTGATCAGTAAACAATGGTATAAATGTTAGTTCAAGTGTTCAGTCTAAGTATATATAAAGTCAGTCAGTAGTTCAGAATAACATTAAAGTGCAGTGTGCATATATTTTGAGCAGTGTTTGTAAGCATGATCTGGTTGGAGCTGTGAGTGTGACCAGTTTAACAGCTCGAGGGTAGTCTGTTGATATTCTCAGAATTATTAACTGGGCATGTTATTGTATCATAACTAAGCAATTTTGATAATCAACTCCCATCCATGTTCATTTGTCTTCAATTAGCAATGTTAACACCAGATGGAGCATTGTGGATTTTACAAGTCAGGCTAGCTAACATTAGCCAGCTTCCCTAGCAGTGTTCTACAATAAGGTAAACATCTAATTTATCTCATCCGTCTCAGAAGTGCATGAATAATAATAATAACAATAATGCATACATTGAACAGCAAAGAAGAACAGGCTATGTCATCTTATTACAGAGCAAAATGAATGGATTTATAAACAAGATGTTATATGTTAACATTTTGAATAGATTTTGAGTTTTAATAACTAGGACACCTCATTGTCAAAAATGTATTTTGTTTCATACATAATATACATAAGTTACCTCAAACCATGACAACTTGTTAAATAATCTCACTCTTTCTGTGGTTTCTGATGCTGTGTGGCCTATTTTAACTGTTGGTATAAGACCTGCGGGAGTACAGCCATATCAGACTAAATTCTGGCTTCAGAATGGCTGCTACTCCTGTTTTTCAAGTGTGCAGCATACTTTTCTCCAAACCACATAAGCAAGTCTGTTTTTTTTAGAGTACTTAGCAACTTGATGTTTTTGGCAAGTATGTGATGACTTAGTCATGCTGGCTGTCTGTAAGCTTTCATAGTTACCTGATCTCCACTGCAGAACTAAAAAATCAGACAAGACTCAAACAAGTCTTGGCTATGTGAATACATTTGGGGTAAGTGTTAACAAGGGTAACTTGCTGAACCTCAGGGTATTTCTTACTGAATATAGCTGATACTCGTAACTATGGATGGGCTTTACATGGTGGAACTTGCACGGCACTAATTGCAAGTTGTGAGTTGCCTGCAACACAATTTCCATGCAATTTGACAGTTACACAAGCAATGAAAGCTGCATGCATCACGTTCACTTACTCCACTTGTTAGCCAAATTAGCAGCTCCAATTTGTTAACTTCATTTTGTTCTCGCTTTATGAAGTCATGTGTGATAATTCATATATGTCGATTTTTAATCGTTTTTGCATAATTTTTCCAGCTGTCATTGCCATTTTCTGTATCTATACATATCTATCTGTGGTCCTTTACTATATTTGAGTTTTGTTAACCTGTTCTGTTTATGTTAAGCTTTTAAAAATCAATGTTAAAGTAGCAGGCTGGAACTTTTTTTCAATATTAGTTGCTTAAAACCTACATGAAACTAAATTGCACTTGTGTTGCATAATGTAAAGTGTCCTGCAACTCATTTGAAGCTACAACAGTTGCAAGCATATCAACTTTGTGAAATGAATTTCATGAAACAGCAAATCAAAAGCTCGATAACGTGTCACGTGATCTTGTCGAACGATTTTCCCAGATCAGTGGACGAGAAAACAAAACAGAAGATTGTTTATTCATGTGTGGAGTCAGAATAATGTACAAAGTGATGATAATTATTGATAGTTATAGTCATACAGTAGTGTAGTTATAGAGTGATCATTCTAAAATCCTCTTAAATTTTCCAGTTTACTTTCCAGTGCACTTATTTCTCATGTAATAATGCTTGACTTAAGCCACCCAACTTGAACCCACTCTCCACTGTGATATTTCACCTGTAATCAGGTTTTCGTTTCACCCGTGATGTGTTTCAGTGAATGCGTTTCTGCTTTCTTCCATTGTTTGTTATATTGGTAGCACTGGGAGGGTATAAAGTTGGCATAAATAGTGTTTAGCACCACCTGCTGCTTGCTTTGGGCAACGCTTGTGCATATGTGTTTCAACAATGGGTACCAGTCAGTGAGTCAGTGACTCAGTGAGAGACTCTCTTAGGCGGGGCGGTCCAGCAAATATAAAGAATAAATTGTAACATTGTGCACACAAAGAAATTTATTGTAAGTAGTAGCCATTAGCTGTATAATGTTTAAATTTCAATTAGTTTGTAATTCATATGCTGAATGAATTACATTAATTACGCTGTGACATAATAAACTACTCATCCAAGAGCAAATATCAGCCATGCAGTGCGTCCTGTTTGTGAGATATCAATTCAGATATTAGAAAGCTTGAGTCTGAAAATTGGCTGTTTTTGGCTTCCGAAGTCCACACATAAATCAGCCACAGCTGTGTTTTGGAATTAGATATAGGGCGACTGTCTGCCAGGACCCAAGACTTACTGCAGAGAGAGGAGAAAGCTTGTGTGTGTTTGTCTAATGTATCTGTGCAGGTACAAACAAGTAATCATGTTTTTTTTCCCTCAGACTCAGAAAGTTTTTGAATAGTTTTGTTCCTAGGCTAGTCAGTTCCTTTTCAGCTTTTCTACTGTTATCACTTCTTCTCAATGCTATACTTTTTAAACTCACCATTTGACTGGAAACTGTTTGAAATAAGAAGATTATATGGACACAGTGGAGTAGCAACGTTGCTACGTGGAGACCAAACACCCTTTTTAATTTTGGCCTTAGCTATTGACCATGGTAACCAACCAGGGGGTGAAGTGGTCAGTGTCATCAATATTCAGATTTGGCCGTTTCCTCCAGGAGCTCATTAGAAACCCGCAGTGGAACCCTGACACCTGCTGGTAAGCTGCGTATTACTAATCTATTGTGAGGCAGGGTGTCCTGCATACTGATTTATTTATTTACCCAGTAGTATATTGATGAAGCAATTACATATAAAATTGCTTCTTGTATCTGCTCATACCCGTGTGCACAACTGAGACTCTCCAGTGGAAAACCATATATTAACCATTTCATTCTTTTTTTGAATTATCATTAATATGTTTTCCATTTTATTTTTTAACATTTTACGTAAAACAAGCCAAACAATTTTTTATTTACATTTTAGTGACCCCTTTATTTTAAATACAGGGCATCAAACAGTGCCTTACCATGGTTATATGATTTTTACAAAAAAAAACAAAAAAAAACACATACTGTTTTTGTTGCAGGGGCAATTTTTGAAAGGAACATATAGTTGGCTCTGTAAATACTATACATTTTTCTTTTTTTTTTACATATTTGGCCAATTCAAAGGTGCATGTAAAGCTACACTACGTAAGTTCTGGGGATTTGAAGACCTCTCTGGTAGAAATGCGTAAGGGCATGCAGCATGCGTAACAGACCACTGCACTTCAGACCCCTACCCCAAGCAGACAAGTCTATGATGCGAGCGCATTGAAAGAGCATTCAAAGAAAACTCAGTCAAACTTATTGAAGGGTGTGTCTTTCAAGGATGTAATAATTCATCAGCATAATTTTCATTTTGCATCTGAGACCTAAACATCGAGCCAGACCTACTTTTTTTGTCTGATGTTTCTGACTCTTTTGAGTCTGCGTTTGATGTTAATATGTAAAGATGACGTGGTCTGAAAACCCCACCAAATCCAACTCAAAACCTTTGACTTTTAAATGATTATTTTAGGCTTTACAGGGTGACTCAGCACAGCTGTAGTACACCATATTCTTACCAAATATCTTACATAGTGCAGTTTTAAGAAAATAACTGCAAAATAGTTCAGTCTTAACAATTAAGTAATAACTGCTGTAAGAACCTCTTCACAACGCATAATCTCAGGTGCGCAACAGAAGATGGCTGTGGTTGTGGTAATGAGAATATGCATAATACAGTAATGGAACACAATATTGCAGTAAGGATGAGATCATCCAGCCATTATGACTCACATGGTTATGGCTTTAAGGTGCATTAGTTGTGGTAATGAGGATCAACTACTTTTTAAGTATGTAAAGCAACAGAGAGTCGCTTAGCTTGTTGCTATTTTGATCATCTCCTCTTTAACATATGTCAAGGAAAATTATCCATATATTTATTTATTTTTTACTTCCATCCTGTTTTAACAGGAAGCCAAAAAATATTGCAGAGATGAGAATGTTAGTGTATGGACATTGTATTTTATATATTTTTTTTTTACTTTTTTTATTTATTTTTACTGTTAATATTTTAATAAGCTTTTGAAAATCAGATGAAGACTATTTTTATTCATTTTTATTTTTCTTTGAACATACAAAAGTTTCATTTATTTTTACTACATCAAATGACCCTGACTGTCCAGACGCACTGCTGTAATGAGAGATAAGGCTTGAACTCCTTGACAAACACACGACAAAAGTGCTTTACAGAGGATATTGGTATATGCAGAGACCCTGATATGCGCTTAAACTTTGTCTTTTCCACAGTAAACACACTGTATGGCTTCATGTTAATGGTGCTTGCAACAGTAATAAACTTGCTGTACAGGAAAATATTCTTATTAGATTCTCAGATAGATTGCTTTTATAGATCAAATTAAATACATGAAACACACTTAAGTATACCAATAAAGCAGAACTCTATTCACCCTTGAGAGTGCAAATTAAAAAGTTTATTTCCAACAGGCTTTGGCAGTAACCTCAGTCTTTTATATCCTCACATGCATGTTAATGTCCTCACGTACAGTACTGGCAGGCTTCTCAGACGCAGCCTCTCAATCCGACTATTGTTGAGCTGCTGTGTACTAATCTCCAGGCTATGAATAACTCTGAGTAGAAGCTGTCCTTTTTCTATGATCAAGGACCAAATCCTAATAAATTGCCTATTACTGGAGAAACCTGTCAAGCTGGTCTCAGTTCAGTGTGGTAGATATTCATTGCTTGGGGTGAGCAGGTACATGTGTAGTTCATTGTGATTTCCACTGGTAGGAGTAGTACTAGAATAACACTCAAACTCTAACAGAGTATTTTAGGCTGTTCAAAGTTGTGGATTTGGCTTTACAGAGGCATTGCAGTTCAGTGATAATCATAATAAAGTGTATTTATATCCTAGGAGAACTGAATATGGCCTATTTTTAATAAAAATGTATCATTTCTTTTTGCTTTGCTCTACATTGTGTATTCTGTATGTTTGAGATATATAGTTTTATGAGAGGTTGGGGTTAATTATCAATCCACACCAATTACAGATTAAATTAAAGGCAGGTAAAGCAGTTTAACAGGGTTTGACTTACAAATGAGCTCTACAGTAAAACTTCGGTGACATCAGCACTGAAAAGGTTTCTCAAATCCATATAAGTTGACCACCCACTTAGTGGAGGGTGACATACCATTTGCCTTTATTTCTTGAATATATAAGCATTTGGCATGTCTTTTTTACATTCTGTCACAGAATGTTTCATGTTTGAGTACATATTGTTTCAGTTTTATCCCCATTCAATCAGAAAGTATTGTTAAAATCAGGACATTGGAAATATATTAACCCTTTTTCAGAGCAGATACAAATGCAATTTTTGCCAGTTTTTAGTAGGTCCCCCAGTTAACCTCCGTGGGGAAGCAAGCAAGTCAACATTAACCCCTTAAAATTTCCTGGCTTATTAATCAGTCAATTAATTAATCAACTACAGGAACTTCAATGCAAACTAGCTGAGTTATTCTTAGGTTTTCGAAGGTGTAATAAAGCTTTGGGCCTGTTGGTGGGCCCTGGCCATTTGAGAGGAAAGTGTTGTCTATTGTTTATTGTTAGGTAAGTTAAGTACTTTTATTGTCATTGTGCTGACACAGTACTACAAAATTCTTTTCTTCACATCCCAGCTTAGAAAGCTGGTGTCAGAGTGCAGGGTCAGCCATGAGACGGCACCCCTGAAGCAGAGAGGGTAAGTGCCTTGCTCAAGGGCCCAACTGTGGCAACTTAGTAGACTCGGGTAATTGTTGGCAGTTTACACAATTGTTTGATATGAAGAAGGTTGAATTCTGTCTGTTTTGTCTTGGCGCAGATGTCTTTGTGGAGAGGGGTGAATTGTGTTCTCAGCAGGGATTTTTTTCTCCTCCTCTTTCACCTCTCATTGCTCACTGGCAGCCCAACACAGTCACAGCATGTCACCCACAGAGAACCAAACAGTCCTAGGTCATATGATAGCAAAGTTATGGGGAAAATGTTTTGACAATATTAATAAAAAATATGTGAGTCAATTTTGGGGGCCTGTAGAAGGCGGCTACAGAACTTTAGTTAGGAATCTTTATGGTTTGTTGTCTCTTAACTTTAATGTGACCTATCGGGTAAATACCTCTCTGTTGCAAACTACCCTTAAATGCTACTATATTCACTTTAGTAACGCACAGATTTTTTTTTTAATTTGTAACAGAATATCTATTACAAAGCATAGTCTTAGATCTTTCTCGTGGCAAAGAAGAAAGCTGTTCTTAAATAAAACTAAATGATTTGTCAATACTGTAAATGCATCTACTTGTATATATATGATGACTCTAATTGTTTTGCATCTGAACGCATTTTCAGCACGTATAGAAAGAAGAGCCACAAATTATTGACTGACAGACAACTTCTAACCCTAACCTACAAACTGTTTTAAGGAATTGTTGGAACTATTTATTGCAAAAAAATATTGTCCCTTTTTATTATGAAACTTTTTTTGTAAAATTTTTTTGTTCTGAAAATGACTTAATTAGGCATGTCAAATTGAGTTCCTTCTGGGCCACAGCTCTGTGGAGGCATTTTCTTTTGACTAACATTCTGAATTCAGTTCACAGGGCTTTGCCAATCAGCTGATGAGCTCAGTCAGGCATTTAATGAACAGTGCTATGGCCCATGAGAACTGGAGTCAGACATATGTGGTTTCAATTCATCGATGCATTGATAAAACAATAGATTATTGGTAGTTCACTCTTTTTGCGCCAGTATAATACAATTAGTTTCCTTCTTCTGTTTTCAAGCTCATTTCTGTGGCTCTCTTTATTTTCACATTTTGCTTTTTGGTCATCAGCTTTTTTGTAATCATTGTTTTGACATTGTTTAGTGACTTATACTCATTGGCCACTTTATTAGAAACACATACCTTATAGGTCCACCTTGCTGATGTACAGTTAGAGGCTATACTTTCACAGTTTGTGTTAGCCATCCTCTAGCCCTGCATCAATGGCTTGTTTCTGACCACAGAGCTGCTCTTAGGTGGATATTTTGGTGGTGGGTGGTTGTCCACTCTCAACCCTACAGTGACTGATGTGTGGAAAAACCCATCAACACCACTGTGACTGATGCACTTGTACCAGTGCCTCACACACACACACACCACACACACACTACTCTGTCAGTGACGCTGCTGTGCTAAAAATGTTCTACCACATGAGTAAATATTTGGTCAACAGTGGCCCCATGGTCAGAAACTGACCAATGAGGCAAAAAAATGTGCGTAACAGATGCACTACAGATTGCAATTGCTCATAAAATAGACATTCAGTAGAAGTACAACGTTAGGGTTTCTAATAAAATGGATTGTGAGTGTGTATTGGTGCGCTAGACAAGTGTCTTAAAGGCATATTTCACTGTGATGCCAGTTTGAAGGAAGACAGGCACTCTAGCTGAACTTAACCTTCTTTGCCTCTTTATCCAAATAGTGTTAGGTTTTTATATTTATTTATTATAAATATTTATATTAACAAAAAAACTGTAATTGAATAATGGTTCTTGTATCTGTTTATGAATGTCATAGTGGTTAACGCCCTGTAATTCTTACAATATAAACCTCTGTCTATAAACACATGTAACTTCAGGTCAAGCGGAGAACAAGTGTAATGAACTGCTTGACACTGCTCTATAATTCGCTTAAACTGTTAAAATTCCAAGAAGCTTTAGTTACATGCATCTGCTAAAGGCAATAAGGTTAATAGTTAGCCTCTTTGAGTCAGACAGGTTTGTCTGAGAACACAGTTTAAGTGTGCATGTTGGTTTGGCTACATATTGAACACTGACTGTATATTGATAAACTAATTTTACAAAATCCAGCTGAGTACTAATTGCTGGAGTTTTAAAAAGTATATACATATATATATATATATATATATATATATATATATATATATATATATACAGAAAATGGGATCTCTATCACACTGTACAACTAGCAATGCTAATGCATCTTCCAGACATAGTCCAAGGACAAGAGATAAGTGTGATTTTGTGTCATAAGTAAAAGCATCATTATTATCACAGCCTTGAATTAAAGTAATTACAAAATGATTGACTGTAAAATAGCAATATAAAGGTCAAAAAATGGCTTACATGCTGTCCCTGTTTCAGTCAGGTCTGCAAGTAACGTCAAACCCAGGCTGCGACTCAAATGGCTCTGGACTTCCTAAAATAGTTTTGAAATTCCAGCTTCAACAGCCAAATAGAGCACGATTTGTCAAGTGTGGGTGTGGCTGAAAATTTAATTTTTTTTAAAATGGTGGACAACATAAAATATGATAACATATGCATACATACAATTTTTTGTCAACAATATTACATAAACAAGTATTCCAACAAGAAATATAGTTCCTTTAGAGTGTGGTCAGAGAACTTGTGAAGAGGAGAATTAAGACTCTGTAATGTCTTCTGGGTTTCTCAAATGCTAGAGGGCGCTCCTAAGCGAGTCCAAAACGAATGGATTAAGATGGAGCATTTAAGCAAAATCATAGCTTATAAATGCTTAAACATTTTTAATGTAAAAAAATACAATAATTTCCTGAACACTGAATAGCCTAAACATTTTAACACTGCTGTTATATTTTTAACCTCTTCAACTCCTTGAGACCACCGGTGGTTCCAAAACGCACTTCGTCATATTCTTCATAACTTTCATATTTCATAAGCTACATTCAAAAAGGTGGGTGTCATATGAGAGCTGTAACTGTCTTCTTTCCAGTTAAATAGATGGGTAATGTAATTTTAAACCCTTATAATAAAAGAAGCTGAACTCACAATTTTTGTTGTCTACTGAAAGTCGACCCATTTTTCCACAAAACTGGGCTATAAACTATAAACAGATGGCGTCTCTTCAGTGATCTGCTCTGTAAAAATGATTTTTATAAAAAATTACAAAGAGCGTCTAAGATTTTTGGCTTTCAGCAGTAAATTGTAAGCATATAGCAATATGTGTATGATCATAAAACACACATTACATTTCATGCAGTTACTGAATAATTTGCCTTACGATTTGGTCATGTTAATTCAGAAGGACAAACCAAAATATACCCTGGAGAATAAGAGGTTAAGAGCTTTTAAACTCAAGTTATAGGAATTTAAAATGGTGCCTCATGAATGTCCATGAGGTCTGTGAGCACGAACAGCCAATGAGCTGCTCCGCTCAGTAACCAATCAGCACTCAGTAGCAGTAATGCTAGCATTCTGCTGCCCAAAACCCATTTGCTGTAGAAAAAGGAAATATATAAGTAAGCTTTCTTTGCTTTTTTAGTGAAATACAAACTTCTACTTTCTAAAATTAAAGGAAGGTTCTGAACAAGTGATTAGAAACTATTTTAACTTTTTGTTTTTAACCATTGAGCTCCATTTTCTCCCGTTCATTGAGGACCCGCTCACGTGCGCCCTCTGGCATTTTGCAGTTATGCTTTTTGATATAGTGGGGGAAATAGGAAGTGGCCAGGCTCTTCATAAACCAGCTCTAGTGCGGTGTCGTTGCCAAGCAAACATGGACGGCTGAATGCAGAGAAGAACATTTAGTCACTCATCACTTTATACTGCAGTCATTTCATGAACTTTTAATAGCATTGTTTAATGCAAATAGCATTGTTTAATGCAAAAACCTTCACTTTATAAGTAGTTTTAGTTAACAAATTACCACCTTGAGTCTTATTTAGAACCAAGCTAATGGCGTCCATCTTCCCACACTGGGGCTGAATCTCAAATGGCTCACTGTTCCCTACATAGTGCACTACATAAGAATTTAAATACTGGATAATAATCCCAACAGTGCATAATATAACTAAAGTAGTCATTAGGGATTCAGCCACATACATATTCAACAAATAGTGCATTATTGGGTTGTAAAAGCTGGAATTTCAAAACCTCCATAGCACACTATTTAGGGAGTATGGAGCCATTTGAGCTTCAACCTGGGTTAGTATTGCAGGCAAATCCGGCCAAAAAAGAAATGAAAATAAAAACAATAAAATGTAAACGCAAACCTCTTTTTGCCATTTCTTTTTCCAAACGTGCGCAAATATCCTGCCAAAATTGAAATGAAATACCTACATTTGCAATTTAATTTTTCACATAAGCACAAGTTATTTGTTATTCTGGTATTTCATGGCCATATCTAAAATGAAAAAGCTAATACAGAAAAGAAAATCCAAGCTTCATTTTGGCTTTGGCTTTTCTTCATGAAATGCAGAATACGTGTCAAAACTAAAATGAAAATGCAATGTTTACGTTCTTATTTCTTTTTCATAGCAACAGGCTGCATACCTGACAAAATGAAAATGAAAATGTGAAATAGATAAATCAACAGCAAAGTGACAGTTTGTGATTCAGAAGTGTCAGAATAAAAAGGCAAATGCAAACGAACATCAACGCCACTTGCTGGAGATTCACTTTTCATTTCCCTTTTCATTTCATTTAATTTGAGCTTAAAAAAAGCTTAAAAATAAAGGTATGTTTTGTGTTATTCACATTATGCTTTGTTTTGGCTTGTAACTGGACAACCAGAAATACTGGACCTGGCGTCTGTCTAATGAAGCAGGTTCCACTTTGACAGGCTTTCAAGTTTCAGTTTCACAAAACCTGACAAGCACAGATGCAGTTAACTCATTTTACAACACCGGTTAACAATTTTCCCTGTTAATCCAGGTGCTCAGGCTGTGAATAATGCTCATGCACATGCGCATGAAAGCATGACATTTATGATGAACAGCCAAGATTAGATTAGATTAGATTCTTTATTGTCCTCCAAAGAGCAAATTTCATGCCAGTCACATAAAACATGAAGAGGAGTCACCAAGGAATAAGAAATCACACTAGCTGTCACCACTGCCACCACGGTTAGACTGAACTCATCTTAAAGTTAGCTAGGCAAGGTGAGACAGACTCCTGGATTGAGAATGTTGAGAAGGTTACCGATAATTTAAACTGTATCTTATTAGAACCTCAAATGAACATCCCATCAGCGGTACACAAATTAGTCAGTTTTAAAAGTATGTAATTTAGATAGCTTGTGCTAGTCACTGTTATTAGTGAGACTCTAATTTTAAATCATTTACAGAAAGATGAGGAAACCCAAAAAATACTGCATAGGAGCCCCTGAAGGCTAGAGTCAGCCATGCTGGCCAGTGTGTTTTTTGAAGTTCTTAAAGGGGTCTTGATTCCATAGGCTGAGCACTAGTGGGCTTAGTGTTCATTCTGTTAAAAAAGGAAATGCAAGTGATAAGATTTAAATACTGTACCTTCCATTTCTACATATTAGAGTCATGTATGGGTTTGGTGTTATGGTTAGTAGCTGTGTGCTATGGTATTCAGTACTGTGCTAAAGTCTTCTGAGAAGATGATGTGTAAAGCCATTTTGTCTGGGCAGGCAGCATTAATACTAATATTAAAATAAAAACAACTAAAGAAATAAACAATACTTTGTGATTGGATGTGTGATTATCCATGTCCTATGCTATCCTGAAGGACGTCCAGTATTTACAGTTACCATCCAATACCTGCTTCAGCTCATCAGTCCTGCACTTTAAGTTAAATCAATTGTGCTGCTGATGGAATTTTTCCACACAATAGCTGGAGTTCAGAAACCAGACCTGTGTTCTCCTAATTGCATTCTTTAAACAAACATATCAATGACTTCACTGAAACCAAAACAATATTGTTGCAGTTACTCTGTTTGTTTGTTTGTGTTTATTTGTGTGTTACATAATGTTTCTACTGGCAAAATGCCTTCATTGTCAAGATAGTTTTATAATTGCTTTTGGCTGTCTAAGACTTGTGCACAGTACTGCAGTGTCATAAATGTGTTATACTTCAAGATCAGTGTGTAAACACTGAATGAGGACAAACACTGGCTTCATCATGTTTTACAGTTATTTTACAGTTAGGAAATGGCAGCAATACAAATGGATCAATAAGTGAAGATACAAAGTACAATTCTACAGCAAAGCCTTAACGTGTTTAATATATCAGTACATGACAAAGAATTTGTAACATTTTTCTTTTGCTTTTTTGGGTAAAGTTTGTCATTTGTCAGGGAGGTTATAAAAATCAAACTAGTTTTTTATATATATACACATATGTAAAGTATTGTACAATTACAAAACTTTAACAATTACAATTCAAAGTATATTCAACATGTTAAGTATTATAGTAAGCAGTTGAACTTTATAGATGAACTTTGACAACCATCAATATGTATTTATTATTAAAATTCAGTTTCTCACAACCTTTTAAAAAATATGAAATGTTTTTAATAGCTGTGCCATTTTTTACTTTTTTGCATAATTTAAAAACTCTAATTACCCTTAGCATTGTGCTACAATTTCATGATGAACAGACCAATGGGAATGGTCCAAAATGACTTGGAAAAATATCTTTTCACATTAATTTTCTTTATAAGTTAAGTTTTTCTCCTGTTACATTACCATTTTGGAGAAATAAGGTTTTGTTCTGCCAGTGATGATAATATACTGGTGAAATGAATTTGAGGTTGCGTTTTATGATTTAGGCTGCAATTTAATGAAATGAATAAAAGAGTGTTGTTAAAGTGTTGAAGCTAATGATCGAAGCCAAATGAAAAAGAGCTTTTTAATTTACCATTTTGTTTTACCTTTTTGAAATGCTTCACTGGTGGGCTTTCATGGAACTTCTGCAGAAGCTGATCTTTAAAAGACCCCTGTTTAAGAAATGTAAAGAACTGTATTTAATCAGCTTTTTGGACTTGCTTTGGAATAGATGCAGCATAGAGATGGAGAGTGTGGAAGAGCTGTAGAGCTATAAAGCAGGCAACAAACTGCATTTGACAGTGATGTAAGTGAGGCTGCTTACACAAAATATAGCATTTAACCACTCCTTTTTATGGGTCGGACAGTAACTGTGGTTAAACTGTTAAATAAAAGCACAGAGGTTGCCAGGCAGGTCAAGGGCACTGATAAGAGGAGAGAAGAATATCACTCAGGGAAGGGCAATAATACCCGTTTTGCTGGAGTTATATGAGCAGTTCTTTCTTTCCATCATTACAAATGGACGAACATGAACTGCTACATGTATTGGCACTGTGCTTTTCATCAAGTCTCAAAACCATGAAATCGTGTTCAGTGTGTCTCCATTTGTGGGTCTACTTGTATGTTGTGTAAATGGCCATTGCTGCAACTTGGCATGCATTTCTTTTTTGACGGGCTCTAGGTGTTTTCTGTCTTCTCTTTCTCTCTCTCTCCCTCTCTCTCCCTCTCTCTCTCAGCACACATGGTATCGGGTGTCTTTGTCAAAGAGGTATTGTGTTGGTCAGCGCACTCTCCATTGCCAGCCAATCCCAGCCACTCTCCTCCCCCCAGGCTCACTTACCTGCTCCAATCAAAGCCGAGTCTAAAAATGAGCAGTGTAGGTTCCACCTCTTCTTAACTGTTATCAAACATAAACAGAAGGATTGATCAGAAGTAAGGAAACGATAAACCTGTACTTGCGTGGGGATCCAGCATACAGAATGTGGAGGAGTCTGCACTGAGGTTCGGCATTCATTTCTTCTTATAGCAGAGGTGACGTTAGGCATTAAACAGCAGAAGAGTTTGAAACTAATCATGTTTCAGTGTCAACATTTGTCAGTTTAATGCAAAATTTAGTTAACATGCTTTGTATGTATATAAATCTAAATGAAAACTGCCAGGAATCTGATTCACAAATTCACCATAAAACTTATGAAGATTCTTGCAATCCTAAGAGAGTTTGTTTTCTTATGTCAAGAAGGCTGATATTTCTCTGGAAGTTAACAAGATATACATTCAAGGTATCCATATACATATTCATATACATATTCTTACTTTCTTTTATTACAGATTCATCTACGGTCATTAACAAACGGCCTAATTTTGGAAATATCAGCTGCAACAGAGACAAGTCATCACTCACAGATGTAAGTATAATATATAGAAATGTTTAAAAGTGGTAAAGAGATATATGAGGTTAATGAGTGCTGGATTGAGGCTCTTACATGGTGATATTAAGTTTTGCTTTGGAATAGTCTGTTTACTACGGTTCAACGTTTCTCTGTTAATTGGCTTTTCCAGTTGTTTCTATTGTTTATTTTTTGTGACTCTCATTTTATTACAAAACAAACTCTTTATATACACAATACAGTGCTTTTTTTGTCATGCCAAGCCATCGTTACTGCAGTCCATTCTAGGGACATCAGGACAGTAAGCTCAAGACCAGTGTAATGCAGGGGAGGCTGAAATCAGTGCTTTTCATCATGACACTAAAATTCCCCTCACTGCTCCATTTTGTTCTTGTCATTTTATGGTAGTCATTTAAAGATAGTAGATGAGGGTAGAAGAGGGTGTAAAGTCATTACTGTGTAGCAATTAAAGCAAGATATATGCAGGGAAAGTCAAGACAAGTTTATTTATATGTAGCACCTTTCATACACTGTAGTCATTCAAAATGTTTTACGAATTAAAATATGATTTAAACATGATTAAAACAATAGATTTTAAAAATAAGAAATTAAAGAAAAGTTTAATGAAGTTAGGATACTAGTGCCATCACACAAGATAGCTAGTGCAGTAGAACTAAAAGTGTTTTAAACTGAGCTGAAAACCTGCTCAGATAGGAAGATTTTTAGCTTGGATTTTAAAGTGTCTCTAATATCAGGGCTCTTCCTATGCTCTCTGTCAACCGGTTTTGTTTAAGAGCAGCAGAATGGCTAAAACGCTGCTTCTCCATGTTTAGTCTTTACCTTTGGCAGGACTGACTGATTAGTTCCTAATGATCTGAGAGTTCTGCTCAGCTCATATCGCTGCAGCATATCAGATAAATCTGCTACTCCTACATCATTAAGTGATTTATAGATCAGTAATAGTACCTTAAAGTCAATTCTGTAACAGACTGGTAGCCAGTGTAAGTATGTAAGCATGGGAGTGACATGTTTCCTTCTTTTACTCCTAATGAGAACTCTGGCAGCAGCGTTTTCAAACCAACTGATGCTGTTTGTCTTTTTTTGGGAGTCCAGTAAAGAGACAATTACAGTAATCAATCCTGCTAGAAATAAAGGCATCAGTGCGTTTCTCCAGGTCTGGTTTAGTCAGAAAATCTCTAATCTTGTTGATGTTCTTAAGGTGATAAAATGCTGATGTAGTAACTGCTCTGATATGACTGCTAAAACTGAGATCAGTGAAACGGAAGACTAATCCAGACATGTGCCATTGCTTTGACGCCTGGAGACCAACACTATTAACACTTTCACCTCATGATCGGTCAAAGGTGTCTGTGAAATGTCTCTTGTGAAGTGACTATGTAATGTTTTAACAAATGAGTTACAGTTTAACATTTGATTTACAGGGAAGCAAGAATTCAGACATAAGTCTTATATACAGCCAGTTCTTTTTTTATTTAATATACTTTCTGTACATATATCCTTGTTACGTGTCTTTTGACTTTGCACTTTGAACAGTATATATTCATAGACATAAAGATATGTTTTAGAAACTAGATTGTTAAGGGAATCACTTTATTTTATGGTATGGTAAGTACCTAGTATTTAGGTAAATGTGTAGTACATATAAGTGATTTTCTGGTACTTTGCAAGTATGCAGTATGTGCCATGTATGTAGAGCAGTACTCTGTAATTTTAGGGAAAGATAACTGTAAAACAAAGTGTAACTTTGTGCATAGTATTTACATGGAACCTATATGTTGTCTTGCATTTGTGGTATGCAGAGCATAACCATACATGGTGTTCATTACCATACATCATTATACATATTTTAGATCAGATCTAGGTTAACAGTGGTAAAAGGTAAATGGTGTATGTATTGTAGTGTAAAACATGGATGAATGAAGCAAAGAACAACACAGGCTCAACTGGATTAGTTTGGTAATTTGTTTCTCTGCCTTGCTGTTTGCTCTTGCCCCTTTGGATTCTTCACTGTTTTGTACACAATCTGTATATAACAAGTCTTGTGTTTCTGAGTGTGATTGTGGCTGTAGGTGTGTAAGTATGTGGTAATCAGGAATAGATGGACTTTGTTTGTTATTTTGTCTGTGGGTCAAACCTGGACTCCAGTTAGTTGTGTTCTGTAGTTCACTGCTTTAGTACAGTACATTTCCATTTTAGCTTTCACCTTGTGTCTTGTTTTCACTTCATTCATCCATATTTCATGCTCCAACATAGACACCACTTACCACTGCTGGGCTTTAACCTAGATCAGATCCATTATGTGTGTTTATGAACTAATTTCTTCATATGGTCATGATAAAAGGTAGTTACTGTGTTATAACTGCATCCAAAAGTTACACTTTATTTTATAGTCCTGCTTCCATGCTATTACAGAAAACTTACCAATATGTGCTTGGAAGTATGTCTGGTTAATTTCTGCACAAGACAACAATAAGAAAATAGGTTGATGTTGTGTAATTACCATGTACAAAGTTACACTTTATTTTATAGTTCTATTACCACAGTATTAACACAGTATTACAGATAACATACCAATAAACATATGAATTAATGTGGGATGGATTACTATACTGGAATAATGGTACACTATCTTACTCTGTCACATATGCATGTACTTTATGAAACACTGAATCATTAAAACCTGAAATATCTGATATTTCTTATGCTAGTGATTACTGTTGTACAAACCTACTTTTCATACAGATAATTTTCATATAGTTGGTTATAATGTCTATATTTATAGAGCACTTTTCATACCAGTGGCATCTCAGAGTTCTTTACGGACAGGTGATAAAGTCAATGACACATCAAATTATTTAAAAGATAAATACCCACGAGACATAGAATTTTAAGTTAAGTTAAAGTGACATGTTTTCAATTGTTTCTTAACAGTGTGCACTGAGCTTGACTGCCTAATAAAAAGTGGAACTGAGTTCCACACTTTAGAAGCGTGACAATGGAAAGAGGCCTCTTCACATTTTCTATATTTTACAGAAGGTATTTGCAGGAGGCCAGTATCTGCAGAGCTAAGATCATGTGTTGGACAGACATTCTGTGATGTAAGCGGTGCTTTAAACTAATTTAGAGCCTTAAAAACTAGTAGCATAACTTTAAAATCTATCCAAAAATAAACGGGTAGCCAGTGCAGTTCTTTCAAAAGGGGAGTGATATGATCTCTCTTTCTTCTTTTTCTTAGGATCGGTGCTGCTGCATGTTGTAGGAGTTATAGAGGATGTATTATTTTCTTAGGAAGCCCAGTAAGAAGATCATTACAGTGATCAACTCTGCTTGTAACAAATGCATGAAGAAGTTTCTCTGCATCACTCTGAGATAGAAAAGGCAGAGCTTTTGCAATATCTCTCAATGTATTAAATGACAATACATGTTAAATTCACAAACATTTATTGTAGTCCAAACTGTATTAAACAGTATTTGTTGAGGCAAACAAGACACATGCAAACTTTAAAGTATAATGTGAAAGAAATAAACATAACTTTATATATTTCAGCTGTGATCAAATTCCCTGGTTTAGAATTTCTGTTCACTCGCAACTTCACTACTAATTAAAGCAAATGTTTATGTGCACAACATTCCTAATGAGGTGCGACTCTCATGCTAACCATAATGCAAGTTAGCTAGCTAACACTATCATTCACTTCATGCCATGCTAACATGTCGAGGTCACCTACAGTTACAAAAACCATGAACTGTTGATTTGAATATTAATGGAATACATCTTTATATATTATGCTTCACAATAAATCACTCCCATTGTTTATTTAATCTACCTTTTGTACCCGTTAACATGACAGCAGACCCAGCAAGGATGCTAGCTAGCTAGTTTGCTGGTGTTGTCTAGAGTTAATGCGCATCACTATTTCATTGCAGTTGCACTGAATAACAAAGGCAGGACCCCTATGGAACCTCACAGAGCAGGTACTATTTGGGTGGTGGATCATTCTCAGCCCTGCAGTAACACTGATGTGGTGGTGTGTTAGTTTGTGTTGTGCTGGTCTGAGTGGATCAGACACAGCAGTGCTGCTGGAGTTTTTGGGGGTCCTGACCACTGAAGAACAGGGTAAAAGGGGGCTAACAAAGTGTGTAGAGAAACAGATGGACTGCAGTCTGTAATTGTAGAACTACAAAGTGCACCTATATAGTAAGTGGAGCTGATAAAATGGACAATGAGCGTAGAAACAAGGGTGGTTATAATGTTATGCCTGACCGGTGTATTTGTTAATGTAATGTCTGAAAACTTTTTCTCCCTACTTCTTCAATTTTTTAAACATGTCTTTGTTCATGCTTATAAATACGTACCTTTTTTGTTCATACTTAAAACTACAAAGTCAAAAAGAACTATATGTATGTATCTGAAATGGATATATGCACTGGAAGTATACTGAACAACAAAACAAAATTGTCTGAATCCTTGTTTCCCCTCACTGTACATGACATACTAAAGACAGAAAAGTACATAGTAGGATCAGTATGTCTGGTGAGCACGTAATGAAACAAAGATCCAACTGAAATCTCCAAATTTGCAGACATGATGGATGAAAAAGACCTGAAGAAACGGAAGAACACTCGCAATGGCAGCATCTCACACAGTGTGGGCTCTAAAATCAAACCGAATGAGGAGGAAGTCAAAGCTACAATACTGCAGAAAGATGTGAGTAGAAATAATAGCTAGAATATGACCTTGCTGTGCTTTGGAATCTTAACAATTTTCTCACAATCATTAGGGTTTTTTTCCCCCCAGACTGTGTCTGTCTGTGTGACAGGTTTTGCACTGGGACTCCTGGCACTATGTGTCACCATCCCTCAGCTCTAATACCAGACTGCTTTAAGTTTTGGGAAACAGCTTGTTAATTCCCATCTGCACTCTTACAGATAAGGAGTTTCTTTTGTAGCGATTAACTGGAGTGATCAAATGAAGTCTTCAAAGAACCATCCACTGAAATGTTCTTTGGGAAACCAAAGTGGTTCTTTCTGTGGCATCACTCAACTCGATTTCATGGCCCATTTCCATGGTTGAAAATTATTGTTAAATCGATAAATGGTTCCAGTCCTAATCCACATCAACTAAAACAAAAAGCAGTTGTATTAAAGGACACTATTGTCTTTTGAAAAGTTTTTGTTGGATTTCAATTACATTACCTGTTGTGTTTTGTTAGGTGGGTCTGCTAAGCGGGATCTCTCTGATTGTGGGGACGATGATTGGCTCGGGCATCTTCATCTCTCCCAAAGCTGTGCTTGAGGGAACAGGAGCAGTGGGCCCATGCCTGTGTGTTTGGGCAGCATGCGGGGTGCTGGCCACTCTAGGTTAGTAAAGAGAAGACACATAAGCAGCCTATTCATTTAAATCGATTTAAATCTATAGTGTCCAAGTTCAGCAACATAAATCATCCGAATCTGATGACCCTTCATTTTCCCTACACTCAACAGATTCAGTCCAGCATTTAGCAAATAGCAAAAATTTGTAGAGGAGAGCTTTTAAATGGAAGTCATTTTCTCAAAGATGCCGGTTAGTAGAAGAGCATTTTCTCCATTGTAAAAAGTTTTGAAAACAGATGGGTTTCTGTTCAGTTATGATTTACAGGTCTGCTGTACTGTAAAAGACTGGGACAATGGGCAGTTTTGAAAATGTAGACAAAATTATCACCAAATATTTGATTACTTTTTACACTAAAATAAAGAATGAAAAATAGGCTTCTGATTGTGTTTGGATGGAAAATGTGTTTGTCAAAACGTCATTCCCTTTTATAGAAACAAAAAGGTAAAGTCTATTCGGCACCAAACAAATGAACGGGTGTCACAATGCAAAAGAGCTGCAGTTTAGAATTTTGTGCTTCAATTTATAGGGTTTTATTCCAAAGCGTAGCTACTTTTATAGAAGATTTATGGGGACGAGGTTGGGTAGTGTCAATATCTATTATATTTTACATAATTGTCTGACAGACTCAAGGCTTTTGAGCTTTCTTTTGAACATCAAAAGAGGGGATAAAGTTTAAGTGGGCTTAATCCCTTTTGATGCTTTAAAGACAATAATATTCAAGGTCAAGTTACAAGTGGCTTTATTGACTGGTTATATACAGTTTTGCTAACGCACAAAATATGACATAGCAGTAACAATAAAATGACAGCAGTACAGTTATAACAGACAATGACATTTTTACGATTAACACTGGCGATAACACTGTAACAGTGGAGGGAAATTATATAAGCAAACAAATTCCATAAACTATAAAAAAGTAACAAAACAAAGCACTGTGAAACTGTATCTGTGATCCTATCTGTATCTGTGATATCTATCTCAACATGCCTGTGCAGACCTCTAATTCAAAATCAAAGTTAAAATTCTTTAGTCAGCTTTTAAAATCCTTTAGTCAGCTTTTCAAATCTTTAATGACTGTGAGAACTGTGAAACTGCAAAATACAAATCTAAATGTTCTGCATAAGACTTAAATGTTTGTGTTTAAGTTAAAGTTGATGGTGGTGGTAGTTGGATAAACAGTTAAATAAGACTACAAAAAAAGCAAATTGAAAGGTTTCTGCATTAAACACCGCTATATGAAGACGTATGGTCTGCATATGGCACATTTATTGACTGGAGATTTTAGGAAATAAAGATTTTCTTATTTTTAATCTCTACAATTATTTCTTGTATTAAATCATACTTTTGACTCAGACAATATTATTTGTTGTTTTATGGTATTCTATAAAAGAGCAGGACACAAGATTTATTAGTTTATATGTGCACTATATAACATGATCAACAATATGTTGTATTAATAATGCCAGCTAACTAATGCTCACTAAATGAATGTGCACAGTATTTAGTCACTGTCAGAACAAAAACCTTTTTTGTTGTCTTTCACTTTTTTCACATGACTTGAAAACACCAGTTGTCCTTTACATTGTACCAAAATGTTATGACAAACAGAAAGAGATCATGTTCCATTTACTTCGGTAAAAAGTTAAGTTTTTTTTCCTTGTCCTGGAAAGTTTTTTAGAGATAGAAGATTTTTTTCTGTGATTATTTATTGTTTTGTTTCCCTCAAAAAAGGATATAGAGCTAGTTGGACATCCTATTCCAAAGCTATAGGCATTATATGGAATTACCCATCCCCCACCCCAGCTATAACAACCTTCACCCTTCTTGCACAGTCATGCTCGAACAGGAAAGCGCCTTCCCCAAACAATTATCACAAAGTTGGAAGCATATAATTGTCTAAAATATGTTTGTATGCTGTAGCATTAACATTACTCTTCAAAGGAACTAAGGGGCCTAGTATAAACCCTGAAAAAGAGCCACAGATTATTATCCCTCCTCCACCAAACTTTACTACTGGCATTATGCATTCCAGTAGGTAGCTTTTCCTGCCAGCTGCCAAACCCAGATTCATCCATCAGACTTCCAGGATTGTGATGCATAATTCATCACTCAGGAAACATATTTCCACAGCTCAAGAATCCAGTACTGGTGTGCTTTACACCACTCCAGTTGACACTTGCCAATCTTAGGCTTGTGTGCAGCTACTTGGCCATGGAAACCAATTTCATGAAGCTCCCAATGCACAGTTCTTGTGCTGATGTTGCTGCTAGGTTATGAACTCTGTAGTAAGTGATGCAACAGAGGATAGGCAATTTTCATGCCCTACATGTCCTGCTCTGTGGGTGTGTGTGGTCTGCTGCTTGGCAGTTCCTAGATGCTTTCATTTCAAAATAAAAGTACTTACAGTTGACCCAGGCAGATCTAGCAGGGCAGAAATTTCACAAACTGGCTTAAAGCAAAGGTGGCATTCTATGACAGTGCCATGTTTAAAGTCACTGAGCTTTTCAGTACGATCCATATTGCTGCCAGTATTTGGAAAATGTGTGACTATATGCATGAAGTTATACACCTATTAGCAGTTGAAGTGGCTCAAACGTTTGAGATTAGATTAAAAAAGTAAAACCACTAATGAATACTGGTAGAGGATACAGGATATAAGAAGAGTGGTACAATTGCATATATTAGGCTGACAGAAGTAACAAGAAGCCTTAAAGGTGATTTTGGCAGAAGTTAGCTGAAGCTTTTTTTGAAACTTACCAGCAGCTCCCTTCAAAGCATCATCCCCAAAACACACATATGCGCTGTCCAGGCTATAATATGTGAATGCTGGTGGTATTTGACACAAATAAAATAAAAGTACTGGTGGACATCAGCTAATTAGCTAAGCAATGTTACCTACACAGAAATTTTCTTTAGAAACTGCCAATTAGCACAGCATTGGTGGAAGCTGGTGCAGTGTGGGATTAGAGTAGGGTAAACTTGTGTTTGCAGGGAGGTTAATCAGTTATGTGCACTCTTTCAGAAGCTTTCCGTCACTTGGCACAAGTCACATTACAAGGGCACACATTCCCACCACAGCCCTGTGAGAAATCCTCTTTAGTTTAGTACATTACAACCTCCCCATGGTGGACTCATTGACCTCAATATGAACATGAAACAGTATACAGTCTCTGTGTGGGCTGTTGTGCTTAAGTATATTACTAGCAAAATAAAAATGTAATTTGCAGAATGGCAATGTATGTAAGTAAGTGTAATGTAAGTGTCAATGTAAGTTTGAACTGAGATTTCTCATGCACACATGCAATTTTTGGCTCAAAATTTGTATAATATTTTGTGTAATATTGACATTTCGTTTACTTAGATGTGAGTAAACAACATAATTTTTTTAAAATTAAAATGTATTTTTTAATCTGCATATTTATGCTTCATGTGATTATGCAGTAATAGTATCAAAATCATAGTAAAGAATGACTTTGCAAAAAAAATAGATTTACATAATTTTTCACTGACCCCAGATTTAATCATTCAGCCAAGACATGCTTGGTGTCCAAATTTTGCTTCTTTATGTTTAGCACTGGAGCTATGAGATTAACATTGCTAACGAACACTAAAAGTCAATAGTCACACAAATCTTTACCATAATATTATTTTCCATAATTACATGCCCAAAATTTCTCTCAGTCCACTCAAACTACATCCAACAATCCATAGAATAAGAGAAATCGCAAACATAGCATAATGTAATCTAGAGTCCATGTGTCTGAGAGACGTTTGTGTATGTGAAGGGGAGTCAGATTCTGCAGGAGACTCTGAATTCGGCACTTGTCTAAAATGGCCTCATGCTGCGTTTAGCTACAAGTGGAAGTTTTGCTCATTTTTGTAGCTCATGTTGTGCCCTAAACCACATCAGGAAGTCTGCACAACCACAGTGAAAAGCTGGATGCTGAGAAGATTTGGGAATTTTCCTGCAGATGTACTTCTATACATCTCTCTGTGTTTATTCACTACAGGAGCTCTTTGCTATGCTGAGCTTGGCACAATGATTACTAAGTCAGGCGCTGAGTACCCATACCTGATGGAAGGTTTTGGGCCTGTGTTGGCATACCTCTACTCCTGGACGACCATCTTTGTTCTGAAACCTTCGTCCTTCGCCATCATCGCCCTCAGCTGTGCAGATTATGCCTCCACACCTTTCTACCCAGGATGCACCCCACCTGTGATCATCACCAAATGCCTGGCTGCAGCTTTTATCTGTATGTCAGAACTTGTTTATCAGGAACACTACATTATTCACCAGTATGCTAAATGCTAGTAAAACAGTGCTTTGTAAATCATCTTTGACCTGCTTCAAATTGAAAAAAAAGACCAACTATTTTATGTGTTAAATCACCTTTTCTGTTAACAACACTTAATAATTGTGTAGGGACTGAACACACAAGGGATGCAATGGTAACCGGGATATTGTCAAACCTTTCGGTATGCCCCCTAAGATTCAGTACACACACACTGACTACGTATTATGATATGCCTTTCATTTTCCTAGAATTTTAATTTTAAGGTGAAATGTCAAATTTTTCTTTTGTAATCAAAATGTGGGATGATTTTTTTGGGTGCTTCACATTTTATATTGAGCATTACAGTATTTGATATGGAGATACTCTGTTCCAGACTGTGTTCCCATATACTGAATTTGTGTATTTTTTTGTGTTATTTTTTATCAATAGTGATGTGGTTTGGCTTGCATTTCCACACATTGACTTTTTCTTGTCTTAACTTGTTCTAGCTAATTTACTTTCTCTTTCTGTCCCTCCCTTTCTGTTCCACAGTATTGATTGTGCTCGCAAACTGCCTAAGTGTGAAGCTCGCCAGCTATGTCCAAAACTTCTTCACTGCAGCCAAACTCCTTATCATCGCCGTCATAGTGGTATCAGGAATCGTTATGCTGGCCCAAGGTCTGCACGCACTATACTACCAATACAGCCAATTAACTGCATAACTGTGACTGTTGCCATTAAGCGATTAGTGTTTTGTCAAATGCAGCAGGTATCATGTAACAGCCGTAGGTATTTTTCCTATGCTTACTTCCTTCTTTATTTCTGTTGGGTAAGTTAATGAGTGATTTTGCAGAAGATTGATTAAATATATCTTTTATGTCCTTGTTTTCAGGAAATACACAGAATCTCACAGATACATTTAAAGGAGCAGAAACTTCATTTGGTGCAATTGGACTGGCCTTTTACAACGGCCTCTGGGCTTATGATGGGTGGTAAGTTATTTCATCAGGTGATTGTGTTTTTGTTTCCTGATCACAACCAGATAGCATAGATTAAAGTTCTCTGTCGCTACAATGGATTTCCATCTGTTGGATTCCAGAGAGGCCATGTGTGAGATCAGTGTAGATACAAGGAAAAAAAAGCAGGGCTAGAAATAGTATTTTTTTTTTTTTTATATATATTTTTAATTTAATTTTTTAAGTTTTATTTTCACAAATTACCTTTGAATGTAAATTGCTTTGTCTTGGGAATCATTATGAAGAATTATGAAGGTTATCAATAATAATAATAATATTCAGAACTTCCAGTCCTACATTTTGGTGACTGACGTTAGACTACATTAGACTACTTTATGGTAACCTTAACTCACACTAGTAGAGTTTCACATAGCAGCAACTTGGCAATTATTAAGAACTACGGCTAAACTCGTTGATCCGTTCTCTTAAAAAAATACATCTGGAGGATGGAAGAGAAAGAGAACTAACACACACTTTGGATTATGATGACATTATCAACCTCTTCAATTCAAAACCCAGACGACTCCACTTTGTGTAGAAGGTAGGCCAGTACGGTTTTCTTTTTAGTCTGGGCCACTGTGGCATGGTTATGATTGCAGCCTCTGTGAACGAGGGAGTTCTGAATTGTGACATACTGTATTGGTTATTTAAATTGTGGCTGTATAACGAGGGATTATGCAGCACTTGTTATTAACGCGAGCCCTATTATGTTCCATGGCTAGCTGGCTGTTCATCTGGCTGGCTCATATCAAGTTTAATTTTAAAAATACAACCCCGTTTCCAAAAAAATTGGGATGCTGTGCAAAATGTAAATAAAAACAGAAAGCAATGATGTGCAAATCATTTAAACCCTATATTTAATTGAAAATAATACAATGAGGGCACCAAGCATGGAGTGGATGCGAGAATCTCAAGCTCCCACTACTTTTTCAAAACCTTCCATTTACATTTTTAACGTTCACTTGTAAAACCAGCAGTATATTTCATAGCCAACTGAGCACACTTAGAATCTAAAATATGGTTTGCAAACTGGACAATCTGCTGAAAAAAGAAGACCCTGCCATTAATACCACAATGGACACTATCACTATACTTCTCGAATAGCATAAAGAAGCCCTGTCTGCAGAGTTCAAGTCATCTCTTGAGAAGGTAGACTCTAAGCTTGATCAAATTTCTTGGTAGAAAACCATGGATGGTGCATTTCTACCCTCAAATCTGCCATGAATTACTCTGATCAACGCATAAAGGATTTGGAGTCTCTCTGTGCCAACTTAGGGGAGGATAATTTGAAGTTAGCAACCAAAGTCTTCAACCTAGAGGGGTGCAGCAGAGGGCAGAACATTCAAATTGTCAGCTTACCAGAGTCTATTTCAGGTGGACGCCCAGCTGAATTTTTCTCCAATTTACCCTTCAAGGTCTTTGGCAAAGAGCTACTCCCATCTCCCCAGAAGTTGACAGAGTGCATCGCTGCCTAGTAGCCAGGTCAAAGGCCTCCTGATTCGAGAAGCATGAAGCAGAGGAAAACTGGAATACTATGGCCACCAAATTCATGTTGTTGAAGACCACAGTCCTAAGGAGATGCGCGAGCGAGCAAACTACAGGGTTGTAGCTGAACTGTACAAGCAAGGACTGTGGCCCTCACTACCTGGGTAGGCTAAGGATTATGCTGCCTGGGAGTGAGACAGACTACTGAAGTTATTTACCGGGCCAAGTCAGTGACCGAATTTACATACACATGTATCAAATTATAGCTAACCATGGCCTCCTTTCCTCTGCATGGCTGAACAGTTCTGAGCACAAAGGGTAACCTTTTTCATGTTCGTCTAGACTGTGTCAGCCGGACAGTCTCAGCCCGGGTAGCTAACCATGCTCCGGGCCACAGAACTGTTTGGTGGGATGATGTAACGACGTAGGTATTCGCTGATTGGTTCTATGTTATTGCTGCATTATTTCAAACTTCAAAACAATCAAATAAGTTCAGTTTGCTCACATGGATGGCAAATAAATGAAAGCAGTGCACAATTTTAAACCCACCATTCAATAAATGTCAAAGCTTCAATCTAACACCAAATTTAAAATGTTAAACGGCGCTGCTAACCAGGAGATAGTAGCTGGTAAGCATTAGCTTAGCTAGCATGCTCCTAGCTCTCCTCACCACAGAACAGGTTGACTAACAAAAGCTTTACTGACACAAATTTAGATGATAATGGCTCAACTCTGAGGATGCAAAGTGGAGTGGCTGATGTTAGAGGGACAGAAAGCCAAAATTAAACCTGGTCTCTGGTGTCTGGAGCTGGAGCCTCCTAGCTAATCTAATACTAGCTGGATCCTCTCTCCTAGTTAAATTAGCATAGCTGAAGAGATCCAAACACTGCAATACAGGTTCCATTCAACTAACTGGTGGCTCTGCTATTACAAGTATAGATGATGAAAAACATATACCAGCGAGAGCAAAGTTGACTGATTGCCGGTGGAGTGACAGACTTGAACCTGTTCCGTAGTGCTTTAAGCTGTAGCTTATTAGGCTAAGCTAACATGAGTGTACGGTGCCTCCCACCACAGTACTGGCTCGGTTCTAGTGACCTGATGATTAAAAACACTTGTTTAGAGGATAAAGACTCGCATCTGAGAGGACAAATTCGAATGACTGGTGTTGAAGTGACAGAAGGTTAAAAAATAGACTTGTTCTGTGGTGCTTTGAGCTGTACTCTGCCGGGCGACACTAATGCTAGTGTAGTTATCCGGGTACAGGCGAAAACCACTGCAGTACAGGCTGTTTCAATTACAGATGCACAAATACCACCCGTTTAGAGCATAAAGAAGATGAGAGCACTGAGAGACTGGAGTTGGAGTGACAAACAGAATCAAATGTGTCAGCCTGTTAGCTGTTAGCCACTTGCTTGTGTAGTTTTCTTGAGTATTTCCTGGTTCTGACTTTTTCCAGCTATTGTTTCAATCTCATTCAGTTTGCATACTTCAAATTACTTCAACATTGTTTTGTGGATTTTGTTTTTAATTTTACCTATTTTATGATCTGTTGCCACAACCTACCACATTGGTTGTCCATTATTATGACAGCATACACTCCTATTAAACCCTCACTTAAAGACATAGTAGCAATTTAAAACTGGTGAGCTCAAACGTCAAAGGCAAAGGAAACCCATCTGTGCAACTTTTACCAGTTTTGCGTTCTAAAAGGTTCAGAGGCGACAACTTTTTCGCTCTTCTTTCCAAGCAAAGGCAAGGGGGTTGCCACTCTAATTGGTGAAAATATACAAAAATATGGTAACAAAAAAGTTACTTAATGTTCTGAAAGTGATTTTAGTGTAGCAATGTTTAATTACTGACAAATAGTGAATTCACACAGTGTAGTAACATAAACTGTGGCCGAGTGTATTAGCTTGTTTATTGCAGTAAAAACACTTTCACTGGATCAGTGAACTGCAGCTCCTCTCACTGAACACAAACTCATGAAGGCTTTACTGTTGGGGAATAGTCCTGCCCCCCACCTCAAATGGACATTCTGGTTTTTTGGTGAGTGCTCCATGTAAATTAATTTCTGTATGATGAAAGTGATCTGAACACAGTCAGAAAGCGATGGGTTTTTGCCCCAGTACTTTGAAAAGTGAGGGGTCAAATGCCTGCTCGCCTCATGGTTCTGGCGGCCCTGCTCACTGGGCATTTTGATTTATTAGCTAATAATATTTACATATTAAATGAACATTTAGATAATCTAAGTCTTTTTTTCCTTTTGGAACAGCTATCTGTGTGTTAAATTAGTGCTGGGCAATTACTAATAAAATTCAGTATCATGTTATTTTCGAACATATCACAGTATCATGCTATCAGGTGATATTTAAGTTTAACATTAATAAAGTTAATGAACTCATGCTTCCTTAGTTTCTTTATTTTTTATGGATTTATGCAAATGAGGTAAATGTAAACCATCAAGGACTGCATACCATGAGTAAAGTGCACAATATTAAATGGTCGTTATCTATTAAATATATCACTAAAATATTACTAAAACAGGAAGTGGTATGTCACTCTCATGTTATACCAGTATAGATGATGTATCACCCAGAACTATGCTAAATGTTTGGCATGGAAATTTCATTTCAGTCAGAGCCACTGAACCTGCTAGAGCCTCCTCCTCCTTATCCTCCACTCCTGGAGTCAGAGCCACTGAACCTGCTAGGGCCTACTCCTCCTCATCCTCCACTCTTAGAGTCAGAGCCACTGCACCTGCTACAGTCTCCTCCTCCTCCTTCTTCACTCTTAGACTCAGAGCCACTGCACCTGCTACAGTCTCCTCCTCCTCCTTCACTCTTAGGCCCAATCCCATTTTTTCTTTTTACCCCTACCCCTTGTTTTTGAGTGTCACCCTAACTCCTTGGAACTGAGTTACAAGGGGTAGTGGTTGAAATCTTGCCCTATGAAATGGGACAACCCTCAAATTAAAAAAAAAAAATTTACTCATTAACAGACTACTAGCGGTGCTCTGTAGGCAACCCGGCCCATCTTCAGTGATAGCAGAGGAGGGAAAAGTTCAGCAACCTTGCTGCTGGGCTTTAGTTACATTTAGGGAATCATATGCTTTCAAAGAGGGGGTATACGACAATTATTTATTATCGCCCACCGCTAATTCTTTGGTGATACGAAGCTGAAATCAGCTATTCACCAGCTTCTTGTTCGAATTTTTGCCACCTTAAATGGTGCAGCAGTTACATTCTGGAGCTTCAGTCGTCAATACTGCTGGACTATTTAAGGTGGTACGGGAAGTTAGCTAGCTAGCTACTGAGACATTAGCATGCTATTAGCGATTTTTATGCTTGTTACGAAGAAAACGACCATAATACATTGAAACAACATTAAACTAAGATAATACAGTAGTTATTGTAATTTTTTAACGGAAAAAATACTTCGATTTGTGGGTTTCTTTGGTCGCATGTGCAGCCATCTTGCCAGTTTTTCTTTTGTTTCTCATAACACTCTGTTTGGAGTGTGCCTCAGAAAAACCTCCGTTTAGAGGGCCATGTAGCCCTAACATTTCGCCCTACCCCTCTATCTCAACAAAAATTGGGACACCCTAACCCTAGGGTGGTTGCACTGTTCTTTAATGCTGGTGCTGTTAGTTTTTTTTTGTTTGTTTTTTTTTTGTCTTTTTCTGATATAAGAGGCTTACTTTAAAAAACCTGTTTGGTTTTTATAATAAGCTCAATAAAAACATATGCACTGAAAAGTTATGTGGATGGTTGATCAGATGACTAAAAACAGAGTCAGGCTTTGCAAAAAGTATCAGTTTCATTTCATAGATTGAAAACAGCATTGAAATGACATAAAAGCAAATTGGCAATAGAAAAGCTGTTGGTCACAAGTATTTAAAGTGTAGGTTAAAGCCTTTTTACAGCTTGAATGCTGCATTAGAAGACAGCAGCAATGGTAATGCATGGGGTGGTGCTGAAATATCAGAATTTTGCTTGTTTAGCAGACATTGAAGGCTAAGGGTGTGTACACACAGTCTGCCTTTTTCTCAGCTGCTCCTACCTTTTTTACATGAAAACCTAAAAAAAAAAGCTGGACAGTGTGTACATGCCCTAATGTAGGGCCTCCTCTGTAACTTGTTTTATGAACTGTAGATGGGGATTATGACTTTACCTGAAAAAAAAATCACTCAGAAGAAATTTTTTTTTGCTTTAATCCCTGTGATAGACACCTGCATTGGAAGTATCATTTGTAGAGTGATTTCATTCAAAACAATAACAAATCAGTAGCTAAAATGTCCTCCATATCAGTAAGTCTGGTAGATTGTTCTCGTGAAGCCACCAAAGACATGAAAATAAGCTTTAGTCTGCCATCCAGTGGCCATTAAGTATGAGTAGAGACTAAATATCAGTCTGTTTTCCTTACATGAACTGGAAAGAGAGACAAAGAGTTAATCAGGGGTTAACAGTACACAACGTTTACTGTATTAGTAGAAGATTAAATGCTGTCGTTTCTGCCTTTTACAGGAATCAGCTGAACTACATAACAGAAGAGCTGAAAAACCCATACCGGTAAGTCAAGTCAGTGTTTCATATTGGACCACATTGATTCATGCTGCATATGCTATACAACACTGCATAACATCAGAAAAAAAATACAAATACAGTAAAAGTTGATATGTCGGTTAGAAAAACCCAAGTCTGGTTCCTGCTGCACTCGTGACATTTTATGGATGTGTTAAATTCCTTCAGCAGCACACCTAATTTAATTTACTGAAGGACTGATTAGCTGAAGGTATTGGGTTATAACTGAAAATCCTGGACTTACTTGAGGAGAACTTTGGAAATTGTTAAGCTAACTCACAAACACAAAATTACAATGTTATTTTTATTTGTATTTATTCAGATGTTACTATTTGTCTGTCTGCATCTGTTTTCTGTTTAAGCATTTTGAATAACCATGTGTTTGGAAAACCTCAAACATTATTATGAAACAAAGCTAGCGTATTTCTCTTCATCGCTTCATTGCTCAAACTGTGAAAAGCTAGTAGCAGAGTCTTGCAGCATATTTTTAAGGATTCTCGCTGGGCCACTCTTCTTTTCTTCTTCTGTTTTCTTCGTTGTAAAATGCTTCTGAATGTTTCTGGAAGTGCTTTACTGGCCATTGAAAGACAGCTTTAGTTTTGTGGCAGAGAGGGAAATGTTCTTATAGTTCTTATCCTGTTCATTTTCTCACCAATTCTGGAACAGGTGCCAGAAAATCATCCCAACATCTCTAGTGCTACCAGCATCAAACTATATAGTGGGCGTAAAGTAACCTGGCTGGTGTGCAGTGGCTGATTTGCCCCATGCACACTACTTAGCCATCAGGTGTCTTACAGGTGACTTCCTGTAAACATTGTGAGCAATGACTCATTTTTATATCTTTCCCATAAAGACCCTTTTTATGGAATGCCTTAAGGACTGTTGACCCATGTGTTCCTGAACTCGGAACTGCCCTTGATGTCAAGCATTTAAATTTAAATTTAGATGGATTTTGTATTTTTATGCCTCACATTAGCCTACATTGTGTCCTCTCAGATGAATTACGTGAACCACTTATTTTCAACATAAATGGATCAATGTTTTGTATTAACTGTTTATATAATATATTGCATTAGGCTGGCAGTTGTAAAGACTGTGGGACTATGAATATTCTTTAATTCATTGCTTTCTTCTTTTTAATGAAATAAAAGGTTTCTGAAATGTTCCTTGAGCTGATGTGTCTGTACCTGTGTGCGAGAGTCTGCCTATTAAAATTTTAATAGAACAGTCTCCATGGACTTTGTGTTGTAATGCTGAACATCTCTCTGCCCTGTGGACAGGAATCTTCCACTGGCCATCATAATTGGGATTCCTTTGGTGTCAGTTTGCTATGTGCTAGTCAATGTTGCCTACTTCAGCGTCATGACACCCACAGAACTACTGCAGTCATCTGCTGTTGCCGTGGTGAGTGTAGTTATCATGGAGATACATGAAGTAAATGAAATAATGTTTTAAAATGAAACTAAATTACTGAATTGCATCAGGGATGTTGCAAGATGAGCCATAGTTTCTCAATCAACAGTTTAAATATTTTTAGTCATATAAGTGTTTCATTTTTTAATATCCAGTTTCCACGTGTATACCTATATTTCACAGGTTTCTAGTGCTGCCACTGTTCTTTTCTAACAGGATCAAAGATTCAGCATTCTTCCAGACTTTTCTTATTGCTCTTTAACACTAGATATTATTTAAGACAGTTCTTTGTCTGCTTCACAGACTTATGGTGACAGAGTGCTGTACCCAGTCTCATGGTTGGTGCCGCTGTTTGTGGTCTTCTCCACTTTTGGAGCTGCTAATGGAAGCTGTTTCACTGCTGGAAGGTAAAGTAGATAATGTTTCTACTTCAAAAGTTCAAAATGAGCTGCAAAATCCAAAATGAGCCACATACTGGGAACAGAAAAATCTAATCACATGACAACTGAAGTTCACAAATCAGATTATTCTCCATGCTATTTTCCATGTATGAGCACCACATGTTCTTAACAAAGCCAAAATACTGTTCTTTGTTTAATTATTCAACTCTTTATTTCGTACCATTTCATGGGTCACAGTTTTTGAGCTTTGCAGGATCATAGAGCCTATACGGGAACAGTGTGCTTGTGGAACCTATCGCTTGTGTGGTTTTCATACAGAATCCGCTCTAACAGTTTTTTTCCCCATAAGAATACAAATGGCAGAATGGTGGAAAATTAACTCCTACAAATGATCACAAAGTACATCTCTCACCCTGCCTCTCATAGACATTACATACAGACTCACACATATTACCAACTACCTGTGACACCATAGCAATGACCTAACAACACCTTAGCAACCACCTGGGATAACACTACAATGGCCAAGCAACACTTTAGCAACCACCTTGGATCCCATAGCAATGGTGTACCAACACCTTAACAACCACCTGAGATACCCTAGCAACATCTTAGCAACCACCTGGGATACCATAGCAATGGCCTAGTAACACCTTAGCAACCACCTAGGATACCATAGCAATGGCCTAGCAACACCTTAGTAACCACCTGGAATAGCATAGCAATGTACTAACAACACCTTAGCAACAACAAGTGCCTGGCAACATCTTAGCAACCACCTGAAATACCACAGTAATGGCCAAGAAACACCTTAACAACCACCTGGGATACCATAGCAACCAACAAACATTAACAATCACCTCAGATAGTAACAGCCTAGCAGCACCTTAGCAACCATCAAACACCCATCAGACAGTGCTCTAACAACAAGCTGGAACACCACAGCAATTGCCATACCAAACCAAATTAAGTTCTTTTTCTAGTTTTCCATTTGTTTTGTGGCAGTTAATTTCCATTTTGCCACAAGCGACTATGAAATTATGAATGTGTTTTCCATGACATTTAATATAAATTACAAGATTTGCACACAATCATTATTTGTACCGTTATATGACATTTTTTACTACTATAATACGTTATGTTATAATACTTTTTATAACATTTTAAAACCTAACCTTTCATTACTGTAACACGACAGAATGACGCAGACGCTCACGGGTAAAAGTTGAATGAGAGGCTTTACTGATGAAAACGTAATCCACAATCGAAGTCACAAAACAGGCGTAGGTCAGATCCAAAAAGGGCGAGCAACACAAAAGCACAAACATATCCATGTGAACAGTCCAAAAGGGGTCAGGCAGAAGGCAGGTCAAAAAACAGAGCAAAATAGTCAGAACCAGAAATATACAGAACACAGAAGAAAACACTCAGTAGTTCTTAGAAAAGAAGCAACACCTCGCAAAGAACCTATCCTACAAGCCCAGGCTTTATATTAAACTCATCAATGAATCACAGGTGAACTTGATCAGTACTCTGGTCCAAGGAGACCTCAGAGCCGAGGGAGTTGTGACAAATACAGGGGAATATTATTTGCACAAAACTTCATAAAATGTTTCCCGTGCAGTTTCACTATTATGTAATTGTGGTGGAACAGACAGTCACACTAAGAGACATATATACAATATATACTCCGATCAGCCATAACATTAAAACCACCTTCTTATTTCTACACTCATTGTCCATTTTATCAGCTCCACTGACCTTATAGGTGCAATTTGTAGTTCTACAACTACAGACTGTAGTCCATCTGTTTCTCTGCATACCCACTGTACCACGACAGAGCAGGTATTGTTTGGGTGGTGGCTCATTCTCAGTACCGCAGTAACACTGACGTGGTGGTGGTACGAGTGACTCAGACACAGAGTTTTTAAACACTGTGTCCACTTACTGTCCACTATATTAAACACTCCTACTTTGTTGGTCCACCTTGTAGATGTAACGTCAGAGACAGTAGCTTATCTGTTGCTGCACAGTTTGTGTTGATCATCCTTGAGTCCTTCATCAGTGCTCACAGGACGCTGCCCACAGGACGCTGTTGGCTGGATATTTTGGTTGGTGGACTATTCTTAGTCCAGTAGTGACACAGAGGTGTTTAAAAACTCCAGCAGCACTGATCCACTTGTTTAGAGTTGTGTGACAATACATAGTTTGTTAAACTGAACATCTATAGACTATATGGAGACAGCTGTCTGAATAAAGTGGCACCAATGTTTTGTTTCACCTATTCATTTTGTGAAATACTTTAACCTCTTTACAGTTTTATTACACACTTCTATAACCTAAGAATAGCTCAACCAGTTTGCATTTAATTCCCTGTAGTTACTGAATAATAAGCCTTATTATGTAATAAGCCTTGGATTTTGAGGGGTTAAGGGCTTCAAAACTGTTTTACCGAACTCCTTTTATTGTCAGTTTATTCATAGCTAGTGGTTTAAACATAGATTAGAAACAAGATAAACTGATCACATTCATACTAAATTTTTTAAGAAAAAAGCACAATATGTAACAAAAATGAAACACTTTATTTCAATTATTTTGAACATTTGAGAAGTTTAGCATGTGCCCTTAGATTTACAAACAACACAATGGTGCTAAATTTAGCAGACCCTCAGACCTGACCGATGTTATCTTGTTTATGTGCACTGTTAAGGCTGACATATGTCGCTGGACGAGAAGGCCACATGGTGAAGATCCTGTCCTATATCAGTCCAAAATATTTCACTCCTTCACCAGCTCTCATCTTTAATGTAAGACACTGGTTTAAAAGGATTTACTACTTTGAATATTTGTCTTTTTTAGTAAATGCTGTAGTTGAATTAAGTTCACTAGAAGGCGCTAGAAGAGTGGTCCCCAGCTTTGTCTTCAGGGCCCCCAAAGAGTTCCCAATTTTCCGTCATCTCTGTGTGTTGTGAGTCGGGTTTAAGCCAAATTGTGGATCATCCAGAGGGTCCTGAGGACCAGGTTGGGAACCATTGCCCTAGAAGATGCAAATCCATGTGTGCAGACAAACATGCTGCAATTAGTACTAAAACAAAAAACACAGTTTCTGCTTTCATCTAAATGTTTTCTTTTTTTAATACAGGGTATTCTGGCTATTTTCTACATAATTCCAGCAGATATCAACACTCTCATTAACTACTTCAGCTTTGCTCAGTGGCTTTTCTATGGTCTGACTGCCCTCGCTCTCATTGTCATGCGCTTCACAAGAAAAGAGTTAGAAAGGCCGGTGAAGGTAAGAATGGGGTTGTTTTCTCCTTAATCCAGGACACAAGGTTTCCTTGTGACAGTTGACCTTATTCAGTTCACATCCTTATTTACTTTCAGCAGTTTTTACTTAGCAGTAGAGAGTTAAAGCAGAATGGTGGACAAGCAGGAGGGGGGCAGCCTTTATGTGAGATGCTTCCTCAACCATGCCAACATGTAGTAAAGCAGGTTGGAGAAGTTGGGTTTGTGTGGAAGTAGATCATTATGTTAAGCCTACAGCACTACATGCACTACACTACACTACACTACTGTTGCGGACTTTATGTTCACAACAGACCATTTTCCAATCTCTCTTTATCCTTTAGCATAACAGTCCTTATAACCTTAATGTGAATGAGTGAAGCTGAACTGCTGCACACTGTAAAAAAATTACTCTGTGTGGTAACAAGCAATTGAACTAGTTTTATTCAGCTCACTGACAGAACTGACAAAACATTTCATATATGGACTGTATGGACTGGGATGTTATGAACCTTTAACAACATCAAGCTCTTTTATTATAAATACTGTATATCGTATATTCGTATTTTTGATCGAAACAAGGTATAAGCCGGGATCTCTGAGCTAGCTGAGCGCTACTGCTCAATGATAGGTTGGGGTGGTGATAGGAATAGGTGAAACATGATATTATTGGTTAATATTATTTTTCTCTGCTTGCTGTTACACAGTGAAAATAAGAATTAAACTGCTATGGTATGATGAATTTTGCTTAATACGACCAGAAACAAGCTAACAAGTCAAAAAAATTGAATGTTGATTTCCGTTTGACTTTAACAGCAAATTTGATGTAATAACAAACCTGACTCAGTAGAAGTGAACTGAAAAAACTGAGAGTGTCTGATGTTTCTGCCTCACAGGTGCCCATTATAATCCCAGTTGTGGTGGTAATAGTATCCTGTTACCTGGTTTTGGCTCCGATCATCGACAAGCCTGAGTTTGAGTATCTGTACTGCACAGTGTTCATCGTAGGCGGGCTGATTTTTTACTACCCCTTTGTCCACCGCAAGTTCAGCTGGACCCGCAGAGTCATGAGTGAGTAACAGCATTCATTAGTTTCTTCATTCACAGAGACTTTCAGCTGAGACTTCACTGCTAAGATTGATGGAGTGGAAAAGGTACTGAAAATACCTGCTTAAATAAGTAGAGTTACTGTAGTGAGTCCATGTATAAGCATTAGTAAGTGAAAAAGAGAAAATTAATACATGACTAAAATAGAATGATTTACAAAAGAGAAAAATGTACAGACTGCAAATGTAGTATTTGTCATTCATTACTTTCCAACTCTGGTTATCAATCAGTAGAATTTATTAAGAGCTTAATTCTGTGTAATATATTTCTGATCCCAAACAATTTACAGTTGTACACATTTTGTGTTTTATTTTTTTTCCCAGTATGTTAAATTCAAACAATAAACAGTAATTGTGCATTAGAATGTGGAGATCTGTGTTGTCTGTAGATGATCTGTTAACCTATTTTCACTTAGAAAAGCAAGAAAACATGTCATTTGATCACGGGTGCACAAACTTTTGCATATCACATTAAATTTAATATGTAAGTATATATATATATTATTAGCTTCAAATATCTGCTTTGCAAATGTTGAATGGCCAGTAGCTCTGAAATTGTGAAAATAGAGATGACAGCATTATCTGGTATAAGTTTCAGGCTGTTATCAGCAGAAAATGCTAGATTAAACATCTGAAGGAAAAGAAGAAACATCCAATCCAACCCTGTAACAGATCCAGCCTGAAGCAGCACACACTCACATTGTATCATGTCATGTATGTCCTAGTTTGAACAAGATAGCCTATTTTTAGGTGTTCATCTTAAAGGGGGCAGTCCAGCCAAAATGAAAAATGTAACTGTTGCTACATCTGTTGTAAACATGCCTACTTTGCTCCTACAGTGCTGTAGTCACTAGAGTAAGATTTTCTGATTTAAAGACTAGAAAAGCCCCCTTCTGATGATGTATCTTAAAGGTAGGAGGAACTTTTGAAAAATGACAGCTGCTTTGGGGTGGATTTTAAGGGGTGGACTGTTTTAAAATGTTTTCCCATTGGCTGGTGAATGCAGAGGGAAATCATATAACCAACAGTACTACTGTGAAGCCGAAATACCATATTATAACTGCATAACAGTCCTCAATTCATTATTACAGTGGAGAGAATGGATTATTCAAATAACAGAAATCACCTTTCAGCAAGCTAGCATGGCAGCTACCATGGCTAGCTAGATAGCCTGAGTTTGGCATCTTTTTTCTGGTTTAATTTTGTGCTGAATACAGATTGAATCGCTGTTGTTTACAATTTTGTTTAATGACCAAGTGACCAACAGCCACTAATCTATATTCTAGATTAGTGGCTAGTGGCCAGGATTGTTTGACACCACAGGGACTCTCAATGGTTGTATGATGCAGTTGTGTAATGCATGCTGGGTGAGAGAACACTGAGGAGAAACATGAAACCAATGTAAAGTTGTGAATTCTGTCAAACCAATGGGAACAATGCTGCACTACAGAATAATGCATAACATGACAATATATCATCGCTGTCCAAAGGAAACAAAGTATCTCTAAAATACTAACTTTACAGAAGAAGGCAAAAACATTCTTACCTTTCAATGGTAGTTAATGTAAAGACGTTTTATTTCAAGTGATTTTGGAGCATTTCTATTGGTCCATTCATCATATAAATTTCAGACAACGTAAAGGTTTAAATGATGTAGAAAAATAATAATAAACAAAAATTTAATACATGTTTTTCTTTGGACAACGAGAATATAAAACTAGTTTTAGGTCACAATGCCCATTTAAGGAAAGTGCTTCAATTAAGAAGAGCTAATTTTGAAGCATCGTACTATTTAAAGAAAAAATATCATAATGGTATCATTGTTGGCCTGTACTCAAGCATCTCTATGCCATCTCTAGATGAAAAGTGCCAAATGGGATACAAAAACCTGAGATATTCTGCATTTTATCATGCCATGTTGTGTTTCACTTGGAATTGGTATAGCACTTGTTTTAATCTTTAACCTGTCTTATTCCTAGGACCCATCACCATGCATCTGCAGTTGCTAATGGAAGTTGTCCCACCAGAGTTAGAGTGAAGAACTGCAGACAGTAAGTAGGAAAGCACCGGATATGACAACCTCAAGACTGATCAGTCAACACATTGCCACAGAATACTTAAAGGGAAACTGACTGCACAGAGAATTATGAAGAACTGCAACTGCCATCTTGCTGTACTGCACTACATCGCCAGAGGGAGCCCTACTGAGCAAAAAGAAGGCCTTGAACATTGGCTAGAAGATGCTCATTACCAAAGTAAGATACAGTGCAAAACAACCTCCCATAACAGTGTTCTTCATTTTGCTGGTGGCCCCAGAAGCCAACAAGGCAGCCCATGATTGTTTTGTTCCACTAAACAAAAAATGATATGTTTTGTTGATTTTCTAAATTTATCCTCTACAGAGAACACACTTCTACACAATTTAATGCAAAATTAATATTTATTTGCTGAATTTAACAGATTTGGAAAAAAATTAAACATGACATGTGGCCTGTAAAAGTTATGGCACATTTTATATTTTACGTTTTATTTTTTTGTAATTTGTTAAACGTAAACTTAAAGTTGTAGACACACACACATATCTGAAATATAAAACAGATGTTTGCAGCAGTAGCTATTTAGTGATCAACTTTAAATTGTGAGTGTCCCTCTGGCTAAGTAGTGTACATAAATTTTACAAATACAGACCAAAAAAAAAACTGAGAAAAACCCTCCTTTATGAGGCCTTCTGCCCAATGAGCGCTGAACTCTGAGCATCCTTTATGAGGGTTCTAGATACTAAAAAACTGCTCACCGGTAAATCTCAAATATGTATAAAATCTTTTTAAGAGGTATGTGTAATAGCTGTGATACAGATTTATGTAAATATGAAAGACATATATTTAATTTTTCAAATTCTTTGTTATTAATTTTCTGTGTTGTTTTTTTGGCTGTTGTTTCATATGGAGTCTGCACTGCCTCTGTTATGTTTTAGAATGCACATGGACACCATCCGAGTTTACAGTGGTTTAATTTGTAAAGTGATGAAGTTCTTGTTTGCATGTGAAGATTGAGTCCAGATTAGGAGCTGTTTTAATGTTTAATGTGCAGCCCCAGTATGTCACTTGTGTTTAAACCCCACTTTACAAATGTTCGCGCAATCTTTGTATGCAGTTTTAGGCTGGTAAAGCCTTGATTGTTGCGTGCTAAAAATATAAATACTGCTTTTTCAGTGGTTTACAGTGATGCACCATTAGTGCCTTAGGACAAACATAATTTTTTGTTTCTGTTCTTAGTGTTTTGAAAATGCATGCCTCTCCCTGTCTTGTTCTCTGTTAGTAGGGCTGCATCATTGTGGCCTTGGTGCTTTGCTAGATCCAGCAAACATTTCCAACCTGCCTTTGCTCTGTGGCAAAATTAGACTACATTTCATCAATTCCTCAATTCATCAATGTATGAAATTTGTCAGAAGCATTTTATCATGTAAATGTGTGGGACAAATTTTATAGGCCTATTGAAGCCAGAGATTAAACAGGTGTCTCTGAAATGTAGCGTTTCTGTGTTGTTTCTGGCATTTTCATTATTAAAGAAAAAATGTAATAATTGTTAAAATACATTTTGTCTCTCTTCTGAAAAATAAAAAAGTCTTATTACCTCTGTTTTCTTTTCTGTTTCTGTGACTGTGGTGGTGAAGAAAAACTTTTTTTTTTTTACTCATTTCATATAATTATGTTATATAATGTTCTATCTTGCTAAATTGTGTTTAATGTTTAATACTACTAATTTTGGTCAGAAATCCAATTGCTACTTTCACCTCTTTTGGGCCTTGATTGCCTTTATTGTCATCTGAATCAGTCAGTTTCTCTACAATGAAACACTTCACATCAAACCAATCTGAATGACTGTGTTTACATCTCAAAGACTGAATTAGTCATAAATTTTGAAAAAATGGTGAAAGTCCCCTTCAGATCCAATGTGAGTACAGCAGGTGGCAGCAATGCGCTTTTTTTCTGGGTTGGGAGCCCCTAAATCAACTAAAGAAGCAGGTAATTAGCGAGTGTCAGCGATCAGTCTGCCCAGAGAACTTGTAGAGATGAGAATTACCACTTTGCAATGTCTTCCGGTTTTCTCAAACGCTAGAGGGCGCTCCCGAGTGAGTCCAAAATGAATGGGTTGATATGGAGCATTTGAGCAAAATCATAGTTTATAAATACTTAAACATTTTTAATGTAAAAGAATGCATTCAGTTCCTGAACACTGAACAGCATAAAACATTTTAACACTGCTGTTACATTTTTAAGAGCTTTTAAACTCGAGTTATAGGAATTTTAAACAGCACTTTCATGTATATTCATGACGTCAATGAGCGCGAACAGCCAATGAGCTGCTCCGCTCGCCAATCAATCATCACGTTCTAGCAGTAGTGCCCGCCTTCTGTTGCCCAAAACCCGTTTGCTGTAGAAAAAGGGAAATATATAGGTGAGTTGTCTTTGTTTTTTTAGTGAAATACATCCTTCTACTTTCTAAAATTAAAGAAACATTCTGGGCGAGTGATTAGAAACTATTTTAACTTTTCGTTTTAGCCGTTGAGCTCCATTTACTCCCATTCATTGAGAACTCACTCGCGGGCGCCCTCTGCTGTTTAGCAGGCCTGTTTTTGATATAATGGGGGAATAGGAAGTGGCCAGGCTCCTCCTCATAAAACGGCTCTGGTCTGCCTGTATTCCTACTACTCAGATTATAACTAAAAGGATAAAAACATCTTGTTTTACCAACCTTGGGAAGATATTTTGATTGGCACAATAGTGTAGTTCACATGCTTTTGCACCGCTTTGCTAAGAACACGGTTGTTTCCCCACTCACCGCCGTATCATCGAGTTTAGTTACTCAGCATATAAATCGGCTATGAAGAGAACAATACAATCATATATTCTAGAGAAGAACAGTTTAATGAAAAGACATATTTACATGTATCATCTACTCCCTTCATTAAGATTATAGTTGTGGCTGCAATAATAATTATGAATACAGTACTGTGAAATATCATGTTTACCAGTCTGTGACAAACAGACAACACAACAACGTTACTTTGAACAGGCAGGGTTGCCTGCAAATTATGTAACGTCAGGCTAACGTTAGTAGCATTAAAAATAAGTGACAGCTAGTTACTCTGTGCGGTCATTTTTCCACTGATTTTGGGATAGAAAAGGGACACTGAGGGAGTCAAATAGTTTATGTATCTGGGCCCTTCATCGGACAGAAGGGTACTGAGATAGGCTGGTGTTGAGATTTTATGTTAAAGCTGTTTCAAGATGTGGTGTCCTACAATTTCTCACTCCTCTCCTTGTAAACTTTGAGGAATGTTTTCCCCCTTGAGGGGCGTGGTTTTCCCTCTGATGATGCAATGCACACTGTCTCAGAGTCATGTAGAAAGACTAACATTTTGCTTACCCTAATGTACCTGCTGAGGCATTGTCTCAACATTATTAGCAATGAATAATAATAATAATAATAATAATAATAATAATAGACATTTACTGTTTTTAAACAAACCACTCTACAAGCATCTTCAGACATCTGGAATGTCATGTCTCTAGGTGTATATCTAGTTCAAGGTGATCAAACAATAACTGTGATTGTGTTTTGGCATTATTTTATCATTGTACCGTCTTTTAAATCGAACGAATGCCCATATTCTGAAAATTTGCCCACATAATACTGTTTTAATGGGAAGTTCTGAACAACTGAGCATAGGAGACTGGGTTTTTACATATTTGTTGTATATAAATCTCAAAATATTCCTTTAAATAGATTTTTAACTGACAAAACTTTAAGAGAGCAGCTTCAAGCTCATATAAATGGAGAGTGGTGGTTCAAGGATGTGTTGATAAAGAGTATTCAACAGTCTTGTCTGCAGCAGATCAATAGGAAAGGAATACTCTGCTAACCGGAGAAAAACAACAAAAGAAGCAAGTAAGCCACGTTTCAACAGAAACAACCACATACAACTTGCTACGACTGAGCCACATTAAAAAGGTTCAAATGTGATAAAGGACATCACAAACAGTAGGGAAGACTTCATTGAACAAAACATGATTCGTGGAAACTAGAGGCCCTCAAAAACAGGAGAAAATAATGCATGCAGATTCAATATATATGACCCTGCAGGATTTAGGAAATGCATTATTTTTCAGTATTTCTTGTATTTTTTTTAAATTGTGCTTCATAATGTATACATACGCAGCCTACAGTTTACAATAGTTAAACTATCTAGCCTATTAATTATAGCCAACATTGTGTCACTCAGTGCGTTTAGTCTCTTTTTATTAGTCTCTTTTATTAAGGAAAATGGTATGAATTCGTTGTATGTCCCACATCAAGGAATGCCTGTAATAAATATTACTGCCCATAATTTTTCATTAGTTGTGTGAAATCTGAAGTCAGGTGCACATTTAGTGGAGTAAAGACATTTAGAATGAAGAGAATGAATGAGCGCGAGAGCTGCGGCCGCCTCTCGACTTACGAAGCGTTCCTGCTCTAAAAGAAGCCGTTATTTTTCCCGAGTCCCATTTGTGAAGGTTTTCAGTGACAGAGCAGGTAAAACAAACTCTTGGTATATGTTGGAATATATGACCTTACTGCTGATATGATAATGTATGAGGTGCTCGGAATTAACTGTTGGCTAGCTATCTAACTGCTTCAGAGCTATGAGCTAGCCAACAGCTAACAGCTAACAGACAACTTAGCCACCTAACTACCTACCTAACTAGCGAAACAGCCGAACTGTTTGCTAACAGCAGCTAACGCCAATGCTAACTTGCATTTGCGAGCTAACGATATCTAGCTAACATTAGTTGACAGCTAGATTCAAGTAATCGCTGTCTCTTTGGCAAAACATTTAAACACCTCAAAGTAAATAATATTTTTAAATGTTTACCTCTTCCAGCTTAGAGACTCTCACATCACACACCGTGGCGCTTCTTTACCTTAAATCATCCAACAGGCGCTTTACTGAGGTTAAGTAAGTCTGTATGAAGTCCGCTGTAGCCAGCTAAAACATCTGTCGTGTAGAGTTAGCTAGCTAGCTACTCTGTAGGGCAGTCCGTGCACAGCAGCAGGTTAAGTTATGTCTCAACGTGTAAAACGCCCTACTCTTCATTCACAATGTCCTCCAAAACACTCCAGTTCTCCGAAACAATAGAGATCCAGATTTGCAACAGTTGTCTTTTTTACCTGAGGTAACAAAAAGCAGGGCAAAAAGAAGGCAGATATGCTGATACATGTACATATACATTTTTTACGTGTAGTTTCTTAAAATTTAGGGTTCCCAAGCATTCACAACTGTAGCTAGCTACATTATATTGAATAGTTTTGTTCTTACTAAAATGTAACTGTTTTTTCCATCATAAAAATCCTTCATTGTCTTTATTCTTCTTTGTGTAAATTATGTATTTCAAGGTGCTTGCAAGAAGCGTTACCCAAAAAAAGCAATATTATTATTATTATTATTATTATTATTATTATTATTATTGTGTAGGACATTGGGAACTTGGAATTGGGAATGGAAAAAGTTCTGACATTTTCTGGTATAGAGAAATATATCTATTACATTCTGTAGAAGTAAGCAAGTGGTGATTAGGAAAATGTCAGGCTGCATTCCATATATGGATATTTAAATAACCAAAAGTGCAATATTATTAAATAAACCAGTGTTTCACAAATAATTAATAATAAGAGTAATTGAATTGTTTTTAGTTTATTAATAATTATATGATAATACTATGATGATTATTATTATTAATAATAATAATAATAACAATAATATCATTTTTATAGAACTGAAAACCTCTAACAACATAAGTGTCTTACACCCATCAAAATGATACAAAAACAAAAATGAAACAAAGTGAAACAGTATAAAGAGAATGAACACTTAAAAAAGCTGAACTAAAAGAAATTAAAGCAGTTAAAATGAATTCTTTGGCCTAGTAGTGAAGTCAAGCAACATAACGGTCAAAGATGACTCCATGAACAGCACAATCGTTTTAATAACTTGCAGCACCTTCACATTAGTATGGAATTCATTGATCTGTGTACTAATGCATGTGTATATAGAGTATTTTACTGTTTTGTTGGCTCTGCCAATCAGATTTTAAAACCAGAAATATTTCTACATAAAATGAATTTGGTTAGACATTCTGTTGTTTTTAAAAATGATGTGAAGTTCTGTGCGTAACAATGCATCAGCTGTCTGTATCACGAGTTGTTCATCCTCATTTGTGGCAAATAAAGTAAGTTAGTTGTATTAGTTATTGGGTGAAATTTCATTGTTTTGATACAAGTTAAGAACCGCATTGTAAAAAAATCTGACTTATCTCCGTCAGGAAAGTCAGGAAAACACCATTTTGTGCAATCAATCAATCATAGTAGTAATTGTGTTCAATACAATACAAAACATCAGCTGTCTGATTTGCAATTTGCAGCCACAAGCTTGTTTGTTCTTATTCGTTAGAAATAAAATGATTCAGTTTAGTTAATAATTAAGTAATATTGGCTATTTATTTTTAGGAAGTAGGACAGGATTGAGCTTGAAGTCAGGACTGTAGCAATACTCTGATATTTTGACATTAAAGTGGGTATGCACCTGAACGAAAATACGGCCGCTTATTCTGCAGGTACATGTTGGCAGTCTAAGCCAAACCAGATATTCCATATTTTACAATGGAGCAATGCCATAGTTAGCAGAACATTTTGTCTAGTTCAGTTTTCTCAAGTTTTGCCGGTGCCAAACATCTCATTCTTGAAGTCCAGTTGCATGCAGTGGGCCTACTATACAGCAAACAGTAAAAGAGTACTGAGCACTCTCCTGACTTTTTCCATGTTAAATACAACAAATACACTGCTAAAATAAAATTACTGCTAAAACTCACCTCTGATGATCATCCATTTTTGCTAAATAATGCTGTCACCAAGTTTGCGTGGCTTCATGCCACCGTCGGTCTCATACTGCTATGAGGTAGGTACAACTGTTTTTTTTAACACCAACATGTAAATACAGCTGTCTTTAATCATCAGCGCTGATAAGAGGAGAGAAGTATATCACTTAGAGAAGGGCAATAATACCTGGTTTGGCAGAGTTATATAAGCACTTCTTTCTTTCCATGATTACAAATGGACGATGAACTGTCACATGTATTGACTGTTTTTCTTCAGATCTCAAAACCGTGAAATCGAGTGTTGTGTATCTCCATTTGTGCATGTACTGTTTTTTAGTGGCCATTGTTGCATTCATTGCATTTGACATGCATTTCTTTCTTGAAGGTTCTAGGTGTTCTCTTTCTTCTCTCTCTCTCTCTCTCTCTCTCTCTCTCTCTCTCTCTCTCTCTCTCTCTCTCCCCCTCTCTCCCTCTCTGTCCCTCTCTCTCTCTCAGCACATATGATATTGGGTGTTTTTGACAAAGAGGTCCTGTGTGTTGCCAGCCAATCCAAGCCACTCTCTTCCCACAGGCTCACTCACCTGTTCCAATCAAAGCTGAGTCTGAAAATGAGCAGTGTAGGTTCCGCCTCTTCTTAACTGTTAATAAACATAAATGAAAGGATGGATCAGAAGTAATCAGAAGCGTGGAAATCCAACATACATAATCTGGAAGAGTCTGCTCTGAGGTTTGGCATTCATTTCTTCTTATAGAAAAACAAGTGACATTAGGCATTAACTGGCATAAGGTTTCGAGATTAATTGTGTTTCAGGATTGTGTCAATGCCTGTCAGTTTGATGTAAAATGTAGTTAACATGCTTTGCATATATATGAAGCTATATGAAAACCTCTAGGAATCTGATTCACAAAATCACTATAAAATGTGAAATTTTTTGCAATCCTAAAAGAGTTTGTTTTCTTATATCAAGAGGGCTGATATTTCTCTGGAAGTTAACATGATGTACATTCAAGTTAAATATGAGTCTTTCTTTTATCACAGATTCATCTACAGCTATTAATGTAATCAGATATAAGTATATATACAAAAATGCTTTATAGAGCTGTGAAGTTTATTTGTACTATTTAAAACAAAACAGGGCATTTTGTTATGTCTATGTAAGCCATAATTACTGCAGACCATTCTAGGGACATCAGGACAGTAAGTCTATAACCAGTGTAATGCAGGGGGGCTGAAATCAGTGTTTTTCATCATAATACTTCCCCTCACTCTCCATTTTGTTCTTGCCACTGTATGACAGTCATTTAAAGATAGATTGTTAGACAGTAGAAATGATCTGATACAAAAAACATGTTTAAAACTTTAGTGATTACCAGATTCTAGATGTTCCTAACTGCTTCAAACCAAATGTTTTTAGAAGTTTGATGAATTCTGTTGTGTTATTACCTGATCAGCTATCAATATGTAAGTCAGAGTCCTCAGAGAGAAGAATTTGATCATACTTTGTAGACACAATTGATACTAAGGTGCAATTTCTGCCAAAGAATTACTATATGACCTATGTTCACATATGCAACCCACTTGTCTCCAAGCATGACAAGCGGAATAATTGCCAAAAATTTGACCAGAGTACATTGTTTCAGAATTCTCATGTAGATTTGAAGCACTTCGTTTTTAGCAGAAGAGTTTTGCATAGGGGGTAAGAATGGAGATGATTGTAGTGCAATTCTCTGTGTAACTGTTGATCCTGTTGCTTGCAGGCCGTCCTGCACCTCTTTTTGAGTGACCGCTCTCACTTGCTGTCCTTATCATTAGTATGAGAGAGTGTTGTAAAATCCTGCATGGTGCATCTGTCTGGGCAGGTTTAATTGAGGTTCCATAAACTTTCAAATTACGTATTATCAAAGTCATTGTACTGACAGGTATTTTTAAAGTCTTTGCTATGGATCTGTATTTTTTTCCATACAGCCATTGTTTAATAATGCTATCCCTGAGAACTTTTGCCACTTGTCCCAACCAGTGGACCGGGTGAAATAGCTAGAACTTGACTTACATATATACACACATATATGTATGTGTGTGTGTGTGTGTGTGTGTGTGTGTGTGTGTGTGTTTGTTAATATAGTGTCTGAATACTTTTTTATCATTTAAGTTTTTAAACATCTTTGTTCATGCTCATAAATGCATACTTTTTTGTGTATAGTTAAAAGACATTATGGATATGCGAAAGGGTATATGCACTGGTATATTAAATAACAACAGCAAAGGTGTTTGAATAATTAACTCCCCTCACTGTACATGACATACAAAAGACAGAAAAGTACATAGTAGGATCAGTATGTCTGGTGAGCATGTAATGAAACAAAGATCCAACTGAAATCTCCAAATTTGCAGACATGATGGATGAAAAAGACCTGAAGAAACGGAAGGACACTCGCAATGGCAGCATCACACACAGTGTGGGCTCCAAAATGAAACCGAATGAGGAGGAAGTCAAAGTCATACTACACAAAAATGTGAGTATTTTAGAAAGAGAGAAGAGCTAGAATATGACCTTGATGTGCGTTGGACTCTAAACAGTTTTCTCACTCTCATTAGTTTTTTTTCCTTGAACTGTGTCTGTCTGTGTGACAGGTTTTGCACTATTACAAATAAGGAGGTTCTTTTGTAGCGTTGAACTGGAGTGATCAAATGAAGTCTTCAAAGGAGCATCCACTGAAAAGGTCTTTAGAGAACCAAAGTGGTTCTGTCTATGGCATCACCCCAAAGAACCTTTTTGACACTTTTATTTTTATAATTGTGCTGCAGAATTTCCAGAAAATGCTGACAATCCGACTTCAAGTGGCTAAATTCTATAAAAAAAACAGTTGTGTTGAAATAAGTAAATATTATTATAGGACCGTTCATTTTAGGACTGGGATGATAAGCAGCTTTGAAAAATTGAGGACAAATTTATGGATAAATATGAATATTTTTATTATTTGAAATTATTGCATTTTCACACAAACAAAAACTAAATAAATGCCCATCAAACAAACATTAATACTAATGTGGTCTTTTACATCAGAGCTCATTGTTGCTCTTGTAGTTTTTTCCTCAAGCTCTGCTCTACACACACAGTGTTGCTACAAGGCTTCAGCTTGTTTGATAGAACCCCTCATGTTGTGTACTGGCTAAAAGAGAAATGCTTGCTTTTTGCCATTACTGCCACACAGGACAGTGATATTGAGTAAATGGAGTAAAACCAGGATTGGTGTTTAAGATGATGGATTGATCCACAACGTATTCATGCATGTGAAATTGAATGAAAAAATGATACATTCATACATTTATTATTTTAATGGTCGATTTACATGGTTGATAATTATCATTAAATCAACAAGTGGTCCCAGGCCTGATCTGTCTAGACTAATCCATCAATAAGCACTTGTACTAAAAAGCACCTCTTGTATTTGAAAGAGTTTTTGCATTTTAGTCACATTACCTGTTGTGTGTTGTTTTGCTCTTTGTGTTTTAGGTGGGTCTGCTAAGTGGGATCTCTCTGATTGTGGGGACAATGATCGGCTCGGGCATCTTCATCTCTCCCAAAGCTGTGCTTGAGGGAACAGGAGCAGTGGGGCCATGCCTGTGTGTGTGGGCAGCATGCGGGGTGTTGGCCACTCTAGGTTAGTAAAGAGAAGACACATAAGCAGCCTATTCAAATACCTTCAGGCATAAATCGTCCTAATCTGATTACTTTTTATTTTTGCTACATTCCACATAATCAGTCCAGCATTTAGCCAATATCAAAAGTTTTTAGAGGAGAACTTTTCAGTTGGAATAATTATCTTGACTAATCCTTTTAGGAGAAGAGCATATTCTCCATTGTGAAAAGTCTAAAAAACACACCGGTTTCATTCAGCTATGCTTTACAGTTCTGTTGTACAGTAAAGGACAGGGACGATGAACAATTTTGAAAATCTAGACAAAATTATCACCACTTATTGTTTCATTGTTTAAAACTGTGGTATTATACAGTTGTATATTAAGTATATCAAGGAAAGTGTCTGTTTATGTTCATTTTGTTGCCTTGAGCTCCAAGCTTAATCAGAACCACAAGTTCCACAACACCCACTGGACTGCTGTAGACGTTTTGGCGCATTACTGGAGTTTATAGGATTAATCATGATGTTTACCAAATGATTTAGCAGAATTGATGAAAGACACAATACAGCTGCAAAAGAGCTAAAATTCAGCATTTCGTGCCTCAGTTGAAAGGGTTTTATTCCAAAGCCTAGCTACTTTTATAAAATATATAGGGATGGAGGTTTTGTCAATATACATTTTTATGCAGTTGTCTTATAGACGGCCTTACATTCATGAAAAAACAACATAAAGGCTTTCTGAATTTTCTTTCAAACATCAAAAGAGGAGGCAAAGTTTGAGTAGGTTTAATCCCTGTTGATAATGTTGTTTGTGCTTATATATTATAATAATACAACCCCATTTCCAAAAAAGCTGGGACGCTGTGCATAATGTAAATAAAAATAGAATGCAATGACATGCAAATCATGTAAACCATGTTTTTAAAGGAAAATACTACAAAGACAGCAAATCAAATGTTGAAACTGAGAATTTGTTTTGTTTTTTGAAAAATAAATGCCCATTTTGAATTTGATGCCAACAACACATTCCAAAAAAGTTGGGATAGGGGCATGTTTACCACTGTGTTTCATCACCTCTTCTTTTAACAACACTCTGTAAGTGAGAACTGAGGAGACTGACTGCTGTAGTTTTGAGAGTGAAATGTTTTCCCATTTTTGTTTGATATAGGATTTCAGCTGCTCAATAGTTCAGGGTCTCCTTTGTTGTATTTTTCATTTCACAATGTGCCAAATATTTTTAGTGGGTGACAGGTCTGGACTGCAGGCAGGTCAGTTTAGCACCCGGACTCTTTTAATACGGAGCAATGCTGTTGTAATACATACAGAATGTGGTTTTGCACTGTGTTACTGAAATAAACAAGTCCTTCCCTGACATTGTCTGGATGGCAGCATATGTTGCCAAAACATGTATATATCGTTCAGCATTAATGGTGCCTTCACAGATGTGCACGTCACTCATGCTATGTGCACTAATGCACCCATATACCATCATGAATACTGGCTTTTGAATTGTGCACTGATAACAAGCTGAGTGGTCTTTAGCTTAGAGGACACAGTGTCCATGATTTCCAAAAAGAATTTCAAATGTTGATTTGTCAGACCACAGGACACTTTTCCGCTTCCCCTCAGTCCGTTTTAAATTAACTCGGGCCCAGAGAAGGTGGCAGCATTTCTGGATCCTGTTTATGTACAGTTTCTTCTTTGCATTTTAAAGTTTTAACTTGCATTTGTGGATGCAGCGACGAACTGAGTTTACAGCCAGTGGTTTCCAGAAGTGCTCCTGAACCCATGCAGTGATTTCCACTAAAGAACCCTGTCTGTTTTTAATGCAGTACTGCCTGAAGGCCCAAAGATAATGGCCAGCAAATACTGGTTTTTGGCCTTGTCCCTTGCATACAGAAATTTCTCCATATTCTCTGAATCTTTTAATGTTATTATGTACTATGGATAATGAAAAGCAAAGGTACTTTGCTATTTTATGTTGAGAAACATTATTCTTGAATTGTTGCACTATTTGATCATGCAGTCTTTCACAGAGTGGTGAACCCCTCCTCATCTTTATTTCTGAAAGACTCAGCCTCTCTGGGATGCTTTTTTATACCCAGTTACTGACCTGTTGCCAACTAACCTCCAGGTGTTGCCCCTGTATTGTTGCCCCTGTCCCAAATTTTTGGAACGTGTTGTTGGCATCAAATTCAAAATGGGCAAATATTTTTCAAAAAAGAAATTTCTCAGTTTCAACATTTGATATGTTGTCTTTGTACTATTTTTAATTAAAGATAGGGTTTAAATGATTTGCACATCATTGCATTTTGTTTTTATTTACATTTTGCAACATCCCAACTTTTTTAGAGATGGGGTTGTAAATATATGTATAAAACTTACAGATAAGACAATTCAGGGTCAAGTTCCAAGTGACTTTATTGACTGGTTGTATACAGTTTTGCCAGTACATAAACAATGACACAGCAGTAACAATAAAATAATAGTAGTACAGTTATAACAGACAATAACATTTTTACAGTTAACACTGGTGATAACACTAACAGTGGAGGGAAACTACGTAAGCATACAGATTCCACAAAGTACGGCTATGTTCACAAAGCAGGTAAAAGTGGTCCAAATTCTCACCAAATTCATTTTTTTGTTAGGCTGTTCACAATATCTTTTAAATGTGCCCTATATGCGACATTAGTCTGAACAGATCATGCTCCTAAACTGACCCGCATGCACAAAAGAACAATGCTTCAAATGGCACCTTCGCATAACAGCTGCTCCCAGAGCTTTCAGTTTTGTCTTCGACAGCACCACAGGAGCTAATAAGAAATTCTGTGGTCAGGCTCGCTGTAAAAATGGCATGTTATTCGGCCACAGCCACTTCTTTGATCTGTGTCCTTGCTTTCTTTAAACTTTGCTTTCAGACTTCTAACTTTTCTTTTCTGATACTGCAGCTTAGTTCTGCTATGGCTATGTTCGGCCATTTCTTTTGAAATCTCTTTGAACACAGAGTGATTTGGATATGTATCTTCTAATTTTGTTTGTACAGAAACATCACCCTAAATGTTTATGAGATCTTAGCAGCGTGAAATTATGACAGATGTTTTGGATTGATGTAACAGTTGCATGAATTATGATTTGGCTGTTCAGACTAAATTGCATTGCCGCATATCGGATATATATATATATCAGATTTCAGTACCACATCTCAAAGCCTCTGTTCAGACTGCAGGCAAATCGGATTTGTTTCTCAAATTAGATCTTTTTGGACGACCATCTGCACTGTAATTTGCAAGTGATCAGATCAAGTTTGTGTGTCCGGACGTTACTAGCCTATATGCGCGGGTTGCTGTGGTAACAACGTAGGCATCTGTTACTATGCAGCTATGCTGGGCATGCAGATTTCAAACGCAGAGGCAGGAGAGATGGAGGTGCATCATTTTGTCCTTCAAACTCTTCAAAAAATCAGTTTTAATGTGGTTTTTAGCTGTCAAACTATGAAAAAAACAATCTGAATACAATCAGGATATGCCAAAAATCGTATTTGGTCTGGCAGTCCGAACATAGCGAAAGCATCTCAAATGTCAGAATTCAGATTCAGTGTGATTTTTGCTGTTCACACTGGCACACAGATAACACATCTGTGTCACATGTAAAGAAAAACATGTTCAGGCACTCGAACTCAGGATAGCTGGCTAGCAGCAATAGGGTTGGACCCAAAACTACCAAACTATTAAAATGAAATAGATAAAACATGAACACTTAATGTTAACTTACAAATAGGTAAAACATTAACTTTATTTATAGAGCACTTTTCATACTGGTGACAAAGTGCTTTACAGACAGGTAATAAAGCTGTCAGTAAAAAAGGGAATTAGGTAAAAACAGTAAAAGAAGAAGCTATGAGTAGAGATCACATAAGACAATGACACCGATCAAATTAAAAAGATAAATACCAAAGAGATGTAGAATTTTATTTAAATGCTAACTTTAAGAGATATGTTTTCAAATGTTTCTTAAAAGTGTGCACTGAGCTTGAGTGTCTAATTAAAGGCAGAATTGAAGCAGTATAACAGAAAGAAAATAAAGTTTTTCTGTGTGAGATAGAAAAGGCTGAACTTTAGCAATACATCTCAAATAATAAAAAGCTACTTTAGTGACAGTGTTTATATGTGAAATAAAACAAAGCTCAGAATTTAAGATTACACTCGGGTTTCGTATGTCAGGTTTGGTATATGAAGCTAAAGAACTTCTCATCAAGCATATTTTTTTTGAGTACCAAGGATCAGTATTTATTTTTATTAGTTGTAGAAAATTTTGTGACATCCGCTGAGAAATATGAGACACACACCTGGTGTGTCTGTCAACGCAGTCTGGTGAGATGGTGGATTAAAATCTTGCGATCAACGGTATCACAAGCTACACTAAGATCCAGTAAGACCAAACTAGAAGAATTTTGTACATCAATGCTGAGCCTAAGGACATTGACAACAGGAATCGTTGCAGTCCTATTACTATGATTAGAGCAAAAATCTGATTGAAGCTTCTCTTATAACTTGTTTGATATTAGATATGCAATTAGTTGCTTCACAACAGCTTTTTCAAAGGCTTCACAAAAAAGAAGGTTTGAAATTAGTCTAAAATTATTTAGAACAGAAGGTTCCATGCCACTTTTTTTAGTAGAGGCTTTACAACTACAGTTTTAAAAGCATCTGGAAAAGCACCTGTTGACAGAGAACAGTTTACAATAGTGAAAACATCATTTTGAACAGAGTTAAAAATGCTCTTAAGGAGTGACGTAGGAACAGGGTTCAGATCACATGTGGACATACTTAATTCGTTTATAACAGTTGTAAGCGCCTGATAATTGATAACAGAGAAGGATGACCTTACTGATGTAGGTGGCTTATCAGGAAGGCTATTAGAACTTGTTTCAGCAGACTGAGCTATGTTCTGTTTTATCAAGGCCAGTTGAAAACAGAAGGTCAATCACCATGCGACACACTAGCAGAAAAGGTGGGGTTAATTAGTCAGTCTGCGGTGTAAAAAGGACTTTGGTATTATCTATGTGTTTATTAACTACACAAGAATGGCATTATTGTAGGTGGAGATCTGTTCTTTGGGAAGATCATAATGTAGTTAGTTTTACATTGTGAGCGCTCTATTTTTTCTATTTTTTTCCATTTGACTGGTGTGAGAATGAGTTTTATTTAATGGACCATTTAGCTCAGAGACCAGATCAGTACAGGGGGGAGTCAGAGCTGTGTTCGATGCACTATTATAAGTATTTTTAACAGCTTCTGAGTCAATGTAAAGACCATGTAAAGAATATACAGAATAGAGCTGATATGAAAACATCATAGATAAGAGACGTGTTTGTGTTTAAACCTTTAATGACTGCCAGATCCAGGATGTGACCTAGGTCGTAGGTGGAGCTGCCCACATGCTGCTTCAAATCGAATGTCTCTAGATGTCTCATGAACTCTATTGGGTTACTGCCTGATGGGCTATCAATATGTAAGTCAAATTCCCCAGAGAGAAGAATTTTATCATAGTTCATGGACACAATGCGTGATGAAATTTAGGCTGTTTAGGTGCCCCTCTGGTACTGCGTTAGCTATTGTGGTTGAAAGTAGTACTTCTTTTCTTCTCTGGCACAGTCAGTCTTTCTCTACCTGCACTCTCTCCTTGCCTGCACTTTCATCATCAGCTACATACACGTGCACTGATGATGAAATGCACAAAACACTCCAGTTAGCAATCCAGTTACTGTGTTCCAAAGATGTGGTGCTCTGTAGCTGATTATTATAAAAAAAACAAAATGAGGAGAGGTTGAGGAGGCTGGGGGAGAAGGAAATCCAACAGGTTTCATACACGTTGTGCCAAATTCCAACTCGAATTCTACTCCTCTTTGTGTACAAGCCCGTCACGCAGGCATGTGGAAGCTACAGATTACACTCACAATTTTGGTTGTTTCTGTGGGTCAATTCTTAATTTTTCCTTCACAATAAACACTAGAACAGGGTATAAGCAAATGACCAATGTGCTGACATTCCTGTGTTTGGTTAGAGCTGCAGGAAATTGCTTGGAGATATCCAAGTGCAGGGCACATGGAAAACAAGAGATAGCAGCATTCCCTCTAGAACCAGCTACTTTCAGGTGTCTGACGATGTAAACTCCGATCACTAAAACACCTACCGAGGCGCTGGGGCAGACGGAAAGCCTAGGACTTCGAACCGGTTACTGGAAGTGAAGTCCTGTGGAGGAAGTGGTGCAGACCTTCTCCTTCCTTAGCCTTGCTGGCATTCCTAGCCCTGCTCTGGTGCAAGTGTGAAATTGGGAAATCCCTGTGTTAGCCATGTATGTAGTGCTGTGTCTGGAGGAGTCAGTGTTGCCATCAGACTTAGAGGACCCTGAAACTGCCATATATGATGAATCCTGGGCTTTCAGAAAGCATTCCAAATGCATTTTCCACTTGTTCCATGGCGGTCTCCATTTTCTCAGTGTCCACAGAGAAAAGAAAAGTTAAGGTTAGTTAGATAGGAAAAACTAAAAAAAGTGTTAAAAGCAGTGAAGTTATTAACAAATTAAGGCAATGATTGATTAATCAACAGAAGAAAGTAACTTAAAACATTAAAAATAAGATTAAAAAGCTAAATGTAACAAGCTGTGAACGAGCAAACACACAAACGTGTGACCTGTTTAGACAGAAATGGCGTCCTGTGACCCGTTTAGTCTGAATGGCAACCGGAAATTGTTCACTAATAGAAATCTTAGGAATTAAAAGTATAATTGAATAGACAATTAATAATGATTAAAAACCTTTATAATAGTCTTACATTTGTTATTTACCGGCTGTTTCTCACTTTTCCAAATTCTCGCTATCCCTTTGTTCTAGCGCATGTTTAATCATTTAATGTATTTCCCATTTTAATTACTTATATGATATTGAGTGGACTTAAATACTAACTTTGATACTTTACTGCCTATTCATTTATCACAAAACCTTTTGAGTCTTATAGTTAATGAATTATACTACCATATTCATAGAAGAGGTCTGCTACCTGACTCTAACACATTATTGGGTTTTATGTTGGGTTTGGGCCGTTTTTTCACAACACTGAGATGTTTAAAAACTCCAGTCTGATCCACTTGTACCAGCGCAACACACACTAATACACCACCACTTAAATAATAAATACTCTGTGATGGTCCGGGAGGGGGCACCTATGTGGTAAGTGGAGCTGATTCAATGGACAATAAGTGTAGAAACAAGGAGCTGTTTCTAATAAAGTGCTTGGTGAGTGGATAACTGCATATTTGACTAAGAATTAAAATTCAAACATGGGAGTACATGTTACATATAACATTTTGATTTTATTTTTGCTATGGACATACTTCTATACATCTCTCTTTGTATATCTCTTTACTACAGGAGCTCTTTGCTATGCTGAGCTTGGCACAATGATCACTAAGTCAGGCGGTGAGTACTCCTACCTGATGGAAGGTTATGGGCCCGTGTTGGCATACCTCTACTCCTGGACGACTGTCTTTGTTCTGAAACCTTCAGCCTTTGCCATCCTCTCCCTCAGCTGTGCAGAATATGCCTCCACACCTTTCTACCCAGGATGCACCCCACCTGTGATCATCAGGAAATGCCTGGCTGCAGCTTTTATCTGTATGTCAGAACTTGTTTATCAGGAACACTACATTATTCACCATAATTAAGACTAACCAAGCAAATATTACCATAAAATATAAGCAGTTAAAATAAAGTACAGTCTGTCACTGGCAGTTGTTGATGAAAAGGGATCTGCAACTAAGTAGTTAACATGACAACTGTGAAAAAGCATGGCACTTAAACCTCATGGTCATCTTCATTTTGTTTTCAAAACGACAAAAGTTAAGTTTTTTTAGGATTTGATGTTTTTTTTATCGTATGGGAACTAAACACTAAACATTAATCGTTGATCAATCTAGTTCTGAAAGGTCACTGTTGCTGTATTTTGCACTTATTAATGTGCCCTGTTTTTTCAATAAGAGGCAGGTCTGGACTGCAGACAGGCCAGTCTAGCATCTAATTGTGTGGCTATGCCGTTGTAACCCATGCATATGTTCCTCCAAAATGTGTATATATCTTTCAGCATTAATGATGCCTTCCCTTCTTGGGTGCTTCACATTTTATATTGAGCATTACAGTATTTGATATGGAAATATTCTACTCCAGACTGCATTTCCATATATTGATTTGGTATATCTGCTTCACTTTGTGTTATTTTTTATCGATAGTGATGTGGTTTGTGTTGCATTTCTGTGCATTGACTTTTTTTTTCCTTTATCTTTCTCTCCCGCTCTCACTCTTCCACAGTGTTGATTGTACTCGTGAACTGCCTAAGTGTAAAGCTTGCCAGCTATGTCCAAAACTTCTTCACTGCAGCCAAACTCCTCATCATCGCCATCATAGTGGTATCAGGAATTGTTATGCTGGCCCAAGGTCTGCACACACTATGCTACCAATGCCAATTAAACTGCATAACTGTGGCTGCTTTCCTTAAGCAATTAGTATTCTGTCAAATGCAGCAGGTATAATGTAGCAGCTGTAGGTATTTTTACATGCTTACCTCATTCTTTATTTCTGTTGGGTAAGTTAATGAGTTATTTTGCAGACGATTGATTAAACCTTTTGTACAGATGCAAATCCATGTTATATCTATAATGTCCTTATTTTCAGGCAATACACAGAATTTCAAAAATTCATTTGAAGGAGCAGCAACTTCATTTGGTGCAGTCGGACTGGCTTTTTATAATGGCCTCTGGGCCTTTGATGGGTGGTAAGTTATTTTATCAGCTGATTATGTTTTTGTTTCCAGGTCATAACCTGATAGGCACTTGCATTGAAAGAATTATTTGTAGAGTGATTTCACTGAAAACAATAACAAATCAGTTGCTAAAATTTCCTCCATATCAGAAAGTCTGTTCATGTGAAGGCACCAAAGATGTAAAAATAAGCTTTAGTCTTCCATCCATTGGCAAGGAAGTGTGAGAAGAGACTAAATGTCTGTCTGTAAATGTTTTCCTACCAAGAATCTTACGTGAACTGGAATGAGAGAACAAGTTAATCAGGGCTTAACAGTACACAATATTTACTGTATTGCTAGGACATTAAACACTTCGATTTCTGCCTTCTACAGGAATCAGTTGAACTTCATAACAGAGGAGCTGAAAGACCCATACCGGTAAGTCAAGTCAGTGTTTCATATTGGACCACACTGATTCATTCTGCGTATCTTCTTTGCTGGAACTAAACCTTGTGTCTCCAAAATTGATATTTCATAGGAGAAGGAAAAAATTCTTAACTTGTAATGGAAATCAATGTAACTTAATTGTTTTTCCATGTAATTTTGGACAAATTTCTATTGGTCTGTTTATCATGAAATTTAAACACAATGTAAAAGGTTACCAGAGTTTTCAAATTATGAAAAAAAAAAAGTAGAAGGTTTTTGTGCGACAGCAACGATATGCTGCACAACCAGTGAATCCGGTAGCAAGAGTTTTGCATTGAACCAAATGTGTTTTGCTACATTATCTAATGTTATGTTACAAACACAGTTGTGCATATTGCTATTATGGATACAAGAAACCATTTTACTATAGTGTTACATTTTTATATTAATTTTGGTGCTGAGTGTGCGCTAGATAACATACTGCGCAAAAAGTCAGCCAAGAAAGTATGCTTTTACCAGAAAAACAATGCATAACATTAGAATAAATACAAATAAACATAAATACAGTCAAATCTAACAGAAGTATTTTGATATGTTGGTTAGAAGAATACAGTTAGAAGAATGCAATTTTGTTTTCTGCAGCACTTCTGTCATTGTAAGGATTTGTTAAGTTCTAGCAGCAGCACATTTAAATACATGAAGGACTGATTATCTGGAGGGTATTGAGTGGTAACTCTAAGTACTGCATTTTCTTGAGGAGAGCTTTGGAAATGGTATTACATAAATATTAATTTTATTAATATTACATGGTAATTACATGGTAATTTTATTACATAGAATTAACATGACATATTTATTAATATATATTCTGTTGTTACTGCTTTCTTTTTTTAACCAAGTAAATATTATAATTTGTTAAACATTTGTCTGTCTGCATCAGTACTCTGTTTAAGCACTCTAAAATAACCATTTTTTTTTTTTGGAAAACTAAAAACACTGTTATTGAGCATAGCTTGCCAAACAAAATTCACTCGTATGTTTTCTTCTTTTTAAGCTGCTTCTACATTTCTCTGAAAATCCTCTGGATCACTGGCCTTTTGAAAGACAGTTTTAGTTTTGAGGCAGAGAGGGAAATGTTCTTATAGTTGTTATCCTATTCATTTTCTTATCAGTGCTGAAATAGGTGCCAGCCTCCGCTGTTGAAAATCATCATAATACCACCACCTCCACTGCTAATAGCATTGTGGGCATTAAGTGACTTGGCTTGTGTGCAGTAGCTGATTCGGCCCTTGCCCACCGCTTAGCCTTCAGGCCAGAATCTTTCGAAGACTTGCAGTATTAGCTGTCTTACAGGTGACTTCCTGTAAACATTGTGAGCAATGACTTGCTTTTATCTCTTTCTCATAAAGGCCCTTTCTGTGGAATGCCTTGTAGATTGTTGACCTGTGACTTTTTGAACTCATTCAAAGTCATTGTTTGACTCATAGTAGCCCCCTAAGAACTGCCCTCTGTATCCAGCATTTAAATTTAAATTTAGATGGATGGCCTGATTTCATATTTTTACACCTCACATGAGCCTCTACTGTGTATTTATCCTCTCATGAATTTCGTGAACCACTTCTTTTCAACCTAGATGGAGTTCATCAATGTTTTGTGTTAACTGTTTATGTAATATACTCCATTAGGCTTGCAGTTGTAAACACAGTTGAAAGACTTTGAATGTTCTTTAATTCATTGCTTTCTTTTTTTTTAATGAAATAAAAGGTTTCTGAAATGTTCCTTGAGCTGATGTGTCTGTATCTGTGTGCGAGAGCCTATTAAAATTTTAATAGAACAGTCTCCATGGACTTTGTGTTGTAATGCTGAACATCTCTCTACCCTGTGGACAGGAATCTTCCACTGGCCATCATAATTGGGATTCCTTTGGTGTCAGTTTGCTATGTGCTAGTCAATGTTGCCTACTTCAGCGTCATGACACCCACAGAACTACTTCAGTCGTCTGCTGTTGCTGTGGTGAGTGTAGTTGTCATGGAGATACATGAAGTTAATGAAATAATGTTTTAAAATGAAACTAAATTACTGAATTGCATCAGGGATGTTGCAAGATGAGCCATAGTTTCTCAATCAACTGTTTGACAATTATATATTTTGGTCATGTTAGTGTTTCATTTTTTAATATCCAGTTTTCCACATGTATACCTATATTTCGCCGGTTTCTAGTGCTGCCTCTGTTCTTTTCTAACAGGACCAAAGATCCAGCATTGTTTCAGACTTTTCTTATTGCTCTTTAACACTTGATATTAGTTAAGATGGTTCTTTTTAAAAGCATTGTCTGCTTCACAGACTTATGGTGACAGAGTGCTGTATCCAGTCTCATGGTTGGTGCCGCTGTTTGTGGTCTTCTCCACTTTTGGAGCTGCTAATGGAAGCTGTTTCACTGCTGGAAGGTAAAGTAGATAATGCTCATAACTCAAAAGTTCAAAATGAGCTGCAAAATCCAAAACGAGCCACATATTGGGAACAAAAAAATCACATGACAACTGAAATTCACAAATCAAATAATTTCCCATGCTCTTTAGTATGAGCACCAGATAGAGTGTCACATTAGCTGTGATTGTGTTATGAAACAATATATTTTTGACAAAGCCAACATACTTTAGTTCTTGGTTTTATTATTCTACTCTTTTTTTGTACCGTTTTCATGGGTCACAGTTTTAGAGCAGTATTGTCAAGTATATATTGTGCCCTTGGGACCCATTGCCCATGTGGTTTTCATACCACATTCACTCAAACACAATTATTTTTTACCCATACAAAAATAAATGGCAGAATGGTGGAAAACTAGCTCCCACAAATGATTACACAAAAGACATCTCTTACACTGCCTCTCATAGACATTACATACAGACTCACACATTACCAACTACCTGTGACACCATTACACCATTACAATGGAAACAACACCTTAGCAACCACCTGGGATAACACTGCAATGGCCAAACAAATCTTAGCAACTACCTGGGATATCCTAGTAACATCTTAGCAACCACCTGGCATACTAAAGCAGTGTCCTAAAAACACCTTAGTAACAATAGTATAAACAACATCCCCAGATACCATAATGATAGCCTAGCAACACCTTATCAACCACCTAACACCCACCAAGCAATGCCTTAACAACAAGGTGGAATACCATAGCAATTTTGTAGCAGCATCATAGCAGCTACCTGGAATTATTATATAAGCCCAATTAATATATCAAAACCAATCAACAGTGCTCTGCAACTGCTAATTTAACTTTTGAAGTATTATTAGCTGGCTTGGTCAGGCCAATTTGAAGTTTGTTCACAAACTTTCCCTTTCCATTTTTTACCGTTTGTTTTGGGGATGTTCATTTCCACTGTGCCACAAGCATTGGAGTATGAAATTATATAATGTTTTCATGTCATTTCATATAAATTATAAGGATTTATCTGTACAATCATTATTTGCACTACTAGAGAACATTATCTAATACTTTGATGTTATGATTGATACTACTTGTTATAGGAATATACTTTTTATAATGTTTTAAAAAAACCTAAAAATTTTATTTATAATTGCACATTATGTGCACAACATCTGAGACAACTGACAGTCAAACTAAGAGACTTAATTGTGTGTATATATACAGTATATACACTTTATTTCTGTAATCGATTGTACATGTTTTGCTCTGTAGATGTTTAGCTATTTTCAACAACTTATTTACTAATGATCTCTGATGATAATCCTAGCCCAATTTTAACCATGGATATAATCTCAACATTAACTTTAACGGGAAATATATTTTTCAGTTGTGTGTCAGTACATAGTTTGTTAAGCTAAACATCTCTAAAATATCTATAGACAGCTGTCTGAATGAAGTGGCACCGATATTTTGTTTCACCTGTTCATTTTGTGAAATGTTTTAAAGGCTTCCAAACCTTAACTCCTTTTATTGTCAGTTTTCATAGCTGGTTGTTTAAAAATAGAACAGAAACAAGAGAAACTGATCAAATTCATACCTAAAATTTTAAAGACAAAAAAGTAACAAAAATTATGAAACAAGTTACTTTATTTCAGTTATTTTGAACATTGGAGAAGTTTAGCATGTGCCCTTAGATTTACAAACAACACAACGGTGCTAAATTTAGCAGACCCTCAGACCTAACCTATGTTATCGTGTTTATGTGCACTGTTAAGGCTGATTCATGTCGCTGGACGAGAAGGCCACATGGTGAAGATCCTGTCCTATATTAGTTCAAAATATTACAGTCCGGCACCAGCTCTCATCTTTAACGTAAGACACTGGTTTTACTACTTTGAATATTTGTTGTTTTTAGTGAATGCTGAGTTAAGGTCACTAGAAGGCGCTAGAACAGTGGTCTCCAGCTTTGTCTTCAGGGCCCCCAAAGAGTTCACGATTTTCCTTCATCTCTGTGTGTTGCAAATTGGGTTTAAGCCAAATTGTGGACCATCTGGAGGGCCCTGAGGACCAGGTTGGGAACCATTGCCCTAGAAGATTCAAATCTATGTGTGCAGACAAACATGCTGCAATTAGTACTAAAACAAAAAACACTGTTTCTGCTTTCATCTAAATGAAATCTTAATGCCCTAATCCTGTTTTCTTTTTTAATACAGGGTATTCTGGCTATTTTCTACGTAATTCCAGCAGATATCAACACTCTCATTAACTACTTCAGCTTTGCTCAGTGGCTTTTCTATTGTCTCACATCCCTTTCTCTTATCGTCATGCGCTTCACAAGAAAAGAGTTAAAAAGGCCGTTGAAGGTAAGAATTGGATTGTTTTCTCCTTAATCTTGGACACAAGGTCTCCTTCATCCCACTGACAGTGTGATTCAGTTCATGACCTTAATCAGTTCACATCCTTATTTACTTTCAGCAGTTTTTACTTAGCAATAGAGAGTTAAAGCAGAATGGTGGAGAAACAGTTTTATGTAAGATGCTTCCTCACCCATGCCAACATGTAGTAAATAAGCAGGTTGGAGAAGATGTGTGTGTGTAAATATGGATCATTCGTTTACGTGTTCAGCACCACTACACACAAAAAATGAAAATTAGCCAGGTCAGCTACTGTAATTTCCTTGTGTATTTATTATTTTCCCTGAGGTCCACAACATTGTTGTGTATTTACGTACGAAAATAGTTTAATAATTCAATTTTTACATGACCATTTTCCATGTTTTACTGAAATGACAGAATGTTATAGTAATTTATTTAAGTAGTTGTTACCACATTGTTACCACACAATGTTTTTTTTTAGGTTATTTTTTTAACAGTGTAGGTTGAACTGGTGGAGATATGTAACGTGTTGTGTTGTTTTCAAGCCATCACAAAAATAATGAATTCAAAGCAAGCTGTATTTACAGTGTAATTTTCACATATGGACTGCATGGACTAATATGTTTTGAAACTTTAACACCATTTACATACTACATCAAACTCTTATTATTAAATTGACAAAATTCCATTTTCCATGATATGGGCCCTTTAAAGTTTGGAAATCCTTACACATTTTCCATCCATACTGTGACGTATTTCTGAGTGATATGCAGTATAAGCCGGGATCTCTGAGCTAGCTGAGCGCTAGTGCTCAGTGATAGGTGGGGGTGGTGGTAGGAGGAGGTGAAACATGATATTATTGGTTAATATTATTTTTCTCCACCTGCTGGTATATAGTGAAAAAAAGACTTATACTGCTATTGTAAGATGAATTGTGCTTAATATGACCAGAGACATAAGCTAACAAGTCAAAAAGATTCAATGTTTATTTCTGTTTGACTTTAACAGCATCAAGTTTGATATAATAGCAAACCTGACTCAGTAGAAGTGAACTGCAAAAACTGAGAGTGTCTGATGTTTCTGCCTCACAGGTGCCCATTATTATCCCAGTTGTGGTGGTCATAGTGTCCTGTTACTTGGTTTTGGCTCCGATCATCGACAAGCCTGAGTTTGAGTATCTGTACTGCACAGTGTTCATCGTAGGCGGGCTGATTTTTTACTACCCCTTTGTCCACCGCAAGTTCAGCTGGACCCGCAGAGTCATGAGTGAGTAACAGCATTCATTAGTTTCTTCATTCACAGAGACTTTCAGCTGAGACTTCACTGCTAAGATTGATGGAGTGGAAAAGGTACTGAAAATACCTGCTTAAATAAGTAGAGTTACTGTAGTGATAATTCTCTTGAGTCCATGTATAAGTATTAATAAATAATTAAGAGAACATTAATAGATGATTAAAATAAAATGATTAAAAATGACAGTGTCTGGAAAATATTTAAAGATAAGGTACTTTATTAGAAGTAAAAATACAAGTAAAGTACCATTATAAAAAAAACTCAACTACTGCAAACAGGATTTGTCATTCATTACTTTCCAACTCTGGTTATCAAGCAGCAGAATTTATTAAGAGCTTAATTCTGTGTAATATATTTGTGGTCCTAAACAATTTACAGTTGTATGCAATAGTTTGAACTGCTCCAGTCAAACTACTGGGAACAAACTTACATATGGTATTTTCTTCTAATTTTAGTGCGCCAGTTCTATTTATTTGCTGGAAAAATTAAAATCTAAAATCTAAAAGGTGCCTTAACTTCTGCATAGGCTGTATTTTATGTTGTTTTTTTTCCAATATGCTAAATTCAGCAAATAAACAGCAATTGTGCATTAGTATGTGCAGAAGTGTGCTGTCTGTAGATGATCTGTTAATTATTTTCACTTAGAAAAGTCACAAACGTCATTTGACCAGGAGTGCGCAAACTTTTGCATATGACAGTAAATTTAATATGCATGTATTTTTGTAGTTTTAAATGTCTGCTTTGCAAACGGTGAATGACCTGTAGCTCTGCAATTGTGAAAATAGAGATCACAGCATTAGTTGGTATCAGTTTCAGGCTGATACCAGCAGAAAATGCTAGATTAAATATCAGGAGGAAAAGAAGAAACATCCAATCCAACCCTGTCACAGATCCAGCCTGAAGCAGCACACACTCACATTGTATCATGTCATGTATGTCCTAGTTTGAGCAAGCCTATTTTTAGATGTTCATCTTAAAGGGGGCAGTCTAGCCAAAATGAAAAATGTAACTATTGATACATCTACAGTGGTGCTGCTGTAGTCAATAGAGCAAGATTTTCTGATTTAAAGACTAGAAAAGCCCCCTTCTGATGTATCCTGCAGGTGGAAGAAACTTTTGAAAAACAACAGCTGCTTTGGGATGGATTTTTAGGGCTGGACTGTTTTAAAAAGTTTTTTTTCCCCATTAACTGGCGAATGCAGAGGGAAAGCATATAGCCTACATTACAACTATGAAGTATACCTCATTATAATCTTCAAACCATCATTACAATGGAAGGAATGGATTACAAATAAAATAAAGATAGAATCACTGTTGCTTACAATTTTGTTCAATAACCAATGTAGGAGTTAAGCTAGTGCTATCCTTGTTGTATTTATTAGCCCATAAATCAGTGGCTAGTGGTCAGGATTGGTTGACATAACAGGGACTGTCAATGGTTGTATGATGCATTTGTGTGGTGCATGCTGGGCATTGTAGTGAGAGAACACTGAGGGAAAACATGAAACCAATATAAAGTTGTGAATTCTGTCAAACCAATGAGGCCGAGCGGGACATTGCTGCGCTACAGAATACTGCATAATGTAGCAGCATATTAAACTCTAGATTTAGGCCACAATGCTCATTTAAGAAAAGTGATTCAATTAATCATTTTAAAGCGCAGTAATATTTAAATTTGTGTCAGTATTGGCCAATACTCAAGATTTCAATATCAGAATCAGAAAAGAAAAAGTGGTATTATGTTGCCTCTAGATGAAATGTGACAAATAGGAGGTAATATTAAGTAGTAATTACATCCCAATCTGTTACTTGTTAGACCAGCATACTGAAGATTAAATAGAACAATATATGTAACACTGGTTTTAATCTTTCACGTGTTATTCCTAGGACCCATCACCATGCATCTGCAGTTGCTAATGGAAGTTGTCCCACCGGAGTTAGAGGGAAGAACCGCAGACAGTAAGTAGGAAAGCACCGGATATGACAACCTGAAGGCTGATCAGTCAACAAATTGCTATGAAATTCTTAAAGGGAAGCTGACTGCACAGACAGTTATGAAGAACTGCAACTGCCATCTTCCTGTACTGCACTACATCGCCAGAGGGAGCCCTACTGAGCAAAAAGAAGGCCTTGAACATTGGCTAGAAGATGCTCATTACCAAAGTAAGATACAGTGCAAAACAACCTCCCATAACAGTGTTCTTCATTGTGCTGGTGGCCCCAGAAGCCAACAAGGTGGCCCATGGATGAAATCCCCAGTAGTCTCTCTTAAGTTTAAAAGTTTAGGCACTCCTTGTCAAATTACATGTTTTGTTGATTTTCTAAACTCATCCTCTACAGAGAACACACTTCAACACATTTTCATGCACAAAGAATATTTATTTTTCATATCAGGTAATAAAAAAACAAAAAAAGTTATGGCATATTTTATATTTGATTTTTCCCAGTATAATAAATTCAGCAAATCAGAAATCATGAACTGAAATTTGCAGAAAAATGCTACATTTAAACTGTGTTCTCTGCAGAGGATGTGTTACTTATTTTCACTCCAAAAATCAACAAAACATGTCATTTGACCAGGGTGTTCAAACTTTTGCATAAAACTGTACACACACGTCTCTAAAATACAAAACAGATGGTTTTAGAAGTGGCTGTTTAGTGATCAAACTTGAAATTACGAGTGTCCCTCTGGCTAAGTAGTCTACATACATTTCACAAATACAGACTGAAAAAAATGAGTAAAAACATCCTTTATGAGGGTTTTAGATGCAAAAAAATTACTCAGGGATAAATCTCAAATATGTATGAAATCTTTTTAAGTGGTGTGTGTAATAGTCGATGAAGACTTATGTAATTTCATGTAATTTTTGAAATTCCTTGTTAGTAATTTCTATGCTCTTTTTTGTTTCATATGGAGTCTGCACTGCCTCTGTTATATGTCTTATAATGCACATGGACACCATCTGAGTTTATAATGGTTTAATTTGTAAAGTGATGAAGTTCTTGTTTGCATGTGAAGATTGAGTCCAGATAAGGATTTTTTTATGTTTAATGTGCAGCCCCAGTATGTCAGCTGTGTTTAAACCCCACTTTACAAATGTTCAAACAATCTCTGTATGCAGTTGCTTGCTAAAAATATATACTGTATTTTCAGTGGTTTACAGTGATGCACCATCAGCACCTTAAGACAAACATAAATTTTTGTTTCTGTTCTTAGCGTTTTGAAAATGTATGCCTTTTCCTATGTAGTTCTCCGTTAGTAGTGCTGTATCATTGTGGCCTTGGTGCTTTGCTAGATCCAGCAAACATTTACAAACTTGCCTTTGCTCTGTGCCAAAATTGGACTACATTTCATGAATTCTCAGAGTGTATGAAATTTGTCAGAAGCATTTTATCATGTGTGGGACAAATGTTATAGGCCAGAACTCACAAGTACCTCTGAAATGTAATGTTTCTGTGTTGTTTCTGGCATTTTCATTATTCCAAAATTGTGATAATTGTTAAAATACATCTTGTCTCTCTTCTGAAAAATAAAAAAAACAGCCTTAATACCTCTGTTTTCTTTGTTTCCTTGATTGTGGAGGTGTAGAAAAACATTTTTTTACCTTGTAAAGTGTGTCTAGTTTTGCTACTATTGCATATTGTACAAAACATTACATATACATGGGCATTAATACGGAGTTGGTGCCCCCTTCATGGCGTTTACAGCTTCAATTTTTCTGAGAAGGCTTCCACGATACTTTATAGTGAGTCTGTGGGAATTTTGTGCCAGGCAAAAGAGCATTTGTGAGGTCAGGCACTGATGCTGGACAAGAAGGCCTGGCTTGTAATCAACGTTTTAATTCATACTAAAAGCGTTCAGTGGGTCGAGTTCAGGCCTCTGTGCAGGCCACTTGGGTTCCTCCACACCAAAATCGTTAGGACAGTTCTAGCAAGGCAGAAATTACACAAACTGACTTGTTGGAAAGGTGGCATCTTACGACATCACTGAGCTCCTCAGTATGATGCATTCTACTGCCAGTGTTTGTCTACGGAGATTGCTTGGCTATGTGATTGATTTTATACACCTGTTTGCAATGGGTGTGGCAGAAACACCTGAACTTAGTAATTAGGAGGGATGTCCACATACATTTTCCATAGAATGCAAGTCATTATTTTGAGATACTAAGAGAATGTTTTAGAAGAAAAAATGTAGAAAAAAAAAACTGAAACATGGAAGAGGAGAAAAACTCTTTACTGTCTTTTGTCCTGCTGAAAAAGGAATACTTACAGTTCCACAGAATTTTATGATGGAAGCAGAACAAGCTGGAATGAAAACTGAACAGAGAGAAAACCATGATTCACAAGACTTTGCCACCATATACTTCACTCATAAACAAAGCTGGGTTCTAATTTCATTTCTTCATACATAGCTAGCATGGAAAAGTCTTTAAGGAATACTTACAGTTTCACAAGATTTTTTGGTGGAAGCAGAACCTGGTAGCAAACTGGGCTGAAACCTGAACACAAAAAGATTGTATTTTAACATCTTAAAAGACTATCATCAAATACAGCACTCAAACAAAGCTATTATACGATTTCATTTGGGATATCCAAATTATTCTCAGTCATTCCTACATGGAGTGAAATAATCTTTAAAGAAAACTTACAGTTCAATGACATTTTGCGGTTAAAGCAGATGCTCGAAGCAACATGGATTGAAAACACAGAGAAAGACATAATTCAGAGTGAACATACTTCAACATCGTAAGACACTTTATGATTATACACTGCATTCTGAAACAACACTGAGCTGTAGTTTAATTGGCCAAGTGCAATTTATTCACACAAATCATTCATATCTACTTCAGATTCAGTATGAACACATTTAAACATTTACTATAATATATAAAGGTCATGAAAAAGTCATAGCTGAACTAATTTAATTTCTCCATGCATGGTGTAGGAAAAAAAAGTATATATATATATATATATATATATATATATATATATATCTATATATATATATATATATATATATAGTACACTATAATTAATTATAAATAGTTATAGTTAAATAGTAAACTAAATAGTAATAGTTTTATATACATATATAAAATTATAAATGAATATAAATAGTAAAATATAATTGTAGTATAACGGTGCTAGAACAAGGCTAGAACAAATGTTCTCAGGCCAGGTTTCAGTGACCTGTGCTCATATTACCTTGTGTCACTTAATTATGCACAAATAATGAAGTGAAGATTCTGACTTTTCTTGCATTATATTCAGGACTGATTTTTAACATTTTGTATTTAATGTTGACTCCCCTAAATAATAGTGGAAATCACTATTTGTGATTTGTGGACTGTGTTTTAAACTTGTTTAAAACAGTTTAGATTGTTATTGAATTGCTTACCTTTTCAAGATGCATTCAGTTTATAAGAACAAAGAACAAGAAGCCATTACTTCTCTTCATGTTTCGTAGTTTAATTGCTGAATTAAGTAGCGGTTCATTCGAGGTGGTTGCCAGCTAATGAACTTTCACTAGGTAATAAAGCAATCTTTCAATAAGTCGTAGTGCAGTCTGCCATAGCAAACCTTGCCTTCTCAACACATGGCCTTTCAGCTTCAGTTTACATGACCATTGTTTAATTCTTTGTCTTTTGCAGTGTTCCAGACAGCATCTCGCCAACATCAGCTCCCCTCTGAATTACAGAAAGCTCCCCCTCTTAGGCTGATGATGCATTCCTCCACTGAATTTTGTGCTCTCCAGAGTTGCCCGAAAATTTTCAAGAGTATTTTGTAATGAAGCAAGTCTGCTAGTCATTGTAGCTGAATTTTTCCAATAAAAGAAAACCAAGTGAAGATGTGTATCTCTACCTTCATTTATTCATAGATTCAATATTTATTTTGCTTCTTCTGTCCCTCATCTCCAAGCAGTGCTCTGGAAGCGTTTCAGTGTCCAGCAGCCCTTACAGAGTGCAGCATAGACAGACATGAGGTTCTTCCACTCCGAGGTGTTCCGAATGTTTCTACACTGCGTGGTGATACGGGGAAGATTGAAGATTGTGAGGATAGTCCAAGGCCACAATAGACTGTTTCCTTCAAGAGCCACAGCAGATTAGTGTTGCACAAGATCAGGATGGCAAAGCTCAGTTTCAAGGTATTTTATTTAATTGTATTTTTCAACAGCTGGGATGGGCTCCAGCACCCCACCGCGACCCAGAAGGATAAGCAGTTTAGATGATATATGTATGTATTTATGTATTTTTCATGTCAACTATTCTGCAGTCCCTTTATATTTTTGCACACTGTTTTCACTGCGATACCTTGACACTTATCAATTATTCTGTAAAAGATGCATTGCGTTGTTGTTCATACATTGAGTGTGTACAGTGCAGGACTGCCTTGTGTAGGACTGTTGAAATTCATATTTCCTCTTCTTGTTTAAGAAGACGTTTATCAGTTTAAGATAAGTCTAATTTTGCTGAGATTTGTTGATGAGGAGTTGCAAACTCTACCTTCTCACCCATACGGCCTTCTAGATTCACCTCACATTATCATTTTCTTTTTCTTTTGCAGTGTTTCCTGCAGGATCTTCCCAACCTCTGTCCCTCTCCTCTGGATTACAGAAACCATCCACCATTCAGGCTGATTATGCATCTTTCAGTCCCCGAGCATCTTCCAGACATTTCAGCTGAGATCTTCTTTATGCATTTCCAATAAAAGTAGGTTATCACATTAGCTTTATGTGGAGCGTTTCCGAGCTTTAGAGGAGTTGAGTATGTTAGGTGTTACTAAAAATGCAAAGGAGTCACACAACAGGACAGATATTTCACTAGTGGTCCATATAAAGACTAAAGCTAGTTCAAAACAGCTTGTAGAAGTGGCACACTCCAGCTCAGAGGACAAGGCTGAAGTTTCTTTTTTGCATGTTCTTATTCAAATTTTCGATTCCACCTTAAAATGTATTTATAATTTTTTGCTTGTAGATGGCACCAATTAGTCGGTTTGTCTGTGTATTCACTACAAAACTGCACTGAGCAGGCATCTTATGCCACTTCCACTAATTGGATTTTATTGTAGTGACAAATTGGCAAACACGTTTCATTTTTTTACAGTGCCCTGTTAAAACAGTGCCCTGTCAAAACTAATGTAATTAGTATTAATCATTGTATTAATTTTACATGCATTAGATTTTATTAAAAAATGTGTGTGTGTGTGTTTTTATTCTTTTTTTCTTGCTTCTTACTTTCCCAGGTGCTGCCTCACCATTTTAAGTAAGTGTAATAATGTCCACCCTGTGATGCCCAGGTCTGGTCCACACCCGTGATGTCCATTCTGTCATGTTCAAGTTTTTGGAACATAAACAAATAATTCCTGTAAATAATCAAAATAATTATAAAACTGAATTATTATAGACTAACGTGCAGCACAGCAGAGCTGTTGAACGAGTCCCAAACCACACACTTCTGTACTTCACCTGCTACACTAATGAGTGCACTTCTAACGGTATATGCACTGTTTGGGACAGGGTGCCAAAACGCAGCAGGAAATCTCAGCCATTTAGATTTCAGCTTTCATTTGTTATCACTACAGAAACAAATGAAATCAAATCAAGGCAATACACTCAAATATGTCAATTAACAGTTTAATAATGAAATTCAAAAAAGTCATTTAGAATAAAAACACCTTTGCTAGATCTGTTATGGCTTTGTAATCTCGTTACAAACCGCCACAGCGCTGCTGAATGAACTTTATGCCTACCAAAACGGCGGCAGCACAACTGTGACGTCTGAATACTGTCAGTTAGGAAAGGGAATGAACAAGTGAACACCAGCCAGTTCTAAATACAAGAGATACTTTTATTGGTCAGATATGCTACTCTTCTACTTCCAAAATACAAACAATAGGGATATTCACAGGCTGTTTCAATGAGATGTCCAATCCTTATGTGGTTATGTACTGGAATCCTTCTAAATATCTGTTAACCAATAAAATGAAGGAAGTGAAAATTACAAAATTATACACAGATGCTATCCAGTCAGCCAGTTTCTTGTTAAATTTAGAATGGATATCAATGTCAACTGTTCTTTCTGTGATGTAAAGAAACTCTTCTACACCTGTTCTGGAACTGTTCCCACACAAGAAAGCTCTGGAAGGATGTATGTAGATTTATCATGGATTGTATTGACCCTGACTTTAATCTCTGCCTGGTTAATGCGTTGTTTGGCTTCAGTCATTAAAAAAATAATAAAGTTAAAGAATATTATTAATTTGATCATTCTTTTGGCAAGATTTCATATTCATAAATGTAAGTTTACTTATTCCAAACCAGATTATGTCATATTTGAAATAGAAGCTAAACAATACATAATCTCTCTTACCATCTCCAAAAACAAAGAAGCTGTCAAAACTATGAGTATATGCACATTACGTTTTTACTGTAAAAACATGAGCTCTATCCCCTGACTCTTTCTTATTTTTTATTGTTTAAACTTTATTGTTTCAAATTGTTACAATATTACATTTTTATGTTTATGCACTTTAACTATTTTTTATTCTACTGTATACTGCATTTGTATGAACATAATACATTCGTATATGCAGGTAACAGTGTTGTTGTATATGCTGAGCAGTGGTTCACTGTTACCTGATCCTTTAGTATATGCCAGTACTGAATACCTGTATATATATAAAGGGAATAAGGAAATGCAGAAGTGAAGATGCAGAGTGTGATCTTAAAATAGGCCACGTTCAGATTCAGTGAGTACAGCAGGTGGCAGTAATGCGCTTTTCTCTGGTTTGGGAGCCACTAAATCAACTGAAGAAGCAGGAGCAGAGTGACAGCGGTCAGACTGCCTCTATTCATTTCACTCTAACGAGTATCAGGGTTGCTGGTCCTTCCCCGGGGCTCTAACGAGCGCTGGGCTGGAGTGAAGATGAACACAGCTCTGAGGCGCTGGAAGGAGGCGGCGACTGTCATTCTTGCTGCAGGAACAAGGCGCAGTCCGGTCACTGAGCCGCCGCTGAGAAGCGCGGACAGAGTCACTTTCCCTCACAAGACCGCGTTCGACTACGAGGTGCTGCTGCTGCAACGGAGCGGAAAAAGCGGCTTCATGCCCAACGCGTACGTGTTCCCGGGCGGCCTGGCGGAGGCGTCCGACTTCTCCGGCGAGTGGATGGATCTGTTCAAGTTTTTCCGAAAACTGCCGAACTTCGGCGTCGGGGTGGTGAAACAGCCGCTCGAGGCGAGGCCGCCCATGTTCGTCACAGACCGAGCCCGGCTCGGCTCCCCCGTGCCGGGGGACGTCGCTTTCAGAATCTGCGCCGTGAGGGAGACCTTCGAGGAGGCCGGGGTGCTGCTGGTTGTGCCCACTAAAGAGGCGGAGCGCTTGGTGACGAACGCTGAAGAGGCTCGGTTAGTTCCCGCAGCCGTGACTGAGCGGTGGGACAGAAGCGTGATCGCTGAATGGAGGTCTTTGGTCATTCAGAACTCCTCGAATTTCATCCGCATGTGTAGAGAGCTGGACTGCCTGCCTAACATCTGGGCCATGCACGAGTGGGGAAACTGGCTGACTCCCACTGGAGTCTACGGCAAGCAGAGAAGGTACGATACTGCCTTCTACATGTGCTGCCTGGAGGAGATCCCGGACACAGTCCACGACCAGAAGGAAATAGTGCATTTTAAGGTGACCAGTTTGTCTTTGTGGCCGGTAGTTAGCAGTCCTTCAGGCCTAGTGGTGGCTGGTCTTCATCGTGGTGGAGGGAGAGAGGGAGCTTCTGCTTTAGTAATTCTTCATTACTTACAGGGAAATCCACTTATATTTCAAAATTTCTACAGAATTTTATGGTTAAGATACAAACATTCAGAGTAGTTTGATGTAAAATGCTTCGTTCTAGAGAAACCTTTCTAGACCACAGTAAAGTTGGCTTGTGGTCAGCGAGTCAGATTTCTACCTGTGTTGTTCTATCTTGTCGAAATGTCCTGCCGGAGCAGGATAGGTGGGATATTTTGTTATCCTAAATCCCCCTTTTAGAAAATTCTACCAGCACTAAAAGAATAATCAGGATATTCTGATAGTCTAATTCACCTCCTTAGGGTTTAAGTAGTAATACTAAACTGAGTTTGTACTTAATAAATAATATAAACATGATAAACTGTTTGGCACAAAGTTCATACGCTACACTGATGATGCTCGGTAGGACCGCAAACAAACTGAGAATTGTGGGAACACCCGGTTATAACTCTGTAATACAGTAACGTACACCTGTAAGCAATTCACTTGTTTTAGGTATTACCTGCGAGTATAGTTGTGAAAATGTTCATAGATCAGGTGAGTTCATATGAGCCTGCTTTCATCTCTTTATTACTTAACCAATATTTGGCCAACTAACTGAAATACCCTGTTTTACACATGATAATGCTATAAACCAGAATAAATCAAATACAACAAACTCTGTGAAAATGTCATCTCACAGAAAGAAGGGCCTGGGTTCAGTTCCCCAGCTGGGCGTGATCTCCCTGTGTCTGCTTGGGTTTCCTCCCCCCCAGTCCAAAGACATGCAGTCAGGCAAATTGGCACCAGCAAAATTTTACAAATCAGCCTGGTTTCATTCATCTGAGTGGTAAACTTTTGAAGTCAGCTTTTAAAAATAAATCTCTCACTCTGCATTACAGAGTTATGTGGATGTTAGGCTTCTGCAACCCTGCACCCAGGAAGATAAGTGGCTTAGAAAATATGTGCATGTGTGTAAGAAGCTGGTAATTAATTGTAGCTCCAAATTCTAATTGAACTAATATTAAAGGCCACAGCACTCTGACACAGCGTTCTCCAACACAAACATACACAGACGTTGGGTTGGTGTTCCATACCTTTGTGTGATCGCTGGAACAGGGGTGCCTGAGAGTTTTGTCTTGGGGAGCCAAAGTGTCTTTAGCCAGCATTATGACATTATTTTATCAGCTCCACGTACTATATAAGTGCACTTTGTAGTTCTACAGCAGTGCTGCCTCAGTGTCACTGCTGGACTGAGAATAGTCCACCAACCAAAAATGGTCCTGTGACCACTGATGAAGGACTAGAGGATGACCAGCATGAACTGTGCAGCAGCAAATGAGCTATCGTCTCTGACTTTACATCTACAAGGTGGACTGACAAGGTAGGAGTGTCTAATAGAGTGGACAGTGAGTGGACACAGTGTTTAAAAACTCCAGCAGCACTGCTGTGTCTGATCCACTCATACCAGCACAACACACACTAACACACCACCACCATGTCAGTGTTACTGCAGTGCTGAGAAGGATCCACCACCCAAATAATACCTGCTCTGTGAGGGTCCATGGGGGTTCTGACCACTGAAGAACAGGGTAAAAGGGGGCTAACAAAGTATGCAGAGAAACAGATGGACTACAGTCTGTAACTGTAGAACTACAAAGTGCACCTATATAGTAAGTGGAGCTGATAAAATGGACAGTGAGCGTAGAAACAAGGAGGTGGTCATAATGTTATGCCTGATTGGTGTATATTTGTAAGCCTATTCCCAATTTAGTCCCAATTTCTGCACTTTATAATTGTTTTTGTATCAACATCGACAGATATGTACATGAAAAATATGATATGGGTATCGTCCCACAATTCTCATACGGGTGTAAACCTTTTATCAAGTACTCCACAGTTTGTGATTAATGCTTTACTATTTCACCATGTGCCTACAGTGGTCCAGTCCATCGGAAATACTTTGCAGCTACCGGGATAGAGAGGTCTGGATAGCACCACCCCAGTTCTATGATCTTGGACGAATGTGTCATTTCCCTTTACTGAGTGATCTTCACGGCTTTGCCAGACAGAGATCATTGGAGGGCTGTGAGCAGTGGTTACCTGTTCGCCTGCTGGCTACTGACTGCTACATATCTCTCTTACCAGGTATTGATTAGGGACTAAAAAAAAGGTTTTCCTTGTCAGAATCTTCCATCAGAATGTTCACTACCTCTGCATTTACTGATAACATCTGATCTAATTCTCCACTGAGTCTAGGACTAAAACAGTAGATTCCAAATATCGAAGCAAAAAACAAAATCAGCTGTAACACTTAAATATGAATAGAATGGGCTTTAATTGTGATCTAACATGGGTGTGTGGGAGGGGTTCAGGGTTATGCCCATGGTCTTAAGACCTAGTAAGACTGGCAGTTTGTACACACCCCTTGTAAGCTCAAAGCAGTAGTTGTATCTGTTTTCTTATTAATTGTAAATTCCACTCACTCCAAATATCTAGTTTTTTTTAAAACACACAGCTGTATAGAGGCTGGCAGTATAACACAATTTATTGTAATCATGGTAAATTAGGTCACATTATTTTTCTGAAAATAATTCAGACATTGCGTTACTTAAAGAACACTTATTAACTGCCTGTTTCATTACAACGCATAAGTAGCATAAGTAGTCCTTTTAATTGGATTTAGTGCAGCGCAAATCGTATTCAGCATTTTTGAAATAATTTTTTTACGTGACAGATTACTGCAACTGCTGGGACCACAATAATTCTGTGGCTTTTCACTTAGAAAAGAACAGAAAACGTGTTTACTCTAAACACGCTTAAAATAGAAATTAACTGGAAGCTTCTGAATTTCGTCAATAAAGGTTTCACTTTCATGAGTTCTTCACTTAGGTATAAAGCTATAAATCTACACCAATGAGCCAAAACATTATGACTATTCTAATGTGCTCTTGGTCCTTCATGTGCTGCCAAAACAGCTCCAACTTGCAAAGGCATGGACTCTACAAGACCTCTGAAGGTCCCCTGTGGAATCTGGCACCAAGCCATTGCAGCATATCCTTCAAGTCCTATAAATTGCGAGTTGGAGCCACCGTGGTGGCACGTGTCCAACTGACGTCCATATAAATGCTCGGACCCAGTGTTTCCCAGCAGAACGTTGCACAGAGCTTCACGCTCCCTCAACCAGCTTATCTTCTTCTCCCAGTGCATCCCAGTGCTATCACTTCCCCAGTTAAATGGCACACATAGGACCAGGTGATGTTTTTTGCATTGTTCCAAGGTCCAGTTCTGACACTCGTGTGCCCACTGTAGGTGCTGTCGTGGACACCCTGACTGGTCTGCGGCTACGCAGTACCATGCGCAGCGGGGTGTTGTGACATTCCTCATGTAACCATCATTAAACATTTATGTAGTCTGTGCCACAGCAGTGCTTCTGTTGGTTTTCATTGACTTTGTGCATCAATGAACCTTGGTAATCCATCACCCTGCTGTCAGTTTGTGGATTTTCCCACTTTGGACCATTTTCAATAGGTATTCCGCCCTGCTGACCAGGAGCACACCACAAGCCTAGCCGTTCCTGAGATACTCCGACCCAGTTTTCTGCCCATAATGTTTTAGCCCTTGTTGCTCAGGTCTTCACACCTGGGATATGTTTACCATATAATATTTCCCAGACCTCGACATACGCAGCTTTTATGAGAATCAGCGTTATTTACTTCATCTGTCATAATGTTTTGGCTAATCAGTATCTATATTTGTTTTTTCAGAGGTGGGACTAGTTTTCTAGCAGGAAAAATGTGTGTTAATATGTTACCAGTGTAGCTGCATGTGTGGAGTTTTTGCAAGCCTTAAAGTGATAATGCATGGATACCAGTGAGTATCATATTCTGTTATAAGCAAGGTTTTCAAGGACAAGGAAACAAAATTATTGTCTTTGGTAACTGAGTGTGCAGTACAGTGCCAGCAGATAGAAATTAGGTTGAGAAAATTTATATTTCTTTAAACAATATTAATCTAATGACTTTTTTTCCTCCTGTCTTTCAATGTGCAGGTGACAGCCTGTACCCTGAGAATCCAGACTACTCAGGGAAGATGAACAGCACTGTGCCAGCAGAGAAATGCCTAGAAGAACTGCAGAGAGAGAGTGTAAACCTGCATCGTATTGTGAACCATGATCAATACACAGCCTCTGTACATATTAACATCACACCCAAGTACAAACACCTGCCTCCTCTCGCCAGCTCAGCACACGAAAGCTCCTCAAAGCATGACAGCAAGCTTTAAACTTGTAATGTAGCAGAATTAGAACTTCAGACTAATGAATCAGTCTCTGTGGCAGAACACACATGAACTGCTTCATGTAAACCTGACAGCATTATGAAAATGTGTATTACACCACTGTAAAAATTGGTGTTTAACAAAACAGGATTTTAAATTTCCATTTTTGTCCTTTTTTTTTTTTTAAACCTTTTTGCACAAGTTAAAAACACCCTTTGCGTTGTGTTGAAACTGCATGATGAACAAACCAACGGAAAGGTTCCAAAATCTTATGACCAACTTCAATTCAACTTTTTGTTCTGACACTATTGACGCTTATAAATAAACTGGGGGGAAAAAAAACTCTACATACCGCACATAGACAGCAGGCTTCGTTAAGACAGGTAAACATATTTAAGAACCTCCATTAAAGGGGCACTGATTTTTCATTGTTATTCAGAGGGGTTTGATGTGAAATGGTGCATTGTAGAGATTTCTTTACAAGGGTGGCGACAGGTAGCAGGTGTGACGATGAACACAAGTATAGCCATTTCATTTATGCTCCAAAACAACAAGAGAACCTAAATGTTTTATTGAGTTTTTATATGCAATTTGATAATGGTAAAATAGCGTTACATCTGGAAACTCAAATTTTCCTGCATACCAGAGAGCACTGTGAGTAACTATATATTCTTGATTTAATTCCGCTGAAATTTTTAAAAATGGTGGGAGTTTTGTTGCGTCTCTGTGAAGAAAATTGCTGAAAGATTTTCTTTTTAATTTTTTATACCATCATGCTGCATGACTTTAGCAGCCATATGCTAAGGGAGTTGTGGCTTTCTGTTGCTTGATGCTGCTAGTCATATGATTGTCATATGATTTTTGTAAAAGCACATTGGGTGGGGGGGGGTGAGACTTTTAAACGATAATTTATGATGTTAAACTATTTTGATGAGTTTATGCTGTGAAAATATATTAGTAATAAAATTACATATTTAAACTGACGTGTCCTTTGGCCCCAAGCTGATGGCGATTTCACCAACTAATTTGCAAGCAGCATGTTTCAGGCTGGTGCCTGTGGTGTCTCTGAAAGGTCAATCAATACTTTAATTGACCTATTAAAAGGTTATAAGTAGAGACGGCATATCAGTATCAGCTGATATAAATGCCGGATCAGATATTGGAGGAAAAAAGAATGAATCTGATCCAGTCCTGTAAAAAATCTAGCCTGAAATAGCACACACTCAGTGTGACGTTAGCTGTGTATTTCTTCTGTGGGGTGGTACACTTTCTCCCTTTTTGATATAAACTGGGTGGTCTTTATCTTAGGCTTAAGCCTTACCAATCACAAGGCTGATTGCTTTATTAAATCAGTTTAACCCCCCTGTTCTGCAGAAACTCAGCACAGGAAACACAGCAACCAAGAGAAAGCTAACCTAGCACATAGAACTGAACATTATCAAGCTCATCCACCATCTATTCATTCAGGCCATATTTATGTAAGATGTGAAAAACAACAAAACATGTTGGAAAGAATGGTATTTTACCTGACCTGTGTTCAGCAAGTAGCACGTTTCATGAGGAGCATATTTTGTTGACTTGATCAAGCTGCATGCTATTGGCTATAGCATGTCCCTGATATATAAGCAAATAGCCAAATTTAACCACCTTTATCTTCAGCAAAAACACACCATCAAATTTTCATCTTTCTATTTGCAAATCACAAAGAAATAAGAAAAAACAAAAGTAAGCTTCAGACACAAAGGGTGTGAATCTTTTCTGTTTAATCAGACAAACAACCCGACCAAAGATAAACTACAAAATGACTTCTTGCTGGGTGTGCACGTTGCTATATTTCTGTGGAGACAGTAGCATGAAATTCTTAACCACCATCACATTTTAAATAAACCTCAACAGAAAACATTCAGAAAAAAGCCACTCCTCTAGACATCTAATGAACTCCTCACTCTACAATTCCAATGAAAACCATAACTTAAATGACAAAAGAAAACAAAACAAAACAAAATTAGCTTTTTATTTCAATTTGAAGGCTGCTTTATAGAATTACGTCCTTAATTTGTACAGGCTTATGTTTGGTCATGGTGGCAAGTTCTACATGGCTCCACGTGTTAGGATTTAAATTTCACATTGTGAAACAGAACTTGGAAGTAGAAAAGGCAAAAACTGTACAAATTTTTTACTATTAAATACAATCACTCTGTACCAATAATGACAAACATCCCACAGGTAATTTTTTCAGAGTACATTTAAACTCACAAACAGCAGCTTAAAATCTAAATAGAAAATGCCAAAAAATTTCAACATCAAACCCAATTAGTCCGTAATCATTTTTTGCTTGCAATCTACTGTTGGAAAAAAGAAAGTCTAATAAAAAAATGGGCGTGCCAAATTTTGCAGAAGGAGATCATATAAGAAAATCAAATGTAGCTCTCATTCAGGGCACAAATCAAGAGGGCAAACACTAATTAAATGGTGGGGTTTAGAGGGCACTTCTCAAACGAGAGATACACTAAAGGCAGTGCTGGGAGAGAGAGAGCTGTGGTCAGACTATGACAAGAGCCAATAACAGAGCTGGAAAAGTTGAAAAAGTTACTTTGGATGCTTTCTGCCAACCAAACAGTTCCCACACTGTTGTCACAAAAATGGCTAAATCACTAAACAGCTTAAATTTGCTTTCATAGGCACGAGTACTTAGACTGAGCTAAGACAGAGTGGATTTGTAAAGTCAGTATAAAGCCATGATACCAGAATCCATCTAGAAAGAAAAGAAAAAGGAAAAGGCTCACTTTCAAACGTGGTCTCAACACATTGAGACGTGTACCAATCACCAATGATTAAAACGGGACCACAGTGGAAGCAAACGTCATGAAAAACAAAAATACAGAAAGTGTGACCAACAGCAACATGCAAAACTTTTGGCACCATTTTATTCATTTTATAATTTTGATTTTAAACAGAACTGAATCACATTTTGCTGAGGATGTCAGTGCAGTTACAAAAAACATGCATACTTTAATATATTAACTAACTGTGACAAACTCAATTCTGCTCAATTTATGCATTTTTATTTCAGACTAATCCTGATTTTCACACAATAAGAAAATGAAAAACATTATGTGCCTGTGGTGGCTCGACACAATACATTGGAAAAGAAAAAAAAAAGGCAATTCAAGTGTCTATTGTAATGTCACTCTGTTAATAGGAACTCCCAAAATTACATCATGCCAACTAACCTAGCACAAAAATTACAAGGTTATCCTCAGTTTCAGCAAAATGTGACTGCAAAACATCCTAAAAAAAGGTTTAGAACTAACAAGTGAGAGAAAGAGGAAAAAACACACCCACACTCACACACAAAGTGATTCTATAAATTGATTGGCTGCTTTCAGAAGAAAACAAATGAGTAAAACTGAGTGCACTAGGAAGACTGCATTAAAATGACAAAAAATAAAATTTGCTAAAGAAGAAAAGAAAAAAAACTTAACTGGGTAACGAAACGATGAAAATTAAAAGCTTTTTGCACAATCTAGTGGTTATGTTTGCAAGTTCTAGAAAAATAGACTCTTTTTGCTCAGAACAATATTCATGAAACTTTTTACATTTTAGTTATAACAGCAGTCTTTCTAGCGCCCTCTATTGGCAGCACAAACAGAAATGAACACACGAAAACAAACAAAAGTAAATCACTAAGCGTCAAAAGTTAACACAAAAAAAGGTCAAGGGTGAAAATTTCAAGCGTCAGAGAAGCGAAGAGGACAACGGACTGGACGATGAACTTTTGACGTCACATCGACATGCTAGGGAAACGATGAACAAACGGGCACGAAGATATCTAGAATAAAACAACAAAAAACAAATAACGAACAACAAAACTAGGTTAAAGCCACAACAGAAAAAAAGGAGAGGGGAAGAAACAGAAAATCATGTGAAATGATTATCTTTGCATGGGGGGAGGGAAAGGGGAGGGGGTCACAGGTACATATATTCACCTACTTCAGACAACATTCAATGCAACACAGGGGAACAAGAAGGAAGGAAAGTGGGAAGAAGGAGACACAAGCAACATGCCAAAAAGGAGTTAAGGGGAGAATTTACATCCAACAACACCAAGAGACGACAAAGACTGCCTACCACAGCTAAAATAACAACAGTGTTTATTTCAGTAGGTAGTTGGGGATTTCAGTATACTTCTGAAAATAAGATAGGGTGAAAAAGAAATTGCCATCAGCAATATTTAAACGTAAGCTGATACGTTTCAGCTCAGTGCTCTTCACATTTTAAATGGTGACGAAAAAGGTCATTTCAGACAAAATTCTTTTTGTGCTTTTAAGATCCGCTAGACCTCTTGCAATGATTTCAGTTTGTGCTTAATCTCTAAATCGTGAGGGATAATGCAATATATAAATGTAAAGGCAGCTTATTTGTAGTTGTCCATACAGATTTCCATAATGGGCAAAACCAGTGGAGTTACATTTCCTACCTGAAGGTGAAAAAGTGGATACAATAATAATAATAATAATAATAATAAAATAATGGAAACAGAGCTACAGAGTGTATATTCAAGTTGCAGAATATTAAGACGAAATGATCCACAAGCAGCTTGTATAGGACTGTTTGGCACATCAGTGGAATTATTCTGCCTTACTGTCAATATGCAGCTGCTCTCTGTAAGGTGCCTAACGTAGCAGATCTACATAAACAGAACCCTCCTGATAGAAATGAATGTTACAACAAAAAATGATTTCTCTAACAGGTACATACCAGTAACAAGTACTGGGCAGAGTCGACAAGTTTCAAAGGATCTTTGGATTCAGAAAAATCAGCACTGTGCTAGAACACCCCTTATGGTTTCTTCTAGTTTCTTTGATTACCATTTGTATGAATGTGTATTGGTTTCACACAGGCACAAATCAGGGACTGATTCCCAGGACCAGAATCTAACACTGAAAGAGGGCTCCAAGACCAGGGTTCAGCACTAAAGCTATTGCAGTTCATGTAAAAGACACAATACCACCATATGAAAACTAAATTCACCAGATTTTACAGTTTTTAAGAATATGATCATTTTCCCAGGAGTTATACTGTGAACCAAAGTGTTAGTCAATATTCAATAATACTCATTATCTTAGTAAAGATTTTGGTAGGACCTACACAATAACTACACAAATCCTCACATAGACATCATACAGTAAGGGGATCATGTGGTAATACCAACTGTAATTTATAAAGTTAGCTTAAAATACATAAAGAAATGTGAAAAGCATCATGTTACCTTTTACATCTTTGAATTTCTAAGCAAGCTTTTTTGAAGCCCCTTTTTAAGTAGGAACGGGGTGGGGGGGGGTACAATTGGCAGCATATGAAGTCAGTCTTCATATGACAAGGCTTTGTCAAGCTTTTCTGCAGCTATCAGTTCATGAATAGAAATACTGAGGAAAAAAGGTAACATTCTGCTCTCCACATTTGTACCTTAATTGAAATTGCTTGCATATACACACAGTAAACGTTGACTTCACTGTTCCAGTATTTTGGAGGGCACTGTATGTGACGTGGTTACCATAAGTGAATCAACCAAGTCCATTAATTGCAATGACCGCATTTTAAGAAATATTCCTGCTTTACAGAAACGCGTCACAACTGTCAGACTACAGAAACACGCTTTCTTGTCATTCTGTATAGGAGTAAACATAAGTTCTGGAGACAGAGTGTTTCCAAGGTACAATAACTTAAACTTAACACTGGAACAGCTTCAGAGACATCAGCACCCCAGGGACAACACATGAAGAGTTCCATACAATTTTTGAGTGTTGGACAAAGACAAATATACAACACTTAGCTAAAAAGGGCCACATGCCTGTTGCTTTAACAATCTGTGAATGTATTCACAAAACTTCACATCAGGATTCTACAAAATACTGTTGAATCTTTTGAGTGATTATTAAACAATCGTCTTTTTTAATTCAGAGAAATAATTTACGCAATATTATAAAACCTCTATAAAAATAGAAAAGGCTTAATAGCTAAGTAATATACACGATCTGGACAATGGTTTTTCTCTTCCATTCCCATAAAAACAATTTAAGACCCTGTAGGCCTCAAGTATGCACTGATTAAACTTTCCTCATTATGATAAACATTTACTGATCAGTAGCAATCAATCATGAATACAATTTCAGAGTGTACAGAGTAACTCAGTCATGCTAAACTAGATGATCTTTAGGGGTTCGGTGTTAGAATTAGTAAACCCACACAGAGAGGCAAAGCAGACTACTTTTAGAGAGGAAGAAAATAACAAAAGGGGGTAGAAATACAACAACTAATTGCGCAGTTATTTGTACAACAAATTGGTAAAATTTAGTGGAGTGGAAGAAACAAAAAAAGTGAAACCGAACAGCGTAAGGCCGTTTTTCCTTGTAAGCACTATCATTTGTAACTTCAGACACACGCAGGATGCAATTATTGCTGAAAGCATACAACATCCACTTGCACCAAGGTGGAAGATTGTTCTAAACAACCACCATCAAGTTTAAGATTAAACATGTCCAGTAGGCAACTTGAATGAATGTCTGTCTAAATGTTATTTATAATACTTTGAGTCTGAATATCATCTCCGTGGCACAAGTGATACCAGCAGTGAACAGTAATTCATTAAAATGCCTTTGGGCAAAATAAAGTGGCTTGAATCATCCTTGAGGCTACATGAATGGGGCTGACCAGGGGTGTATGTCTGTGTAATGCAATGCATACAAATAGTATTGATCTGTCCAGCCCATCATAAGTGGTATATATTAGTGAGACTCTTCATACTCCAGCTATATATGCTGTACTGGGTTCATTATAAGTTAATTTCATCAGACAAAAGTGAGGCAATCCTGAGAGTAAGCATGACATTCTTTTGCACCTATAGCTGAGTCAATCAACGACTTGTGCTGAACAACAAACAGTAGACTGTGCCAAAAAAATACGAAAAATTATTGAAAAGTATACCAATCCAAAAGATGATGCTGAATTCTGCTTGTTTTTTTCCTTTTTGGTAGGTGAAAAATAAATACATGAATGAAAACATCTAATGAAATATAGATCACTGTTAGCTGAGTCCTCCAGGAAAAATAAAACACAACCAAAAAAACAAAACAAAACAAAAGAAAAAAAAAACAAAACAGACTGTACTTTAACATCACCCCATTATGAAAAATTAGTGGTATTCAAAATAAATAAATAAATTAGTGAAATAAATAAACAAATAATAAAAAAGGCATCTATGAAAACAGAATCTAATGGAGAGCAGCCCGACCTTTCAGATGCTCTAAATCATTGTGGTGACAGAACGATTATCTTTTGCAATCTATGCAGCAGACCTCCAAATTCTATTTAAAAGGCAGCTTAGTAGGAGGCATCAGTTTGACTGTCCAAATATACTGTTAGAGTCTATAGTGTAAACACAAGACAAAACTCTACAGGGGCATGATCAAGATGGAGATAATGACTGTGGAACTGAGAGCAGTCAACGACTGCCTTTCATTGTGCAACATCCTTTGATGCAAGATTTGTACACAGCAAACGTGTAATATGGCACCAAAAACTGCTTAACAAACAAACAAAAAGATATTAAAAAAACCTGAAACCTAACAATTGAAAAGAATCCATTTTCTCAGCTGAACAACCTCACGGTTTTATCATTTTGCATGTTGCTTTTCCTTTTCTTGTTGATGGTTATTAAGAAAGAAGATATGTAGGAAAGGCAAGAGGAGTGAAGGAATAGTAGGAGAGGGTTAAGGGTGGGGTAGGCTTTAACTTTCCAATATCACACTCCACTTACCAGAAACACATTTTCAAACCAAGTCCATTTTAGAGTAAAAGCACTCAGTATGGCTTGCTGTCGTTTTTGGATCGTTTCAGTTGAACCTTCAGTCGCTTCATTCCGATCTGAAAACCGTTCATTGACTGAATGGCTGCCTGGGACGAAACAGGATTGTCGTAACTCACAAAGCCTGCAAACAAACAAAAACAAAGAAATCCATCAGCAACAATAATTACTTAGAGCTACAATACTGATATTGGTTCCATTCATCATATTTAACTAATAATTTGCAGGAGTAAATGCAACACTAAAATCAAAATTGGTGCAACTGATAGTCTGACCAATTATCTTTCCAGAGAAACAATGATAAGATTTAAGGTTGCTATTGGTGGATTCATCTTCTAGGTTGAGATAAATGTTCAGCAATAGTTCAGCTTAGAGCAAATTAATACTAGTGTTTACAGACTATACAGACTGAATGAACCTTTGAGATGTCATTTTTTGCTTTACATGCCAATAGCCATGATTTTAGGTCACAATAGCCTCAGTAAGTTCAATTCAAGAGTAATAATTTTATCATCTTACCAAAACACTTGCTGAGGTTGGTCTGTTTGTCTATGAACACCTTGGCTGAGATGACATTGCCAAAAGGCATGAACATCTGAAGCAGATCCTGGTCACCAAACTCCTGTGGCAGGTGATAAATGAACAGATTTGCACCCTCTGGGCCTAGAGAGGAGAGGGGGAACAAAGAAGAGAGAACAAAAGATTTCTATTACGAAACACTACTATGCAAAAAACACACACATTCAGTCTGCTAACACAGTCATTGATTTAACTTCTGTTTTACATATATGTGGAGCAGACCCTTAGAAGCTACCAGAATTATTGTGTGTACATGTTAAACATGTACAGGGCCAGACTAGCATCATCACGCAAGACTACTTTTAAAAACACAGTGAATATACATGTGAATGAGCTAGGTTTATACATTTATTTTCAAGAATTGTGATTGTTTAGGAGTTCATTTACAGTTACTTTATATATCAGAAGAATTTGTGTGACTGCATTTCATACCGGAGCAAAGAATAATCTGTGTGCATTTCTGGAGAAATGTTTGAGGATAGTGTTTGCAGTTTCGTAACCCAGCAATAAATACTGTTTAAACTGTCAAGTCTACAAGAAAGCCCAAACACATCCGTTTTGGATTATTAGGGCTTGATTTTCATGCTTTAGGAAGTCGACTGCTTACGTCTGCAAACATCCAGAAGAGAGTTTTCGTAAGCTTTCAATAACACCACGCTCGAGTTTAATGTCTTCTATTATCCACCTTTCACACATATACAATGGATGCTTTATGACTAATTGTGACATCTGAGCATTCGTAAAAGTTGAATGAATATCGGGTTAACCCATTGTGGGGGGGAAAAGAGGGGGGGGCTAGCAAAAACGAATTTCAGCTGAAATTAATATAGAACTGTGGCTTACCTTTGGTAAAAACATTGGTGTTGCACATAACGTCATGCAGAGGAATACATTTAAAAACGTGTTTTATTAAAAAGCCAACGGAAAATCTGTAGGCTTTCGTGTTGGCTGAGTAACATAATGGAGAATGTTATAATGAGCTAACAGGCTAAAACCACAGCTAACACTTGTCTTCTACAGGTATTTTTTACACCCCTCTTCAGTGGACAATGTGCCAACATGTCCCAAACATATTTTAACCTAATATCACCATTTCTGGATTTAACAGTCAAAAGCCCCATGCTCTATGCCCTTCTCATTCCCACATTAAGGTACCCAGAATTCAGAGCAGCAAAGCATAAAATAGCATACTTACTCAATTTTTAAACTTTACAAACTTTAATGTTTTACAGTTCTGTTACAACACTTTAACTTAATTGTTGGTCTGTACATGTTCTCCATCTTCCCAAGTTGTACACCACCATATTTCAATAAAACCACCCCAAACTGGTATTTTAATTTGAAGAAAAACATGTTCTGCAAAGGCAAAAGGATTCTGTTATTGAAACTATGAACTAGAGGACTACAAAGGAAACGCTACTCCTCTGGCACAAGGTAGCTCGGCTCTGCCACACCATTATCAAATTACATCATTATATCAGAAATCAAATCCATCCCAGACTTAGGATCTGAATTTTGTGTATCTTTACATGAAAACAGAATGAGAATTTAACTTTGGCCAAAAAAGTGCATACCACATAAAAAAAAAGAAAACGTGAAGAAAACCTGCCTGCCAGTTACATCCTTGTATCTACAGCTCATCCAAGACCTGACCTAAAGCATTTCAGTAAACATAATTCCAACCTCCTAGTAAATATTTGGTACTGCTACAGCAACAACTGCCACTTCATAAAATATGCTGAAACGAAGAGACTGTACACCATAAAGACCACTTCAAACCTTTCTACTATTCCTCAGTTCTGTAGCCCATGGTCATCAGCATTAGTATGTAATATTGCTCATCCAAAATGTGTCAGTGCTAAAACTTTGTTACTGTTCAGTTGCCTAAAAACAATTTCTCTCCAACTATGGCTATCTATGACAATAATGACTGTAGGTAACCAGAGAAAACTACAATGTTTTTTGAAATGCAGGGGTTTGCGGATCTTAAATCTTACATATTTTGTAACTCTACTTGAGTAAATTTGACTTGATTGAACTACTTTTTTGGTTAATCAGGTGGGCTACAACAGGAAAACCAAAAGACCGTTAAAAACACTGATCCAAATCACTGCACACTTAAGCACTGACCTTCTTTCTGGCTGCCAGCAGCACTGATGCTCTGCTGGGAAAGTAGGCTCTGGTTATAGAGGCTGGGCAGCGCAGCTGCTGCATACTGCTGGATCCCCGAGTATGCTGCCTGGGTCAAGGCCTCCATAGTGCTGCCAGAGCCGTTAGACAGACCTCCGCTGCCCAAGCCACCATTCAGCGCAGCCATGCCTGTAGAAACACATCACAGAGCGATTTCTTTACAACTGCCACTAAAAAGACAAATGTTGCCATAGTCTTGTTTGTAGCTTTTAGGTGTTTATGTGCTGAATCCTGTTCAGCAGTCTAGTATAACAAATCAGATTAAACTATTCAAAAGATATCTGCTATTGAAAGAAAGTGCCTATTTTGTGTCAAAGGGCTTTGTCTCACGTTTTTCCACAAAATTTAATCTCTCTACAGCATGTTGTTACTATCCAAAGAAAAACAAGTATCTCCAAAATGGCAACTTTACAGGAGAAGGCAAAAACATTCTTTACTTTTAATGTGAATTAATGTAAAGAGATTTTATTACAAGCAATTTTGGAATATTTTTTTTGGACAACAACAATGTGAAATCAAGAATTATCATGACTCAATATTGTTACTATATTTACTCTTATAAACATCAATATGACAATTTCGAATATTTAAATTTTCATTTCAACTGCCTGGCTTTTACCATCAAATACAAACCAAGTTTTTTTCTTACCTGCTAGTGAGCTCATGTTGAGGCCAGCTCCAGCACCTGCAGCAAGAGACTGCAGGGCACCCAGAGAAGCCATGGGATTCACAGATGAGCTAGTACTGGAGGTGGGAGAGGAGCCCGCTGTGCAGACAGAACAAGAGACAGCAAAGTAAGTAGCAAGTAACAAACAAGTAAAACTAAAAATAAAAAAATAGCATCAGAAAAGTAAAGAACCAGAGCTTTTGGAAGTTTGTTAAGGCAACAAGCCGATACAATCATATGAATAACGTTAACTAATAATACAATTAGGCTATTTAGATAACTGGAAGATCACTGGTTAGAAAGAAATTGGTGTCAACCTCAATACTGAGACTAAGGCTATCATGTAACCTCGGCGAATACTGATAATATGCATATATTTGGAGAAGGTGCCAAACATACAGAGAAGCGTTCAAGTATGGGAGTGACTGAGATGTTTAAGCAGCAATTAAAAACGATCGCAAAAACTTACTGGGGCACTTGCATATCTCTAGTGATGAACGTGTAAACTATCTGGGATACTCCCACAAGCCTTTCATGTTTGGGTTTAAAAATAAACTATCATAGAAATCAAATACAAAAGTAGCTTAACAACCTCAAGATAAAAATACAAAACTCAACATAATTCACGAATATTACGTTTCATCAATGAGCATTAACAAGTAGCACACTTGGGGCTGGTATAACAGAAAAAAACAAAATTACCAATAATATAATAATAGAGCATTGGGAGATAAAAAGCAGGACCAACCCTTGCAGCCATCCCAGGCAGAGTGAGTCTGTTGTCCGGTGGGCGTACCTGAGCTAGTGAGCACGCTGAGCGGCGAGCTGGAGGTGGTTAGCGCACTGCTGCCAGTTGGAGTGGCCTGCGTGGCACTTGCTGCCGCCGCCAACGCAGCCAGATTCTGCATGGCATTCAGACCTACACACATGCACAGACACATTTACACAGCTAAAACACCCAACTTCACTAAATGGATTTACCCCACAAATGTCAGCCAAGCGATCACCATTTAATTACCCTGTTGTGCAAAAATGCTTAGTCATACATAAATGTTGCATTAATTGAATAAAAAGGCACCAATTTTGCGCTCCAAAGTCATAAAACGTTTGCCATGTCATTCCAGAAAATGTCTTCCTATTCAACAGAAATATCCAAGTATGAGAAGCAAACTGCAATAAATTTCAGTTTTAATAGGTTTACTTTTATTTGTCTCTGCTGTCAATCACCAAACAAAGATGCTGTAACAGCAGCAGAAGTAACAGACTGCTACTGTACGTTTTTGTAAGCGTGACAATTCACAAACTGGATGGATTCATCACTTGCTCAACTTACACTTAATAAATCACAAGATGAACATGTGCAAGCTTTAGAATTAACTTTAAACTCAAGATTATTTGAAATTCAAACTGCTATGTAATTTACATTCCTTTAGACATGATCGGATTCTATGCCATACTTGTGTCACAAGTGATCCTATTGCCATACTTACATTCTGTGAACTGGCTAATACATTTCATGTAGCGTGTACTAAAGCTCTTAATACCATGGGCTTTGAAGTAGACCTCTTTTTTACAGTTTTAACTGTTGTAAGCCCAAAGCCCAGCATTGTTGAAAGTTTGCATTTTGTCATCCTCGGTGTTCATTAAAATAAGTGCAGGTGTGAAAGATCGGTGGCTTCTAAAGTAAGCTTGTTAAACATCTTGGGGGTTCAAATATTCAAATAAGTTAAAATGCTGCTGGTTACATTTCCTATAATACACTGCAAATGCACAGAATCGTTTTGTTTTGTGCTGTACGGGTCTAAATCTGAGGACCACACTATCGTATTAAACTGGTATTATATTGTAATTGCATAGTGCATCACTGAGGAGATTCAGAATTCAGGCTTGTGATATGTACATGTACCCTCGTCCGTTCGCTGCAACTAGCCATCGTCGATTGCCGATGCTATTGTTTCGGTTGTAGGAAGGTGCAGGAGTCCAGGCAGGTTGTAAAAAAGAAAGAAGGACCACTTTCCAGTGTTGTCACGAATGTGCGCTTCTCCTTACAATGACAGATTAAGGATCCTTTACGTCACATATTTCTCTAGTAACCATTTCAACATGGTTGGTTATGCAGTAACACCATATGACCTGCCATGCCTGCTTAAACTATAAATAATCACACATTCTGGCCAGAAACTCCGTTAGAGGCAACCCTTGTTTTATTAATAAAACATAGCCAGGTGAAGAAGCCTAAAGGCTACTACTACTGCAGCTATGTTTTGCCTTGTTTACTTTTAGAAACTGATGTGATCATAATACAAAAATCCCTGTTCATGTCTCATGAGGGAAGCCATTCCATGTGTGGAAGGCTGCTGCACAGCCTTATAATTTTAACAAGCATGACAAGGGGGGGGGGGCTACCTCCATACACATACATATACACACACACACACACCAGAAGCCAGAAGCTAGATAATAAATAAGGGCCAATTCAAGACATGGACCAATGTTACACATTAAAGGAACACATTAAAGGAAAACTGACAGGGACAAAAACAATTAAATTTTGTGCATCTTGGAGCCATGGATGACAAGTATTCGGACATTAAGATTATCCAACTTGACTGAATCTTGACAGATAAACTATATCATTGATCAGCTCAATTCTTTTCCCCCATCAGAATGATAAAACCTGCTGATGAGCAGATAAGCCAGTAGAATGGAATGGAAAAATTGATAGGTGTGGCCAGCTTAATGTGCAAAAGGTATCGCTCTGTTTATGTGTGGGCAGACTGTCTGACGTTAATACTAGTTCTAACCAAGCATCATTAGCTTAACACCAACAACAATGTGGCAAGGCAGTTTAACTTCAACACCACACTGACTCCACAGACATATCATGGCTAAAACTGTACAATTAGGATTGACATAGGGGTTCTTTATGCTCTGCAAGTGTGAATGACAAACCATATTTAATGTCAACGTTTTAGGCAGATAATACTGATGAGGTATTTAATGCTGAACACTGTTATCAGAATTCATATACAACTATATTCAAGACCAAAGCACACAGGGATAATGTTTGCTATTCAAAGTCAGCCATTCATTCAGAGCATTTAACTGAGCAGTCAGACACAAGTGTTACCTTTGACTTTAAGTCTAGCTAGCTTAACCTCTTAAAATCCTAGTCTTATTACATACTACGGCAGTAACTACAGGGACTTCAATGCAAACTTGTTGAGCTATTCTTAGATTATACAGGTGTGTAATAAAACTTGGGCCCTGGCCATGTAAGGGGCTGGCAGTTTAGATTTACAAACACCCCTTGAGCCTCTGTTATAATAATTTTTTAGACCCACAAGTAGTCCTTCTATACTCTGCAAAACTCAGAGAAATGAACACAGCCCCTGGGCTCACCTGACATGGGGTGGAGATTGTTGAGCGCATTCCCAGAGGACGCGGATTGCTGCAGGAGCTGCAAATAAAGCTAGACATTACACCAAAACAGAGAACACAGAGAGAGTCAGGACTGCATCCAGGACTGTGAGCACAGGAACGAGAGAAAGAGAGGTAGAGAGAGGTAGAGAGAGAGAGAGAGAGAGAGAGAGAGAGAGAGAGAGAGAGAGAGAGAGAGGGATAGATAGAGACAAAGAGAAATGGAGAGAGACTGAGAGGGGAAGGGGAAGTGTCAAGTTACAGTAAGAAAAGACAATGAAATGGTTCAAAACAGAATAAAGACGTGTAAGAGTAAAATAATCAAAGATTTATGATAATGCCAAAGATTAAGGAGGATGAAAAGAGGAGATGAAGATTAAGGGGAAGCTGATAGAGATAAAAAGAGAGAAAGAGAAGGAGAGAAAGAAAAGAGGATTTTTCACAGCATACCCATGGAGCAGCACTAACACATTCACACAGGGCTCCACATCTACACCAGCCTAAAAAATGATAATCGAATGGCTCTAGGAGTTTTAATGAGGTCAATCAGAAAGAACCAGTAGGAGATTTGAGAGGCCAGAATTGGAGTAAGATGAGTTGAAGTTGGCCAAACGTAGATCTGTAGCCCAGGTGTAAAAAACACAAACTTCAAAACACAGCAAGAAGAAAGATGTGTAAGGTGATAATCTAACCACTCTAATGCAATTCAACAGATTTTTTTCAAATCTTAAAAGCTTAACTATTCAGAAAGGTGCTGAGGTGAATTGGGGTGTTTAAGGTGCTTAACACTAAGGTTTTTAATTGCATGCTGTACTCAGATAATGAATCGGGCATTTCTAAAAACCAGAGCTTTTAATTAAGCGCATGGTCATGTAGCTCATGCAGTGCTACAATCACAAACAGATTACCTCCATCTGCTTCAATGTTATAGGAAATAGATTTCCAGCTGTTTGTGGATCAAACTGACAGCAGTTTGATGCAAGCTTCCATTTCTGACCTATGCTGTAGGTGAAGGATGCATGCATGTGTGGTGCTTGAGTGTACTCACTGCAAGGTACTGTGGGCCTAGCGAGTTGAGACCAGTTAAGTTTCCCCACATGGAGACAGCATTGAGTTGCTGCATCTGCTGTTGCAGCTGCTGTGCCATGCGCTTCTGTTCCTTATCCTTCTGTGTGTCTGCAAACTTCACCACGATTGGAGATGAACAGCCCTGATTGAAAACACACATTTTAGGTGACCACCTTAAAGGACTATGCAAACAAATACTACTTCAGAGAGATGAGGGGAAAAAGATGGTCAAAAAGCCAAAGACAGGACACAAGAAAGAATGTTACACAAACTATTCAAACATGGGCACGAGTCAGGCTCAAGTACCTCCATGGTCTGTGACTGGTGCATGGATTTAATGGCAGACTGAGCCATCTGTCTGGCTGTGAATGTGACGAAGGCACAACCTAGAGAAAGAGAGAGGAAGGTAATGAATGAACATGTACAGGAGACAGTTTTCCTTTTGTATTAATGGAATTCTCTCAGTTTCATCTAACAAGTTAATGGTGTGATAGGAACCAGACATTAAGAGTTTACTGCATCTTAAAAACTAACTCACAGAAAGTTATTACATAAAGTGGTCAGAATTGCAGCTGATGCCTGAGACATTGTTTTACAATAATTTGGAGACAATTTTGGCCTGAAACGTATATTCACAGTGAAAAGTTACTACCTTCCACTCTTCGCAATTGCTCTTCTTTGTCTTCCTTCAAATCTCTGCTAAAAACCTTCCTTTTTTCATCTCTGTAGTCTTCTAGATTTTTTTTTTTTGGATACTATGTGAAGCGTCCTTGGGTTTGTGAAAGGCGCTATATAAATTGAACTTTCTCTAGAAGTAACCATTTCACAGCCAGCCACTCTGAAGGTGTTTGTATCTCAGCGATTAAATTAGGCAGAAAATTAGAGAAATTTAGAAGAATTCCTTTATAAGGCTGTTACACACATGACTTGAAAATGTGAAATATTCAGGAGAGGTTTTTTGCCCCCCCCGCATTCAAAGTATACACACACTTTTTTTACACAGAGAACAAACAAATGGGCAGAATTTTTTCAAGTGATAGGTAGAACGTTGTCTATGCTACTCCCTAAATGGGCAAAAACATGGTGAATGGAAAGGGCAATAAATAAATAACTAAATAAATAAAAAAAATAATAAAATGTAAAAGAAGGAAAAACACAAGTGATAAATGACATTTTAGACTGCTAAAATGATACAGCTCAAGCTGCTGATAAAACCACTGTGGTAATTTTATTTAAGCATTTAAAGTATTTTAACAATTTAAAATGCACTTCATACTTCAGCTCAACAGAATTGATTAGGGTCACTTTGGTCAGTTTTTTTTTATTTATTTAATTAACAGCTATGTATTGTGTTAACGTTTACAGGCTGAGATGAATGTGTCTTACCACGGCTCAGTCCGTCAGGTCCTCGGAGAATGCGGCACTCCTCAATCTGACCGTATGGTGAGAACATGAGCCGAATGTCATTCTCATTGCACTTCTTTGAGATCATCCCAATAAACAGCTTTCTGTCTTCTACCGCTGAGACAAATGGGGGAAAAAAAAGACATTTAATTTTTATTCATTTATTCCACTGAAGTAGCAGGCTGAAGACCAGCACAATGCTGCTCTTCCAGACAACTGCTATCTTGGGCATCTCTATAGATTTAAGCCAGCATCTGTCATACTTTTAAACTGCGATCTGAACTAAGACTGGACGTCAATTCTTTTTCATTTGTTCAAAATGTAGCTTATTTTACTGATGTTTTGATTTGAGCTTCAGGATAATGGAAGCTACTACAATGACCATGTTACACTACTATCAACAACTTTACATCAAGCCGTAAGGAACAGCTCAGTGTTATCTATTTTTGGGCATTAGTATTAGGGCAGAGCTGTGATTGACAGCTAAATTTCATCTGGAGTGATAAATATGTGAAATGCATTACTTTATAAACTACAATGTTTAATTATGTTCACAATCTGATGTAGGTTTAGAAGTCATTTCACAACCACAACGTTTTGACCTAAATTAAATGCCACACCAATACAGCACCCTGTCTCAATCACAATTCCTCAATTGTACACAGAAATTCATTATACACTTACAGTTGTTCTTCTCACTGTCTGCTGGCTTCATCTGAATGGGATGATGCATCTGCCACACAAGAGAACATATCAGACATTGACTTTTACTTACTTAATTTGTCATTTCGCCATTCATTTGCAACATGCTTACAGTCTACTCACCCCTGGAAGAATTTTCATGTTGTGAAGGGCGTTTTGTGCTTCTAATGCTGATTTACGTGTATAATATGTGATAAAACAACAACCTGAAAAATGGGCAGAGAACTTAAGTAAGCAAGCAAGCAAACAAACAAACAAACGAAAACAAACAACCAACACCATTTACCACAAGCTCACCAACAAGATCTGATATCACATCACAGACACCACAGAAATGAACAGTTTGGGACTAATTAAACTAGTTCAGGACAAGTATAAAAGGTAAAAGTAAAATGTGTAAACCTTTAATTACCACCATTTACTGCCTTAGGGCGTATTCACACTATGCCGGTTGCCTTGTACCATCATCTCTATGTGATTTTTGTGTTGAAGAAAAGCGTTCTCACATAGCACAATGTAGTTTCATGACTGTACTTACTTTGTGGATTATTTGGAGGTGTTTTGGGTGCACTGACACAAGCCCTCTAAAATGCTCAATAGATGTACACTTTTGGTCAATTGTGCTGCATGTATAAGAAAATTTTTATGGAGGAAACTGATATCGAGCAGCTTTACTTGCCGACTATAGTTCACGTTCATCAATAAGGTGAGAACAAGACCCGTTATTAACTCAAATATTTTTGAATGAATTGAAAAGTGGGACAATGGCATCATTGACGTCACGTTCAAGTTCTGTGCTCAGGCATGGTTAGCGATCACAATAGATGTGTAATGTACGAGTCCAACTGAATGGTGCCCGATCTCAAGTAGGTATGGAGCAATCACACTAGTCAAACGAACTGGACTTTAGGGGACAAACATGCTTGGGCGCGGTATGGTACAGACCACCTACTGGGAGTACACCCTTAACTGCCAGTCACTGACCTTTGCTCTGTGGGGGGTTTTGACTCCTGTCTCGGAGGACGTTGATTTCATAGACGGCACCATAGGGTTCAAACAGCTCCCGCAACTGCTCCTCTGACCAGGACCGCGGGATCTGACCTACAAACATCTTTATGGCATCGATGTCTGGCTGGTCCGGGTGGTCCATTGTCCCATTCATCTTCTTGGTTCTGAAGAGAAATAATTAAAAGATTTCAGTTCACCTCTGCCCCATGAGGAACACTAAGGAAAATCTGTTAACTGGTTACAGACATTACTGGCATAAAGGTAGTAGCCATATAATCAGGATCATTTGCATTATTTGACAACTGAAACATATGGGTTGCATTCAGTTGGCAATTCAACTGACATTTAGACCAGGCTGTTATCATAACCACTCCTGTTTCAGCTGAAAAACAGGCCTACTTAAAATATGCTTTCTTTGGAACACAGTCTGGTGATGTGACAAGTCAAGCCTCGTGTTGCAGTCATGTATTAAGTGGAAAAAAGAGGGGAAAATACATCGTTCATTTAAAAACAAATCTTTTAGATAAATTATTTTTTTGAGATGACAGCATGACAAATATTTTGTGTGCGTCATTCATTAAATGGCCCATTCAAAGACAGAAGTGCCAGATTTTAAAATTAGACACACAGGGTTATCAAAGGCTAAAAATTACACTGCATGTAAAAGTGGCCCAAATCTGAGTTTTTTCCTTCGTATTTTGTGTGTTTAAAAAATTAAATTAAATTTTTAAAAAAAGCCACACACACACACACACACACACACACACACACACACACACACACAACACACACACACACACACAGGGAAACTGAGTTTCAATTTGCAACCCTTTGCTAGCATTCTTTTTCCAGCAGGTAAACAAGCTCTCTTTCTCTGCGCGAACACCTTTCACAATTAAAACAGGCATAGAAATTCAGCATTTTTGCTATTTTCTGTCAATTTTCTTACTGTTTGCTGTTTGTACTTTAAGCTTAAAGTAGCAGCGTTCATGGTTCATTTTGAGGTCATGTGAAAGGATTCTGTTAATCCTTATGAAAGCTAGAGGACAACTGTGTTTGCTGGATGAGTATGCAGGAGGGCTCCGGGTTCTTCTGCGCATGTGGGTCAGTGCAGGAGCATGTCTTAGTCAGAATACTGCCAGACACAGGTCACATTACAAAAATAATGTGAATGATAATGTGAAGAAAAAAAGTACCACTGTATCGGCAGCGTGAACATAACCAAAATCCATTCAAACAGAGCAATCTATGATGATGATGACAATGCTTTAGTAGCAGCATTTATTCTGTTTCCAAATATCAAACTAACAATGAATACTGAAAGCTTTTGAGTTGGTTTATAGCCACAATAAACATTTGCACAGAAAAAGCTTACAAGCATGCAATTCTGAAATACTTCGGTATCATTCTTTGTCTGAAAAAGTTCTGATGCTGGCTTAAGCAACTAGTGGGGCTGTTGCCACTGACATTTAAGTTTTAAACACAGAAAACTTAAATGTCAACTTGCTGCATGAATCAGGCTTGACTGTGAAAAGATTAAATCTATGACTGGCAAGAAAATAAAGCATCTGATTAACTCAGAACATGTCCAGCTAGTTGGAAAAGTGGTTAACGTGGGGTTATTGGATCTGTCGCAATGCAACTGACGATCACTCAGATTCATGATGTTATCTGTATACTCAAGGTTTCAGAATGAGTATTAGAAAAGTAAAGAAAGTGGTATTGAGCCATTTCCAGTCCAAACTGAAATTGTTTGCTGCACAAATTTAATGCACAACTGTTCACAGAAATGTTTAAAATGACACTGTGACTGTTCCAAAATGGACGTCTCTCTTATTTATCAGTGAGTTTTTCTACTGTCATATGAAATTGAGTGAAATGGAAGCTGTGATGTCAAAGCCTAGCTTGGATAGGAATGAGGTAATCTTCCCAGGCAACCCAATACAGAACTCCCTGACAACTCTACCGAATAAACTTAACAGTTTTACAGATTTTTTGAAAACTTATTCCTTTGAACTACCAGATCGCCTTAATTACACAGAGCATCACTTGATTGATGACATGATTTTTCATTGTTGTGATCTCCCTGAACCGCAAGTTAATATGCTTCATCTGGCACAACCCAGCATAACATGTATAAAGAGAAAGAGACTCCAGTTAATGGGATTCTAATAGACAAGCCTGAAGCTCTCAATCTGTCTTCAGCATCAACTGAGCCGTGACGTGACAAACCGCTTTAAGATGGTGTAGCACTCACAGGCTTTGCAGAGTCTAGCTGACAGCTAATAGCCAGATTAATGGAGTTTATTGATCGGTGAGAGAAACGGAATAAATCTTTCCCTTTGTCGATTCTCTGGCAGAAAGAACTTGTTCAAACAAGGCAGATTACACATTCAGACAGAAGGCACTGAGGATGGCACTGTATTTAGTATCAGTAGGATGCGCTGCTGAACAGCAACTGTTTTCAGCTGTTCTGAAATCTGCTCAAACTAATTTTTACTTCATGGAGAAAAGACCTGTTACATTTTGTCAAATTTAAGATCATAAATATTGATATAGCAGTATAAAATCGTACAGGGTCAGAGGTATAGCTTAAACAGCTTTAGAACGTTTAGAAAGTTTCCTAGAATCACTGACATACATACTAAATCAATTACATTATCCAGATTTTAGCCTTACTGAAGACAATCATTTGCTGGCTGTGACTACAGCTGTATTTCCTCTTTACAGCCTAATGGTAAAACAACCACAATGAGCCATTCCTTGTTAGCATGGACTTGCGAGACTGATTACAGTTTCTTTTTTTGTGCTGCTAAATCAGGATTAAGAAATCCCAAAGAAAAATATACATGGCACTGGCTAGCATGCTAACAGCTCTACTCACTACAGAGGGTCTGATTCAGCTAAGCGTCACTCAACTGTGCTTTTTAAGGTTGGATTTTTTTCTCTCTAAACTTGCATCAGTCGAGCATCAGTCGAGCATCAGTCGAGCATCAGTCGAGCATCAGTTAGGTGGAGGTAAACCTCTCTCGTAATCAGTGAAGCTGTAGGCCTGCTAGCTAGCATATATGGTACCACCAGCACACTACAGAGCTGGGTTTCAGTATTGTTCAACATTTAGCATTTTTTCGGTAGTTGGTTTAACACTTTTTGTATGATGAACAGGAAATCACAATCTGGACCTGAAAATAAATAAATAAATAAAAAAAACTGCTCAATTAAATCTGCCACCACGAGTTATGCTTCTTATTAGCTGCACCACTCACTCATCACTAAAACTGCTTGTGTGTTTTTGTTGTTTTGTTTTTTTGAGTGGCTGTGAGAGCACATTTAGGACAGAACTTGATAAGTGCTTATTGTTTTGTTTAATCAAAAAAAGATAAAAAGCACAACTAATGTGCAGCTTATATTCGTGTTTATTTCTTATATGCATGTGTTTTCTTATTCAAAATGGTAGTTTGTGACAAACTGTTTCACCTTTTCAGATTTTGTAGCTGTTACATCCCATTTTTGCATGTCAAATAAACAAAAGAAGCATTTAGAAATAATGTCGTTAACGAAAAAGAGAAATTGCCACTTTTCAGAGGCAGCCTTAAAGGGTTAAGTTTTATGGACTGTTTTTGGACTTGAAAGAACACCAGATGGGGCAACAAAAATGCCACAAATATACAGCCAAACAGCAAACATGTGCAACATTATGCCATCTCACCCAAATGGTTCCACGGCACTGAGCATGGTTAGCTAACCCTGCCAAGGAAACCGCACTGAGCATAGATTGCAAGTGTTCCGTGCCGAAGCACGTCCATATGAAAATGCCACTAGAACAGTTATTCTCTGAGCTCAGAACTGTTTAGCCCTGCAGTGGAAAAGAGGCTTGTAACATCAATTCATCTGTGCTGGGACAAACTGAGCCAAATGTACACAAACATAGATGAGTCTGTCCACAATGCAAAACATGACAACCACAACACAATTCTGTATAGAGGTCTTTTAAAATGTGCCCCCCCCCATCAAAGTAAATGAGTACTAAAACTATTTCTCAAGCAAAAACACACAATATATTGTTTGGAATAATGCAGTGCGAGGACATTCACACCAATAATATTTTCTACATAGAACTACACAAATTCAGCAGAAATCAGATAAGGCAAAAGTTACAATGGCATTCCCCATCTCCATGTTACAGAGACAATTGTGAAACTGCAAGACCAGCACAAACAGGGACCTCTTAAGAAGAACACTAGAAAAACATCACTGAAGAACACACTGGATTAGATGTAGTCAACACTTACCAGCCCCATCCAGGACCGAAGTGCCCAAAGGTCATTTCTAAGGCCTGGCCTAAAATGAAAAACTTTAGTAGCAAAACTTACATTTGAGGTATCAGCACATGAGATCAGTTCTCAGGGAAGGTACATTTATTTATCAAAGAAATGTGGCACAATCTCAGTGTGATTACTGACTTCACGTTCCCCTTTAAATGTTCCGAAAGATATTTTTATAGCCATCAGTGATTTTTTTAGATTTGACAGTCTCTGACCAGATTTTAAATTCTAAAATGTCTTCCATGCTATTCTGCAGTCATTAACTGCTTGATACTCAGTCTATGCTGACTGCAGTTCTATTTGTTAAAGGAATAGTATGGAAGAACTAAAACTGAACAGTAGGGCAAGATATTGACTTTTTCTTTACTGGTGCTGATACTGATACGTTGAGTATCAGCCAATACTGATACTGATCCAATACTTTTTCTTTAAAAACTACAACAGCCCTACTACTGTTTACGTACAGAGACGAGTCATTCCAGTTCTAGAGAGTTAAATTTGACCTAAACAGTAGAGGTCACCCACATATATTCAGCAGTAGTGTACTGTACATAACCAAGATAAATAAATGCACGTCATTATCACTTCAAATTCATTACTTGCTCCAAACTGGAATGCTCCAAACTACGGCTGTGAGATTTGTTTGTGGAGTTCAGAACTCAGGAAATTAAGTAGCTGCTGCTGAATTTGTAAAACTTTTCCAAATTTTGCTTTGCCGTGAGCCGCAAGAAGTCATTTTAATCTCTGCTCAGCTGTGAGCAAAAAGGCACCAGTCGGCATAGCAACCATGCTCCTGTTTTCAAACTTTTAGAGACATTCATTCACGCTTGCTTGACCTGACAAACTTAACAAGAAACACTGGTTAGCCTCATCTGCTTCTGAAACTGAAGTGATTAAACTGGTTAGGAGTGAGAAGGAGATTCAGCTGTTCCTAACAGGAATTCAGATCAACCAATATCTAACCAGAAGACATCAGGCTGCCCACATCACAGGTGACATACAAAGCTAGCTTTTAGCCTGAGTACAGACTGAAGACGGCTGTACTCACACTGGACTTGAGTTCAGATTGCAGTGGTCCACCATCATCTCTGGAAGAAAGTCCAGCTTAAAGGAAGCCATTTTTCTCAAACACAAATCCACTTTGTCTTCAACAGTGCCCCGACCAGGTGTGACAGGCACGCCTTAAATGAATGTATGAAGCCTCAACAGAGCAACAAATCCACAAAGCGTAGACTTCTTGACATGTACAAAGGACAGCAATGCCACATCAAGTGCCTGCTATGTGAAATGTCTCTTAAGATTCAGTATTTGTGAAAAGCAACATCGGTGTGGCTGAGAGGAAGAACAAAATGTTGACCTCATCAAGGCTGATCAGCAGGACCAGAAGAACAAAGAAAAACAAACCCCAAAATCCAGTACCTGGAGACACAACAAACTCAAATCAACATGGGGCAAAAAGACAGCACTTGCTTCAGCACTGTACCGGGTGACGAACTCAAGCCGTGACCAGTAACTGGGCAGGGACTGATAATCAGGCCGGGGTTTGATGGGCCACTAAAAGCTGCTCCCCTGCTTCCACAAAGAAAAGTGCTGATGGATGGGGACTTTTTTGTGAGCATTTCTCTTACCCAAGCAGAACGGAGTGCAGCGTCAGGTAAACAGAGTGTCAGATTGATGCTGATAAGCGCCAGTGAACGGCAGGAATGAATGGAGACCAGTAACACGCTGGTAATCCCTGTGCTGATGCACCCTCAGGACACAATCAGGTTCCGGCACTGCGCCACCATCAACGCACTGTTCAGAAATGGGGGTGGGGGGTAGTGGGTTGGCTACGGACAGGAGGGGGGGATTGGCCATTTGGGGTCATATGACTAAGGCCGAGTAAGCCGTTAGACCATGGCTAGTGGTGAGGGAAACTACAGGACACAATAGTTGAATCTATAGGACACAATGGTTGAATTTACAGGACACAATGGTTGCTCAAAAACAACAGATCTAAGTAAACAATAGGGACAAGAATGGCTCATCATTTAGTTTAAATAGATCAAGAGAGTTCTACAACTTGTATAACATCACTTATGAGAATACATCATTCCTACTTTTAACACATTCTGTCCATTGCACAGTGTACTAAAAGTTCTTCTGGAAAATGAGATACAAAGCTCTCTCAGGACTACAAAATCAAATTTGTAAAGCAATCCTGCTACCACAAGAGGAAACCAGCCAGAACTCCAACCTTGCTAAGCAAACACAACTTTTAATGAGCTTCTGTTGACGCTGAAGTGGAACATGATAATATTCAGCCCCCTATTTAAAATTTAGGGCAAGGCTAACCTGTCCTTTCACTAGTTCAGATTTAGCTGACGTTTAAATAGGACGTTTGGAGTCACCTAAACATCAGTGTCTTTGCTGTTCATGGTCTACATAAAACACAAAAGGTTAGCTTTAGCAACCAACCTGACAGGATCACTGACAGGATCACCACAGTGAAATCCGTTGGTATAAGCCACTAGGCCACGTAATGTCAGAGGGAGAAAGAATGAGTTTCCTTTACAGTTTTTGGGGGTAAACAATAAAAAAGAAAAAAACATATCTACCCCTCAGGGGCAAAAGAAATAGAGAATGAGTGAGTTCTTACCCCCCCAGGCTGGATACCTCCACAGCAGTGTGGGGAAGCTCGCACTGAGGCTGCCCATGCTGCGTGGTGGTCAGGTAAAGAGCTTCAGCGTCGATGCTATCCATCCAGTGTCTTTGATAAATGCTACAGAAACACACCAAACAGTACAGGACATACACATATCAGACTCACACACACAAGAAAATACAAACAGTGGACAGGGAATAACAGAAAAAAGAGGAAAAAAAAAGACTAGATCTGACATAACATGCAAAGAGTTCAGTAAAAATCATGCACACTGGACAAGACAAACATGCAACAGGACAAGAGTAAAAGCACTTGCTGGGGTCCAGAGCTTACTCCAGATTCATCACAAGGTGACAAAAAAAAGCTGGTAAATTAGCCCACATGATAAATGCCACAGTTTTCCTGGAAGCATTTCACCCTAACCAAGAACAATCAATACGGAAATAATGATATTCCAACATTTACAACACACAGATCAGGGCTAATTTGATGTACTTATGCTTTTCCTAAGAACACAATGCAATCCATGTTGTATATTTATGCTCTTTGCACAGGAAACGACAGATGATGTTTATCTCAAAATAATCCCAATGCTTCAGGAACTAGAAAAGTGCTTCCTATACAAATGTAGTCGCAAAGTCTCTAGCTACTTATTTAAGGCACTCAACATGATAGTCCAATGAGTGCTCTGTATACTGTATCCAACAGGGTAAGAGCTAATATATCTTTTTTTCTGGAAATAGAGTCGAATACTTTTAATTAATATAATCAAATAAAATATTTCTCCCCATAACATATCAGATGAACTAGGACACTGTTGGCACTGTTGTGTGTAATATGTTTTGACTCTGTGTTGAGATGGTAGAGAGCAATGAGAGGTGAAAGAAGAGGCAGAGGGCCCTTTGCTACTTCCACAGTACAACTTCCACAGTAAAACTAGCAGTGAAACGCAATACACTTTTTTTACTTCCAGTTTTGAAAATCCAGTACATTCTCATGGAAATATTTTACTAATGTATTTAAAAAAAAATAAATACATACATAAATAAAAAAAAACAGGGAACAGGTGGGAAATTTAATTTTATGGCTACAGTGAAAAAAGGTTAAGGGAGCCTTTTATTATTTGGAAGATTAAGAGTTCATTCAATATATAAAGATTTCTGGTGTATTTAGGTCTGCATAGCACTACTTCTTCAGCCTCAATGAGTGCGTATACATGCACTCAATAATCCAATCATAATCGGATTTCTACAGTTATCAGATTACTCAAATGGTCATGTAAACACCATACTCCGATCTAGAAATCCGATTAAGAAATCCGATAGCTGGATTTTAGCTCAGTAATCAGATTTCTCAGTGCATGTAAACTCATACTCTGATTTCTATTGGACGGACGTTGGATGCTGCAAGATGGCAGCAAAACACTTTTGGAGAGGTGCTGAAACCAAACACTAAATGAAGGACTTAAATTTTCTTTGTCTTCTAGATGATGTATGTTCATATTTTCAGGTAAAATGATGTTTAAAACAAATAAATAAAAATAAAACAAATAAATAAAAATAAAACAAATAAATTTTTTTTTAAAAAAAAAGCGGCATGAAGTTTTACATTATGTTTACGTCACATCTTCTGTAAGTTTATTGGCTGGTTGCTAAGCAGAAATCTGACTACTGCGTGACTCATGTAGACCCGGAGTTTCTCCATTATCTGATTACTCAAGTGCATGTAAACGTGATCGGATTACTGACAAAATCTGATTTTCTGCAGTTATCGGATCATTAAGTGCATGTAAATGCACTCAATGACAACCTTGGGAAGTCACAATGTGCAGCTCTTAAAGAAAAAAAACAAAAAAAACAAAAACGACAGTGACCTAATGTTTTAAAGACAGCTGCATGACGCATGTCATCTGATTCATGGTTTGACTATGTAAGGTTGCATAGGCCTGGAATGGGGGTGGTCATGGTGTAGAGAGAGAGAAAAGAGTGAGCATATGGTCAGCAGAGTTCTACTAAAAACAAACAAACTCTTGCCCTCTGTAATGCAGCTGCCAGACATAGAACAAAGGCAGAATCTGAGCCCACACTAAAGAATCTAAATCTGAAAATCACTACATGCATGACTTCTGGCCTAAAATACAAAATTACATAGTTATCACCCTTCAGACCCTTCACCCAAAAGCTTCGCCTTGGTCTAAATCCTTATTCAACTCTGGTGAAGGAAGAATAAATGATGCTTGCTTAAACCCATCCAACTTGAGTGTAAACATAGCAAGGAGTACTACATACTTGAGACCGATTTTGAACAGCTGGTTTGTTGAGATTTTCATTTTTGGGGAGCACACTGGAGTCTATCCCTGACACAGGGAAATGATTCTATTAATATCAAAGGATAGGTGTCCAGGCTTGCCCTTTCAGAAGGCCAGAGGTCATCCCAGCCACCATAACTTATGGCCCATATTCAGCCTCTGCATGAAGATCAAACACCTTAAAATCACTGTGTAGAGCTGAGCTTGCATTATTTTTTTGTAACTAATTACATTTCAGAATGAATCTAAATGCAGCAGTGAAGGCCTACAAGTTGTTGTTGTTCCCAGTACTAATTATTAATTCTGGGGTTTAGGACTACAAAAGACACACATTAAATTCAAGACACTCTCATTCTGTTAATGCGACAAGCAGGACCTGGGTCAGTTCTAAAATGAACAGGAAAGCATACTACAAATGAGTACACATAACTCAACGTTACACTGATCCTTAAGCTGCGCACAGTCTAACCTAACATCTACATATAGTCTAAACCAGTCACTTCCTGAACAGCACATCATACAATTGCATGCACAAGTGTGGTGCCCCAGTCAGACTACATGTTTTGTTGATTTTCTAAGTGGAAATTAGTCAACATATCCTCAACAGAGAACATACTTCTGCACATGTTAAGTACTGTTCATTTGCTAAATTTTACAAAATAAAAAATGGCCTATGCAGGTTTTGGCACGTTAAAGTTAGATATTACAAAATACTGTGGTAATTTAAATAAGTGCTGATACTATGCAAACTATCATTCTTTCGTTCTGCTTTAAACCATGTGACTTTGTATTGTTTTGCCTTTACTTAAATACTCCTTTTGTACAATGATTCTTATTTATGGTTAGTACAAAAATTGATACAACAAAAAAGACTGCACTTAATTATAGACTATACAGCAGGTTCCCCATCCTGGTCTTGGAGGACCCCATACTTCAACACACCCACTCCAACTCAGCAAGGGCTTGTTAATTAGCTGATTAGTTGGAACAGATATATTTTGAGTAAGAAAAAAAAATTGTTCAGGGCAGGGGGTACTCCAAGACCAAGGCTGAGAACCTCTGGACTACACAAACATAACACCTACTTATTACACACATACTCCAAGCATCACTTCAGAAGAAGGGTGCCAACACACCAGTTTGACAATATTTTGGTTTCTAATTAAATAAATATAGAAAACCACTGGAAGTCAAGAAAACTACATGACATCTATGCAGAACATGGCTATCATTACAAATTATTTATCAAGTATTATTTGCTAGCCCAGTTGGTAATTATATGTAATTAAATTAACATTTGGGAAAAGGTGGACTATAGGATAAGGCTCTGTAACACTCGTGGTACTTTGTAAATGAATTTAGATCATTATAATATTGTTCATCCCAATATTTCTACAGATGATAATCCTTTATCTAAATTTACATCGTCTTCCAAGCTTTTGTCCAAAAGCAGAGACAGAGGAACATTTTGGTGCTTGTGATGAGCTGAAGCGAAGTGGCATACGAATGATACATTAGTACCACAGATACACATCATTCTGCACCATCATGCATATACTGAGGAACAACCAAACATGCAGAATATTCCTATTTAATGTATTATTTTTTAAATCCTGATAGTCCAACCATGGGTGGAGACACAGCTTAAAATGACAAACCCTTAACGGTACAATTAAAGTTAATAAAAAAACAGGTCAAAACCTGCTAATGAAATTTTAAGGGACAACACTGAACATTGTTCTACAGAGTGTTTATCTGTCTGACCTAGATATTTAGTTTTATGTAACACCTGAAGCTCAGGTGCAAAACAAAGTAGGCTTTTGACTTCATTGACTGCAGTTAAAACGCAGTACAAGTCAGCAAAAGAGCAAAAATTATACAAGGCTTAGTGTCCTGAAAATTCTTGGAATCAAAAAGTTACATAAAGTGCACGACTTTCAACAATAAATCGTCACAGCAAATACTTAAATGTAATTTCACAGGAATATCAGTACATTATCAGTACTTGTGTTCCTCTAGAGTCAATGTAAACAGTTTATATTATCAGTATAAACTGCATCAATTTAATGCTATTTGCACTTCAATGCCAATGTTTCTAAACCGTCATGTGATAAGGCCTCTGTTTACAGAGCACTTGTAATGAAGCGATGTGAAACCTAACCGGACCAGAAGATTTAGTCTCTATTTCACCCTCTGCACAAACGTACACAACTCGACTACAAAGGAGAAAGTTGGAGTCGCTGGTAAAACTGTAAAAGCAGGACAACAGCCTTTAGCTGGCTACAAGCACTTACAACAGAAATCTCATTGAGAGTTTCTTTTGAGACCCTCTGCTCACTCTGGAGGGAAAATGATACAGCTTCTGGTGGAACACAGTGCTGCGTGTGTATTTCTGGAGCCCTGTGCTTCTCAAAAAAGTAGAGCAGCAGGTGATTGATGGCACCTTTAAAAGAGCCTGAACTCTGACACACATCACTGCCCAAGTTCACACATCATCCTTACAGTACCAAGCAAAAGTCAGAGAGCACCCTTCATTTATTTAATTTCATCACTTAATGTCATTAAGCACAAGTTCATTTTTCAACACTAGCGAAAAAAAAAAACAGCAGAAAACCTAAGAATTTACACAGAAGCCTTAATAATATAACAATTTTCAGTATTTAGTTTGCTTGTCCTTTGCCTTTATTACAGGTTTTCCAATGAAACCTACAGGGATATTCTTCCACACCTCCAAAGTTCAGTCTCAGAAGTTGGTTGCACATTAGGCTTGGGCAGTATCTATTTTTTCGTATTTTAACACCTGCCTGACATTTTACCAGGCTACACGGTATATGACGGTATTTGTGTTTAAAAAACAAAACATCAAAAAAAAACCTGCTGAGCTGCTGGTGACAGAAGTCATTTATAACATTTTCTGCCATCTTGTCTAGCGTTATTTCAAAATCTAATTTTTCAAAAAGTAGTTTGCTTTACGCGATTACCAAATAAGCGAACACAGTGCATGATTTTCAAGCCATCATTCAATTAATGTACCACCTACAAAACAACTGATAAATGTTTAACAGTGCTGCTAGAGTGGAGCTGGTTAGCATTAGCCTCACTATGACAGTCATGATATTTAATGATAGACATATGGTCCTTATATTCACTGAACTTTGGATCGGCTCAATAAAGCTGAGCTTGCCTTCCTATTCACATTTTTCCATTCCACCTTAAATGGTGCAGCAGTTACATTCTGAAGCCTGAGGCGCCAGACAATAACTGCTGCACCATTTAAGGTGGAACGAGAAAATTCGAAGAAGCTGATTCCAGCTTTCTTCGTTTTCTGTTCTCTACTGCCACCTGACGATATTCCAGAACAGCGCACCTGTCCAAAGGCGCACGCGAAGTCGAATGACTGGTATTGGCGTGAAATCTGAAATCGAATGTTTTCTGTGGTGTGTGCAGAGAATGTAGGTTCTGATGCTGATTTCCCCCCTTTTTCTGTTAGCGTCACCTGTCGGTCAGCTCCCACACCATGAATCAGTGAGCCCTCTAAAATATATATGGTTGGAAGGTGTTTATTTATCCATTTTTTCAGACGTGGAATAGATTGACACGTCATAATTTTGAAATGTCACCATTTTTACATACCGTGGTATGCCATAGAACTGCCATACCACGCAAGCCTATTACACATTCTGCATCTCACAATCCAAGTAATCTCAAACACAATGGTACTGAGGTCAGTCTACTGTTCTGGGAACACCAACAGCTTCTTTATTTGATATGCAAATTTTCTTCTTTTTTGTCTACTTCCTTTTCTCAGTAAAAGCTTGACAGCTATACATCCATTCACACACAGCGTTGCCTTCTCACAGTGGAAGAATGGACAACCACCTGAGGGTTTTTTCAGATCTGACGCAAGAGCAGAGTTCGATCTCTAAGTACTGTTTATCAGATGGTGATAGTTTTGGTGGTCTTGCACAGTTGTATTTGTTAATTTTTTGATCTTCAGTTTTAGAAAGTCATGTTTATTTACTTGTTTTCCTTTGAAATTCCTTTCTTATGTAAGTATATTATTATATATCTAATCCATTTAGAAGTATCTCCTGAAAAATTAATAACCTATAGTCAATGGCTGTTTTGACTGAAAATTAAACAAAGGGTGGTCTCTGACTTTTGCACAGTACTATATACGCTCCGACACCTTCCTCGCTAATTCACACAAAGAACATAAACCACCCCCCCCTTTCAAACCACCTCACACACACACAAATATACAGCATATCTACAGCAACATCAAATCACTCTTCCAGACACAGTCTCCTAAAGTGTTCAATATTAACACACAGACACACACAAACTCAATCAGCACAGCCAGCCTGCAGTGCCAGATAATGGAGGTGTTGCCATGCAGGACTAAAATCCACCCACAGAGAACAGTCTAGTAGACTGGCAGCTACACATAAGAGGTGCATGTGGGTGTGCGTGTATGTGTGTGCTTGTGTGTAGGGGTAGCACGTAACCAAGGAAACAGCTAGTCTTTTAATTTAGAGGACTAGCAGCTTTTAAATAGAACCTTATCCATTACATGCAGTTTTGTTTCATGCTCTGCCACAGCACGCAGGTTAAACCTACAGGCGGCTCACAGAAGAAATGCAAGATGCAAAACGAGAGCACCGGTCCATATGAGGGTCAAATAACTAGTAATGACCTGACATTGTCTGTTCATAACCTACAGAAGGCTCCAAGCCCAAAAAGGAAATGATAACGTGAATGAATGTTTAACACTGAGTGCAATGCCCTCCTTTCTAACCCTAACAAATTCAGCTCAGATATTTATTTGGATCAAGAATGCAGAGCAGTGGACATTGCATCTAGATCCTCAGACTGCATGAGGACTACACCAGATCTTCTTTCTTATTTCTAGCATAAACTCTGAGAAATCCTTGCTAGAGTGTTTTTGTGTTATGTACTACTGTTCTATGTTCCTTCATTTAATAAGATGTAACAAAAGAGATTAATATATTAACAGGAATATAAGTGAAACTTGGGCCAAAAACTCTCCCCTCAAAAACTGACTTCAATAAAAAAATATATTTACCCTGAAAATAACAATTAGCTACTGAAAACATTTTGGTTTAGTAGTTTGAATATACAGATCTACCTTAACCTATGCTGGTATGGTCATGATGTGCAAAGTAAGTAGAAAATTCTAGACCAAAAGAGTAATTACTTACCCTGTAAGTGGCTTTTCCCGTATGAAATGTCACTTTTGTCCTGCAATGAGAACACAAGCCCAGTTAAACAGTGCAGCTTATCACTACACACCTGTGGTCATTCCCTGTATGTGTGTTTGAGGGGGTGTAACTGAATAGCAAGACCTTCACTTTCCTGCAACTGAAAACAAGGGGTCAGCTATGGCAAGAGGCAACCCTGCCAAACCTGACATACACCAAGATGTAGCAGTCAGAGATAAGGATGAAAGTTCTGGCAGATTTATTTCACCGATAACCAAATGCCATTAGTGGGTGATTAATCATTAACAGACAAGCCTAAAAAGCAAGCATGTGATCCATCAAAATATCAATTATAAAACAGAATCTTTCAGACCTAAAACCTGAGCTACACTCTAAGTCCATGCAAAATATTTTATGTGCACTATGAGTGCACGTATCAACTGAAATCTGTATTAAAGCACCAAGATAATAAAAAAAGGGTTCTTTATGGAATGAAGTTCTGATAGGTGAGGCTAAGCGCATATATGAAGAACAGCCCATACTAAAAATATCGTAGATAAAAATGCAGTTCTGTTCAAACTGAGGTGCTGACAACTATAACGTGTACATGGTTATATGACTAAAAACTTAAAAACTGATAAAAAGACAAATATATAAAAGATAGGCACACTGAAGTTCTGTATTCTGATGTTCTGAAGTTATATTTACTGTTCATTGCTAGCCCAACTTAAAATGAACATTAACTGCCATGAGGGTTTGCTGCATGCTTCATTTTTTAGTATGCCTACCTATATCTGCCCATTTAAACAGGAACCATTATTTATTAGAAATGAAAACATTAATGTTTTTAAAACTTAATAGCATTAGACAAACAGCTGTTTATTTGTCAGTTAACCAGTTATTCATTTACATCCCTAGTCTTCACATTTCACAGCTCTTGGAAATTTGTTCTGCTAAAAAAAAAGCACAATTTTTTTTGATCTACACTTTTAAACAAACAGTTTCCAAATAGCCCAACAAGGAAATAATTGATATCGCCTTGAATGAGCTAATGAGCTAACGCTAACACTAGAGCTAACCAGTGAAATGGTAGCTGCAGAGGACATCATCTACAAAGGTTTTTTTTCCTCCTCAGTGGATGGTAAGCTAACGTTAGCTAATGTTAGTTTGTTAAGGTAACACTAAGAATAGAAATCTTTATCATTTTAGTTCTAGCTAAGGCAGCTAGAGTTGTTAGTCTAGCTATAGCTGCGCAATCAGTCTTCTCTGCTTATGTTAAGGCATCTGTCCTGCATCATATCAAAGTGTTATACTTGACCTTAACCACAAGCAAGAGGCTCACTTTACAGTTATGTTTGACAAATTATTTTATCATGGCTTCAATTAATCAGGAAAAATGTCCAGCCAACGAAATATTTCAAGACGAACAAAATGTGTCTACCAACAAATTAAAAATACAAGGAGTATTAGTCCTTTTGCACAATGCTCTTCCAAATATAAAACAAGAAATGCACGATATATAGGTGACAAATACATTAGTGGCCAATAAATGTGAAAATGTTTTATTATTGGTCTGATATAAAAATTTTGGCCAGTAATTATAATTGATAACTTGGCAGCCTATTTTGTAGCTCCTGTTTGCACTATAGCATGTGTGGTCACTCGTGGTGGGAAGTTCTCTTCTTCTAGACCCTACAAGAGTCTCTACTGGCCGACTGGAGTTTCCCTGTAACGGCTGCCAACGGCCTGTAATGTGACTTACTAAGGTGAATTCTGATAAAAAGATTGCCACATACTATATTTTAATTAGCCAGTTTATTTGTCATCAACATATTTGCGTTTTTGATTTACAAGAAGTAGTGTTGCACATTCACACATCTGTTTTTGCAATGAATGCTAAGGACTTAACTTTGAAGGGTAAAACTAGAGCCAATAAAAGTGAACACAAAAGGAGCCATTCTGCTTTGTGTAAACATTTTTGTGTGTTGTGAATGGCTTTAGATATGAATTTCTGCAAAATGATAAATATCTACAAAAATAAGGAAACGTTAAAACAACTAATTAAATTAAAATTATTCAACTTTATCAGTTTATGATGTGTATCGGCCACAATAAGGTTTTAATTATGAGTTATCGTTTTGGGCCCAAAAATTTCATACTAGTGCATTTCTACATAAACACCCACTATATCCATCTAAATCAATCAAAACAAAACCCTGGAGAGTATGTGGTGAATGATCATAAACAGTGTTTTTGTTTGGATGGGAGGCCAAAACACAGGGGGGGGGAATATACGTTTTCAAAAAAATTACTTTGTGTGTTACTATGGTTTAAGCAGCAACCAATCATGCTGTCCATTCAGCACAGAAAATGACGAAAGCAATGTGTTTTTCTGTAAATGCTCATGCGTGGTAACTGCACTGTCATGCCAGGTGAGCTCAGTTTTACACATCTCTCAGGAAAACGCCTCACAAGAAATGACGTTAAAGTAAAGTGCCTTAAGATTTTTTAATTTTTGGGTCACTGTAGCGTTTGCTATCTGTATTTTTCCTCTTTCTAGTCAAGTAAATGGAGAGAGCAAACAGATTAGGTTCATTGCCAACAATTATCAGTGATGTTTAATAGTGATTAATTTCTGCAGCCCTTCTGCTGGAACAGGGTTTCAGTGATTTAATTGCCTATATTGTGTTCTGCCTTACTTTCCGTCAAGCAATGTAACAAACACCTAAATTTGAATACTGACACCTTGAACAGTTAACTGACTACCTGAGTACTGTGCACATCCCTAGTCACCATTCCACTTAACACCAGATGCAACACCATCTGCTTGTGTGCTGATTTTCTGTGTGGGCATTTTATATTGCACATTGCCAAAAATGTATTTAAAATCTACCAAATAAAATACACAATTTTAATTTTTGTTCTTTCACACAGATTACTTCATAGAAGTTTCTTAATAGAAGACCAACACTATGATCCACCTGGATCTAATACAACTTTGCCAGGAGCATTAAAGCGAAACCCCCATATGGTTACTGCTCTCAAGTTATAGAAGTCATATGCTGATACTGCACTCTTTTCGTTTACATGAGATTTGGCTCACACTAGGCATGTTTAAGCAATATGAAAGTAGTAATAAAACACTTGAAAACCTTGGTGATCAAACAGCTATTACAGGGTGCATTTCGCAGAAGTGACAAAATGTTCCTGCCTGAGCATACCGGATGCAGGCATGTGATTTAAGAAACAACCCTAACAGTACTCTCATAGACTACTATCCGCAAATGCTTAAGGTCACCACTGGTACAGTTACCACGGTAGTAAGTATCTTTGATTCCAGCGCCTTGCAGACTGCCCAACAATGAATGAAAAACCTGTTAAAGTCAACACGGCAAGTTAACGTCCCCGGCCATATTAAGCATGATGTATAACACCATTTAAAAGACAAGTCTTTTTTCATAATGTACATTGAAAATGTAAAGTCTTTTGCCTGCCTCTGAAACATCTGATTTTTGGTTATGTCACCATGCACCAGCAAGTTGGAAAAAAAAATACTAACCAAACGTTCATCTCTCTCTCCCAACACCCCCAAATACAAGCAAGTGAAAACACTCAGCTAGCTCAGAGACCTTCACTAATACTGTGTTTCACTCAAACTGTGTCTTAGAAAAGAAGTAAAACTTATGATCTCTGATTCATGCTGACTTTAACTGCACTTCTAGGTGGAACAGTCCATTTTTACAAGAGGTAACACGTCTGTTCCTATAGATCTGAAGTCTTTATCAAGGTATAAAGATCCATGTATAATTCAAGAAGGAGGGTAGACTGAATTTCTTTACCTGATAAAACAAATATTTTGGCTTGACACTTGTCTACAGATTCATGCACCCATGCACATATGCACATACACACACAGTTCCTGATATTTCTAAGATATGCCCCAGTATTTTTAGCAGTTCTGTCAGCTGACTTGTCAGATATGTTGGTTGTGAAATTGCTGAACACTTTGCAAACTGACAAACAAAAGCATGAACGGGAAACTTCTTAGCCAGAATCAGAAGTTAGCAAGCTAACTTCAGTCCAACTCAAAGCAACAGAGTTCTGCAATTTCATATGAAAACTGTGTTAATCTTAATTAAGCATTTAATGTCTCCCTGCTCTGTAATGCATGTATGCTTCAGCAATACCACCATCACAGATTTGATAGTTCCTTTATCCCTTTTGCTTATAGTGCATCTGATACAACTTGACACTCAGCATGGGCTTCAAAACATCTAGTATAAAAGTCACTCGGTGCAGAAAGATTTCTTGAACCTGTTGTTAGGATTTCGCTTGCATTCTTTGTATGTCAGCTGACTAGAAGCACACATGAATCCAGAAAGAAATGGGGGGAGAAAAATAACAAATACACTCCTCTAAAAAAAATGTGGCAATAAGTTTAACAAGTTTATGATACGGGTACTGAAATATGCACAAGGAAAATTCTACATTTCACTGTTCACAAACGTAGTAAAGCAGCGAGGAAACTTCCACTCCAGTTAGGAAACCGGTACAACAGAGCTTTAGGATGAAAAATAGTACATCACCGAATAAAATTATAAAAAAGTTGCTGTGTTCATCTCACATATGCTTTAAAACAGCACTGTAATATAAACATCACCATAAGAAGGCACGGAGCAAGAACGAACACTCTTTACCAAACAGGGCCTAACGATTACTGACATGCTGTGAAGCTTTCGACAAATGCTGCGGTTGGGGGGGGTGGGGGGGGTGCATTTCTTTCATGAGTCATATACCACCCTCTACATCAACATGCCTCCTTTGGTATGTATCATTTAAAGAGGACAGAGACTGTCCATCTTTAAAGCCTTTGTGCTTTAAATATTAATCTGTCAAGTCCTCTTTAAGCATACATTCTGACAGCTAATGATAATGGACATGTTCATACTGTGCTTCCAACCATGTACCTCAATCGCCCACCAGTTTGAAAAATTAAGAAACAAATAGCAGTCACATGCTCTATTTGCCCAGAAGAGGGCCTAATGAAAGTTTTAAATACCAGCAGTAATTATCAAATCCTAACATATGGCAAGCAACATGGTGGTTCTAAGCAACTGCTGATAAGCACAGGTTTACCAATAAGGCTTCAACTAGTCCTACAGTCACAAATACTATGTATGCACATATGTATGCAAGGCCAATGCTTTAAAGGAGCCATTCACACAAATCAAATATACACCATTTTCCCCTTATGCCAAATGCAGATGATCCGTTTGCATCTATACTTTTGCACTGGAGCTGCAAGTAGCTAGCAAGAACTGGAACTGTGTCACCCCCAAAAGATTTCTATTACATACACTATTACATTAGCCTTGTAACTCCAGTACAAAAATAAATAAGCAAACTTCAGTCACCAAACGTGTTAACTGATCGGCTATGTTTGGGGTTAAGGAGGGAAAACGTGCACATATTCAGTAAATCACTGCTTTATGACTAAGTTACCAGTTAACAGTATGGTTTTCTCAATTAGCTACTATATGTATTCAACAAGTGTTCTGGACTAGTCAACGGACATTTCGATGTATAAAGTGACAATGTGTTCACTTACTCATGTGACACACTGGACCATCAAGGAAAAGCCTTAAGGTTCCCTAATGTGGACTATTAAAATTCTGATATCACGAAATACAGCTTCTGTGGCAATCCTTTTATTTCTCAAGGTTCATAATCCTGAACTCTCCCCATATGTTGATAAGGCCTTACTCATTACCCAAGCGAGTAGGCCAGGGACCACCACCCCAGGCTCTGCTCCAACGACAAACGCAACGCGTTAAACACTTCAGACTGTAAAAACGCTAATATGTTCTTTGAATTGAAACATGCAAGTAAATAAATAAGGAGTAAACACTGCCGCCTAATATTTCAGTTTCGTCTGACAGTGTGGAACAGAGCTGAAAGGGTGTGGGGCAAGTTTTTTCGATTAGCCAGCAAGCTAGCATCGCCAATCGACCAGATACTCACACCGAAGGGGCGGACAGGTTACCAGCAACAGCGAGTTACTGACTGTACTGCTCAGTAAAGTCTGTTAAACCGACTCGTACGCTTTTTTGGTCGTTTCGAGTTGGCTGAACAGAGTCGGGACCTCCTGAAACGAGGCGTCCGTGTGGCTGAGGTAACGTTAAAGAGCAGCGGGCCTCGCTTAGCTTATACGTTTAGCCGCTGCTCACTTTAACTTTCCTATTGATTTGCAGTGCCTGTATGGATGAGGCTAACTGTGACCGTGCGTTTTCAAGAAACGTCAGCCAGCCGGCGTCCGCGCTGAAGCGACCACTGCCTGCAACGTTCAAATTAAGCCAGATACGTTCAGTTATTTGTTATAAGGTAACTGTAAAAAGGCATAAAATAAGCCAAGTCGTACACTACACATGATGTAGCTCCAGGTAGCTAGCTAGGTTAATTAGCTAGGGTTAACCAACTGGCCCCTAGAAACTGCGGAATTACGAAGTTTAGTCGATTTCTCCTGCAAACCAGCAACACTGACCAGCTGACACAAACTAGGTACAGTCAATCTGTCCACCAGTGTTTTCTCCTCGACAGTTTGTTAGTGTTTCGCACGGTGACGCACCTTAGCTACTTGTAGGCTGAGCAGAGTCTCCACAAGTAAACAAGTTAGCGGTGCTAGCTCTCGAGCTAACTAGCTAATTTGGTGGGTGAGCTAGCAGCGTTTCTCTGAAAGCGGGCATGGAATAACGAGGAGAAATTTTAGTACACTTACCCCTGGTGTGCACCCCCTTTTCAAATGGCTGGAGTTAGGTTAATACGTATACTGAACAAGGGAATGGATTTCTATACTTGTGGGATTTTTTTCAGCTAATTATTTTTCACTGAGAGCGTCTTCCCACGACAGCCCACTTTCTAGCAGGGACAGTGCAAAATGGCTGGCTTTCCTGCATTTACCATCCACACGTCTAAAAGGGGAGTGGGGTGGAGCCATTATCCAAAGACACTTTTACAGTGTGCTCTTCTCTATGAAAAAAACTCATACACACTCACACATCATCTAATCATCAGAGTTCATCTTACTTTTTTAAAACAAAAGACACAGTTACGTACGATTAAATGTCAGTTATATGAGCCCACCCCCCCCGCCTCGTGTGAAATGGACCTTTTGGTCACGTGGTTAATGAAATCAATAAAATTCAAAGAAGGCTTGTCAGTGGTGGCGATGGAAAGTTCGATTTAGTTTACAGAACCGATTCTTACAATTTGTTCGTTTCAATGAATCGAACGTCTGATTCAACGATTCATTTTTGCTCCAAAGCGCGGGTGATGCTTTTGGCTTTTAAAGGATGTTTCGTGGAAAATCAAGTTTCCCATATTTTTTCCTTCTTTTTTAAATAAGAGAATTTGATGTAAAAAAATTGTTGGTCAGAACGTTGTTCTGTGCAAACAATCCATACACTGACAAAACCTTGTCAGTCTTGAATTTGTTGTTTTTGTGATGTCACAAAAACTAGCTCATTTGCATATACAGCCCCATTCAAGTTACTGAATGGGTGTCATGTTGTGGTTATTGACAAACCCAAACAAGGAACTCAGCTGTTTTTCTATATGCGAATATTGAAGCATGTGCGTAGCAGTAATGTTGACCCGTGTCAGCTTTGGAACATTTTTGCTTACCACTGTTGTTCATTTTTCACACTAAGGGAAATGTTTATATTTTTCAGCCTGGACTGCTTTTTGAATGAGGTACAATGCAGGACAACCAGTCAAAACAGAGGTCACTTGCATATGTCACTCTTAAAGGATAATTCCACTAATTCTTCAAAACTGCTGCATAATACAATTGTTGAGATGTAAACAAAGTCATTCAGAGTGTTTTGATGTGAAATGGTAACTGTAGAGAAACTAAACACTAACTGACTGATTGCTTTACAATGGTGGGAATAGGAACCAGGGGTCGCAGTGTCTACAGCACAAATATAGCCAATTTATTTACTATCCAAAGCAACAGATTTACCTTCACTGGTCTTCTGAGTTTTATATGCAATGTTGATAATGACAAAATAGCAGTACTTATAAATAATAACTTTTCTTTGGGGACTACTTTGTCTTACAACGGTCTACATATACCTCTCTACCATGAATGGATTTTTAAAAATATGTTTTAGGCCAAGGTTTATAACAAAATTAGCATAAAATAATATCTCCAGCATCTCAGTATTCGTAACCATTTCATAACCATTTCATGTAATAACTTTCTGTGATGGAGCTTTTAGAGGCAGATGTCTGGTTCCTACCACCACCACTGTGAGCACTTCCAACTCCAAAAATTTCTTTACTATGGAGCATTTCCCATCAAACCACTCTGAATGACTTTGTTAACCATCTTAACCATTTAATTATTCAGGTATGTCCAGAAATGGGTGAAGTACCCCTTTAAATGGCCAGTAACAGCAACAGACTGTTTCATTCTAAGGGATGAGGAGAGGCTGGAAAAAGCTAAAAAATGACGACTGTTCTGATACGTAAAAAACATAGACAACTTAAACAACGCGGAAAAGAAGTTAGCTATAGCTCATTTAGATTGTGTTTTATTTTGTGTGAGGATAAAAAAAAACGTTCGATTCATTCGCGCTGATGGATTCGCTCGACTCACCTAAAAGAGTCGTTCTTATGAGCGATTCGTCCGTAAACCGCCCGTCCTGCATGTGGGAAAACATTTCGGATAGAGTTAAAGGGGAACTGTGTTAACGTGGGTGGTCGCTACAGGACAGTGAGCCTCCTGGACTGGAGTTGCCAATGGACTACATGGCAAACCCCTCTGTGATGATGACGATGGAGCAGTAAAGGTTCAGATTCTCTACTATTCTGTAACGTTCTTGGGAATCGAACACTTAAAGGGGAATTCCACCATTTTTTCAAAATTTCTGAATAATTTTGTCTTTGATATGTAAATACAGTCATTTAGATTGGTTTGAGGTGAAGTGGTTAATTGTAGAGAAACTTACTGATTTCTCTACAGTGGTGGTGATAGGAAGCAAGGGTCATGATGTCTGCAACACAAATATAACCAAATATATCCAAAACCACAGCTAACTAACCTACACATCTTCTGAAGTTTTATCTGTAATGATAATTGTGATGATGGTAAAATAGCAGTAAATCTGAAAAATATCTGGGGACTGTTTTGCATTACAAAGCTCTGCATGGACCCATTTGGCATGAATGGATGAAAATAAAATGTATTAAAAGACATTTAAGTCAAAACTTTATCACAAAACTATCAAACTATGCACTTTACATTGTAATATTGCTGCAACCCCTAGTTATGTCTATACTCATTGTGCTTTTAGTTTACCTAATACCACTCAGTGCCTGCTATTATGTAAATACAAAAAATCTTTCTCATATGTAAATATGCAAACAGATATACTTTATTTCTGCTCTTATACTTACCTTGTCTATTTTTATTTCTATTTTTTATTTTCTGCATAGTGTATGTAAGTTTATGTGACATTATATGTCTTGCTACTGAAACATTGCAATTTCCCTTCAGGATCAATAAAGTTCTGTCTATCTATCTATCTATCTATCTATCTATGTATCTATCTATAAAACAATGTGTCAGACATCAGGCAGCGTATAACCATTTCATTTAATATGTTTCTGTGAGGGATCTTCTATAGAGACATTAAACTCATCTGACATCTGGTTCCCATCACCACCATTGTGAACAATTCTGACTCTGTAAGTTTCTTTAGAACAGAGCATTTCACACCAAACCACTCTGAATGACTTTGCTTGCATCTCAACTGTTTGATTATGCAGAATTTTTGAAAAATCGGTGGAGTTCCCCTTTAATATGACTGCTTATGTGCATAACATAGTACGTAAAATAGAGGCGAGCTAGCGTTTTTACTGCGAAATAATTACTTGTGGTTTAAGCTGTCCATCCTTCTGTATGAAATATCCCCGTCTCATCTGGTCTGATCGCCCCCCACCAGAAGGTGGCGATCGCGGCTCAGACGCGGAGGTGCGCCAGTAGTCGAAGCAGAAACAGTCCTGGGAAACCATGGGCTTACAATGACAGGCAGGTGGGCTTATGAAGCATGCACTGCTTTAGAATAACAAGAATCATGTCAGCTGTGTTAGCAAGGGTTTTATTTTACCCCACACTCGCCTACAACGTGGTGATGGAGAAAATCTCCTCGAGAAGGTGGTTCAATCGAGTGGATCAGACGGTGGTTCTCGGGGCTCTGCCTTTCAAATCAATGACCGAAGAGGTCAGTCTCTCCTAGTAAAAGCGCTGAACCTCAGAAGATTCTAGACAGCGATGTAATTGTTATGATGCCCCCCAACTACGGAGCAGTTAAGGTTCATGTTTCGTGTTGCTTCGTGATGAATGTTCTTACTCTGGGTCTCCTCTGATTTATTGCAGTTGGTTGAAACGGAAAATGTTCGAGGGGTGATAACAATGAACGAAGAATATGAGACAAAGTATTTCTGTAATTCAGAGGAGGTGAGTAACCGTGTATCTATGTGGGTTTCTGTCAGTAGACTACTTCTAAATTAAAACACCTGAAAAACAACTCCAAACATTTTCCACTGGAATATATGTCAATTTAGTAATTCATAATAATGAGAACGTTTCCATAATTTTGACTTAATATCTCACAATTATGACTAGTACCTAATAATGAGAAAACTTTGAAATAATAATGAAAAAGTGAGTAATAAGTATATCAAGTCATAATTATGACATAGTAATTCATTATTATAAGATATTAAGTCGTAATTATGAGAAAGTAAGTCAGAATTATGAGATGCTAAGTCACAATTATGAGAAAGTTAGTCAGAATTATGAGTTGCTAAGTCGTAATTATGACATAGTCATAAATATGAGAAAGTAAGTCATACCTGTAAATACTAAGTCATAATTAGAGATGCTAAGTCAGTATTATGAGATGCTAACTTAGTAAGTCATTATTATGAACTACTAAGTCATAATTAGAGATGCTAAGTCAGTATTATGAGAAAGTAAGTCATACTTATGAGATACAAAGTTATAATTACGAGAAAGAATCTCATTATTATGAGATAGTAAGCCATAATAATGAGATGCTCTGTCAGAATTATGAGATACTAAGTCATAATTATGGAAACATTCTCATTATTATGACTTAATAAATGGTTATATATTTTTTCCAGTTGGCAGAAACGGGCTTTCATAAAAATGATTGCAGTTCCAATAAGTGACATAATTTTGTTGGTCTTAAAAGAAGCATTTAACTTATTAATCTCTTCACCTAAAAGGTCTTGCATTGATTTCACTAAATTTGAATGTGTACATCATTTGAATGTTAATAAAATATCCTATCAACACAATATTCTCTCTCAGTTTACTCACTTTGACAGTTTGTAGATTCGTCTTCCTTAGTTACTGTTGCTTCATCTGTCAAACTTTCAGCTTTTAGAAAATTTAGATGCACACAGTAGCATGTTTGATAAAATATGAATGTAGGACAATACAGAGCAAAAAAAAAAAAAACTGGACCCCTGTTTATATTAATCTAACCAGGTTGAATCACTGTATGCTAAAGCATCAGGCTTTCATGTCTAATGTTGGAGCTAAGAATGCGGCACCCTCAGATGAGCTAATGCTAAAGCTTACATTTTCTTTAAAAATGTCATCTTAACATTGTTTATTGTTAAAATGAGTTATTAATTAATTTACTGCCAGCATTTTCTCTACTGTTTTGTTCTGAGGACTTTGTGATTTTCTTTCCTTCGCTTGATGGAGGAAGTAGCACTGAGAGGCAGCTGTCAGTCATTATTTTGCAAAAGGTCAATTGTGTTAAAATACTGCATCCTATTGATGTGAAAATGATGTAGTGATAATGAAGTAAATTCAATGTGATATTGTTTTCAGTGTAATCTTACTACTCAGTTACTACCTAGTAAAAACTATGACTTATTTGGTAACTACTATGAAACGACTATGGGAGAATAATGTCTTAGATTATAAAATTTGATTTACAACTAGGCTTAAAATTACAGTTTTAATTAGGGTTAGGTTATAGTTATGGTTAGGGATGGTATGAGGTCATATTAACCCTTAGACATCCAGAGTTACTACTTTCATTTTGCAATGCTATTCAAACATAATTATATAATAATTTTTTTAATGAGACAGTTGTGCCGTGAATTATGAATTTACATTTGATTTACAGGTTCAAGGCTGCACGTATGCGAAGGGTACAACAAACAAAGGATGTTTTTTCTTTGGTAGAACAAGATTGTGCATACAACAGTAACATTTCATCAAATTCAAGGCATCCTTTCTTGTTTACCACCTTAAGTGGGGTATAGATTGAAAGCGTAAATTGGACATTTCTCCTTCTGTCAATGAGCTATGAGTGAAATAATATGGAATTACAGCATGCTTTCCTTATCACTGGCGAAAATTATGACTTCTAAAGGTTAATAGTGAGGTTTAGACTTAAAATAAAAGAGATTATGTCCCCCAAAATATGTTAATGTGTAGTATGTGTGTGTTTTACAGGAATGGAGAGCAGCAGGTGTTGAGCAGATCAGACTCAGCACAGTAGATCTGACAGGAGTTCCTAGCCTGGAGCACATCCACCAGGGTGTAGAGTTTGCTCTCAAACACCGTGAGCGAGGAAACAGTGTTTACATCCATTGCAAAGCAGGCCGCTCCCGCAGTGCCACTCTGGCTGCTGCATACCTCATCAGAGTGAGTAACAGAGTAATGGAAAGAGGGTGAAAGATTGAGAGAAAGCAAGGGAGATTAGGGGGAAGTCAGATTTGTAAAGTCGAAAACATGATCAGCATGATGAGGAGTGTTTCATTCTGGACCGCTTTTTGAAGGAGACACAGTACAGGGCAGTCAGTTAGAATAGAGATCATTTACATGTCTTGAAGGCAAGGTAACAAAAAGCCTGTTTACTTCTAGGGGATAAAGAGAGGATGGAAAATGGTCATGTAAAAATGATTTGCAAAGAAAAAAAAAGAAGCGCAAAGGAAATTTAGTATATGGGTCCTTTATTATTTAAACCTAAAGCGTAACTTTAAATATCACTGGATTGTCTGTTAGCAGTTTACCAATGTGGTTGTTAAACAAAGCCATGTTCTATGGATTTGGGCCATTTATTTCATATATACAATGATTGTGATCAGTATGTGACTGCAAACATACATTTACTGCATTACTGAGGTCCTGCATTTTTTCCTCCTCCAAGCTCATCCATAACCCCAGCCCTACTTTATAATGTCTCAGTCTGTGCGTGAGTTCATTCACACAGTGTCTATATAAAAATCTGATCGAGTGCCCTCTGTGACCTCAAACGAATAGAGAGATCATTGGTAAATGGAGTAAATACTGGTGGTTAACAATCAGCACTGGTTTAGCACCCTGCCAAAAATAAATCTCAAACATGCAAATGCTGCATAGTCAGCTCTACACCCTTTGTTGGATCTCTTGTTTATCAACCAGTGATTTAACAACACATAACAAGAGAAGAAACTGTCTGATTACGTTATTTGCGTTACGTTACGGTCTATTTTGGGGGGGATGTCAACTTAGAAAAGGGTTATAATTCCTACACATTTCACCCACTATGGATGTACTTATCCCTAATATTTTTGCATAATTCAGTGGTTGAAATGTAGAAGAAGTCATTCATAGTGGTTTGAAGTGGTTTACTAGAGAAAAACATACTGACTCAGATTTCTTTACAGTGGTGGTAATAGGAACCAGGGGTAATATTTGCTACAACACAAATATAGCCACTTTATATACTTTCCAAAATGAATAGTAAACTTATATGTGTCTTTAAATTTTTATATGTAATGTTAATAATGATAAAATAGAGTTACATCTGAGAAAAAAAAACAATTCTTTGGGTGCCATTTTGCCTTTCAATGCCCTGCATATACCTCTCTGCCATGAATGAATTTTACAAATATGTTTTAGACCAAACCCTTATTGCTTTTCTATCATAAAACTAAGTTTCAGACATCAGGCAGTGTATACATAATTACTTCATATTTATTTGTGTGGGAGATTTTAGAGAGCAGCAAGTTCCTCAAGCATTTCACATCAAACCTCTCTGAATGACTTTGTTGGCCTTTTAATTATGCAAAATTTTGTGAATTTGGTGGAAGTCCCCTTTAAGCTACAATTCTGTGCTTTATAGTTATAGTCACTGGTTCATTGCAAATCCAGTGTACTTAAATTCAGAGCTAAACAACAAAAATGTGTTAGTGCACACGTTTTGGTGCTATATAGAAACATTTTCAATCTGAAAAGCAATTTTACCATGCAAAGAATCATTTAAGCATAAAATGGTTCGAACTCATTTATGATTTTTTGACATCAAAACAAGCAGAAAAAGAAAGAAGGAACTTGTTGATACAGTATATGAAATGTTTTTTTGCAGAACTTACTCTGCACTTAAATACACAATTTTGGCAAAATTAATAGCTCGACTTTTAATAACAGTCGCTGTGAAAAATGAGCAGTAATACTTAAAATAAGAGTGTATGTCCTACTCAAATGTTTTCTCAGCAATGCTGATGATCTGTTGTTTCTTTTCTCTTGTTATTTCTGTGTAGATACACTGTTGGAGTCCAGAGAAGGCATGCAAAATGCTGGCAGCAGTCCGGCCTCATGTTCTTGTCCGCTCTGCACAGCTTGACATGCTGCAGAAGTACCACCAACAAGTGTGTGGATCGGGACCAGACTGTGTATAATAGAGAATTTCATCGCTGTTAAACTGGCTTTGCTTTAGATTTGTTCACTTATGTACATAGGCAGATTGATGTGACTTTATAAACCATGCACCGAAGTGTAAAACATATCATGTATGCTGTCTTATCATATGAGACGCTTTTGTTACAAATAAATGAAACAGGTTTCATATTTACCACATTTATCCAGCTCTTTTTTCAAATAGGGATTTGATAAAGTATGTAGGTTTTTTATGTTTTTTGAAGTGCATACTTTCAAACAGACTCCTCGTAACATTTGGTAGCTCAGCATGGTTCCAACTGTATTTCACAACTTGCCTCTTTATACTGCAACCAGTCATTTTACTTAAAGCATTGATTTTGTCTTCTTTGCTGAAGTACAGTTAAAGATTGTAGTCAGTAGGGGTGTAATGATACACAGATTTCACCATACGATAAGTATTGTGATTTTTGCGCCGCAATACAATACATTTGCATGCAGAGTGGAATATAGGAGTAATACAGATATTTTCAGGTTTGATATTTGAATCTGAGGTCAGGATTCAATTCAATTTCCCATATTTAAAATATCTTCATTCTACAGTGACTCTATACACTGCAGACTGGTTTGGCTCAGATAAATAAAATAAAGTTTTTTTCAACGCCTGCTGTGTCACCTTCAAACAAAATGAACCCTAAAAAATGTCTTCAGAATAAAGCCCCTTGATTTTTATATGTGTGTTAATAGCATAAGCCCATGTCTTGCAATGTCTAGCCATCTTATTTACTATCCAAATAGACCAGTGAAACTTCATGTCTTTTCAGTTTTATAATGTTATGTTTATAATGATAAAAGATAAGTAATTCCCACAGTAATAATAATACAAGAGCTTATTGGGGTACTATTCTACCTTGTAATGCCCTGTATGTTCCTCTATGCCATGAATGTATTTTAAAATCATGTTTTAAGCTAAAATCTAAACTATTGTAAAATAATATTTGGGGAATCAGGGAACATATTCATAACCGTTCTGTGTAATAACTTCAAGTGAGGGAGCTCTGAGGCTTTAAACAAGCATTAAACTGATTCCTTCACCATTGCTGTGAAAATTCTGACTCTTAGTTTCTCCATCAAACCACTCTGAATGACTTTATTTACATCACAATGATTTATTGTATAGATTTTTTTCTAAAAAAAAAAAAAAAAAAATTGGTGGAATTACCTTTTAGTGTAGACACATTTAGTTTGTTTCTCTTTGTTTTTGTTTAGGACTCGACTTAAGTGTCTCAGGGCTTGGTGTTCTTTAAGACTGGAGACTTGTCTCTTACTGACTTTGGACTTTACTCACCACCCCAATTAATATCTGGTCAACCGCAGAAACTGATCAGTGATGAATGGCGTCTGACAATTGTGCAACAAATTGTGCATCAATTTGTGGGTTACAGTGTATGAACTTGAATGGGTGAACGAGGTTGGCTGAGGTTGGCTTCCTATTGGCCAGCTTCTTGTTCGAATTTTCCCGTTCCACCTTAAATGGTGCAGCAGTTAGATTCTCGAGACTCAGACGCCTGAATGTAACTGCTGCACCATTTAAGGTGGAACGAGAATTCGAACAAGAAGCTGGGGAACAAGAACATGACTCTGTAGAGGATGGTGAGTGAATTTCCACACATCAGTGAAAGTTAGAGAGACACAACTAAGCTTTTAATCATTGAACGGTGTACTTGTTTCACCGTCGTCTCTGTTTTCTGTTTTGACCTGCTGGTGGCGACATCAGCTCTTCAGCACCTCAATCAGTTGGGACCGAGAGTGAAGAGAAGAAGATCGCCATCGGTTGAGTGAAGATGGCGGCCTCCTTGGTCAGGCTCGTCCGCGGCGGCATTAGTAGAAGCTTGAACGGTAAGCCGTGAACAAAACAGGACGACGCCTCTGCATGATGAAAGTATATTTTATTAAGCAGTGTCCGACTGAGTGTGGTTAGTCGACGGCTGTCCGCTCTGGAGCTGGTGCAGAGCTGGTGACCTTTCTCGTAGCTCCGAGGCTAACGGTTAGCGGTGAAGTTCGCTACAACAGACTTCGGTGAAAGAACGGCAGATTAAAACGGGTCTTTCATTGGAATATACACTCACCGAACATGGACTTTTGTTTAATGTTTTTTTTCCCCTGTTAGTTATGTGGAAGTTGGAGCAGGTGCATTTCAGAAACCGAGCTCGACATTTGCTGCCAAGTGAGATAAACACGGTCAGAAAGCAGCAGCGTTCAGTTCTGCAGTGCTGATTTGTAGTGAGCTCAGCCTCTCTCTGTGTGTGTGTGTGTGTGTGTGTGTGTGTCGGATCACAAACAGTTTTCCCATTTCACATCGACTGTTCAAATGTTTCTTTTTTTCGTGATGTTATTTAGTTAGCTAACAGCGATACAGAGACTCATTATGTTCAGCGTTCAAAGTCTGTTAATCTATATTCATTGTAAAATAAGTGTTTAACACAGAAATCCCTGCATAATGCAGGAATCGAGCCTAAAGAAATTATATGCAGAATTTCTGAAAAATCAGTGGAGCTTCCCTTTAAAATGAAATTTAAAAAAGGTAATTATTTCTTTGCAGTAATTTTGCATTTTCTCACAAGCCATTGCAAGTGCATGCAAAAATGTTGCAAAAAATCTGCAACATTTCCCCATAATAAAAATGAAAGTTGTGGGAGTGACAAACTAGCTACATATCAAACAGACCGTTTTCTAGCTCAGTTCGTAATATGTTAAGTATTGTGCAGAAATTGTAGACATCTGATGCAGTTAGATTCAAAAACTATTTATTTTGAGCTGTGTTTATTTTCTTTCACACTAATAAACACTATTATTTGAATAAATCGAACATCGTTAACAGAATAAGTAGTGGAAGTGAAGTATTGTTAGTAGTGGCTAATCAGTATTTCATTATGTTAAATCAGGTGTGCTTTTGATGGAATGTAACAGATCTATGTAGTGGCTAGAGGCGTGCAGGAAACATCTGGAACCAAACTTTATACTTCTATTTTGGTAACAACTACTATTTTGAAAATAAGAAATTTCTTTTTACTTATTTTTGTATATATGTTTATTTGCATCTATTCTAATCATTTCACAAGCACAAAATACACTTATTGCCAATATACTTGGTCTTTAACAATGTACGTAGCACCCTACAACTATTGCACGTGTTGTAACCTGTGTCATGTAATGTCATCATTTGTTAATGATAATTGGCTATATAGATTAACAGACTTTGAACGCTGAACACAGAGTCTCTGTATCGCCGTTAGCTAACTAACATCACGAAAAAAAAAACATTTGAACAGCACTGCAGAACTGAATGCTGCTGCTTTCTGACCGTGTGTCAACACATATCTATGTGTTTTTAAATAGCATTCTGTGTACTGTATGCTGCAAAGTGCAGGAGTATATACTGTGTACTGTATGCTACTCCTCAGAGTGGTATACAGTACAATATCCAGATAGTAGCCAAAATTACCATCATGTACCATGTACAATAATACAGGGCAGGATGGTGACTAGACTCTTAACATCAGAGCATGTGCCAGTTTGTCTAATCCCAAGACCTGCCTTATTTTCTTAGCCCTCCAGTCACTTAGCAGCTGTTGCATTGCATTATAGGACAGTATGTCATGAAGATAGCTCTGACTACTTACTGGAATATTTTGCTAGAGTACTACGTTATCAAGGTGTCTTTGGTGAACTGGAGAAATTCATGTTTGGATGCATACTGCTTGCAGCTTACTGCTTTTGGGCATGATCAGTAGGTCAGCAGTACGGAAAAGGCTATTTTGAACATGCACTGCACAGTATCATGTTTTTCCTTTTCCAACACACCTGATTCAGCCCAAAAAGTATGGTGTAGCTCAGGTATAGAGAAAATATGAAACTGCAGTTCAGATAGGCCACAAGATTGCACCTGTGAAACAATGGAAAAAACAAAGCTCCTATACATCTGTGTAAGCAATGAAGTCAGTGATTTATCTGTGCTATATTGCTGTATATATCACCCAGTGACATGCTGAATATTATATGCTTTTCTGCTACATGCCGTCCATTCAGGATATCATTCAGAATACATGTGTACCATCCTTATAACTTGAAATTGAATGGACAGCATCATCCTGAGTGGTGCAGTTGTGTAAGAGTTGGCCCCATCATAAGGAGATTGTCAGTTCGATCCATGGTGATGCCACAGCCAGCCATGGCTGGGAGTGCAAGAGGGCATAATGGAATACTCGTGTGATGCTAGCCAACATGGGCATCGTGGTCAACCAACCAAACACAATTAATTCAAAATTGTTTTTGCGGCATATATTTCTGCATATAGACTTCAGTGAGGTGAATAAAGCATATTGAAGTGAGTGTATTTAGGTTTTCCATTATATGGACATTTTTAAAGTTTGTTGCTATAATGCAGCAGACATGATTGTCATGTTCAGCTGCATTCTTCTAAGTCTCATGGAGCTGCTTCTTTTGTTATGAAGTTAATTCTGTAAGTTGTCAATGTTGTTAGTACCCATGTATTCTATGTAAAATACAATTATTTGCATTTATTACTAAGTTGCATGGTCAATAAGGTGGAACAATTTCCTCTCACCTTGTCCTAGTTGCCAGTCGGAGTGCTGCACTGGTCCAGAAGCGGTCTGAATCGACAACGACTGAGACAAGGCGTGAGTATTGGTGGGCTTTCTAGCCTAGAAATATTTCAAGATCTGTGTTAAGGGAATATTGTACATAGAAAAACAGTTTTTTCAAAAGGAGAAAAGTTTGCTAATTGGAAAAAAGTCCATTTGACTCTTTTAAACAAATGATCTCAAAAACTAAAGGTGTCTAGATGCATTTCATTTTTTTAGTTCAGAATTCTAGTTCTATTATATTAGTAATCAAGCTTTTAAAAACTGTAAGAGAGAGAAGAAATTAAAATATGCATTATCATTGTGCAAATTATCAGTTAATTATTGCCTGTTTATTGAAAAGGTTCATTTAATAATTGGTTTTATTGCAGTTTTAACATCCCTAATCATGCAGATATTATTGTTCTTAGTTTCCAGGGCACTAGGTTTTAATTGAATCTAATGCACTTTTTACAGCTACGGTTAGGCCCAGGGATGCAGTCACTCACAACCAGCTGTCCCAGTTTGGGGAATATATTGCTGAGATTCTTCCTAAATATGTGCATCAAGTTCAGGTAAAATCCTCTGATCAATTTAACTGTCTCATTGTTTTGCCCACTTAGTGCAACATGCAAAAGTATACTAGCATTAATTCCTATGTTCTGTACTAATGTCTATAGTAGATAAGTTCAAGATTGTGAAAATGGTTCCTACCTGTTTGTTCAAATAACATCTGAAGCATGTGTCCTCAGGTTACCTGCTACAACGAGCTGGAAGTTATGATCCACCCAGAAGGTGTTGTTCCTGTGCTGACCTTCCTTCGGGACCACACCAATGCCCAATTCCGCAACATGGTCGACCTCACGGCGGTGGATGTGCCCACTAGGCAAAACCGTTTTGAGGTCAGAACACTTAAGAGGAAGTTGGGAAATTTAAAATTTTCTCACTTTTTAAGACTTATCGAATAAAATCTTCTTGACTTTTTGAGACTATTGACTGAAAGCTTCTGCTTTTATTTCAAGACGTTATGGTGACAATGTTTTTTTGATGTAGGTTTCTTTTTTTTATATGGAAGCAATAGTTCCACCAATTTATTGGTTGGCCAACAGTATCACATGGTATTGATATTTAATTTTCACCAATACCATGATGATAATTGTAGCATGTCTGTCCCAGATAAATACACAGCTTGTGTGTGCCAACAGGTGTGAATTACTCAATTGCTCTGACATACTGACAGATGGACAAGGCTGCAGCCCTCTGACAAAGGACTAGATAGAAGGAGACTGATCAGTAGGTTAATCGTGAAGGGGTTGTAGACAGTGTACTTTGTTACCTTAGGAGTGATGTATTGATAAAACTTAAATTAGACTCCTTGCCAACGCGGAAGATGATAAATGCTTGTCCCAAAATGCAGTATATTATGCATTTCTATGCTATCACATGTGAAGTTGATTGTATGGTCTTGCAGATGACACCACAGTGGTTGAAATCTTTGGCTGTTTTTCTCATTTAACCTGCAGTTGCTGTTTTTAGGTGGTTCTGTGTTGTTGTGAATTAATAGACCTTTTATGCATACATTTATGTACAGACTTTTACAAAGAGTTACAAGATTATGTTATATGATCATGGATATTTGAAGTCAAATGTCTGCAGACGAGATGTTCAGTGACAGCCATCAAAATTCAGCTGAAATGTTAAACAATTGATGCTTTAATCAAACAATATAGCAAGCAGACAAGAGAGTGCTGTTATGCTTATCCCCATTCACATTATCCTTCAAATCAGCATTGCTAATCTAACAGAATGTAGTAAGCATGTTGTGCTTAAACAAAATGGTGTTTTTTTTTTGTTTGTTTTTTTTTTTAGATTGTGTACAACCTGTTGTCCTTGAGGTTCAACTCTCGCATCAAAGTAAAGACCTACACAGATGAGCTGACGCCTGTCGACTCCTCAGTCCCTGTCCATCAAGCGGCCAACTGGTATGAGAGAGAGGTATGTTATCCCTCCTCTTTCACCCATTTAAATGTGTCTTCAAAATCACATATTAAAGAAACAGCTGCCATATGTGCAACAGAGAGTTTAAATATTAATTTTGTGGCCTTCACTGTGATTCTCAGGTGTGGGACATGTTTGGAGTTTTCTTTGCAAATCATCCAGATCTGAGACGAATCCTGACGGATTATGGTTTCGAAGGCCATCCATTCAGAAAAGACTTTCCTCTTTCTGGATATGTAGAGGTAAAGATGCTGAGATTTCATGTTTGAAATCATTCTGAAATATTTCTCATTTCAGAATAATTATTAAAATAATGGTACATTATTTTAATAATTGTTGTGCAACCTAAACTTTAGATAATAGTAAAGCATCTATAACGCCAGGGGGTCCAGCTCAGCAGAGGGACCACCACACCATCATATTACATATTGGGTTACAGTAGTGGTTACAGTTAAGAAATTCTGACAAAATATAATTTGATGCATTTTTTTCTGTCTAAACAAACAGGTATGTTAAATGCAGGAAAAAGAATACAAAAAGCCTTTGCCTTTTAGTGGCCAAAATGTGAAATGTTGTGGCCAGGGGCACAGGGCAATAGGCAGTGTCTACTCCTGGGTGCAGCAGATAGAGATTAAGATGACACATGCTGGAGTATTCCTTTAATATCTTAAAAGAGCTCATATCCTATGTACAAAAAGTCATAATTTATTCCTACATGACTATTTTTCAACTTATTTTTGTCCCTTGGAATTAAACAGGCGGTTTTAATTGCTGTGTCTTTATAACTAAGATACATATATGAACACTGCTTTGATTGGATGCCCTGTATTGTGCCTTATTTATAAAGCAGTCCAGGCTGAAACCCTCTTTCTAACTTCATTATTAACGGTTGGTGCTAAACTGCTGTAGGCTGAAAAGGGTCATATATGTAAGTCTGTTCATTTTTGTTACATTGCAAGAAAGATGAATTCAAACTGGGTTGTTTTTGCAGTTTAGTTTCCATATGTAAATTGTACATTTCAAAAATAATAATTTTAAACATATGACATCAAACTCGTTTATTTAAAAAAAGTGAGGACAATTTTGTCTTCTATGCTGTGGGCCTTTTAATGAGTACTCTTTATAATATGCTCTAGTGACAGTTGTTGCCTTGGCTAATTTGTTTGACAACATGTGCATAACATAATCATAAGATTTGCATGCACTTCATGTGAAGAACGTCCTGCGTCTGTGTGCCTGTAGGTGCGTTATGATGATGAGGTGAAGCGGGTGGTGGCAGAGCCTGTAGAGCTTGCACAGGAGTTTCGGAAGTTTGACCTGAACAGCCCATGGGAGGCATTTCCTGCATACAGGGAGCCCAAAGATGCACCCAAACTTGAGCCTGGAGACAAACCTGCAAAGTAACACCCCTTCATCTTCACTCTGTTGTAGAACACCTGACAAACACACACATGCTCCCATTGTTCTTGCTAGAGTATTTATGTAAATAACAGACCATGTTTTGATGACTGTATCTCAGTCCTTTGTTGGGAGAAATCCTAAGTATCTGAATAAAAAGACAATTTAAAAATGTGCTGTTTCCTCATTCATGGCTTGGGATCTTGTTAGGGATAAAGAGCAGAAAAACTATGTAACTGAAAGTATGGGTCTCAAAATCTTACTCAGTGGAATTATGAAGCCAAATATGTACTTGAATGTACTTGAAGTCAGAAAATGTCTATTTTAAACATACTAAAGTGTATATAAAAGTAAATGTTTTAACAAATAAATTTAAAGTATTCTTTGTCAGCTGAATTAGTTCCAACTCAAATTAGCACAGTTATGGTCAGTTTTGTTTCTATTGATATGAATTCGGTTGGATGTTTTATTGAAAACAGCTCTATTGCCTGGCAAGAAAAAAAAAATCCTGACCTTTAAGATTTATAACATGTACATTGAAAGTCTAAATGAAAATGTAAGAATTAAAACATTTTTTCTTTCTTTTTCTACTGACAAAAAGTGCAGGTATTCAGTTTCAATCCTAAACGAGTAAAGTACAGATCCACCGAATAGTACTTTAGTTGTATGCAAAAGTTTGAACACCCCTGGTCAGAATGATGTGTTTTTCTGATTTTCCAAGTGGTACAAAAATGAACTTAAATGAACTGCAGTTTTCTGTAAATTTTAGCACACGATGTCTGTTTATTTGCTGAGTTTAACATAGAAAAAAAACTAATGTACCATAGGTTTTGCTCAAGCTACATTGTTTTTTTTTCAGTGCTAAATTTAGGTAATTGACCGTTATTGTGTGTTACAACGTGCAGAACTGTGATCTCTGTAGAGGATGTTTACATATTTTCACAAGGAGAAAAAACAAAATATGTAATTTGACCATAGTTGCACAAACTGTTGCATACAACTGTGAGAACAGAAAAGAAGTACCGTTACTCAAGTATTTTCCATGCCTGCCTAATAGTTTCTGCAGCTGTGACAAACCCCATAATGCTAATCTGCAATAAAACTACTTTAGAAAAAGGATAGAGCTCTTTGTCCATTGTCTGGTATTTTCTTATGTTTGTGGTCGGTTTATAACTCGACAGATGTGTATCTCAAACAAATAACCATTGCAGTTTACATACCATAGAATCAGAATCAGGCACATTTAATTGCCCGGCATGTCAAGCATTGTACAAGTAATCTGTTGATCATGACAGCCAGCATGGACGGATACAAAATGTGTGCAAACAGTGCAAAGACATTCATTCATTCATTCAGACATAACCAGTTAATGCTTAAAACAGAAAGAATTGCTGGGTGACACTCTATTTCCAGTAGTGCAAATAAAGAAATGCAGCTCATTCAAAATTTCACTGACATGAAATACATCCTGTACCATGCGGGGATTGGAAGGTACAAAAGTACTATTATTTTGAATGACTTGTCTGCAGGGTAACTGTTTTGTGATGGCTTTTAACAGTAATTAGCACAGAAAAGGCCCTGTAGTGAATAAATAAATCTATATAAATTGGTTGTAGCAGCATGTAACTTAAAAACACAGACCAAATCACAACTGTGGAGATTTTCAGGTGAGGGTGCAGTGAACAAGATTAAGCCTAAAAAGCCTAAGGATAGTGAAGAAGACTGAGAATAGTACAAGAAGCAGCATGTAATTGTGTATAATTTAATTTGCAAATTATCAAAGTTAGCGATTAAGACTGTGACAATGAGACGTATAAGAGGAGAAGGGTGAGTTCGAGGCAGTGGTTGAGAAGCTGGTCTCCTGTGGAGGTGACGCGTGGGTCGCGTTGGCCTTGAACTGTCTCTGTGATGGACAAGGACAAGTACACGGCCCTGATGGAGGGAGCTGGCAGCTAATGACCCTTTCAGAAACCTGGGCTTGAAGAGATTGGAAACAGCGATGGAGATAGTGAGGACACTCAATAATGGCAGAGCAGAAATGGGTCAGGATGCACTTAGAAACCTTGAGCTTCCTGAGCAAACAGTAAAAGAACTGACTGTGCTGAGCTTTAATTGTAAGTGTGGACATGTTACTGTCCTACTTAGGGATGTTGCTGTTGGTAAGCCCCAAGAACTTGTGTAGGTATCCACACATGTCCAGCAGGTGGCAACATTACTGAAAGTCAGAAGCTCAAAGCTATGTTCCTTAGACCAGGAGTCTTTGCTAACTGCATGCTACCATACTAAACAGTATGTCAAAAATAATCCAATCATTAGTGTAGTATGTGTAGTATAGTAGAATGTGGTTTTGGATGCAGCTCTGGTCTAAGGTACGTGGCACGGTTTGATGAATTCCTCGCTCAGAAACACCTAATTCAGTTTATGTGTAAATTGCCAGGTGTGGTGGGACCAGAGTTAGACCCCTGCCTTTGGTTTTTAAAGCCAGCCTGCTGCCCTGCACTGTTTCATCTATCTGCGTAAGACAGAACACCAACCATAGTGAATCTCATGAACATATTAAAAAAATAAAAAAAGTGAGCACAGCCAACTTACAGAGCCCAAATGTGACATAACCAACCAATAACATACCGACATGAAAAAACGAATGCAGCCATAAGCATCATTAACATACATTAACATAGGCCAATCAAACACAATCATAACAAGCCAGCCTCATAAAGCTATATTTTGGTGAAAATTCTAATTTATACAACTTTCCTCTTCCTCTACAAAACTAATTTAAAAAGTGATGACTTAGCAGTGAAGTATTAGCATTGTGTAAACTGCGAGAAGAGTCACCTCAAACGATGTAGAGTTGTTAAGTAATCTCCAGTAGACTTTCATATGTGGTTTCTGACACTGACATTCTTTTACCGTTAAAAACAAAAGTACTTTGATTAGCTAAAAACAGTAGTAGCAACCATTTGAGGCCTGTATTTTGTCTGTTCCTGTAGGTAACAGTGTGTCACACAGTGTCAGAAAGAACATAAGCAAGTTTGACAAGAACAACTCCATGTGCCCTGAGGACAAAAGGATAGAGGGCCACTGCTGGCCCATGGACGGCAAAGAACGGCCCACTGGCTTTTTTTCCAGGCAGCCCACTGGTGTTTAAGCAGTGTTAGACAGAATGACACTTATCATCACTAGTTTTCCACTCACAGTCCAACTGACTTACTTTCTCCTTCATTTCTTTCCTACCCTTATCATTCGTAAATTAGTTTGGAAAATATCGTAAATACAACTGCAACCAATCTGTCAGCAACAACATTTTCAACAAAATCATTTTATATTAGACCTAGTCTGTCAATTGTTTGTTATATTATATTATATTATATTATATTATGTTATATTGTAATATTTTCCAAAACTGTAAAAAAAACACACACAGGACATCTTAAAGCTATGAAACAACTTCATAGCTTTTTTTAAGTTGACCGATTGATTTAAAATTGAGTTTTCTTTTTTACGGTGAACTGTGTGATGTAGACGTGCAGTTGGCGTGATGCTACATTAACTTTCTAACTCTAACTAAGTGCAAAATCTGACTTGGAGTGAAAGGAGAACTGGGTAAATTAGATTTTTCACTAAAATATTTCTAGATACCAAAGACCAGTCCAACTTAACCATCGCCAAACTTCATAAAAATAAATAGAAGTTTATGTGCAAGTGAATGCAAACACCTAATGCATCATAGGTTACTTAGTGTCTAAATCTCAAATATGAATGGAATTAGACTATGTACAACATATACACTATATTGCCGAAAGTATTCGCTCGTCTGCCTTCACACGCATATGAACTTGAGTGACATCCCATTCTTAATCCATAGGGTTTAATATGATCTTGGCCCACCCTTTGCAGCTATAACAGCTTCAACTCTACTGGGAAGGCTTTCCACAAGGTTTTAGAGGTGTGTTAATGGGAATTTGTGACCGTTCTTCCAGAAGCGCATTTGTGAGGTCAGACACTGATGTTGGACGAGAAGGCCTGGCTTGCAGTCTTTACTCTAATTCATCCTACATGAAGTTTGGAGGTCTGTACCGATTGACTCTGCAGAAAGTTGGCGACCTCTGCACACTATGCGCCTCAGCATCCGCTGACCCCGCTCTGTCATTTTACGTGGCTGACCACTTTGTGGCTGAGTTGCTGTCATTCCCAATCGCTTCCACTTTGTTAAGGTACCACTGACAGTTGACTGTGGAATATTTAGTAGCGAGGAAATTTCACGACTGGACTTGTTGCACAGGTGGCATCCTATCACAGTACCACGCTGGAATTCACTGAGCTCCTGAGAGCGACCCATTCTTTCACTAATGTTTATAGAAGCAGTCTGCAGGCCTAGGTGCTTGGTTTTATACACCTGTGGCCATGGAAGTGATTGGAACACCTGGATTCAATGATTTGGATGGTGAGTGAATAGTTTTGGCAATATAATGTATCTTAGGTGACATAATATATATATACAGAAAAAGCGGGCTTTTTTTTGCTTGTGGACGGCATCCTTTTGCATCCTGCCCCCCAGTTGACCCCTACACATACAACAATAACTGAACCAACTCTTACCTTGAAACTTAAAACTTACCTCAATCTTACAAAGATAGAAGAGAGGCAGGAGGCTGTGTACAAAATCCTACTTCATGAGTGTGTTGAGATGCAAGTTTTTGTGCACACATCATGACCTCTCCCCTGTAGACTGTAGATGAGATGGTTGTGTCATCCACAAATGTCAGCAGCCTGACTGATGGTGTACAAGGCTGGGGTGCTTATAGAAAGGGGTTCTGACAGCTGGGTCCCAGCCGCACATGGTGCCTCCTATTTGTAGGAAATCAGAGAGCCACTGACGGGATGGGGAGGTTTCACAAGTTTAGAGAACCTAATGTAGTAGAGTTGTACTATGTTACAAGAGAATCTAAAGTCCACAAACAGTCCAGATAAAGACACAAATTGACTCCATCCTTGACTGAGCAATATTTGCTGTGGGCAAATTGTAAAGATCTAGCAGCTTGTGAACATCTTCAGCTCTGACAAGTGGAATCAGCCAATCACAGTTTGGTTTTCAGTTGGTGGCACTAATTTCATGAAAAAGTCATTCTAGGCCTTCTGGAAGTGCTATATGCATCACTGATTGTGATTAGTGATGGCATCCTAACCAATGGGTTTCAGTCAGTTGTTGGAAAAATGGAAAGCATTGGCAGCTTTATGTCAGACTGTTCAATGAAAAAGTCACAGTAAAACTGCCAAATACAAGGTACATATTGTTGCTGTTAAAAAAAAAACACCCCCCTCAAAAAAAACAAAAAAACATGTATTTCCATTTTTTCAGCAGCTGTCCTTTACATTGTGTCAAAATTTCATGGTGAATGGACCAATAGAAATGGTACAAAAGTATAAGAAAAAAGTCTCATTACATTAACCTGTGTCAGAATTGAAGACCATTTTTTCCTTCTCCTCTTTTTTGTGGACAGCGACGATGTACTGTAAAATCTGCTGCAAGTTTCAAATTGCTTTAAATGTCTATGTTTAATATATTGCATCAAAAATGTTCATGTGCACCAGTGTTAGCTTAGTGCTAGCATACTATGAGAAAATTAGCAATATCAGTTTTTCGGTTGGTTTTTTTTTTTGGAGTTTTGATATTTAAGGCCTAAACTGAAGGCCTAGCTCTAATAGTCATGATTTGCAACTGACAGTGTCCATACAGACTGACCCATCCGTACACACATCTATTCTGTCATACTAAGCTATCATTTACTTTCCTACACTGAGTCAGCAGTCCAATGGAGTTAGTAAGTTTAGGCAATGTCAGTTTTTGCCTGTTTGTGGGGCAAGCGTGAACATTGTGTGATCAGATTTGGTAAAGGTGGATGATAGACAATAAGAATCAAATTCTCCTTCAGTGATGGTATAGAAGATCTAAGGTTTCCTGCTCACAATTGGGACAGCTGATCAGCTGGTCATAGTTTTGGTAGATCATTGTTTATGTTACTATGAGCGCATTTACTTAATAATCTAATCATTATTAGGTTCCGTCAGTTATCTGATTCTTCAAGTGGTCATGTAAACAGCATACTCTGATTTCTTAGATCGCATTAAGGTCAAGAAATACGATTAAGGAACCGAGAGAGCTGGATTTTAGCTCAGTAATCAGACTTTTCACGCATGTGAACCATTACTCTGATTTCTTTCGTTTTTCTCATGTGCAAAAACAGCGTTGTCCCGAAAAGAGCAAGCAGAGTTTAACACCGCACCCGCGAGATGGCAACAAAATATTTTTTGGAGCGATGCTAAAACCAAATACATGCTTTACAAAATGAAGAACTGAAATATTCTTCATCTTCAAGATGATGCATATTTATATTTTCTGCTGAAGTGACTCAAAGCCACAGCATTACAACATTACATTTTAGTTTTGCATTATGTTTGCATCACATCTCCTTCTGTTAGTTTATTGGCTGGTGTCAAAGCAGAAATCTGATTAGTGCCTGACATGGAGTTTCCCATTATCTGATTACTCAAGTGCATGTTAATGTGTTGAGCTTGTTACTGACAAAATCTGATTTTCTGTAGTTATTGCATTATTAAGTTCATCTAAATGCACTTAATGATTAAAATTCCCCATCTAAAAGATTACAATAACTGAGAAATTGTTGTCAATTTCATGAATATGATAGGCCACCATCCTCTGGGCATATCCAGTCTTAACTTGGGAAGATATGTACACGCCAGCAAGAATCACTGAATGAAATTCTCTGGCAAACAGACTTAACATGTGTTAAGGGTATGGCTGGGAGTCAATCCCAAAAAGAATTGATTGCTCAATTCCAGTCGCTCGGGAATTGATAGTCAACTCCAAAGCTTTGGACTCGATTCCACACAGTGACACTCAGGTCCCAGATTGCTGACTAGCTAACAAGCTGTTACATTTACTTACATAAATAAATGAGAGTGCGCAGGCTTGCAAGCTGTGTGGAGCAGAAGGACACTTATTCAGACTGCACTGGACATTAAAAACAGGAATAAACTTTAACCTAATCCATTATGGACGAAGATAAATTTGACATTACAGCCTCTAACACAACTTATTGCCAATATTTTGGTTCAGTCATTTTTCTTTACACTTAATGCTGCTTAAAATGAACTGCCTCCATTGCTGACTGGATGCGAGTCATATATCCAGTAGTACAGCCAACATTTATGTTTACAGGCATTGTGAGTGGGTCTATAGCCCTCCAGCTAGAAAGAAGAATGAAAGAAAGCATGAGACTGTTTACATTCAGTTTTTTTTATTCATTTTGCTTTGAGCTTTGGTGTAGGTCACAAAAGCGTCCACTAAACACTGCAAACACTGTACGTAATCTCCAGGAGCCAGAGCTCAGACTGCACAAACAGAAAAATGCTTGCCCGTGATTTTTATTTGCAACCTACTCAAAACATTTCTGTTCATGACCATACATTACAATACAAATAACAATGACCAGTCACAATAAAAACGTGAACATTCCTTTCATTAGAAATGAATAAAAAACGGACAAATTACGTATTTTACAGTATCAAGTTGTGCACATGTAGCATGTAATGTTTTTTTTTTACTTTTTTTAACTGCAGCATGCACAAGTAAATTCAAACTTGTGAATTTATTTTTTTAAATAAACTGCCTCTGTTTATACGAGGATGACTAATGAATTGATCCTTTGCCAAATAAAGGATGCCATTTGTATAAAGACTTCCACAGAAAACTGGTGTCCCAGAAATATCTATTTTCTTATTTTTTTTTTAAACCTTTTAAAGTTTTGTGACACCCAAAAATGGGCACAGTGTCCTAGTAAGTGCAAAGAAAGTCTTAGCAAAACTCCGAAAACAACAGTGCTCCAGAGATCAACAGTATTAGCATACACATGCAAATTGTTCGTGCAAAATAAATAAATACATAAATGAAAGGACTGAGAGCAAAATCTTTAAGGAGTGGACTAAAGTTGCATGCAGTTTTCCCACTTTTGATTTGTGCACACATTAGAATCTCTGCCTTGCTTGAAGTGCTCTGCACTTTTTTTGCTACTTTGTTAATTTTTTTTTTTATCATTTTTGACATTTTGTTTTTAACTACAAATGGACAATGGGTACAGTCAAGGCCTGAAGATTTGATCCATGAACTCGTACCTCTACATGTCTTCTATTTTGTTAGAAATACTAACACAATGTTTTTATTCCTGCCGATTATAGAAGGAAACGAGGCTTTTAATGCACAGGTCTCATTGAGGACTACATGTAACCACTTTTGCTCAAAATGTCGTTCTTTTTTGGTAATATTTTATGTCATTATGCTTTTGTGCTTACAGTATATCTTCTTCACCCCCCAAAAAGAGAGACCGAGCTGGAGAAATTGCAGGAATGCAAAGTCTGAAAAGCACAGAACAGGACCAAAAGGTCACAACCTCAGGTCTCCCTGCATGAGTTCACAAGAGCGAGCAAAGGGAAAGGGTTTACTTGGATATGACCCACAACCAACCAAACGCTTTCCCTTCCTTAGCCCTGCCTGCAGACACGGACAAACGTAGACCAGTGCCGCGGTTCAACCTACAGCACCTTATCATGCTTCTGCTGCTGAGGGAGGTTGTGCGGGAGCTCTGGATACACAAGGAATCCGGTAAAGGTGATGTACTTGGCGTGGTTACTGTAGGCTCCAAATCCATCTCTTTGGTGGCTGTAGAGCCACACCGTGTCTCCTTTCCTCAGCGACAGCATCAGGCTCTGACTCTGCAAGGCCTTCTCTGTGTCACTATCATCATAGATCATGGCCTGCACTTCCAGATGGTTCTTCATGAGCTTCACTGAAAGGGTCTTGTGGGGCAGCTTACCAGCGTTGAATGAAAAGTAGTAGGCTCCAGGCACACGACACATGAACACACCCGAACTCATGTTAAAGTCATATCCTATGTTGACGAATTCGGTGTCAAATATTATGGGCTTGTGCTCTGGGTAACCTTTGTCGACCCCCACAATGCTCTGAGTGCGACCTACTGAGAAAGCAGACCTCTGGTCATCGTCCTCTTCAATGTCTCTCCTTTCTTCTTTGACTTCTTTGTCGTCTACCTGCTCTGGTGTCTGGTCAGAAGTTACCGGGACCTGCTCTTTCCGGGCGGGCTCCTGGAAGCCGTAGACGTCTGGGTAGATCAGGTACCCGTTAAAGGTAGTGTAGTGGCCTGTGTTGCTGTAGATGGCGTAACGAGGGTCACCGTGGAGACGGAGCCAAACGGTGTCCCCAAAGTCGAGCTGAAGCATAGCACTCTGGCTCTGGACCTTGCGTTCCTCGCCACCATTCTCGTCGTACACGATGGCCTGCACCTCATTGCGGTTCTTCATCAGCATCACAGACAGGTCCCGGCGCGGGAACTTGCCCACTGTAAAGGAGAAGTAGTAGGCCCCGGGGATCCGGCAGCGGAACAGGCCTGTTTTCGGCTCAAAGTCGCCGCCGATGTTCACGTACGTCTTGTCGAAAGTGACTACCATCTTGGGCCCACCTTCCATGCTGCTGGTGCGGGCGACAGAGAAGGCAGACCGCAGCTGCGCCGCGTCGGACAAGCGCGCAAAAGCCCAGGTGGCCGTCACGTGGCACAACATGCATAACAGCAAGGGCCTGGCACCTGGCAGCATCGTTCCTGTTGAGAGAAGAGAGAAACATCAGGGTTAGAAACAGAAATAAATAATGAATTATTTTTTTAAAGGTTTTTTATTCATTAAAGGAGTGGAATGAATAAATTAATGGCTAGCATGTGGGGAATATGAATAAAGTGAAATAAATGTTTAAAATTTGTATGAGGTAGCTGTTTTATTTGGAATAGGTTCAACTTCAGAAAATTATGATTCAGTTCAGTAAGTTTTTAAAGGAAACTTCTGACTATGAAATATGATAATACAGTACAATTCCTTACCTCAATCTTGTTGCAAACAACTTATAACATTTTGCCGAAATGCTTTAAATTCCTTTGTTTTATATTAAAATGAGTAATAAGCCATTTACATCAGAAATTCTAATTTATTTTTAAATTCTAAATTAATTTGTAATAATATATAGTATTCTCTGTCTATATATATTTATATATAGTATTCTCTGGTTTCTGTTACATTGTCCTGTGTGGGAATGGGTTGAAAGGGGTTTTGTTGGTCATTTTCCAAAATAATCACAAGTCTCACTCCTTATAAAAACTTTATATTTATTCAATACATAATAATTGTCATGAACTTTCAGCCTATGTAATTATGATACTTTGGATTTTTTTTCTCCTAATGCTGAAAAATGAATGACTTGAATGTACTTGATGGCCATGTGGTCTCGAAATGAAATAAATGAGGCATGGTCTCTGACTTTTGCACAATACTGTATATCAGCAGCAGCATCAACCGATATGTACATGAAAAATATTGGATATTGGCATCGATACAGAATTGTTATGTTAGAAATCCAGATGTTCATTAATGATGGGTCATAACACGCATACAGTGTGAGCTTTTTTCTTACATAGCACAGTATTGTTCAGAGGCTGATCAAAAGGTGCCCTTAAAAAGTTTTATGTCTTAATTATGAGGCATTCAGAGTGGATTCTGCAGACAATTTCCATTTGACCTCATTGCAAATGAAGTCTGTTTAATTTCACTATGAAGTTTCTTTAGGTGAACTGGGTCTTTGAAAGAGGAAAAAAAACAAGCTAGAAAACCAAAAAAGAGCAGCCTGTCTGTCTGTTCTACAGACCTTTCTCATCTATTGTATTGCTTCTCAATCCCACACCTGGAGACCCCCTGGGCTTTGTGTTGTCCTTGCTCTAACTCACCTAATCCCGCTAATTATCCAGCTTTTCATTAACTGAATCAGGTGTTAGGTCAGGAATAAACATTTTCAGTCACTCAATGGTGATGTCTTGCAATAATCTTATCTAGACATTCAGTTTAAGTTAATATAGCTGACACTCTTAGGTCAGAGAATACAGGCTTGCTGAAGAGATAGACTGGATTCTTTTCTCTCATTAATAATAATCATTATGCATGCAAGTGCCAGCAGGGGGTGAGATCAAAACGGAATATATTGCTGCCTTTGGTGCCTGTAGTACGATGAGAAGACTAATAACAGGCTCAGCCCCCCTCCCTCGCCTGCAGAGAGCAACTTAATGAGACACACTGTGGCTCAGAACAACGCAGGGTAACCGAAGCTGACTCAACACCGCTGCATGATTTCACAGCCCCGACTATTTTTGCCCAGCTTTGTTTTCCCAGGTCTTCACCATTGCTTACTCACATGAATGCAGTACACAAATCATCTGTTTGTGTGACAAAATATCCATTACAGGGTGAGGAGGGTGCATAGCAGGGTAACATCTGACCCAGTGGAGAAAATTACTGGCAGCATTTGACCTAATAGAGAAAATCTGAGAACTGAGTTTCAGTTCTTTCAGTACTTTGGTGGAAAAAACAACCATAGTGTAATGAATTGAACTGCAGTTAGATGCTCAAAGAGGTTCATGTATATAGTGGAAGTTTACACACCCATAGATCTTGTCACGGTCAGAACAAAACCTTTTATTACCAAGAAAATAATTTTACAGGAGAAGGAACTCTTAGTAGAAGAAACTCTTAGCTTTCAATGTAAGATATGAGAATATTTAAGTCATTTTAGATCATTGGTCCAATCACAGGCACAGTGGACAGTGTTAATGGCAGCTGGCATTTTCAAATTACATAAAAACAGCAAGAATGGAGATACAATGAAGCTTTTGTTTCAACAGTGGTGATGTACATCAAGACTTCACAGAAGCCTTACTACTGTAGAAACAATGATTGTTTTGATTTCATTGTGAAAATGTGGAGCCCCTAAATGCCATTGCAAAAAAAATAGAAAATAAAAAAAATGCAATGGCACTGCATTCCCTTACAAAAATTTTGCATCCCTTGCAAAATCAACTGCATTATCATTGGAACACAAAATCATTGCAAGAGAATGCAAAACGTTTGTGAGAGAATACAACATGTTTGCAAGGGAAGAATGTAATTACTTTTTTTTTTTTAAAACCACAGCCCCTTAGGGGCCCCATTTAAGAGAGCTTCATAGTAGATTATACACAGGTAGAGGGTGAACAATTCGCTTCAATTAAAGTCTACCTGATATCGAAACTGACCTTTTTTATTTACCTTGTTAGTTCATGTCCCTGGTCATATTAAGCAGGATTCATATCATTAAAAAGACAAAAGGCTGTGTTGGCAGCCCCTAAAGCATCTCCTGAATTTTGATTATGTCACCAGGCACCAGCAAGCCCAGCTCCATAGCCCATAATCTCCTTCCATTTTAGTGCAAATAAATGTCAGGATCTTCTAAAATCTTGCTCTGAAATCACCAAATGTATCTTCAGACTGCTGCAGTTATGCTCACTTTCACTAATATACAGCACTGTGCAAAAATCAGAGACAATACTTCTTTTATTTAATTTCCACAATGGCCATGGCAAGTTATTAATTCTTTCTGGGACACTTGCTTTCAGTTTTTAAAGAAATCTGCAAACTTCCAAAGTTCAGCCTTACAAGCTGGTTGCATTTTCTGTTTCTCTCAATTCAAGTAATCCCAAACCTTTTCAATGATGTTGAGATCTAGACTCTGGGGTGGACAGTCCAGTTCTGAGAACACCAGCAGCTTCTCTTTTTCTTTTCTCAGTAACAACTTCTTGACAGCTACACATCCTTTCAGACTCATAGCATTGAGTTGTCTTCTCATAGTGGATGAACAGAAACACCCGTGGATTGTTTCAGATCTGAAGCAAGAGTGGAGCCTGAGTTTCTCCTTATTTATATATATATATCATAAAACAGTACCTCACAGTAGTCTAACCTATCACAGAAGCCATGAACATATCCTCTGGGGTCTGTTGTGAAAGAGCGGTCCATAAACGATTACACAAAACAAGGGGTTGAGTGATCATTTTCTCGCCACTTAAATTTGCACATGTAAGCCGCACCTGAGCCTATGCCGAAGTGGGCAGATGTTCTGATCAGATGAACGTTTAGCATCCCCACAGCTCTGACTACTCACTCGGCCGTGAGATAATATGAAGAGCCGCTTCCAGCCAGTGCGGAGAGGCCAAGAATCTCTCCGGCACTTACCGTGCAAATATGAATAATAATGGAATGCAGGTTTTCTCTTAATGAGATCTCTCGAGACTCGAGAAAAAGCCGAATTTATATTTTGCTGATTTCAAAGAGAAAAGAACAGACTAAATATAGGGAATGGCTCTCTGCCTCTGTTACAGCCATGATTTCAGGTCCATGTTCAATATAAATTTCTATAAAATGAACAAAACACTTGTAACTGAACAATGTAGAATGTGGAGGAATTGATGCCTATATACAGATATATGTATATACATACATCATATATATATGACAATATAAGCTCTAATGATGCAGCGGCTTTCATATCTCATTATCTCTATTATTTTTCAGGTGGTGTGGATCCAATCCACTTAGAGAAATAGAGAAAATGCCAGTTAAACAAAAGGACACATCGATGCATCTCTGTGCTGTTGTCTGATAGGCTAATCTATTTTTATCGGAGCTCAGCTTTCATCTCCCAAAATGTGAACCCAGCTGTATGTCCAGGCCTGTGCTGAAAAACAAAGCGCAGAATGAAAGGAGACAGAAAGAAGAGCATGGAGACAATGAGAGAACAGTTGCAGAGGAAAATCAAAGAGGACCATTTCCACCTGGGCTGGATTTGATGAGAATCTGTATTGTAAAAATCAATAGAGGCAGAAATAACTCTGCAGCTGGGAGAAGCCAGTTCTTTCGAAAGCTTTTCAAACAAAAATGTGAGGCCAAGAAATGGGATCATGATGATGATGAAGAAGATGATGATACCAATCCTTTGATCTGTACAAGTTTTATAAAAGAAAAGTGAGAAATAGTGAGCTGAAAAATGGAGCACGTCATGATTGGTGATTTAAAGTAAAGACACCGGTGTCCTCTGCAACAAGGACAGATGAGGAATATTGCTTCCACTTACTTTCAGATAGCAATTTAGAATTTATATATTAAATTTATGCGCACTAGACATTTCAAATGATGCATATTTTATAAGCATGTGATAGATTGGGTGTGTTTTTGGTTGTGTAAATGAGCTAATGTTTCAATTAACTACAACAACATAGTCTGGCTTGGTAGCATAGAATCTGGAAACCCAACATTATTTAGCGAATCTAAACAAAGATTGCTACAATTTTTTATCAGGTTCAATGGGAATTTTGCCAGTGTTCCATAAACTTGTTCAACCTCACAGCACAAAACAAAAAAAAATTACATAGAATTCGTGGGTGGCACATGGACAGGTATATTACAGATTGTATGCAAAAGTTTGGGCGCCACTGGTCGAATTATATGTTTTGCTGATTTTCCAAGTGAAAATGAGTACACATCCTCTATAGAGAACACACATCTGCACATTTAAGGATAGCTTCACATGGTCAAATGTCATGCAACTAGTTGCATATTGTGAATTGCACGCAACACATTAAATTCTTCACCACCAAGCCAATTTAGCAGCTCAAATTTTATGACATTATGTATCGTTCTCGCTACACCCACAAGTACTTTTATCATTTTCATATTTTTTTTCCATCTATATATGTATCTGTCTTTTCCACAAAATTTATATGCATGCAACTGTTGTGGCTGAGTTTCACATGAGTTGCAGGATGCTTTGCATGTTTCATCTCAAGTGCAGTTTCATGTAGGTTTCAAGCAACTAAAGTAGCCTGAAAATTTCATAGTGCAAAGCCTGCCTTAATGCACAGTTATTGTTTATTTGCTGAATTTTTCATTTTGGAAAAAATAATAACAAAACAGAAAATGTGGCCTGTGCAAAAGTTATGGCACATTATTATGGTTCATGTTTTTGTTCCCAATACGTTAAACAGCATATGAACAGAAATTGTGCACTAAAAATGCAAAAAAAAAACCCTCTTTAAGTCTGTTTCCTAGAGGATGTATTAACATATTTTCTCTTAGAAAATCAACAAAAGGTCATTTCACCAGGGGTGTTTAAACTTTTGCATACGACTTTACACTGCCTTTAACAGCGGCATAGTTACAGCTCATGTACAGCTCAAGAAGACACAATTAATCTCTGGTCCTCTTGGAGCAAGGTCACTGTCTTTGCCAAACTAATAGAAAGAGCAAATAAATAAATAAAGAAATGGATAAAGTCCCATGTGTGCTCACCAATGGAACCATCATATTTTTCTCTTCACAGCACACAGCGATGAATCCTTTGAGAGCCTGGACTGCTGTCTGCTTGCCTTTCCACTCGAGTAACAACCAAGAAGGACTAACTGAATAATAAAATACCACAAATCCACACATTCCAGACCCTCTGGGAAAGCTTCCTGTGGACGGATGAAGCTTAGAGTAGCCTGAATTACTCTGATAATGGTGACTACACTCTTAAAAACAAAAAGGGCTCTCTGGAGTGATGCCTCTTTGGAGCGCTTTTCTAAAGAATCTTTCAGTGGATGGAACCATTGAGATGTATGAATGTGAAGAACTTCATGTTGGACTTATGGACCTCCATAATGTAAAGGTTCTAAATAAAGGTTTCTCTTAGAATTGTACAATTATGTGCAAATGTCAGTCTCCAGTTAAAATGACTATTAAGTACAACTTAATCATTTTCAGTGTCGTCTATTTAACAGAAAATTACACAAAAACATCAGTATTTAATTAATCCACTCTTAACTTTTTGCTCTCTACTGCTGCTTTAATTCTTCCATCCATCCAGTCTTAAACCCACAGTTGAGTTGCAGCTGTGTCCTCCCAACACAAGCTCTTCCCAAAAGAGTCGGTGACATTATGTTCACCTTCAACATACACACAAGCAGCTACCCAAACACACCTTAGCTGCCTTAAAAAACTGTATGTGCATCAAAAATGACTAAACAAGATATTTCTGAAGTGTAAGATAATCCACTTGCATAAGAAAGGAGAAAGTCAAATAAAAAGAAGTGAAAAAACAGGAGTTTCCAAAACTGGATCTCTAAAAACAATCGTGCAAGACCTGGTAGAACACCAAAGCTGTCCCCATCAGATAAACAGCACGTAAAACTTTCATCTTTGAGAGAGAGGAGAAAATCAAGCTACATTCTTGCTTCAGATCTGAAAAAATCCACAGGTGTTTCTGTTCATCCTTCCACTGTGAGAAGACAATTCAATTATGAAAGGATGTGCAGCTGTCAAGACTCCATTACTGAGAAAAGTTTTAGAACACCAAAACTAGACATCTGAGATGTGGAGCGAAGTTTTGTAGAATGATCAGTTAAAAGAATTTAAAAGAATGATGACCAACTTTTAAGACTGAACTTTGGAGGAGTGGAAAAATATTGCTGCAGATTTCTGTGAAAAACTGAAAGCAAGTTCACTGAAAAGAATGGAACCTGTAAAAAAGGAGAAGAGTAGACACATTAAATACTGAAATAGTATGATATTAAATTTAGTTATTGAGACTTCTGTTTAATTTTCTATTAAATATGTGTTGTCTACTTTTTTCTTTTATAAACTTCATAACTTTTGACTGGAAATTAAATAAGTGAAAGGAAATAAATGAAAGTCTCTGGCTTTTGCATAATAATGTATGCCCAAGCCAGACACTATTTAAGAATCTAAACTATTTAAGAATCTTTAATTTACAGTTTAACAATGTATGACAACCTAAGTGTTTTTAATTGTAACTAAGCTTTGACCAAATTTAACCAAATTTGTAGATAACTGTTATCATATTTTAAAGGTGTTCTCCTGGGGTACTGATATTTATACTTGATTACTAAAACTGCTTAGTAGAAGTAGAACTATTTAGTAAAAGAGAACTAAAATGAACTGAAGCATATTTAAAAAGCCATTGCTTTAAAACATACTTCTGTAATACACTTAAGTCGATTGCAATTAAATTTAGTCTTGTTTAAGTATGCTTCAGTATGTTAAGAAATACATGTTTTTTCAAGCATAATAAGGTATCATTTTAAATGTTTCTTCAAAACATGTTGCTTTAAAAATACACTTTTTTAAAAAACACAAATATTTTAGGCATATTTCCATTAAATACATGAGAAAATATGTACTTTTAGTACTTTCTATATAGTTAAAGTATGCGATTAACGTGCTTAAGTATGTTTCTTTTTTTGCCAGGGTTAGGCTTAATCACTGTCCAGCAAACTCGGCACCAAGCTTTAACATCTTTTGTTTAGTGCTATGTGCTTATTTATGCAATGCGTGTATCCGCTCTGGGTTTCAGATAATGCTGTTATGAGACTAAAGCCGCAGTGCGTGTTTTAACGATGTCTGAGGACGTGTCAGCGGCTCTATTTCAGAGCATTAGAGCTTAGGATGTTAATGCGTTAACATGCATTAACATGTGGAGCTACAGATAAGCACCCTTCAGTGTTAAAATAACACGGCTATGAAATTGTCCCTAAGGCACGACAGCTTGTTTCATTACCCATATCAATGGAGAGCACGATTTCCCAAATCTCTTTCACATACAATAATACACACAGGCTAACAAAATTCTCCCAACAGAACGATAACAGATGACCAGTAAAAGACACCGACTGCAGCCTTGGCTGAGTGTTTTTGATGCATTATTGATGACCCAACAGGTTCAGCCACTGGCCACAGTCACTGAAGGGCCACGCAGTAGTAACCTCTCAGGCCTACAAATGCCAGGCGTCTGTTAATGGTAATTTCCCCATTGAAAAATAGGGCAAGAATGTGTGTGTGTGACAGAGAGAGAGCTGAGCTGCTGAATCAAAGGTCCGTGGAGTTTCAGTGTGAGCGCTGCACTTTAGAACACGTACTCCAGGGCCCTGTTATCTCTCTTTCTCTCTCTCTCTCTCTCTCTCTCTCTCTAAAGCCCCCCAACTCTCTCTGTCTCTCTTTCTGTCTTGTCTCTCTGTCTTTCTACTCCTGTAACAGCCCTTATTACCACATTCTGCTATGGCTGGTGCCACAGAGCCACTCAGGCACAGTCACACACACTGAGCCTGACAGGCCGAGTCTAAGTAATGGCACAGAAACAGGACAGAATTAGTGAAGGAGAAGAAAGGTAAAAGAGAAAGAGAGAAAAAAACATGATTTGTATGCATACGTGATTTTTTTTTGTATGATGCTTATATATCGTAGCTGTCAGAACAAAACCTTGAATCTCTCTTGTGTTATTTATTTATTGATTGATTGATTGATTGATTCATTCATTCATTCACTCATTTTCATAATTTGAAACTGCCAGCTTCTGTTTATTTGTTTGTCAAACTTTTATGGTGTACGGACCAACAGAAATGGTCCAAAATGACTTTGAATAAAATCTTTTTACATTAACCTACATAAAAAGTTTAAAATGTACAGTTATTTTTTAAAAAATACAACAGCAACAATACACAAGCAGGAGAAATTTATTTACTGTACTGTGCAAAGGTCTTAGGTATATAAGCACCCTATTTATGCCATTTATCTGCACAATACGTTTTTAAGCCATTTGGCATTAGAATGCATACGAATAAACATTAACACAGCCAACGTTTTTTATGAAAGAAAAATTACCATAATTAACTTTTACATTACCATTTTCCAATCTCTGTTTATCCCTCATCCCTTTATTACTGTGCCTTTAAGACTGGCTCTCTGTCTGTTTCCTTTCTTTGCCGAGTTGAACAGCTGCCCATCCTGTGCGTCTGATGCTGTTGCCTCTTCTGCCTTGATCGGGTGCCACTGCTCGCCAGCCTTCTGGACCGGCTTGACCACCATTGAGCTTCATGCTGTACAACGCTGCGCAATCCTCACCCTCAGATGCTGCTGCTGCATAATCATAAACTAATCAATTAACCATTGCCCCACTTGTTTTTCCCGCTTTGTACTATAATACCTCTACTAAAAATGTTTGCTATCCGGTGTCGACCAGAGGAGGATGGGTTTCCCTTCTGAGTCTTGGTTCCTCTCAAGGTTTCTTCCTCCTTCTCTTGGGAGTTCTTCCTTGCCACTGTCGCCACTGGCTTGCTCATGGGGGCTCGGACCTGGGTTTCTTTCTGTAATGCTGTTTTTTTTTCTTTCTGTAAAGCTGCTTTGTGACAACACCTGTTGTAAAAAGCGCTATATAAATAAACTTTGCTTGCTACTGATATGGAAATCGGTTCTGATTGGCTGCCCTGTATTGAGCCTCATTGGCAAAGCACTCAGAGCTGAAGCAACCCTTGTAACTTCGGCATGAATGGCTGGGGCTAAAATGCTACAGACTTGGTTCTCAAGGCATTGAATTCAATGAATTCAACAGTGAATTCAAAATGGTTTGTATATGTGGACTGTATGGACTAGGAGGTGAACTGAGCCATTTTGAAACTTAAATTTTTTTTTTAACATACTAAATCTTAACATACTAAACACTTATCTCAAGAAAGTGAGAAAAATTTGTTTTTTTTGTAATGGGCCCATTGAAATGGGTTGTTTTTGCAACCTAGTTTTCATTAATGGACGGTTTAGATTGGGAAGGAATTGTATGTTTTGAAACTTTAATAATGTTTACATACTACATCAAACTCTTTCATTTAAAAAAGCAAAGAAAATTTGGTTTTCCATGATATGGGTCCTTTAATGGAGTGCTGAATAGCTAAAGTACACTCAATTTAAAATAGCTGCTCACTGCAATATTTTCAGAAGCATTTAGAGTAACAGTAGAAAATCATCCAGAACTGACCATTTCATTGAAATGTACATATTTTGAACATAATTAACTCATAACGTTCTGTTTGTCTGAAAATACACATATTACTAGGAAATATTAAGTGACTATGTACAAATATGATCAACTGGTGAATGTAAATTATATAAGCGTAGAAGAAAAGGCCAACAAAATATTGTTTGCACAAGTGATGTAGGTTTTGAATTTGAATTTCACTAAAAGATTATCTCAAAAGAATCATCTGATATCATAACATTAACACACTGTTTGTCTTATTTTCTTGTAAAAGTCCTCACATCATTATCATGCTTGTGTAACAATGTTTCATTTGTTATGAATGCGGTGAGTGCACTTTCCAAATGTAAAGAAGATTGTGTAGGCTCAGCTATTTGCTTGTAATATGTTTAGATTCTATTACAGTGCTAATAGCAATGGCAGACTATATGGCAGACATTCAATTCATATTCTGCAGCAGCTACACCTACATACAATATAAAACATGTGGAGTGGGGAGCAAAAACAACGGGTGGGGGGTGGGGGAGTAGGTATTGCACATATGAGAAGGGGGTATTGCACATAGCATGCCAGACAAGAAGTAACAAAAAATAGCAAGGCCACGAAACAGTACAGATGGCTGGCAGGATAGAATAAAGTGGAAATGGCAGAGCACCACAGCTGAAGTTGGTGGTACAAACTGAAAATAAAATAGATATCTGGACACTTTCCAGTACAGAGAAAAATAACACAGTATAACATAGCAAGTGCAGAATAACAGTGTAAGATACAATGTAAAGAGAAATGTGGTATTCTAGTATGATACAGTGTAATGCAAAATCGATGTGAAGCAACACATAGCATTTACAAAGAAAACTAGAATTTTTGTTATGTCATGTAATATTATGTAGCATAGCATTGTATCCCTTAGCCTCATCTGGCTATCTAATTCTATTCAGCCATCTGGTGTAAAAAATTAAAACAGTCTCTCCCCACCAAGCATCCACCAAAGCACTTACATCGATCAGGCATAACATTATGACCACCTCCTTGTTTCTACGCTGATTCTCCATTTTATCAGCTCCACTTACTATATAGGTGCACTTTGTAGTTCTACAATTACAGACTGTAGTCCATCTGTTTCTCTGCATACTTTGTTAGCCCCCTTTTACCCTGTTCTTCAGTGGTCAACACCCCCATGGACCCTCACAGAGCAGGTACTATTTGGGTGGTGGATCATTCTAAGCACTGCAGTAACACTGATGTGGTGGTAGTGTGTTAGTGTGTTTTGCGCTGGTACGAGTGGATCAGACACAGCAGTGCTGCTGGAGTTTTTAAACACTGTGTCCACTTACTGTCCACTCTACTACCTTGTTGGTCCACCTTGTAGATGTAAAGTCAGAGACAGCAGCTCATGTGTGTCAGCATAGTTTGTGTTGATCATCCTCTAGTCCTTCATCAGTGGTCACAGGACGCTGCCCACAGGACACACCACCACCACATCAGTGTTACTGCAGTGCTGAGAATGATCCACCACCCAATTAGTACCTGCTCGGTGAGGGTCCATGGGTGTCCTGACCACTGAAGAACAGGGTAAAAGGGTTTAACAAAGTATGCAGAGAAACAGATGGACTACAGTCTGTAATTATAGAACTACAAAGTGCACCTATATAGTAAGTGGAGCTGATAAAATGGACAATGAGCGCAGAAACAAGGAGGTGGTCATAATGTTATGCCTGATCAGTGTAGTCTTTCAAATCTACTTCCACCTTCAAGATACATCAAGAGGAGGTTTTTTTCAAGCCTTTAAATAAGGAAATCTCACTTCAGAGACTATTGTTGCCCTGAAGTAGGAGGCAAGCAGGCATGTTTACAAATTTGAAGTAATGGTTATTTTTTTGACCAGTGTCCCTTTAAGCTCCCTAGAAACTAAAGTCAAAGCAGTTTATAAAATGGTACACAGCTATTTATATAGATTAAGATTTTCTACAGGTTCAGGGATACTAAATGTTAAAATGACCACTGGTAGGACATAAATATGTATAATCAAGAAAAATGGGTACAAATGGGTTAAATTCATTCTGTTCTCTGCAGCACTTGTATTAAACTGTGTTGGTTTTAGAAGCTGCCCCGGTGGGTTCGCCTTGCATGTCCGGGTAATCTGTCATCTGTGACAGGGCTAACGACCCTCAGCGAGGAGACACCGCTGCTGTTATCCTGCTTTTAAAAACACAGCACTGTTCCTGCGGTTAAAGCAGTGTTGAAAATGATCCAGTTAAAATGCAAATTGATGCAATACTGCTGTAAAAACACAACATTGTCACTACTGTCAAAACCATTTTGAAAATACAATACTGTTCTAGTTCATCTTAGAAAGCAGTATGACTTTCAAATGATCTATTCTAATAATCATATACCTGTTAATACCATGACCTGTTTCAGAGTAGATTCCTTAACATGCAGTTTAAGTTGCCTTTTTTAAATTTAGCAGGAAATGCTGGATCAGACATCAGAGGGAATAGAGAATGAATCCAATCCAATCCTGCAAAAGATCTAGCCTGAAATGCCACACTGTAGGGATTGGTAAGTTGATGATATTTATTGTTATTATAATCAATTTCAATACAGGCTTTTCTGATCATATAGTGGACATTGTTCGTACTTATAGAACACAGTCAATACTTACAGAATATTATGCTTTCTTTGTAATGAGAGCATAATTAGACCTGTTTAATTACATTTAGTGCAGTGCAGTATGTGAATAAAAATCACTATATTCATAGGTTTATAGTATTTTTTAAAAATGGCTTTTTTTCTTTGTCCCAAATTATCACACCTTAGAAAACTCAACATTGTGAAAATGTACTGAAGTATTATGGTGAGTAGTATGAAGAATTTTGCCATATTGCCCATCTGCCATGTTATCACAGTAGTCCTGGGCAAAAAATTGAATATCAGAGTATTTCAAAACATTTAAAACTTTTTCTTTTCTGATACTGATAATTATAATATTTAAAAACTAGCAGTATCTATATCAGAAAAGCCAAAGTGATTTTGTTCCATCTGTCACACTAAAACTAAAGCTAAAGACTAAATCACACTGTTGTTGTGTGACACCAACACCAGTATAGATGGCACATTGCTAGGTGCAGTATTTGCAGGTCATGTGACATTGCGACACTTAGCTTTTACTTACAAGCATGCTGATAAATCTGCAGAGCATGTGACACACAATATTAGCATTGGAGGAGACAGGCTGGAGATTAGTGCTGCTGTTGTCTGACATCTAGAGATCTACTACTGCACTGGAGCTTTATTCTGGAGTCAGTGTGGCAAATTAATTAGCAATGGGGTAAAACCATGCTGATGCTATCATCATGGGCCATCAGAGAGTTTCATCAAGAGGCACAGACACATTAATGTCATTCACTCACCGACCCAGCCAACAACACACACAGTCACCCACCAACCCAGCCAACAACACACACAGTCACCCACCAACTCAGTCAACAACACACACAGTCACCCACTACCCAGCCAACAACACACACAGTCACCCCAAGCCTGGATCATCCCATGGGTTTTATGGATGTGTGCCTAGAGGTCCAAGCCACTAGTAGGCCCTCACAAGCAATTATGACAAAATTTAAACAGCTGTTTTGACTTGAGGTGGGAAGATGACTAGCAGCACAGTCTCAACAATCCCAACACTCTCCACTTTGTTCCTAAATGTCAGCTTCATTTTTGCCCACAGTCACTACTTTGACACCGTTCCATTATCCTCCATTACTTCGGTCAAGCTGTCAGGGTAGTTTTTTTACATTAAACTAGCATTCCTATGAATGTACTTTGAAATTTGAAGCTCCAGATATTTGAAATATGTGCCTGGGATGACCCGTAAAAGCGAGACCTGATACTCATCTGGGAGTAGAGGATTCCCATTTTCAAAGGTGAACACAAATAAAAATGTCAGCCTGAGCTGTCTACTTCAAAAGTAAGCATACTTAACAGAATACAAGGCTATCATACTTAACAGAAATATTTATTCAAGGGCTTTGTTTCCAGAACCTGATTTCAGTTTTGTATATCACCAGTCCCAGACTGTGCAGCTTGGTTGGAATATTCAAAAATACTCTTTCAATCAATAAATAAATAAATAAATAAATAATGCATATACATGTGTTTATTGTGGTGAAATGTCCAAGACTGCAGTCAGTATGCTGCTGTCATAGTGATGCAAAGTCCTCATGTAAGATGTTGCGATATCATAAAAAATTAGGTAAACAAATTAAGCTAGGTAGGGCCCACCAGTTATTTGTGCCAAAGGGCCCGTGACAACAGACACAGTCAACCACTAACCCAGCCAACATCACGCGCAGTCACCCATCAACCTAGCCAACAACATATAGTCACCTACTGACCCAGCCAACATCACACGCAGTCACCAACTGATCCAGCCAGCAACATTCAGTCACCAACTGACCCAGCCAACAGCATTCAGTCACCAACTGACCCAGACAACAACACACACAGCCACCATCTGACCAGCCAACATCACATGCAGTCACCCACCAACCTAGCCATCAACACACTGTCACCCACCAACCCAGCCAACAACATGCAGTCACCCACTGACCCAGCCAACACAGTCACCTACCAATCCAGCCAGCAACAAATGCAGTCACCCACCAACCCAGCCAACAACACACAGTCACCAACTGACCCAGCCAACAACACACAGACACCCACCAACCCATCCATCAACATCACAGTCACCCACTGACCAGTCAACATTGCATGCAGTCACCCACCCAACCCAGCCAACAATACAGTCACCCACTGATCCAGCCAACAGCACACAGTTGCCCACTGACCCAGCCAACAGCAGTCACCCACCGACCCGCCATCAACACACAGTCACCCACCAACCCAGCCAACAACATTGCACAGTCACCCACCGACACGCCATTAACACACAGTCACCCACCGACCCAGCCAGGAACAAATGCAGTCACCCACCGACACAGCCAACAACTCACAGTCACCCGCTGACCCGCCATTAACACACAAAGCCACCCACTGACCCGCCAACATCACACGCAGTCACCAACTGACTCAGCCAACAACATTCAGTCACCAACTGACCCAGCCAACAACACACACAGCCACCATCTGACCAGCCAATATCACATGCAGTCACCCACCGACCTAGCCAACATCAAGCGCAGTCACTCACCGACCCAGCAATCAACACAGTCATCCACCGACCCAGCCAATGACAGTCACCCACCAATCCAGCCAGCAACAAATGCAGACACCCACCAACCCAGCCAGCAACAAATGCAGTCACCCACCAACCCAGCTAACAACATGCAGTCACCCACAGACCCAGCCAACACAGTCACCTACCAATCCAGCCAGCAACAAATGCAGTCACCCACCAACCCAGCCAACAACACACAGACACCCACCAACCCATCCATCAACATCACAGTCACCCACTGACCAGTCAACATTGCATGCAGTCACCCACCCAACCCAGCCAACAATACAGTCACCCACCGACCCGCCATCAACACACAGTCACCCACCAACCCAGCCAACAACATTGCACAGTCACCCACCGACACGCCATTAACACACAGTCACCCACCGACCCAGCCAGGAACAAACGCAGTCACCCACCGACACAGCCAACAACTCACAGTCACCCGCTGACCCGCCATTAACACACAAAGCCACCCACTGACCCACCAACATCACACGCAGTCACCAACTGACTCAGCCAACAATATTCAGTCACCAACTGACCCAGCCAACAACACACACAGCCACCATCTGACCAGCCAATATCACATGCAGTCACCCACCGACCTAGCCAATGACAGTCACCCACCAATCCAGCCAGCAACAAATGCAGACACCCACCAATCCAGCCAGCAACAAATGCAGTCACCCACCAACCCAGCCAACACACAGTCACCAACCGACCCAGCCAACAACACACAGACACCCACCAACCCATCCATCAACATCACAGTCACCCACCGACCAGTCAACATCACATACAGTCACCCACCCAACCCAGCCAACAGTAGTCATCCGCCGACCCAGCCAACAACACACAGTCACCCACCGACCTGCCATCAACATCGCACAGTCACCCACCGTCCAGTCAACAACACACGCAGTCACCCACCGACCCAGCCAACAACACACAGTCACCCACCGACCCGCCATCAACATCCCACAGTCACCCACAGACCCAGACAGTAACACTCACTGATCCAGACAACAACACACATTCTCACTCACTGACCCAGAGAACAACATGTCAACTGAAGTATTAATTTGAGAACGCACTAAGACTTTCAGATGATTTACTTTGTTATAATAAACATGGTTATATCTGCATATGTTTCAATATTGGCCTCACTGGGCTCAGCAGTTTAGCCCCGCCAATTCATGCTAAAGTTATAAGAAGTGTTTCAACGTGGAATGAGTCACAAAACAGGGCAACCAGTCAGAACAAAACTCATTCACATGTATCAGTGTCAAAGGCATAGTTTAATTTTAAAGGATAAAGAGAGGCTGGAAAATGGTCATGTAAGACTGAATGACTGTTTTTGGTATATAAATTCTCACATAAGTGGAAAAAGTACACTCTCAAAAATAAAAGGTACTAAACTGTCACTGGGGCAGTATCTCTTTTATCACTGGGGTGGTCTCTTCAAAGGTACATCTTCAGTACTTTAGTGAGAGAACATAATTGTACCATAACCCACAGCAATTATATATATATATATATATATATATATATATATATATATATATATATATATATATATATAGGGGATATAATTGCTGCTATTTATAGTTAATAGAATAACAAATAAAAAAGATAATTTTTCACTTGCAATACATTCATAACCATGTTAATGATGAACATTGAATTAAGATATTTAAAGGGGAATTTCACCGATTTTTCTAAATTTCCTCATAGCTCGGCCATTGAGATGTAAACAAAGTCGCAGAGAAACTTACCGACTCAGATTTATTTACAGAGGTGATGATAGGAACCAGGGGTTGTGATGTCTACAACACAAATATAGCCATTTTGTTTACTATCCAGTGAACTTACACATGTCTTCTTTTTATATGTCTGCTGAAAATGATAAAATAGTGATAAATCTTAAAAAATATTATTTTTTTATGCTGCCTTAGAACACCCTGTATCTGCTTCTCTTCCATGAATTGCTCTAAAAACACGTTTTAGGCCAAAACTTTTTCAAAACCACTATAATACAAGGTGTCAGACATTAGGCAGCATATTCCTAATCAATACATATAATAGCTTTCTGTGATTGAACTTTTAGACACATTAAACTCCGTCTGGTTCCCATCACCACCACTGTGAATAGTTCTGATTCTAGTTTCTCTAGAATGAAACATTTCACATCAAACTACTCTGAATGACTTCGTCCACATTTTAATGATTTAATTATGCAGAAATTTTGAACATTTGGTGGAATTCCCCTTAAAGCTTAAAAAAACACTAGCAGATTACACTCTTTTAATGGAATAACTCTAAATCACTTTAACAGTTGCTCATATTAACACACTGATTCTGCTCTAGCAAGTGATCACAGCGCTCACAGCCTCAGATATCACGCACATCCACCCACACTCACACCCGTCCACTACACGTGGTCATTTTTGCTAGGGTTGAAAAAATGTATGGTGAGAATGTGAACCCATCTGCTTTGTTCTTTGGATCACAGAGAGAGAAAGAAAGCGAGGGAAGAGGGAGAGGGAGGAGGAACAACATGTGAAACAAATCAAATACAGTAATCCTCTTCTGCCTCCGTATCTGCCTCCGTTCACATCCATTGATTTCATGTATGGTTATTACTCAGATTGGCACTGACCAAAGATGGATGGATTTGCACCGCCTTATGAAGGAGATACAATGCAATACAAAGGCACTCATGCATAGAAGTTTTTTTTTATTCGCTGCATAAAACACATTTATTCCTTAGAGAGCTGCCAGTCTCCCGTCCTCTCAGCCTAGAAACACACACACACACACGCACACGCACACACACACGCACACACACATACACCTGTGAGCTGAGCGGAATTCTGCTTGGTGTTTAGGGAAATTTTCCTTCACAATGTTGATCCATATCTATCTGATCGCAATCAGGAGAACAAAGACTGCGGGATTCTCTCTTTCTATGTCACTGTGTCTCTTTCCCCATCTCTCTATCTCTCTCTCTCTCTCTCTGTGGGGGACAGAGCAGATCTAAAGGCAGCAAGCGTGCTTCCCCTGGCTTTGTTAATATCGACCCCACACGTGCAGCGTGTGTGTGTGTGTGTGTGTGTGTGTGTATTCACAACATCAGCAACTAGACACTGCGCTAGTGAAAGAGAGAGAGCTACAGAGAAAGATAGGGAGGGAGGGAGAAAGTGTATATATACACATACAGATAAACTGAGCGAAAAAAGAGAGAGTGATACAGAGAAACCGAGTGAAAGGTAGAGAGAGACTGAGCGAAAATAGAGAGATATGCAAAGACTGAAAGAAAGAAACAGATAAGTACTGAGACTGACACAAATGAGAAAAGGCGAGAGAGGCTGAGAGAACGAGAAAGAGAGAGACAGAGAGACAGAGAGAGAGAAAGAAAGAGAGAGACTGGAAGAAGTGAAAATACAGAGACGCTGAGAAAAGAATAGAGGGCTACTAACAGAAAGAAAGAGAGAGATATGGAGAAAGGAAAAATGAAGAGAAAATGAAATATTGAAAGGAAGAAATGGAGACAGAGAAAGGAAGGGAGAAAGAAACAATCAGACTGAAATAAAGAAAAAGAAAGATACAGTGAGACTGAGAAAAAGGAAGAGAGAGAGATACAGAGTGGCTGATAGAAAGGAAGAGAGAGATACAGAAAGGCTGATAGAAATGAAGGAAGCGATATACAGAGACATATACAGAGAGACTGAGAGAAAGGAAAGAGAGAGATACAGACAGACTAAGAGAAAAGAAAAGAGAGATACAGGGAATCAGAGAAAGAAAGATACAGGGAGATACAGACAGACTGAGACAAAAGAAGAGAGTGAGATAAAGGACGGGAGAAATAGAGAGACTAAGAGAAATAAAAAAGAGTGAGATAAAAGAAGAGGGAGAAAGATACAGAGCTACTGAGAGACTGAAATAAAGGAAGAGAGAGCGAGAGAGAGAGAGAGAGAGAGAGAGAGAGAGAGAGAGAGAGAGAGAGAGATGCAAAGATAAAGAAGAGGCGGAGATTGCAGATAGCAAGCCAACAGATAAACAGGTAAACAGAGGCATCTTCTCATCTCATCTACTTTAAATTCCAATCAGCTTCACAGTTAGAATAAAGAACTAACGCACTAAACACACAAGCTGGTTCAGTGTGTGTGTGTGTGTGTGTGTGTGTGTGTAATTGCTGTGATATTGTAAGCTGATAGGGAAAGATGCACACAAAGCAGAGGGCTGTGATCTACACTGCATCAGATCAGAGAGAGGGAGAGAGAGGGAGAGAGAGAGAGAGAGATGGAGAGATTAAATTCTTACCACTGTCTTGTAGGAGGTTTTGGAAAGTTCCTTCAGTGGGCGTATTGGAGGAGTGTTATTCCTCTTTTTCTCTCCTTTCTCCCTCTTTCCTTCTCCGTGTGGGTCTCAACCTGCTGCTGATGTCTGGCAAGCTGCAGGCATAGCATACACTCGCGCGCGCACACACAGGCACTCACACTCATACACTCATTGGAGGATCTAAGAGCAATCGGGGGCCACGAGCTGATCAGGGGGACTCTGGAGAGGACGAGAGAAAAGAAGCGACCGTTCAGGGCGACACCAGGGGTGTGTGTGCATGTTTAAAGCCTGTGTGCTTAAAGCATTTGTGGCTTCTATCAAGATACAGTGAGGGGAAACAACTATTCAGACATATTCATTCAGACAACTATTCTTGTTTTTTCATTAGTACTTTGTTGCAGAGCTGTTTTTGGCATTTGTGACTCTAGCTTTGTTGATGCTATGGTGGCTTTAAAAAATGGTTAGCCCACCTCTGGCCAAGTGTGTAAAAATGTTATGAACTGGTCTGTATTGTTACATGATGTGCTGTGACCAGAAGGCATAGTCAGAGGTGTAGTCTGAAGTACTGGTTAAACACTGACAAGCTATTAGCAAGAATAGGCTAGTAACATAACAACATAACTGAAACACTTTACCAGGTATATAATTGTTTCTTATTATTATGGCTATTAAGACTTGTTATCTCATAATAACAAGATTGTATCTCAATAATGGCATAGAATCTTATAATAATACAAATGAGAAAGTTTCTCATAATAATGACTTAAAATCCTAAGATAATAATTACTGACTCACTCATATTTAGGAGAAAGTATGTCATAATTATCAGATAAGAAGTCATAATTATGACATGCCAAATCATGACAGTCATTATTTTGAGATGCTAAGTCATAATTATGAGATATAAAGTCATAATTCGGAGATTGAATCTCATTATTATGAGATACGAAGTTGAAATTATGAGATTGCAATTATGAGATTCATAACTATGACATAGTAAGTCATTATTATGAGATACTACACCGGTCAGGCATAACATTATGAGCACCTCCTTGTTTCTACGCTCATTGTCCATTTTATCAGCTCCACTTACTATATAGGTGCACTTTGTAGTTCTACAATTACAGACTGTAGTCCACCTGTTTCTCTGCATACTTTGTTAGCCCCCTTTTACCATGTTCTTCGGAGGTCAGGACCCCCGTGGACCCTCACAGAGCAAGTACTATTTGGGTGGTGGATCATTCTCAGCACTGCAGTAACACTGACACAGTGGTGGTGTGTTAATGTGTGTTGTGCTGGTAGGAGTGGATCAGACACAGCAGTGCTGCTGGAGTTTTTAAACACTGTGTCCACTCTCTGTCCACTCTGTTAGACACTCCCACCTTATGGATGTAAAGTCAGAGACGATAGCTCATCTGCTGCTGCACAGTTTGTGTTGGTCATCCTCTAGTCCTTCATCAGTGGTCACAGAACGTTTTGGTTTAAAGTGGGTGGGACCAGTTTTATGAAGAAAAAAACATCACTTTAGGCTTTGGGAAGTGATTTTTATCATTTTTTTGGCCCAAACTGAAGGCCTAGCTGCAATTATCACAGTTCGCCACTATACTGTCCTATACTGTGGCTCATTCGAAAAGCAGTTCGGGCTGAAACACTCCTTATAACCTCATCGTGAATGAGAGGGATATGAACATACGTTGAATAGGTGGACATATGTAAATGCATTGATTTTGTTACAAATATAAAACATTATAAAATGTTTACATGCTATGTCAAATACTTTCAATTAAAAAAATGAGTAAAATTAAGTATTTCAAAATTTAAGCCCTTCAATTCATAAGCCACATGCACAGTGAGTAACACTGCTGATAAGAATTTGATTTGAATAATCATTCAATGTTTTTCTTTCTTGTGTCAAAATTTCATATCTAATGTTAATGACAGAAAAATGTGCATAATTGCACATTTGGAGCCACATGCGGCTCTTCTGCTGCCCTGTTACGGCTCCACAGCAGAATTAGATTTTTAGGTAAAAATGAAACAATCCTCCTTTGCAGTAAAATTAAGCTCTGCTTATCATTCAAACACAGTTTTAACAGTAAATGGTCTTAAACACTTGAGTTGTATTATGTATAACTGCTAATTTTCCCTTTAACCCTTAACTTTTAACTTTAACCTTTAACTTTCGAGGAAAAGTATCCTGCCGGAGATGCGAGAAAAGCAGCTATAGCTGAGCTGAAGCTTAAAGCAGAGCAAAATAAGTCTGTGTTTTCGTTTATACTAACATATTTTTTAGCCTTTAGTAGCACATCAGCACATACTGAGACATATTTACAACCAAGATGGTAAAATGAACATAAAGTATTGTGGCTCCCAATGTGGCTTGATTTTTTTGAAAGGACAAAATTGCTCTTACTAACATTTGGGTTGCCGACCCCTGGTATATGCAAATCCTGGTGGTGGTCCTCTGCAGGTAAAATTGATAATGCAAAACACAAATTATTTATTTATTACTCATTACAGTCTGTTGAAAGAGCTGTGGGTAAGGCATGGTTAAAAGTGCAGCCTCCCAGTTTTTTTTGCTGTGCTGAGTTTGATGTAGGACTGTAGTAGATTGCAGTGCACACGTGATTTAGTCTTGCCACAACAGTGGCGGCAATTTCACACCTCTGCACATAATCCCAGTCATTATCCCGCACCCCTGAGGAGGAAGACGTTAAAGAGGCCCCCAGAGCCGGAGATGAGTTCACTGCAGTTTATAATTCCAACTGTGTCATTTTATACCGATATCCATCACTTATGTACATCTATCTTTCTCTCTCTCTCTGTATCTGTGAGCTCATGGAGAGAGTCTTGTACGTTCTCTGAATTGTAAATCTTAAGCCTTTGTCTTTTATTGTGGACTGCTAGTGTGATAACTGATGAACTTTCTCTTGGTGGAATGTGTGATGCGGCAGTTTTAGAGATATGCTGGTTTGGTCAGGACAACAGTCAAACGTTTATGCTTTTAACAGATCAGTGAAGTACGTGTGGGACGTGAGAGTGATGGAAATGTATCAGCCTGTGCTGCATTAGTGACACTTATTTTAGCATTACTGAAACAATGAGGTGGAAAAACAGAAAAATATAATAATTATTCATGGAGCTATATTTAAATATTTTTTATTCTTTGTGAAGAATCTTGTCTTTTACTAATAAATTATTATTTCATTTATTTCTATTCTAAAGACAACTATTGTCTTTTATGTTTATTTATGTCATTTATGTTTATTTCCTCTTTAAAGCACTTTTAAAACTTGTTTGAAAATGTAGTATACAAATAAGTATTATTATTATTATTATTATTATTTGCATATAGGCTGAGGAGCAGTAAAGCCTTGGTCAAATTTAGCTCCCCTTCTTTTTTCTCTGTACTTTTTTCTTTCTCTCTTCTTCTCCTTCTTTCTCTTTTCTTGTTCTCTCCCTCTTTTTCCAGCCCTTTCTCTCTTTCTCCCTATCTTTTTCCCCACCTCTCTTTCTCTCTCTGTTTTTTTCTCTCTTTCCATCCCCCTTCTCTCTCCCCATTTCTCTTTCTCTCCCACTCTCTTTCTCTCTCTATTTTTTCTCTTTCTCGCCCTCTCTTTCAATCCCTTTCTCTTTCTCTCTCCCTATCTCTCTCTCTCTCTCTCTCTCCCTACCTCTCTTTTTATTTCTCTCGCTCCCTATCTCTCTTTCTCTTCATCTCTTTCCATCCCTTTTCTCTCTCTATCCCTCTTTCTCTCCACTTATCTCTCTCTTTCCCTCCCTCTCTCTTTTTTCTATTTCTTTCCTCTCTCTCCCTCTCTTTCCATCTCTTTCTCTTTCTCTCTCTCTCTGTATCTCTCTCCCTATCGCTCTCTCTTTCTCTCTCTCTCCCTCCCTATTTCTACAACTGGCACCATATGGTCCAGTTCTTTCTCTTCCTGTTCCCAGCCTTCCCCTTGCTCTGCCCGTTCCGCTCCTGAACAGATGGAGGGCGTCAGCAGGCAAATCTATTCTTATTTCATCCTCACTCTGGCCCTGAATTTTGAAAATCTCTCATCTCATTATCAATACATACATTTTAAATAAATGAAGCAGATCTGGATCACCCTGTTGTGTGGGATTTTAAAACCACTGTTGAAAGATTGTTGTGAATCTTTCACTTCAGTTCAGTTCAATGCAGTGAGTTTCTCAGCATGATCACATATAGTTACAGTACTTCCAGTGGCTGACTTGAGGAGGGATGTAAGAGGATGTTGTTCCCTCAGTTACAGAAATAAAAAGAGATGAAAATCAACCCCTTTGTAAATCTGTTTTTTCATTCCTTTTGGATCAATGTCTTTATATGAATTCTTATAAATGCAAAATCTAATGACTGTAGGCCTCAGGCCGTAAAGTGTCCTGTAAAATAAGCTATTTGAATCAGAGGATATCTGACCAATTATTTGAAAAAATTAACAAGTACAGCTACAGTTCATGAACTAAATACTACCACCCCTCGAAACTGGTTAAACCCATCACCCAATCACAATACTGTTACACCATGCCGATAACTGGCGAAGCATTGCTGAAACAAGAATGAACATGTAGAAGTTTAAGAAGTCTCAGAAAATTCAGTATTTAAAGAATAAGCAGCAATAATAAGATAAAATTAAAATAAAAAGGGCAACAAATTTTCTGTTGGTCTTCTGTGTGTGTATGTTGTTTTGGGTTTGCTTGGGTCACTCCCTGTCCCTCACCTTGTGGCTGGATGACAAATCAAAGGAAATACCAACATAAAGTGTTTCAGGAAGGTGCTGCTCGGCCATGGAAACCATGGAAAAGTGATTTAACATAAGATAGGCACTGTGCCCTTCAGCACTCTGGCTTCGGCACTCTGTGAGTTTGCATGGTCTACCACTTCGTGGCTAAGCTGTTGTTGCTCAAACGTGCGTCCATTTTACAGTAATAGCATTTACAGTTGACTGGGGCAGATCTAGCAGGACAGAAAGTTCTCAAACTGACTTGTGGCAAAGGTGACATCCTACGTCAGTGCCAGGTTTAAAGTCAATAAGCTCATCAGTATGACCCATTCTACTGCCAGTGTTTGTCTATCAAGACTGCAAGGCTATGTGCTTAATTTTATCCATCTGTTAGCAGTGGGTATGGCCCCCCACAACATCACAGAGTGACGGGACCCTCTCACTGCAGGGGTAAAACATTCAGGCCTGTACCGTTCTCTTGGTGTACATGACACATGCACTCACTCACTTGTGGAAAATATGGTCAAGGATGACTCATCCAAACATATCTCTGTTTTTTAATCTCTTTTTTTTCCATATCACTATTTTCCAAACGACACTGAATCCCTCTGTATGTGGACAGACTGTTCTGACTGACACTGTCTGATTTCATAGGATGGCCAGTTTGTCAATATTAAAGTGTATGTATTTGATATAAGATGTATTTTATAAAGTATATTTCACAAAAGTATTTCACACTCCATGAAAGGTGTGACATTCACCTCTAAATCTGCTTAATCACAGCTGTAGTAGAGGCACTGGTGTATAGGGTTAGGAGACCATCTAAATGATTGCTTTATCGATCTGTCCACTGATAAATCAGAGACTTAGCTGGCTACCTCGCTGACCGTTAATGTGTGCTGTTTCCTGAGCTTCTGATGTTCAGCCAGACATACAGTTACAGGCAGATGCATTGATCAGGGCTTGTTTGACCTTCATCAGTGTGAGTCACAATGAAAGCTCCCTCTCTCTCTGTCTAGGTCTCTCTCTCACTCTCTCTCTCTCTCTCTGTCTATGTCTCTCCATCTCTCTGTCTCTCCTTCTCTGTCTCTGTATCTTCCTCTCTCTCCATCTCTCACTTCATATCTGTCTGTCTCTTAATCTCTGTCTGTCTGTCTGTCTGTCTGTCTCTCTCTCTCTCTCTCTCTGTCTCTTTCTGTCTATCTCTTTTTTCTCTGTCTCTCTCTCTATACCCTGGGTGAAACTGAATCTGTTGAAGCTTGGCACTGGCTGGTCGAGGCCACAGCAGTCTTAGTGACAGTGAGAAATGAGATGCTTTTCTAATGAATCTCAGTCTGTAAGCTTGAGGATTTTCTGAGTTATTTTTTGGAGCTCCTGCAGCTTCACGGTTGACGTTTTAATCTTAATTCGGCTCCTGGGTGAGACGTTATTTCTGGGACAGGTGTCTCAACAGTGATATGATGCTTGCCGCAATATACCTCCCCACTCTCCCACCCTCCACCCCTCACCATTCCCACTTCACAGACACAACGATAGAACCCACTCATTTTTTTTAACCAAAAATTTTGGAGCCGAATTTTCACGCTTCTAATTTGCATTTGAAATTTGAATTTGTATACACCCTTTAAAAAAGGGTTCTTTAAGCGTTCTTTGGCAAAGGCAGTGGTTATAGATAATTGCTACTCAAATAACCATTTAAATGTTGGAAATAGTGATTTGCATAAATAAATAGTTCTTCTTCATGATGGAGAATGTGCTGTATGTAGGTCTTTATCGAACCTTTTCAAAATGGTTCTATATGGCACCAAAAAGCTGCACTGACAGGTTATTTTTGGCCACTTTTTATGCAATGTATTTTTAACAAAACAGATAAATCCCACTAGCACATTTCCAGTACTTTCCATTAGCCAAAGTTGCAAAATAAATTGACTACAATTATAAAAATAGCTAAAATGTGTTCTTTAATGAGACAAAAGTCAGTCACCTATTTAAATATATGAATCAAATAAATGTTAGATTGAAAATAAGAGGCAACTGGCTATTTAGTGCAATGAGTCATGCAAAATTGCACTATAACAGTTTGGTAGGTGTAGCAGTAGTACTCAAATACAGCGTGAGTGCTCTTATCTGCTTCACGTTATTTAAATCGTAAAACTGCAACACAGATCGACCAAAACCAACATAATAAGCTGACCAATTGCTGATCACTTGTAAGGCTCATCATTGGCTGATCTTGCACCCCTAGTATTATATGTCATATAAACTTTTTCAGTACTATATTAGAGTTCTTACTCTTTTTTGGAACTCTTTGCTAAGAGTGTGTTCTGAGCCTAAACAAAAACTTGCTTTTTACATGTTCTCACATGTGCCTCATATTAAGGCCTTGATCAGGAATATGGATTAATGAAGCACAAACTGAAAAAACATGCATTTAATTTTTCTGATTCAAACATCATTTCTACACAAATGGGTAAATACATCCACACAGTTATTGGTAAAAGTAAGTAAACTATAAAGTATGTCACTGATGTGTAAAATCAGTGGTGGTGAGATGATTTTTATATGCACTGATAAAACATCATGTAGCTGCTTATATTAAAAAGAGGACACAAAAGTATCTCTGTAATGCTCATAATCAGCTTAGGATGTGTTGTCTTTGCAGTGCGTGTATGGCAGTAGGTAGGCAGAAGCACGGCTATTTTTAGATGTTTGCCTCTTCAAACATACACACACACACACACACATGCATACACACTATACCCTTAATAAGGCATATGGGCCACCTAGTTCTGCAACAGTACCTACTCCTTCAGCCTTCAGACTCACCTAGACCAGCCTCTGCATACAGATATCATGACTCCTGAACAAGGATAAATAGAAGCATTAAGAAAGCAGACCCTCATATGAGAGTGTCCCAGATTCTACGACATATCCAGACACCTTGACTTCCTAGAAGACAGTTTCACATTTGCTGTGATGAGGTTGGACAAGCTTTATAGAATGTTGGCAAAAGTCCAATTCAACAGGAAACTGTAGCTCACAACTCACACTAGTTGCTTTATATCCTTCAACATTCAGACATAGCAGCTGCTGATTATAAAAGTTATCAGTAATGTAGCTTGAGGGATGACCTTGTAGGGTAAGTTAGACTGAGGCAATGAAAAGACTAAGAGGCAGATGTACTAAAAGAGACGGTAATTAAAGTCTATGGACACTTTGTGCTGGTTGGGGTGGCCTGTTCAGTAGGTTACCTACCAAGAACCTCCATGCAAAGAAAAACAGGGACAAGTTCATAATTAATATATGATTAGAGCAATAGAGCCACATTGTTTGGGTCACATGTTTTTTGAATAAGAGACCATTTCCACTACACAGTAGGGTAAAAAGATCTTTTTATACGTCTGTTTCAGGTTCAAACTGTGACTCATTAGGTTGAAATAATGACTTATTTTCTTAAGATTTTGACTTGAAAGACACAATAAAGAGTCAGAAAAAGTGAGGTATTACTCATAGGAAAGTATGTCATCATTTCAACACAATAAATTATTTTGAGAAAAAAAGACATTCAGGAAGAACAAAGTAAGGAGTAGCTTTAGTAAAGCCAGGATTGCAGAGCCAAAGAGTGTTAATATGTGCTTTTAATGATCATTTGGAAAAGAAAATGTCAAATCATTACTCAAGCAAAACCTGATCTTTGATAGTGTTGTAGGGTATACTTAAAGTATTAAGAAAAAGCATTCCTAAAATGCCAGGCTTATTACAGCTTATTATTCTATAACTGAAAAGACTTCAGTGCAAACCAGCTGAGCTATTCTTAGGCTATAGCAATGAGTAACACTTTGGGCCTGCTAGTGGGCCCTGGCCATTTAAGGAGTTAAAATGATGTTTTCGTAAAACTATTTGACAAGAATATTACCTGGACAGCATTAACAAGTGTTTTTACATCAAAATAAATGTGATTGAAACTCTTTTTACTTTGTCTCAGAGCAACAACAATGGCAACTATATTAGCGGCAAAATTAAGCCAAGCTGTTCTCAGGCGTTATACAGCGCACAATCTGTATTTACTATCAGTCTTGGTTAATCAGAATAGGTGGTTAAGTTTAATAATCGCCTTGTGTGCACCCCTTTGATTGTTCTGTGGGCGCTAATCGACTATTGTGCCTATGTAGTCAATCGCAACAGCCTCTTGTTAATGCCAAAATGGAATTTGCAACAGCTCAAAACGTTAGTAAATCTGCCGCTAACTGTTTTGCTAGTTAGCTGTGCTGGTTTCTGAATGGCTGTAGAGCAGACGCTGTTGTTTAGCCCTTTAGCAGTGCTAGAGTTAGCGTGACATGTGTCTGGCAGCTCTGGCTGTGGAAGCTAAGTGAGCAACATGAAATCAAGAATACACGCGATTTCACGCTCAGCTCATGACAAGCTGCTTTGGGACGCCAAGCGCCAAACTTCCAGCCTCACGACATCCATGACAAAATTATGTGTGTATGTGTGTGTGTGTGTGTATGTGCGTGTGTCTGCGCGCTATTGCAACAAGCACAGAAGGAACATTCCTTGACATTACTCAAGTTATGAGATTTTGATGGATCAAATTTCCTGCAGTCCTGTGTAGCATTCTCTCTTTCTAATACTGCTCTGAGAGATGGCAAGAGAAAGAAAGAGATAGAGAGAGACAGTGGCTGTGTAAGAAAGGAGGAGGAGAAATGGTGAAATACCACCCTGCAGCTACATTTTTCCATAGTCCCCCCCCCCTCTCGTTTTTCTACATTTAGCATTTTGAGGAGTGTGACTGTCTCATTGTCTTTTCTGTGGCTAGCCTCTGTAGGTCGCAGGATAAAGGCCTATATTTTATCAAGGAACTCAGTTCACAAATCACTTTAATCAAATTGTATATAGAATGAGAGAAATATATATCTAACGCTGTGTATTTAGCCCAGTCGCTAATCCAGCAGATCTGTTTCTCATAGTCTTTTTCTCATAATTTGGATAGACTTCTACATTAGTCATTACTTTATCTCACATTGTCCTCTGTCTGATCTGAAAGGCTCTATTTAAAGAAACACTCCAGCCTCCAGTGCTTTTCAACCTAATTTCTATCCACTACATCTGTATCATATGATTAATTATAATAATTGTAACCATGGATAAGAATTCAGATTGCCCTGTACTTGCAAAAAGATTAAAAAATGGTTGAATTGGTTTATTAGCTTACTGTAACTCCACTGCCCTGTATGGACCAGAACAGGAATGGGTGTTTGAGTCCTGGATCCTCTCTGTGTTTCTTCCTCTTATAGTTAGGGACTTTTTCCTGATCCTGTCATGCTAAACTTGCTCAGTATGAAGCTGGACCTGCATTTCTGTAAACCTGCTATGTGACGATGCCTGTCTCCGCTGTTCTCCTACAACAGTTAGAAGGTTTATTGAGGAAAATCATGAGGAAATCAGATGTTATTTTTGCATTGTGTAGTATTATGAATCGCTGTCGTCAAATTTAATTAAGATAAATGCATGGCTGCTTTTCATATCATGCAAGCGGTAAAATACGCAGGTAATCTTCATTAATGAATGAGCAAATGTGGTTATTATTTGTTCTTAATGGTAAAACACAGCTAACATCACATCATACAATGTGTGTGTAGTTTAGATTTGTTACAGGATTTGATTAGATTAATTCTTTTTCCCTTTTATATCTGATTGTTGATATCTGAACTGATATCAGCCCAATACATACTTAGACACCATCTCTATAAATACTTAGATATGTTGACAAAAAAGGTTGTATGCTACTATTTCTCATTTGATTGAATAGGATTGAATGGCATTCTGTAAAGCTTGTCTAACAGCAACAGTAACTATGAAAAATTTGTGGGCATAATTGTGGGCAGAGCATGGATAGGACAATCGAGCTGAATGGATACAGAGAAAGAGAGAGACACAGCCTTCTCTGAGCTTGTGTTCTTTAGGACTTTTCGTCTGCATTCGGCCATACGGGCATGACATTTGCCCTTTCTGTTTTGACAACGAAACCCATCAACGACTCCATCTGCGAGCTTTTACATGAGTTTCACCTAAAAGGCGAGTGGACAGCTTTGTGAAGCCAAAGGGTGGCTCTGGCCTCAGTGAAGTGTACCCAAACAAAGAGTTTGGAGGCTGCACAGTGTCATCAGCATTTGTTTGAGTCCTGCTCCGATGAGCTCCCTGATAAACTACCATCTGGCATGGCGAAAGGCAGAGATGCGAATGAGAAACACTGAGAGAGAGAGAGAGAGAGAGAAAGAGAGGGAGAGAAGGAGGGAGGCGTGCCAGGCCCGGGGGAGTTCTCAAATCCATTCTCACCTCCCGAGGAGCTCAGAGACAGATGGGGGTGTGTGGAAGGGAGGCAGAATCCGATGATCTGGCAGGCAAAGCAGCTCGGGAGGTGGCGAGGCAGTGCCGGGGATGATTGAGTTAGCATGGCTGATATTCAGAGCTGTTCTGTCTATTTTAGGGGAGGGAACTGAATAGAGGTGAGAGAAGAGTGTAGTCAGGTGTGAGGGAGAATCAAAGGGTGTAAATAGGTCAGACCAGACAAAGTGAAGTCCATACATATGTGTGCGGGTGTGCGGGTTTATGCATGACTGGATGCTAATGGGCCCTTTTTTATTCTATATTTTTAATTATGAACCTAAATAAAGAATTTAAATGTGTGTGTATGTTCTTGTCTTGACTGTGTTTTACCATCATCGTGGGGACAAAAGTGTCATATTTTGCTCAAGGACACAAAATGTACCATTCCTTTGAAAAACAAATTGAACCAAGTGAACCAAAAGATTTCTTTTTTCTTACTGTGGTTACGATTAGCATTAGGGCCAAGGGCTTTGATAACAGTAGTCTTGTTCCAATCTACCAGACAGTAAAGTAATAACAAATCCTGGCAATACACATCAACGCTTCTGTTTTTTGACAACTGGAAACTGCTATAATTGAGCTCTTGGAGAACACAATAGCTATAGAATAGCTTTTTACCCATTTCAACTGATTTTCAGCTAGATTCACTGTATGTGTTCTTGGTATACCAGAATGATTCTTTGGAGCTGTTCCAGAAAAGAACTCCAATATAGGCATTAGAATCATTAGTTGCCCCCCCTTTGCAGTTCCAATCTGATGGGGAAGGCTTTCAACAAAATTTTGGAGGATGTCTGTAGGAATTTGTGCCTGTTCAGTTATAGGTGCATGTGTGAAATCAGGCACAGATGTTGGATGAGAAGGGGCAGTTTAGAGCTGTTGAGGCAGTTTAGAGCTCTGAAGTGAGAAGACAGGTGAGGCGCTACACAAGGCTGCTGTTGGTGGCCCCGCTTGGTGAGTTTGCATGGTCTACTGCTTTGTGGCTGAGCTGTTGATGCTCGTAGATTCTTCCATTGCACAATGATAGCACTTACAGTTAACCAGGGCAGATCTAGCAGGGCTGAAATTTCAGACTTGTGGCAAAGGTGGCATCTTATAAGAGTGCCACTTTTAAAGCCACTGGGCCTCGTTCACTAACCACTCTTAAATTTCTTCTTAAAACCCACAAAGCAGTGGGTTTGTTCTTAAGTAAGAAGAGAATCTACGCACACTTGAGCACAAAGGGGTAAACAATTTTGCAGTTTAAGAGCACACCATAAATCTGACGAAGACTTTTTCTTAGGACCTTTCTCAAGAACAAATTTAAGAAAAAACTTAGAAAGTTATTGGTGAATGAGGCCCATTGTGCTCTTTAGTATGACCTATTCTACTGCCATTGTTTGTCTGTGGAGATTGCATGGCTATGTTCTTGATCTTTTACATCTGCTAGCAATAAGTCTGACTGAAATACCTGAACTCAGTAGTTAGGAGGGGTGCCTACATACTTTTGGTCATAAAGTATATACAGCACCAGAAAGGGTTCTGTGATTGTTACAAGTCAAAAAAAATTGTTGGTACTATATAGAGCCTTTTTTGCTAAGAGTGTAGCTTTTCCTAATTCACAAGTCTGCACTGAAAGATGTTTTACTACTTTGGGTCATGCCGGAGCGATGAGTCGTGTAACTCTTTCTAAAGACAGTATCAGTGCATCAGTAGCAGAAGGACGTGTCATGCTGAAGATAGAATCAGAAGAGCATCCCCTGCTTCCATATTCTCTCCTCTTCCTCTGTTCGTGGGCTGTTGCTAAGAAACCGGCTGTCTGCCACATAGTACCTCACACATCCTCAGCACACACCAGTTTCACACCCTCTGCCTGGAGAGAGCATGTACCTTCCCCCTGCAACATACATACACACACACGTACACACGCACACACACACGCACACTCATTCCCTCATACTTTACAAGGTTGAACCGCCCCTAAAGAGAACCATACAATCCTCAGTGCCTCAAAGAAAGCCGATCACACCTAAACAACAGTTATCAGTTGGAGGTGTTATGTAGTTGCTGTAGATTATTTATTTGTTTGTTTGTTTACTTGTTTATTTATTTATTTCTATTCCCATATGGATGTTATCTGACTCAGTCTGAGAGCATCTATTTTTAAAGACTCCTTTACATTCATAGAGCTTCATCATTTAGCAATATCTCTACTAAGGCTGTCACTATTATTGAATTACATGTATTTTTAAAAAAATATTATTAAATCTACTGATCTACACATATCCATATACATTTTTTTTGTTTAAATATACATACATAAATACTATCGTGTGCAAAAGTTTGCGCACTCCTGTTCAAATTAGGTTAAATGCTTTGGCACATTTTGTATTTTATCCTTTTTTTTAAAACTAATCTAATTAATTTTGACAACCCCATACTGTGAGATGTTTCTCAGACTCAAACTTGGTGAATCTCTGTGAGAAGACAAGAGCTAATCTGCTGTAAGCTCCTTTTCAAACTAGCAGCCTTGCAGCTTTATCGGCTGCCTCAACCTGACAAGTACATCTCCATCTCAGACCTATGAGAAAAAAGAGCCTGCTGTCATTCCCCTGAAATGAAAATTTGACCGGTGGTGTCCTTGGGGACTGCTGGATATGAAAGGACAAAACATCTTTTTTTCACTATTGCTTGAACTGTGCTGTTTTACTTTATCCATGACATTTTATCTTTCCAGAATTGTGTCAGCACTTTTAGATTTATATTTTTATGTTTATTTATTTACTTGTTTACTGAGAAATTTTGATTTATATCTGCTCTAGATATAAGGTCTTTGTTTACAACTGTTTATAACTACTGATCTTGGCAGTGAGTGCCAGTAAAACACTATTAAATTAGAAAAAATACAAATAAACATTAATACATAAAAACATAGTAACATAAATTCCACGTTTTTATAATAAGTATTTGTATCCTGGTTAGAAGAATTCACTTAAAAGAACACAGGTTTGGTTCCTGCTGCACTCCAGTCATTGAATTTGTTCAACTCCATCAGCAGCACACCTGATTGAATTTCATGAAGGGCTGATTAGACAAACTGATGATGGTTAATGTAAATACTGAACTTTGGACATGGCTAATGTAACACACCCCCACACAGTGTATTGTTTAGTTTGTACATATTCTAATGTTAGTGAGTATTTTCTCAGATTGCCTAGGACCTTTGCACAGTATTGTATATTTAAAGTGATATTTAGGAGATTAGGTCACTTTAGTTGATATTGATATCACTGAAATGAGGACCATGTGCTTTGTATTTTTCATGTCTTCCTCAGTTTTTACTACCTTCCTATTAAGTTTTGCTTTGACTACAAGGTCTTACACTGAGACCTTAAGGCCCTACACTCTTAAAAACAATGGTTCTTCAAGGGTTCTTTACTAAAGAAAATGGTTTTATATAGAACCATGATTGCTCAATAAACATTGTACATGGTTAAAGGGTTCTTTCCATCATAAAAGGTTTTTCAGGTTGACAGAGAATGTGTTGTAGCTCGTTCTATATAGAACCTTTCTGAAACGTTTTCTAGGTAGTAGACAAAATGGTTCTTTTATTGTTACAATGTCTAGCTTGTATCTGTAGAAGAACCCTTTTGGGTGCTATACAGAACCCTTTTCAAAAGGTTGTACATACACACTTAAAAATATGGTGCTTCAAGGGTTCTTTAGTAAAGAAAATGGTTCTATATAGAACCATAAACACTCAAAGAACCCTTTGCATCATTAAAGCATCCTTTGCATGGTGAAAGCATTCTTCAGATTGATGGAGAATTTGTTGTCTTCAGTTCTATATAAAACCCTTTTTGAAAAGAGTTCTATATTGCACTAAAAATGGTTCTTCTATTATTACAAGCTTGACATCATTACAATAAAGTACCTCTTCTTTTACTAAAGAACCCTTGAAGAACCATTTTTTTAAGAGTTTAGAACTATCTACAGGACATTCTCCATCAATCTAAATAATGCTTTAAAGACAAAAAGACCCTCTTAATCATGCAAAGGGTTTTTAGTGCATTCATGGTTCTATGTAGAACCATTTTTCTTTACTAGAGAACCCTTGAAGAACCATCTTTTTTAAAAGCATAGCTCCTGCGTATCTTGCCAATCTCCTGAGGCATTATCTGTTGCAAACCCCTAAGATCACTTACAGCTCAGTTTGTGAAAGAGTCTGTTCTATAACTCCTGACCTCTGCTACACAATATTAAGAATGTAAGTTCAATAAGCTTCTTAAAAAAGATATCTGTTCAAGCAAGCGTATGTTTAATTGGTCAGTTTTTTCTATAGTTTAAAATTATGCTAGTATTTCATTTGAACCATGACAATTTATCGCTCTTTAAAAAGATTAAACTTCAAACAGTCTTATAGCTGCAGTTAATGGAGAACTTATAAGACAGTTTAGCTCTTGCATGTTCATGGGAGAGTTCCTCCTGTCCTCCACTGCAGTCTCCTCTCGTAAGAGGAAATAGGTCATGCAGCAGGTGACCTGTGTGATGCACATTGTTTACAGTATGACACACATTGCCTGTGCCTCTTTTCCGCCCTGAACTATCTGCCTTAACTGTTGCTCAACTGAGTGGCATTTCATTTCCTAGTCAAAAAAGGTAGCCGTTTCTTTTTATTCCAACTTAACAGTGGATTAACAGTCTCTGTGAGAAGTTTCTCAGTTTAGGAATAATGATAATGGCAGTTCTTCAGAAAAAAGCTGCAGGTTTTCCTCTCCTCTCTGTTTTTAACATGCCCTCCTCAACTTGCCCCCACCATTTCCTCTTGGGGAAACAGCCATTTTAAGAGCTGTTCCTTTACTGTGTTAGCTCAGGTGAAGTTTGTTGGGTGACCCTTTTGAGGGACGGGTTATCACTTAACAAGAATCCAGCGGCAGACCTTGCCCAGAAATCTTGGTTTCTTTACTCTGCTAGCTGGCTAATTAGCAAGCAAACATAATACAGCAACAACAAAGAAAAGAGACATTTGCACTGTCGTTCTTTAACCTGAACAAACACAAGACAAAGCAATTATTGACAAAGTTTTTGTGTGTTATATTGGACTCAATAATTGTTTGCATTATAAAGAGTGCTTAGCTAGACCTCACTAAGATTAGCGTAGTCTAAGCAAGTGTGTTCTCATAATTAAATTTGCTAATCGTTATTCTGTCCTTTCCTTATTCTGTGAGTTGCCCCTTGTGTAATGTAGAAAACAGTACTAAGACAGAGACCTTGACATCCTTTAGCAACCATTATAAACTCCCACTGCAGTTAATGGGATGTCTCGTGAAACAAACACTTCATCATGACCCAGATGTGAATTTGGCAATAAAGTGGGTAGCTATGTGATTTTCAGTTACTGAGATGTGTGTAATGTGTCACGAAAGACATAGAACACTGATGCTGAGCTTATCACTCATGTTCACCATTGAGGAGACTGTTCAGTTCATTCCTCAAAAGAGTTCAGGAATGCTAAGATTAATAACTGGCTAATCACATTGATTTATCAGTCTACTCAGGCTTTACCAGAGCTCACTAACACTGAGATTAATAACTGACCATCACATCAATTTATCTGTCTATTCAGGCTTTAGAAGAGCTCAGTAACACTGAGATTAATAACTGGATCATCACAGTGATTTAAGCAGGATGTTATTTATTTTTGGTTCTCTTTTTGAGTACGTCTTGACAGGCCATGCACTGATTCTAAAATAGTTAATAAATAAGTATTGAAGGTGTTCATTTAAAGTTGTTTGATTTAGTGGGTAAGCATTCTAACAGTATTCTCAGAAAAATATAAAAGGTAACTGTATCCTGAATACTGCCTTTACAAAATGTAACTTGGACTGAATACAGATCTTTTAATTCTGTATTCTGAATATGCATTTTAGATACTAGTCTAAATGTAGGATCAGTGGTATAGTCTACTCTAAAGACGTTGGGGGGTGTACTATAAGTATATTTTAAGGCAGAAGGCCGGTCATTCTGAAAGCTTATCAGAAGTGGCCAGGCCTAGTTACAGTGGTTACGATTGGAAAATCAGAAGAAGGGATATATCAGGGACTAATTTATTATCCCTTTTTTCAGTTTGGGTTACAGTTGGGTTACAGTATTAATTTAGAACTTTTCTTTCTGATGTCAAAATTGCACATACATTAATTATGTTTGCATTGAGAAAGAACAATGACAGTGAACTGAAAATGCAATTTTGTTTTATTGTCAAAATTGTGGAGCTGACCAACAAAGCAGCAGAGATATCGTCTCATATGCCCCTCTTATGCCCTAAGAGGGATCTATGCTATAAAGACAGGCCTTCTGCAGTCCTCGCCAGTTTCTGTGCAAAAAGAAAAATGTTTAATTTGCATATAAGCATGATTTTCCCATCTGTTCAAGATTTGGTATGGTACAAAATTAACAAACTAAAATCTTATTGAAATGTATACAGAGTAAATTGTATAATGTGATGTTAAATACTTACAGCACTTGTAGAGTCTGTTGAGTCTGTTGATGTCATTTTGGCTCATCTGAGTTGCCTGGCCAAAAGATACGTTGCTGTTGGGAATGGGGACCATGGTGGGCTTGCCGTTTTTAGAGAAAGCAGTTCTGAAATAAATAACACAAACACAAAAGAAAGTCAATCATGTTTTCACTTCTAAATTTCACAGATGTGTACTCTGGACACTGAGCTGATAAGTACAGTTTTATACTGAGTCACTGACTTGTGGTACTGCATGACGGAGTTGTAGTCGTAGGGGGTTCCCTGGTTCAGGGTGGCGATCTTGTTGAAGTTGTGCTTCATGCCTGATGAGTATGAAAAGATACGTAGCATCTAAAAAGACCCTCACTAACAACAACAACATGCATTTAAATATAGGTGTGTTATTATATTAACATGAGGTTGATTTTTAAATAATGGAACTGTACTGTCAACAATGTTTTCCCAGACAACACGAATGTGATTGTCACGGTCACTGCGGGTCTGTTCATGGTTGAAGCCCAGGGCGTGGAGCAGCTCATGCTGGACAGTTTTGTGGTAGATGCAGCCACTGCGGGCCAAAGACACTGTTTGGGCGTTACCACGGCGACCAACATAAGAGTAGCATCTGTCAAGTAAAACAGAAAGTGAGATTAACTGCAAAAATTATTTTCATCTAAACCTAATACTGGCATGTTGTTCCTTAATGCTGTTTAAATTGGTATAGAACCTGCTGTTGTGCTGTTGCATCTGCAGTAGGACAATTAGCTACACCTCTGACCCGCAAAACCATAAAGGATTATAAAAAGTGTTCAAATCTGAAGTTTCTCAGCCAATTTCCATTCTGGGCATGATGGTGGAAATTGTGGAGGGCGAATGGGATGAGGTCTGCTGCTTATATGTACTGATTTTGAACATCCCTAATCCTGTATCACTGTTACAGCTAGTAGAGTAGTATCTAGGAATAGTATCTAGGAAAACCCTTTTATGTGAATAAGCTAGTTTGCTTAATGATTTACTTTAAATGGAACTGTGTTAACCCCTTAGATAGCCAGGGCCCATCCGCAGGCCCAAAGTTTTATAACACACTTCTGTAATCAAAAAATAGCTCAACCAGTTTCAATGAAGTACCAAATAATAAGCCTTAGTCTGTGATGTAAGTCTGGAAATTTAAGGGGTTAACTGCCATATTCATTCATTTGATGCACCAGTTGACTATTGTAGTTTATTTTATTTGTGTAGAGTGTTGCCTCACTAAATAACAGAGGCTATATGCTAATGTTAACTGGGTAACTAGATAGCTAGCCAGCAATTGGACTTAGAAAGTTCTTAATTTGTAGTTAAGTTACCTTTGTGCTGTCTTCTATTGCCACTTATAGAAAATTAGAATGGGTTCTTTATTTAAGAATTTATGTCTAAGAACTGTTTGGCCAGAACTAGGTAACAGAGAATTGCTATGCAAAGTGAATAAAAGTCTGTGAGAAAAAAAGCGGACCCTTCCAAAATTCACCATATAATTTGCAACTTCATAGCAATGAGGGTACATTTTATCAGGCCAGTCAGGACCGGGGAGATGAGTTGGAAGATATGTGCTTTGCTGAATGGAGGGTAAATCGTTCAACAACTATTTTGTTTCATACAAACTATTTGTTGTACACATGTGTGTCACTGGCTTCCACTGTATTTCAGGAGAATGATTCACCCTTCATTCAGCAAAGCACACATCCTCCATTTAGCCTTTCCTGTCCTGCCATTCCTCCTAACTGAGTGTAACTGCAATGTATACCCATTGCGAGACTCAATGCTGAGGTAATCCCTCTCATTGGAGCGGCGCTTGAAGCGGATGCAGGACATGGAGGAGAAGGAGTCCAAACCACGCTGGATGACCTGGACCTCACGGGAGGCTGAGGATATAGAGGTGAGATGTTAAAATAATACTACATTAACAGAACAGAAACAAGATTCCTGTATATCACTGACATACAGTAGTGGTTGGCGATGACGTAGGGCACATAGACTTTGCCGTCACTGGACTTGGGCCACATGCAACCGCGGGAAGTGCAGGGATCAGCATTCCTCCCACTGTCACTGTCAACAGCAATGTCTCCTTCAGTCAGCTCAGGCTCATCAAAGTCAGGAGCTACCATACACAACAGAGAAATTACATACCTGAAGTTCAGATCCTTTTATACATCATATAACTGCTGAGTTTAGTTTACATTTAAAACACACACACAGTTTTGGTCTATTGTCTGATGAATATACGTCTCAAACTTCTGGCCCACAGATGATGCCTGGCCCACAAGATCAGCTGTCATGTGTGTATAGTTTATCCTTAAATCCAGCCCACATATCTATTTTTCATTTTCTGCTTTTGGGTTTTGCAGCAAAAGTAATTGCAAAGCTTTTATGGTTTTTTTTTATATTTGACTATGTAGTAGTTAGATTGTGTAGTGGATAGCCCCATTGCCCCACACACAGAAGAGTGGGGTTTGATTCCCTCATTCGGACAGGAATGCAACTGCTATACCAATATAATTTTTTAATTCTTTTTGGTTTACTTATCTGTTATTCATAACGCAAGTCTAATAACATGGATTATTTCTTGTATGATGCTTTAATTACTCCGAAAGAAATAGTTCAATCAAAAGATCAATTAATCTGGATAGTCTGTTGCCTATGATCTTTCTGAGCATTCTTAGTGGTGTTGTTGATTTATGTTTATGTTGTTGATTTATGAATGTTTTTATTCTAGTTTTCATTAGATCTCTTTGCCAAATGCTATTTTTGTATCATAGCATACTCTCATTTAAGTCCTCAGAAATGGGGACTCTTGTTTTATCCGAGCTATTCGTTGATTATTGTGTAATAAGCTTGAACCTAAGTAACTTTGTATTTTTTAATGAGTAAGTTTGCATGATTCATTTTAGTTATGAAATTAAAGTTACAGTGAGTAATTGTCAAAAATGTTATATACAGTAGTCATGTTATATAAAGTACATACAATGTACTGTATTATGTTATACACAGTGTGTGTTAAGTACTGTAGTCACAGTTTTCAACCAACCCCAACTCTCCCTTTGAATTTGAGGCTCTTGATCAAATATGTAAAATACAAAAGCTTTTTATGAACAATGTCATAATATGCTGCTGATAACAGTTCATGAATGTATATTATGCTGCTCAGTTTCAGGGTTATTGTGTTTTTGTGACGGTCAGTGTGTGTTTGTGTGGGTACATACTGATGTCTCTGTTGGCTCTCTCGAGCAGCTCTCCCACAGACAGCTCAGCAGAAGCGTCCTGAACAGCTATGGGGAAACGCCATCATTTACAGTTGTTCGAGAATCATAATTCGCTTATTAAGTTCTGTGTTGACTGATCATTATACTTCATTACATTTTTGTTATTAAACGCTTAATCTAAAGTGCATGACTTACCAGCCTACAGGAGGAGTCACATGTGGCATATGAAAAACAGAGAAAACACATTGATTTATTACATGTTGAAAAGAATAATAAAGATGAATAGAGCAATGCATGTTTAATGCATTACAATAGCCTTGCTGTTGCCTCTTGAACCTGTAAATGAGCTGTATGCAGATATGCAATTGTTTTCATACATTATGAGGCAATTATTACAGAACATGTCCTGACTTTGCAGGAAATCCAGAGGAAAATCAGGGGTAACCTGCCAACAAATGGATTTCTGCAAATCAAGCAAAAAAGCTGCTGGTGTTCTCAGAACAATGTGCTGACCACCCCTCAAGTCCAGACCTCAACATTGCTGAATGTGTTTGGGATTACTTGGATCATGAGAAGCAGAAAATGCAACCAACTTCTAAGACTGAACTTTGTGGAAACATATCCCTGCAAAGTTCTTTAAAAAACTGAATACAAGTCCATGAAAACATGGAAACTGTTATAAATAAACTGTTACAGTTTAAGGAAATAAAAGGGGGTCTCTGATTCTGACAATTTTTTATTTTTTACTGAGATTAAGGTCAGGACTAGGTTTAGAGTCAGAAAGCTCTTATTATACATGGGTGCTTACATTAACATCGAACGTATATCACCTCTCGCCCTGACTTTTTTCTTTTTTTTTCTTTGCTGAGTTTCACAAAAACTAAAACAGAAAATATAAAATCTCCCATAACTTTTGCACAGACGCATTTTATTCATTTATTTCTCCCACATATGTTAAATTCAGCAAATAAACAGTAATTATAAGTTATAATATGCAGAAGTTTGTTCTCTGTAAAGGATGTGTAACTAATTTTCACTTAGAAAATCAATAAAACATGTAATTTGTGCTCCTACACTTTTACATTCAACTGTATTTGTATATCTCACCTCCTCAGCTCGGACAGAGCAGACCAGCAGCAGGGCCAGCAGACCCACAGTCACCTTACAGACCAACATGATGGATACTGACCTGGAGGGAGAGCCAGCAGACAGAAACATTAATGTACATCAAATATCAAAGCCAGTCAGTTCAATGATGAAACACGGTGTGTAAGTTATTACTGGACTGCATGAAAGTTCAGTTACAATGAACAACTGGGATCAACAAATCTAATCATTCTGTTTGAGGCATGACAGAAATAAATGAATGGCACTTTCTAGTAGAGTGGGAGCTCTTACCTTCCAAGGGGGGAATGAAGTGTACAGTGGCAGACAGAGAGAGGGGTTTTATACTCTTTTCTGTGTACCCAACACGATAAGCATGTCACATATGTAGAATAGGAGCTGCTGACTCCTAAAAAAACACTTATCTGTAAACCTGAATGTACAGAAAGGCAGTTCTTATGAAATATGTTAACGTATAGCAGTACTTTATCAAGTTTAAATACATATAGCCTTGCTGTACTGAAAGCAGGTGCCGTTTTTCCCCTCATTGGTACACACTGGTTTCCAATAAGGGTCACATACGTCACTGTAGAGATAATCTTCACATGAACTCATCTCAAAAGTCACATGTGTCTTCTGGATTTATTCCTCATTTATCTCAGCTCTTTGGACTTTGTTAAAATAAAAAATGCTTTTGTTGCCTGGGAGCTTGACACTTTATTTCTGATGGACTCATAAGTTTCCATAGGTTTTCCTTTAACTTTATTAAGTATTGGGTGGCATGGCCACTGGCCAGTCACAATCACCTGCATCATATATATATATATATATAAAACCCCTTAAATGGCCAGGGCCCACCAGCGAACCCAAAGTTTTAGTACACACTTCTATCACATAAAAATAGCTCAGGCAGTTTGCATTGAAGTCTCTGTAGTTACTGAACAATAAACATTAGTATGTGATGAGCCTCGAATTTTAAGTGGTTAAAAGAGTTTCTCCCCTGACCTCCACTTTGGTCTCCTCTCTGAGGAAGAAGGTCATGCAGCAGGTGATCTCAGGCTGTCCCAGTCCTTTTCTGGATGTGAAATGTTAACAGTATAAATATAATTGTGTTTTTATAATAAACCTTGGCCCGGTTTTTGTTTGTGGTGCTAGAGAAACATAAAATGTCATTAAAAAACAGGAAGGTCTTTTTTAATAACTTTTTGGATGCATAGCTCACAGGAAGAATTAACTCTGAGAAGTCTTTAAGGAAAAGCATGTCTATGTAAAATAAAGAGATTTTAAAATTAAAATAACATCATTCTTGCAAATTTCTATATACCATGTAACTTTTGAAGTAAGTTGCAAAAGACTACACTGTAAAAAAAATCAGATGTCAGCCTAACTTAAAATTACAAAGTAACTGATTACGCTGCTTTTCTTGAGTTAACTCATACTGAGGACAGTCAAATGTTCTCCAAACCCTCATTTCTAGTTTTTTCAGTTAAGTTATGTTTTCTCCTCTTAGGCTTAAGATACAGCTGTGGGATCACTGGGGTTCAAACTCGCAATCTCCTGATGTTGGGGTAAATTCTTAGAACAGTGTACAACATTCAGTGTTATTAATACACTATTTTTTAAAGTTAAAAAAGTTTACAGTTTATTAAACATTAAAAGACACAGACATCTAAGCAGTTTCTGGAGTTTATGAGTGATCCAATGAACTAAGCATTCACCCCATTCACCCCCATCAAGAGGTTGTGAGTTTGAAAGCCAGTGATGCCACTGCCATCCATAATTGGCAGCCCAAGAGGAGAGAATGCCTGGTGGGATTGTGTGATGGAAAGAGTTCCAGCTAGTGGTACGGAGGGGACGGAGGTAAAAAAAGATAATTAATCGTTGTCATGTTTCACTTTTAACTGAACGCACGTTTATTTTTTGGATTCGTGCGCAAAATCAATGTAGTAGATACAGGTGTTATTTGTCCTGTGCGTAAGTAACAGCTCCCTGACACTGTCTGACGGGTTTTGATGAGTTAGACTGACAACCACAATCTTCACTAAACTACACTTTCTGATGATCATATTTAACAGAGATAGAGACGCAGCCCGGCCGCTTAGCGCTGTTTCTGCTCCCGCGACAAGCTGCGGTGTTAGAGACCATCACACAATTACAGGAAGAAATGGTCAGCGTCAATTTGTTTCAACACACTCAAATTAAACACACACAGAAACATTCATGTGGGATGAGGTCAAGTGGCGAGAGAGTTTAATAGATCTATGGATTAGATATAGATATGTTAATGTGAAGATGTTGAAACGCTGATCATTTCGTCCTGTAATTGTGTGATGGTCTCTAACATCGCAGCTTGACGCGAGAGCAGAAACACCGTAGACCGTTTGCTGTGAAGAGGAACTGCAGTTTCCTCGTAACCCCTCCAAATCAAAACCAAACCTGATGAGCATCTCTGTTCATTATCTCATCAATCAAAACCCGTCAGACAGTCTCAGGGAGCTGTTATCAAAGTACAAACAACATGCATTCAGTTAAAAATAAAACATGACCACGGTTTAGAGAAAACAAGAGAACGATTTAAGAAATCGTGACCACGAATAAAAGAAAACGTGCGTACGAACTGCAAAACGCTCGCTCGAATTAATTATTTTTTTACCTCCGTCAGATGCAGAAGGTTGCAGGATGCAGATGCAGAGTTAGGAGAACTTTTAACTAAACTAAGGAGTTTGAGCTAGGGGAACTCTTGTGTCCTCAATTGGAGTTAACTCAAAACAGCAAAACAAATGAAAGAATCTCTCTCTCTCTCTCTCTCTCTCCCCCTCTCTCTCTCTCTCTCTCTCTCTCTCTCTCTCTTTATATATATATATATATATATATAGGCCTCTCTTAGGTTGAAGCTTTATCATTTAATGCTTTTATTTTTCTCTATGTAAAGCACTTTGAATTGCCACTGCATATGAAAGATGCTATACAAATAAACTAGCCTTGACGAGTGCCAATATATATAATAAAGACAGCAGTGGTCCTAGTGGTCCAGAGCCTTGTGGGACACCATACTCTACATTAGTACACTGATCACATACACTGATAGCCATTACCTGGATAGGATCTGCCTCAGAAGAATGTCATTCCTGTAATCCAACATTTTCTACTTGTGCAATATTTCAATCCATAGTGTATTCCACACTAAGGTTATGTACGATGCAGCTCTGGTAGTGAAGATGTAGTTCTGGTAGGAGGACAGTAATATAATGTTTACTATATTCTGCAGTGTTGTTCCTGTACTGTGGTGAAACCTAAATCCTGAACATATGCAACTCTTATGCATGTAGCAACTTGTTTTCATAGACCTTAAACAGAAAAGAAAGATTTAACATGAGCTTAAATTCCCAGAGACTGGTGTTAGCTTTCTCAGTCAAGCCACTAATTTGAGTGATTTAATGGTCAGAGGATGAGGGAAAAATCTGCCATGAAAAATAATTGTAATAATAAGAAGAATACTAATTAAGTAACAATAATTAATACCTTTAGAATAACATGGACCTGATCTGGAAAACCTTTTGAGACAATGTCAAAATATATCAAATATCATATATATAATATGTCAAATATTTCAGCATAGTGCTAAAAGTTATTGCTCAAAAATTGATTTATTTTGAAAGGTTAAATTAATATTGAAAAATATTTTGTTGTAAATTAGTTGTTTGTTTATATTTGTAGCAAGTTGTTTGTTCATTTTTGTGCAGGAGGAGGTCCAGGAGGTCCAGTCATAACATACGTGCGTCAGAGGGCGATGTAAAACTGTTCCACTAATTTATTCTTGTTAATAATTGAGTGTTGTTAAATAGATGAACTAATGTACCTCTCTGCTGTTGTAATACTTTAGCTGGAATATGATATATACAGACTATTCTAGCAAATTCATTTAAAGGAGTGTTTAATTATGAAATTAAAAAAAAAGTTTTGTTCATAAAATATTGTCCCACATTTTCATGTCAATCCTGAAACTAAAGAGTTTTAGTCCATAGGCGGAGCATTGTTTTAGCCACACTTCTGTATTTCAGGGCAGAAAGTGAGACTACATCTCTGTTTCTCATGGCCACATGGTGAGCAGTTAGATCCCACTGTTTTGAAGTAAATGTTTGAGAATCAGTGTGTAACATTAAGAACTGTCACTACAGACACACATATGTTCTTTTATTACAACTCTAGTTTGGAGGTTTATATGCTCAAACACACGTTGTTGCACGCATCTGTTAATTGCCAGGTTAAATGGATGTGTCTGGGTGGGGAAACCTCCAAACTGTGCTGTACGCCGGCCCTCCATGACCATAGTTGTGCATCCCTATGTTATTAAGTACACTTTTTTGGGGTTTTAATGAATAATATTATGATTTTTTGCATGTACAACTGTTAAAAGCTGGGTTTGTTAGCCATGTACTGTCTAGCATTTTTGCGATATGCTCAAAATTAGTCATGGTCGGTAGTCACAGTCACTACCGAAACATTTGGTAAGGTTTCAGAAGTGTTATTATTGTTTTAGTAGTGACAAAATGGATTGTTTAATTGTTTTAATTAAAATAAACAGAATTAGTGTCAAAGCAGAAGGATTTTGTTCTGAAGCTGAAGTCATTTAAAGTCAACTCTGACTTCGAACCAAATGGATAGAATGATATACTCTTGAACATTGTGCAGCTATTGTAAAATAACTGTTCTTTAGATGCATTGGTTCACTTATGATCAGTTCTTTGAATGTCATTCAATGACGAAAAGGTCATACCACATGACATTATGAAGTAAATGGAAAAGTGAAAAGATCAGACAAGATCTTATCCCTTGTACATCACAGAAAAAGAAGAATGACAACAGAGCAGTAACTGCATTGACTGATTTTATTGTTAAAAATATTAAGCTAAGGAGCCTCGAACTGCCGTCACAACAAACAGAGGCGTATCTCTCAAGTCCCAGAGAAGTTCGATCAGGGGCCGACTATGAAGACAGGACCTCGGCAGCACTCACCAGTCTCTGCACAGTGAGAAAAAATGTTATTAGTTTGCAAACATGCATATTATTCACTTCTTTTCTGAGGTTTGTATTTATTGTACTGATGGCTTTCACATCCAATATCAAATGATATTATTCTTGAACTGAATAAACTACATTTGCTCCCAAATACTCACAGCACTTGTAGAGTCTGTTGAGTCTAGTGATGTCGTTTTGGCTCATCTGAGTTGCCTGGCCAATGGCAACATTGCTGTTGGGGATGGGCACCATGGTGGGCTGACCATTCTTAGAGAAAGCAGTTCTGAAATAACATAATGCAGTCAGTCATTCATGCTTTCACTTTAAAATCTTGGACATTGAGCTGACAGGCTGAGTATTACAGATGAAAAACGGAGTGTTGTTTGATTGTTAAGTAGTGAGCAACTGACCTGTGGTACTGCATCACAGAGTTGTAGTCGTAGGGAGTTCCCTTGGTTCAGAGTGTTGATCTTGTTGAAGTTGTGCTTCATGCCTGATGAGAAAGCAGATTCAAAACAAACATTAAATGGTGAAGCAATACAAGCCTTAACAATTATTATGGTCAAAAATGTTCTGCAGGATAAACAAATGTTGCCTGAGAGTGTTAAAAATTTGGACTTTACTATCAACAATGTTCTCCCAGACAACACGGATGTGGTTGTCACGGTCACTGCGGGTCTGTTCGTGGTTGAAGCCCAGAGCGTGGAGCAGCTCGTGCTGGACGGTGTTGTGGTAGATGCAGCCATTGCGGTCCAGAGACACAGTCTGGGCATAACCACGGCGTCCAACATAAGAGTAGCATCTGCCAAGTAAACAGAAAGTGAAGATTTGGCCAGAGCACTGTCAGAAATGCTGGTCTTCAATCTAACCTATTTCTATTTTATCCCTTTCTGAATCAGCTTGCTGCATCTACTGTAAAAAGCAATATCCATTAAGTGAAGAGTTCCCATCAAATTTGTGATTTTCATTCTGACAGATTTGATCAGGTCACCATTTGATATGTGCTTTAAATATTCACAGTTGCTGTATAAAGCACTTCATTTAATATTTAATGTTTTGAAATCATAATTGGGAAGAATTATTATAGTTAATGTTCTGCATGACAAAACAGGGTTAGAAGGCTCCCTTGGAAGCCATTGAAAATGTGCAGCAATACGAACTATAAATTTGATATTGTATTTAGTTGTTGAGGCGTCTGTGTAATTTTCTTTTAAATGTATGTTTTTAGCTTTTTTTCCTAGTGCTGAAAAATTAATAACTTGTTCTTAATGGCTGTTTTGACTGGATATTAAATAAAGGGGTTGTCTCTAACTTTTGGACAGTGTTGTCAGACAACGCCAAGGTGAAGATCAGGACCATTGCAATAATGTGCTGTGGACAGTAGAGCCATTTGGCCAGACTTCATATTTGCCATATCAGTTGGAACCTATGTAGAGGCGATACTGATGGAGTGATGCCATGTAAGAAACACTTTTGGTTCCTTGAAGAACCTTTTAATTTATAGTTCTTTACAGAATCATTTTGCTGTGAAGAACCATTTGTTCAAAGCACTTTTGATAAGCTCTTCAAATATTCACAATTGATGTATAAAGCACTGTATATACTGAGGAGTAATTGTAGAGAAGTTCTGCATATCAGAATGGGGTTGCTCCCTTAAAAGCCATTGAAAATGTGCAGCAATACAAACTATACATTGTATACATATCAGAAATGTCTGACTTTGCTCTTGAGTGTGATTATAATGCCTACCCATTGCGGGACTCAATGCTGAGATAATCCCTCTCGTTGGAGCGGCGCCTGAAGCGAATGCAGGACATGGAGGAGAAAGAGTCCAAGCCACGCTGGATGATCTGGAGCTCACGGGAGGCTGAGGGTAGAGAGATCAAATGTCAAAACACACTAGTCAAAACTCCAGTCAAATTGGAGCATAGGCAGCCCAAAAATGTAAACACACATAACATCCAGTCATGTTTGCCTACTTTAGTACACATCGTATAGCACTTGTTGATTCATTAACACTAGTTTGTGAGTAACAGACTACAAATGGACTTAGGACCAGCAGTACACAACACAGCAGGGGATTTCTAGTCTTGGTACCAGACACCTGGACCACTGGTTCCATAAAGAAATCTGAGCTTGAATGGCATCTGATTGGGTTGCATGGCTCTAATCACTTGTCTGCTAGTAGAAAATCCTGCCTATATTTGCCCAGATTTGAGTCCATTCCTCGAATAAGCCCATGTAGCAAGCACCAGTACTTTAAGCTAAGATGTGTTGCAAGATTGACAAGTTTCACAAATAAAAAATGGTTATTAAAGGGACCACACTGTGGAATTTATGGACTTTGATGTATCATATGTGGTAACGTAAGCAGCCTGTTTTGAATGCGTTGTTTTTGTGATGTCACAGAAATCGACCTATTTACATATATCTGGCAAGTTTATTTCTTGCAGAAAGTTATAAGGACAGTTTCTGCCTGGTCTGCTTTTCAACACAGGCACCATTCAGGACAGTCAATGAGAATTGATGTCATTTTCATATATCAGTCTTAAAGGCACAGTAAAAAAAAACAGCATATTTAAATAAGGGGAAATGGTCGTGTAAAAACGAATTATGACTATTTTTGTACATAAAACACACAAATATCATAAGTAGACCTAGAGGAAATGAAATGTGAAGTTGAGCGCTGCCACTTCTGTGGAACTATTTACTAAACAGTCTGAATTACCTACCTCAAGAACGAGGCCAGATACTCCAGCGGCTGTATGAATTAAAGGCCTTTTCTATCTAACCCAGTAACAGTAAAGAAATAAAAAACAGTTGGATTCACGTACAGTAGTGGTTGGCGATGACGTAGGGCACGTAAACTTTGCCGTCACTGGACTTGGCCCACATGCAGCCGCTAGAAGTGCAGGGATCAGCATTCCTCTCATTGTCAACAGCAATGTCTCCTTCAGTCAGCTCAGGCTCATCAAAGTCACGAACTAGATAATAGAAATAGAATACATACTAGTAAGGTAGCATAGCCAATAGCCAACACAAAGATTCTGGTATGGTCTACATTCAGCGTGTATTAAATTTTATATTAATATTTGTCTGTCTTACTGATGTTTCTGTTGGCTCTTTCGAGCAACTCTCCCACAGACAGTTCAGCAGAAGCGTCCTCAAAAACTAAACAACAAAGCATATCACATTCACTAACATTTCACTATATACTGTTGACCTCTGTTTGCATATTTAACACTCAAGTGCCATAGATTCCTTTGTATTTCTTATCAAATGCTTATATTATGTTTTTTGCATCAACTTACCAGGCTACAGGAGAAGTCACATATGGCCAATGGAAAAAAGAACAAAGAAAATAGGAATTCATTACGTACTGTACAGAGAAACGCAGCACAACAGCCTGCATTTAAGAGACCCATATCATGGAAAACCAAACTGTTCTTTTTTTTTTTTTTTAATAAAATTTTGGTGTAGAATGTAAACACTGTTTATGTGCCATTCACTTCACAATTTATACAGTCCCTATATATACACGAGGCTGCAAAGACAGATCATTTTGAATTGTTTTTGTGTTGATTTAACATATATCCGCAATTCATCCTACAGCAGTTTAGCCCCACCCATTCACATTGAAGTGATAAGTAGTGTTTCAGCCTGGACAGATTTTTGAATGAGGCACAGCACAGGGCAAAACAGAGATCATTTACATCCATCAGTCCAACACTGCATTTACATTACAGCAAAGCAAAACGCTTACCTTGTTTTTGGTACAAATGTCATAAGCAAAAATATAAGAGAAATGTTTGATATGGCCCCTTTAAAGTATCATAGGACCCTAATTCTTGCTTGTTTAATCCTAGCTTACACTTTCAGAAAAAGGGGTACAGATATATATTTGTCCCATGCGGTACAAACAATTTAAACTTTAGTTAATTTTTATTCAATAGAATTGTGCTTTTTAATCCTATTAAACTCTGCAAGTATTACAGTTCTTCTCTTGTTTCAGTGTTAAGTTTTGGATGTAAACATACATACATCATCTAAACCACTTATCCTTCTGGGTCGTGGTGGGGTGCTGGAGCCTATCCCAGCTGTCATTGGGCAGAAGGCAGGATACACCCTGGACAGGTCGCCAGTCCACCGCAGGGCAGACAGACAGACATACACATACTCACTCACACCTAGGGGCAATTTAGCATGTCTAATTAACTTAATTGCATGTTTTTTGGACTGTGGGAGGAAACCCACGCAGACACAGGGAGAACATGCAAACCCCACACAGAAACGACCCTGGTCGCCCGGCCGGGAATCGAACCCAGGCCATTCTCACCGTGAGGCAACAGCGCTACCCACTGCGCCACTGCCCATGGATTTAAACAAAAGGGTTAAATTCTTCAAATGCTGAGCGGAAAATTGGCCAGTCAGGAGTTGTTGTTTTTTGGTGGCATCTAGAGAGATATGGCTAAGCAATCTCTCCGATTGGTTAGGACTTCACGGGCTAAATAGGAGTCCTAACAATTTAGATTTACTATCAGCGTAATTATGAAGTGACTGGAATCAACCAATCATGCTTTGATTTCCAATAGGAACCAGTTTTGTTAGAGAAAGTGTCACTCTGGTCCTTCTGGAAGTCCCAGATATGTCAGGGACTGTGAATGCAAGCAAGTCTTATCAGTGGGTTGTTCGAAATGGAAAAGAGTAGCAGCTGCAGTTTCCACTGCAAAACGGCTATAAGGTAAAATAAATGTTAATATGCCTTTAGAGGCTTCAAATAAAACATAGAATGTCTTTTAGCTTTAGATGTCTGTATTTGATCTAGAACTGCCAAAAAGTGTTCATGCAAATTACTGTTAGCTTAGCATTAACAAACTATTTGAATGCCATAAATGCTAACAGAAGTTAGCATTATCATAGAGGTGTGTTTTGAATGAGTTTTGATGTTAGAGGCCCAAACTGAAGGCCTAGCGCTAATAGTCACTGTTAGCCACTTCTTAAAGGGACATTACATTCACTTTTCTAGGGGACGAGTGGGGTTTAGTAGGTTTTTTTTGAAGCCTGGGGTCAAAATGGAATATAGTGTAACTGTGTTTCCCAGCTAAAGGTACTGAAAACCACCCCAGTGACATCTGTACCACTGTAGTGATGCCTGTGAGCGTGTAGTTAAGCGTACATGTGTGGGTGTTTGCCAGTGTGTAAAATATAGCATATGCACTTGTATGTGTCTGTCTCACCTCCTCCTCAGCTCGGACAGAGCAGACCAGCAGCAGGGCCAGCAGACCCACAGTCACCTTATAGACCAACATGACGGCTACTGACCTGGAGGGAGAGCCAGCAGACAGAAACATTAATGTACATCAAATATCAAAGCCAGTCAGTCCAATGATTAAACACGGTGGACTGCATGAAAGTTCAATTACAATAACCAACTGTGATCATTGTGAGACATCAACATCTAAACATCTAATAAATAAATAAATGAATGGCACATGCTAGTAGAGTGGGAGCTCTTACCTCAGACTTCCAAAACGGAAAGAACTGTACAGTGGCAGATGGAGAGAGGGGTTTTATACTCTTTTCTGTGTACCCAACATGATAAGCATGTCACATACATATAGAACAGGAGCTGCAGACTTGTGGAAAAACTTATCTTTGAACATGAACAAAAATAAGTGGTTCTGCTGGAAAATTTGTAACGTATAGCAGTGCTTTATCAAGTTTAAATACATGTAGCCTTGATGTAAAGAACGCAGGTGCAGTTTTCCCCACAAATCAGGGCTGCATACGTCATTTACAGATTAGAGTTGCATTTGACACTTAGAGATAAGTCTCACGTGGACATGCTGTATTTCTTTGTTGTTTTAGCTTTTCATGACTTCTTTGTAGTTTTCTTATTTTCTGCTATTCTTTACTATGTGGATGAAAATCATTGGTTATTTGATTGTTTGATATTATGAGCAGACAAAGGACATTTGATTTAACTTTTTAATTAGAATAAGGAGACTCTTACAAATTATTAAAAAGGATGGACGTTCATAAAAACATTTACAAAATGAGGTGTGATTAAATGTGTTTTCTGAAAGAAATGTAAAATGACAAATCTTCTTTTAGGTCACGACACTTCTTTTATGAAATTTCACAGCAACTAATGGAAATCTGGAAACATTTGGAGATTGTTTTGGGATTGAAAAATGTTTTTTTTTTTTTTTCATTTTTGGTGTTTTCTTAGTGTAGCACATAAAACAATCAATCAAATGACCAATCAATGATTTTCATTGTCTGAGTATGTAGGAGATCATGATTGGTTCAGTGGAGAGACAGGGTGTGGAGGACAAAGCAGACAAAACCAAATGATGTTATGGACAGATTGCCAGGTAAGCATAAGCTTTTCTAAGCAAATATAGTTTTATTATGGATTTAAACACTTATCGAGCTTGTATTCCCAATATACTGACTGGATCTATTCCAGAGTACATAGAAGAAGTGCTTATGTCAATAATACATTTGAAGTGCTCTGTCAATATCTAAACCAGCCAAGAACTTGTCTCTCTAAATTGAGTTTTCAAGTCTGTCAAATGTAATGGTTGATTATATGAAAAGCTGCAGCAGCACTAGAAGAGGCAAGGCAAAGCAAGGCAAGGCAAGGCAACCTTATTTAAATAGCAACTTTCATACACTGTCAATCGAAGTGCTTTACGAATGAGAAAGTACAGTCATTTAAAAAAGTAAAGTAAAGGAGAACAGAAATTAAAAACATGATTCAAACAGATTTAAAAGAGAAAATCATTAAATGAAAAATCTAATTAGAAATTAAATTTGGAGAATTAAAAATCAAATTAAAAATGAAAAGTTAAGTTAGGATAATAAAAGCCTTTACAGAGGAAAAAGGGCTAGAAACGCTAACAGTGTTTTAAACTGCTCTGAAAACCTGCTCAAATAGTAACATTTTAAGCCTGGATTTAAGTGTCTAATGTCAGGGCTCTTCTAATGCTCTCTGTCAACGGGTCCCATTTAAGAGCAGCAGAGTGGCTGAACGCTGCTTCTCCATGTTTAGTCTTTACCTTCGGCAGGACTAACTGACTAGTTCTAATGATCTGAGAGTTCTGTTAGACTCATATCGCTGCAGCGTATGAAATAAATATGCTGTTCCTACACCACTGAGTGATTTATAGACCAGTAATAGTATCTAAAGTCTATTCTGTAATAGACTGGTAGCCGGTGTGAGGATATAAGCTTGGGAGTGATGTGTTTCCTTCTTTTACTCTTAGTAAGACTCTGGCAGCTGCATTTTGAATCAGCTGAAGCTGTTTGATTGTCTTTTTTGGGAGTTCAGTTAGGAGAACATGACAGAAATCAATCCTGCTTGAAATAAAGGCTTGAAACATTTTCTCCAGGTGTGGTTTACATGTCTGCCAAAACTAAGGTCAGAGTACATTTCCAAAGTCTTTGGAAACCACTAAATCACTGACCACTCTAGCCAGTGCTGACTCTGTACTATGATGTTTCCAAAAGTCAGACTGGAATAATTCATACCTGTTAAATGTACATGAAAACGATCAGAGCCGTTGGGCGACATCATCATCTTTCACCATAATCTTAGGTAGAGGAAATGGGCTGTGTTAGAAATGGGCTGATAACTGGATGGATCAAGAAGTGATTTCTTCAGGAATGGCTACATTAAAGGACTTTACAGACATAGACCAGGCTGAGTGATGAATTAATAATATTTAGTAAAGTAGATTTATCTAGAAGAAGAATCTAACAGTAAACTAGAATGTGTTTAATCAAGTTTGTGGTGGATCTAGAGGACAACATTGAACTAGGGATGTCAGTTTTTTTTTTCTTTTTTAAATTGTATAATGAATTTAAAATACAAAGTTTTTAAAGTTTGAACACTAATAAAACATTGAGTATGTAACTAAAACTGTGTGAGAAGTAACTATATGAAGTAACTATAACTGTATTAAGCTATTAGTAAATCACCAAGAGCCTGGAAAGTCATGTCATGGATTCCAGTTAAAAAAAAAATTGCTAAACTGAATTTGTGCAAAATTTCTAAATTTTGCAAATAGTTTTTAGTTAGTAAGTTCACCTTCTTAAATAGTGAGTTCAAATGCTTACAGAGCTGTAGAAAAAAAAATCCAGTTTGAACTGAAAAAAAAACAAACTATTATTTCACAGAATAATAAATCTTGTTTTGTGGTTCACAGGTTCTAACCAAATTTCTTATCAGTGCAAAATGATGGACAAGTGCTGCATATTAGTCCACCAAAAATAAAAACATGTCCTGAACCTTAATTTTATTTGTTACAACTTTGTACTTTATGTACTTGAGTATGATTCATGATGATTGTTTTTAATTTAACTCAAGTATAGTCTATTTTTGGCTTTATAGTCCCACTCTTAACTGAGCAAGATTTCGACATAGTAGCCACACTTTCACTTCAGTACAGATCTCTTTACACTTTCTCTTCAGCAGAGCTAATAAACTACAATTGTATTTCAGTCTACACTTTATGGCACAGTCATTCTATTTCTCTTTCCAAATACCTGAGTTATTTTATAAGGGAAACTAAACATATTACTGCTGTGGTATGAATCAGTGATACATTCAGAGGCGCACAGTCCTTTCCTTTCAGACCAAATAATTTTGTAATGACAGCACCATCACCTGGTCACATACAAGCAGTGCTCAATAATTCCTTGTAATTTCTTTCATGGCCTTAAAAAAAGGTCTTAAAAAAGTATGATATATGGTATTATATACACAAATGTACATATAATATATTTCAGATATCAAACGTAATATGCAGCATACAGAAGATGTCACTGAAACATTTAATTTAATTTTGGGAGATTTCTGTGTGTCTATTCTATACAGTGAAATAAGGGATGCCTTTAAGTTACTTGATTCCACAGTGCACATAATTTCCATGCCACTAAAATGTATGAAATTAAGCCTAAAGCCTGCTGTAGAGTCAGAACTGATGACACAGTAAATCAGCTGACAAAGCTGATTAATATTCACTTTTAAAACATTTTATTTCTTCTGTTAATTACATAGTCATGAAAAGATCTCCATATGTGAGCAGACATAGACACAAATCTTCACTGCTCGTCTGTGGCGTCTCCTTGGTGGACCAACACAGCTCTCTTTCTGAGGATTAAACAAGTTTCAGATGAATCAGAAATAAGAATTTATTACATTCAATACATTCATTGCGGATATGTGGTACAATTTTGACTACATACAGTGTCTTTTGATGGTATATCTGCTACTTACAGCACTTGTAGAGCCTGTTGAGTCTGGTAATGTCATTTTGGCTCATCTGGGTTCCCTGACCGAAAGACACATTGCTGTTGGGGATGGGGACCATGGTGGGCTGACCATTCTTAGAGAAAGCAGTCCTGGAATGAAAAAAAGAGCTTAATCTCTGTGGACCACTAGCTACGCTGCCTTTCAAAGCTAGTGGTTTGTAAGACAATAAGGCTGTGGTCCTGAGAAGCAGAAGAGCTGATGCTACTTTAGTACTTACTTTCTCTGTAATAGGTTATTAGGATGTACTTATACGATGACTTATACAGATGGAATAATATGCCTGATAATGTATATTTTAAACTTGGAATTTGAAAATGTTTACATATTATGTACAGAAAGTGTATTTCTATGCCACTCTAGTTAGAATTAAAAGAATTCATTGAAACATGGCTATAGAAAAAAAGTTTTTTTTTTTTTAATTTTAAGAAGACTGCTATAGAGATTGACTTTTTGTATATGTTTTTAACTTAATAGAACACCTTCATTATAAATCTTTATACACCTGCTAGTAGCACTAACGCTAAGTTTCTATATAAGCCCAATCTGTTCTGAACTTATCACAGTGAACCAGCTGACAAAGGTAATCTGCAGGCCCAAGATGGGGTTGCGTGCAATCCGTAATTCAAATATATGCAGAGTGCACTAGTCCTTCCAGATTGGTTTGTCTGGAGTGTCATAGGAGAAAGACCTAAGATCCTTGCTAAATGGTTCTTGACTTGGATATATGGTTCTAAAAAATTATTTTAATTGGTAGAGAACCCTTACGTTATGTGGAGTTTCTTTCACAAACACACACGTTATCTAAGCTGCTTATCCTTCTGCGTTGCGGGGGGTGCTGGAGTCTATCCCAGCGGTCATTGGGCAGAAGGCAGAAAACATCCTGAACAGGTCGCCAGTTCATCACAGGGCAGACACACATAAACATTCACACTTAAGGGCAACAATTTAGCATCTCCAATTCGCCTGACTGCATGTCTTTGGGCTGTGGGACGAAACCCATGCAGACACGGGGAGAACATATAAACTCAACACAGAAAGGAACCTGGTCACCAGACAGGGAATCAAACCCAGGCCCTTCTTACTGTGCTGCCCCATGTTTCTTTCAACCCAAAAATTAATGGCATTTCTTAAAAACGAACAGAATTTGTGCTTTCTTAAAGAATGTTTTTAAAAGAGTGATTAACTAAAAAAATCAAATTTACACAATTTCTTCCTTATCTCAAAAGTAGATGATCAGCCAAGACATGTTTGGTGTCTGAAGTTTGCTTCTTTAACTGTGCACTGGAGCTGTAAGTCTAATGTAACTAAAAAGTAATGGAAGTCTATATCACCCAAAATCTTTTACACTAATAACATTAATCTCGTATCTTCAGTACAACACTAAAAAGGCAAACACGTCTAGGTTGATCAGTTACGAAGTAAGAAGATAATTGTCTAAATTTTATTGTTCTTCTAATGCTAATGCTAATGCTAATATAGACTAATACAGTCTTAAAAACTGCAGTTAATGTGTTTTTTACGGTGATGTGTGGGTTTGGAGTAGTCTTTGTACGTCTCTGGTTGATCTGCTGGAGGTAAATGATCAAAATAAAATCAAGGTTAGGTATTGTAAGATGAAGTTTGGATTTGTGTGTGTTTCACCTGTGGTACTGCATGACAGAGTTGTAGTCGTAGGGAGTTCCCTGGTTTAGAGTGTTGATCTTGTCAAAGGCGTACTTATAGCCTGATGAACAAAGTAAACCAAATCACAGCATTAATGGTGGCCTCACGCAGTATTGACAAATGCTTAATGGTCAAGATCATTTTACGGAACTAGATTTGCCACCTTAAATCTCTAAGCTTCAACAATGGCATAAGTATTAAAACATAGGCTTACTGTCAATGATGTTCTCCCACACAACACGGATGTGGTTGTCACGGTCACTACGGCACTGTTCATGGTTGAATCCCAGAGCATGGAGCAGCTCGTGCTGCACGGTGTTGTGGTAAATGCAGCCATTGCGGTCCAGAGACACAGTCTGGGCGTAACCACGGCGTCCGACATAAGAGTAGCATCTGTGAGTAAGAATTTACAATTTTTGTCATTATTCCCTTTAAGATGTTGGTGTAACATAGTGGATACCTCTACACAATAGATTGGGAATTGATTCTCTGTCCAGACAAGCACACTACTCTACACCAGAAAGAGTCCTTGAGACTGCCAACTCTACATACACCCACAGTGCTGTGTAAAGGTCTGAGACCATCCTTTGTTTATTTAATTTTCAATCAAAACAGCCATTAAGTACGAGTTCATTTCAGAAGATATTTTGGGGGATTAGACATAAGCATAATGCATTTGCACAAGGAAACACTAAAGAGAAAAGTGAAAAACAGGTGTTTCCAAAACCGGAGTTCAAAAATTGAGTTAAAGATAGGGAAATGTGAGAAAATGAGACTCCTAACAACAGTGCAAGACTGGGTAGATCACATCTGCAAGTCAAACAAAGAAGAGATCATTTGCAAGTCAAACACAGAAGCTGCTGGTGTTCTGAGAACAATGTACTGACCACCCCAGAGTCCAGACCTCAACATTATTAAATGTTTTTGGTATTATTTGGATTGTAAAAAGCAGAAAACTTCTAACACTGAACTTTAGAAAAAATAATAAGAAAAATATTTTGAAAGAAATTTAAATAAAATAAGGGTGGTCTCTGACAGTATTGCGCCATGATAATCATGTATCTGTAACATGGTTAAATGGTAAGTCATGCTGGACAGGAGCGTCCACCAAAGCATAAATGCAAATATAGCTTAGATTACACATTTAAAAGTAGTGCTCCTGCCTCTATTTTGCTGAAGTATGGGAGCGATATTAACCCTTTTAAATTCATATCGTTCTGTTACTGCAAAGACCATCAGCTAATTGTCCAAAACATGGCTTTAAATTCTGTCTACATGATCACTGTTTTTTATGGAATCTAAAACTCCAGTTATCTGCATCCTGAAGAGGATACAATAGAATTTTCCATAAATATAACTGATCATAAACAAGACACATTTACCGTAAAAATAACAGGGTGTAGTTGAACAAAAAAAAAATCTGAATACTGGTATCTGAATAGTTCTATCCTATACTGTGGTCCAGGTCATTATCTTGGCTTTTTCATTCGATTCTAGCTTTAGCCTGGTGCCTATTTTCCGGATGCTTGCTCATGCTTTCTTCTTCTAACATTTTCATTTTCATCCTGATTTAGATGTCTAATGGTTTTGGTTCTAATTCTATGTCTTACCCGCTGCGGGACTCAATGCTGATGTAGTCTCTCTGGTTGGAGCGTGGTGTGAAGCGGATGCAGGAAACAGAGGAGAAGGAGTCTAGACCACGCTGAATGACCTGCAGCTCACGGGAGGCTGAAAGAGAAAAGGGCAGAGCTCAGTAAGGTCTGGCCAGCCATACTAAATCACTTTGTTGCAATTCCAAACTAGTGCAGAACCTTGAACAGACATTACACCCAGTAGTGCAGTTAGAATGCTGATGAACTTTCAATATTAATATCTATTTGTTTACAGATGAGTTATCTTTACTTTATCATTTGTTTTGTTCAGTAAATTTGAGTTCACCAAAGAAGCAATGTTTTCCGTTCGTAGCACCAACTGAAATAAATTGAAATTGTCCTGGAAAATGCAAGTGTACTTTAGAGTTAAGAGAGTAATAACCATACATTACCAAGTTACATCATTTACAATGCTGAATGTGATTAAAAGGGGTACAGTAGTGGTGACATACTGAAGTGGTTGGCAATGACGTATGGGATGTAGACCAGTCCGTTGCTGGACTTGGGCCACATGCATCCTTGGGAGGTGCAGGGATCAGCGTTCCTCACATCGTTTTCATCATCAACAGCAATGTCTCCAACAACCTTTGGCTCATCAGGACCTCGAACTGTCACAAACAACAGAAAGATTGCACAGCCAACATTTACATCACCGTCAACTTGGTCTTGCGGTTACAACACACCATCCGAGCCAAAATGTTGTGCTTTTACGTCAAAAATAAAACATATATAATCTAATATATACGCACATAGAGGGATTCATACACTCGATTTTTACATCTCAACTGAAAACCTAACAGTTTACACTAACTTTTGGTTAATGATATCACTCAGCGTGTATTGTATTTGTAATATTTATTGATCTGTTGATCATTATCTGCTCACAAGACTTCATCTATATTCTCTAATGTTTACCTTCTTATCTCTGTTTCTCTCTGTTATCCCAGCCTGTATTGCCAGCACAGTAGGAGACTATTTAGTAGGAAGTAATTGCAGAATCTCCATTTCAGTTATTAGCATGAACCTACCTTAATCCAACCCTTGTAAAGCTGCTTTATGACAACCTCGATTGTGAAAAGCACAAAACACAATAAAATTAATTGAATTGAATCTTGCTGATAATGAGAATATGACTATGATGGACTAGAATCACATAGAGAACATGTAAAAGATTTTCCATGGCATGAAAACTCTCAAGCCTGGAAAAAAGGCATTCCACACTATGAACAAAACATGTTTTTCTATTGCAGCAGCAAAATGTGGTGTCAGTGCCGCAGTAAAGGCATTTTAAATATTTTTTAGACCTGTTTATGGGTCATGGACGACAATCCTAAATTGCGCTGTGGTTGCATCATAATGCAGAGTTAATTTAATATTCCATTCATATAACGTCAAAATAAAACTGTCTTGCATTGCAACACTGCTGGATTGGCCTGTAGGGAATATTTACTGGAAGAGGTTGAAGCTCTTGGCTCCCAATGGCAATGATGTGCTTGGCTCCATGTCAAAACTTTGTAAGGATGAAAGACCTGTGGGGTTTACCATCTTGCCACCATATGAAAAAATGGATTAAAATGATCTGTTCATTATTTAGCTTATTTAGCTTAGAAGCAGTGCCATATTAGGAAAGCTCTTGAGCTAGGGATCAAGTGACTTGCTCAAAGGCCTACTGGCAGCTACTCTCCTGAAAATAAAAAAGCCAAAAAGGTTTTTTTGGAGCAATGCAATCTAAGAAGCTAAAAGAAGTAAATGTTCATCAGTAATTTGGACAGCCAATCACTGGTCTAGATTTTGGAACAAGCACTACTTTCTATTGCATAAAGTAGGGCTTCTTTCCCAGTGGTCATTGATCCAGTACCAACAGGACCTAATAATTTAGCAAATTCCTTACTATTCCAGGTGAAGATAAAGTCACCAAGCACTTCTACATGGCCCATACGTGCACCAAACTGTGAACTTGCTTGTGTGCGCTTGTGTGTGAAGTCATACCGATGCCTCTGTTAGCTCTCTCCAACAGCTCGCCAACAGACAATTCAGCAGAATTCTCCTCAGCCACTGTCACATAAAACAAATCAGCACACGTAATCAATCATAGATATTTGTCATGTAAGATGTGTGTTTTCATTGGAGAAATAATATAAGCTTACATAAATGTATTCAGTGGTGAACGCTCAGGGCCTTTTAGGCCTTCAGAGATGGCCTAATGATCTCTGGAATCTAAAAACTGTATTACAGTAGTACAGTACTACTTGTTTCATTAAAGATCTGGAGTAATTGACGCAACAGTAATAGATGTGTGAAGTGCCGAGTGTAAAATTGGCCAATCAGGAACTGTTTTTCTTGATGGTGACTAGGAAAATACAGCTGAGCGAGCTCTCCTATTGGTTATGACCTCTAGAACTAAAGAGAAGTCCTAACATGTTAGTCTAACCATCAGCATAATTACAAAGTGACAGATGAATCAATTGATCACGTTTTGAAAATGTTGGTCTAGTCCTTCTGGAAGTCCCTGATACGTCACTGACTGAATATGAACGGCTGCCAATCAGTGGCTGAGTCACTGTGAAACTGCTACGAGGTAAACTTTATGCTAATATGTGTGTCACAAGCTTTAAGTCAAACATGGGATGTCTTTTAGAGGCTTCAAATGTCTGTGTTTCTAATCTACAATTGCTTTTTTCTTAGTTTCTGTCCTATATTCAACAATGCTGCCGTTACATTTATGTGCTAACGAATTATCTGTTCCACTTTAAATGCTGTAGTAGTTACATTCTGGTGATCTGAGGTGCCTGAATGTAACTGCTGCACTGTTTAAGGTGGCACCTAAAATTCAAATAAGCTAAACTTCAGCCTCGTCAGAAATGACCGCTCAGACTGAAGGTGTAGGTCTATGTCACGGTTCACCACTGTATGTATTTATTTACACATTTTTTAATTAAAAGTGACTTACCAGGCTAGATGTGATGTCGTAAATGGCAGAGATCAAGAAGAGAAAAAAAAACAAGCAAAAACACAAACTATAGGTCAAGGCATATTTGGAATATTTGAATATACACTAGTTCCAACCACACAGTCTGACTGGTTGAGAATCCATATGGGCTGTTATTGCCATACAATTAGTATCATTCCAGTAAGCACCATTTGTTAAGCAACCACTCATTTTAACCTGCAGCTCACTGTTATCAGGCTTGGATACTGCATTAAGTTTCAGACCTGGCATTGTCCCCAAGCAAGCTGTTCTCTCAGCAGCTGTTATGAATAACTAAACAAACTTGGACTAGTGCGAAATAAACACACTTTGGCTGTGAGATGCTTTACACACTGACTGAAACAAAATGACATTCAGGCTAGTTTTTGGTGGGGAAAAAATTGCCAGTATTAAAGCACATTTGACACAATCTTAGCTGCTTCTTTGCTTGTTTTTTTCTGTATTTTGCAGAACTGTTGTATAAAAGCTGTGGTTAGACCTTCTAACATCAGATTTTCAACAGTAAATTAAATATCTTTTCTGTGAATGTTCCAAAAAATTGTAACAAAAACCTTTTTCTCTGTATTCTTTGTATGATAGGGTTGGACATGCTATGCTTGAATAAGCTGTCTACATTTGATCTGTCCATGAGACATTCCTTTCCTAAGCTTAATGTGACTGGAATACCGCACTGCTCAGTTTATTTATGTGTGTGTGTGTGTGTATGTACCTCCTCCTCAGCTCTGACACAGCAAACCAGCAGCAGGGCCAGCAGACCCACAGCCACCCTATTGATGGACATGATGGCCAATGACCTGTAGAGGGAGCCAGCAAACAGCGCATTTCTTTTCAATTACAAAATTCCTATAAATTTTTATCCTATTAGGATTAAAGTTGCTCTGTTACCTTATATTTAAAATCTAATAACACTGAGTTAACCTTACTTGCTGCAGGAGTGTGAATCACTGAATATTTGAAAGTAACTATAACTGATATATAAAGCTATAGTTTAAGTTTGACCCTGTTCAGTAACTTCAGTAACAGCTGGAGTGCACGCTGTCATTACAGCAAAACTGGGACACACCACATACCTGGGAAATTCTAAAATTCATGTAAATATTTCAAAGGTGCTATATTTCACTTAAGTGTGTGTGTGAATGTATGTGTCTGTCTGTCCGCCCTGCAATGGACTGGTGACCTGTCCAGGGTGTATCCTGCCTTCCACCCAATGACTGCTGGGATAGGGTCCAGCTCCCCCCCATGACCCAAAAGGATAAGCAGCTCAGAAAATGTGTGTGTGTGTGTATTTCACTCAAATTGTTATGCTGGTCAGATTATTTATAATGACACACTTCAAAGTAGAAGCATTTTCGCTAGTGGTCTCAGACATGACCACACTGTATGTAAGACACATTCTCTTCAAAATTAATTCTTTGCCATTCTAGAAACTAGCTGATTGATAATTTACCCGAATGAGGTGATCACATGCTGCTATGCTTAACAGAAATTATATAAATATATAAATAACAGTATAAAACTTTAATAAGTATGAAACTTAAATAATAAACACACATTTTTTTGTACATTTGTTACATGTAATTTAGGATATACATTTAAAAAGACTCTTTTTTTACAGCTCGAATATACAGGTGTTCATTATCTTTGCTACCCTGGAGGTCATCTCAGCCACCTTTGAATTTCTTTTTCACATATAAAATCACTCCTCATTCAAAGATTTATGATTTACTTCATTGTGTCTGATTTACAAATATGTTAAAGCCTTAGCAAAGAGCTAAAACACACAGCAAGTCTGTGCAATGCATATACAGTCTTACCTCAAGGTTCTGAGAAGAAACCAGCACTGTTCTTGAGACAGAAGGGGGTTTTATACCCTGTCGCCCCAATATGATAAGATCCCCACCACTTTAGACTACAGAACATGCTGATTCCTGAAGAAACCTTATCTTTTAACATGACTCACAAACTATGAAATATGGTAACATACAGAGGTGGTTTATCAAGTTTAAATATGTACAGTTGTACTGGAACAACGCAGGTGCTGTTTTCTCACTGTCTTGTGTGGTGGTTTCTTATGAACCAAGGTTACAACTATCAGTGAAAGATGTGGCTCATATACCCTGATTCCTCACTAATCAGCTGAGCGGACTGTATTTACTTTGCCACTTTGTGACCACAGCATTTTTAGTAAAAATAAAGCTTTTAACTTCCTAAAATCCCAGGCTTAATACATACTAAGGCTTTTTATTCAGTAACTACAGGGACTTCAATGCAAACTGGCTTTGGGCCCGCTGGTGGGCCCTGCCTATTAAAGGGGATAAAGGTCATCAGGGCTGAGCTACTCAGAATCATTCTGATATCAGTGATGATCTGTAGGGGTTGTCCAGATGTTTATCTGTCAGAAGAGCCATTCGACAAAGAAGCCCTGGACTTCCAGTGAAGGTGAAGGCTGTGATAGCCAATTTAGCATTTCTTTTCAAGGTATCCCTCTCATCCCTCAATATAAATGTTCAATGTGTTAAGAAGAGTAGGCTAACAGCTTATTTCTGTTTACATGGGCTAACAGACACCCTTGACTGCTGAGAAAGGAACTAAGCCATGCATTATAGCCAATAAGGGCATGGCCCAGCCTCATGTACAGATATTTTAGGGGGTGCACAAGGGACAAAAAGAGAATGAATGTGACTTTAATATATTTTCATTGATTTACAGCATATTGCAGCCACTGTTCTTAAGAGAGTTCATGTAATCATGTTTCAGAGGAAACAGCTAAAAAACCTTTACTGCCCAGTCTGGAATGTAATACCTAATTTCCATCATAAAAGGCTGTAACATTACCCACTCTGCAATCTAATGACTATGAACCAATGATTTAGAACTCTATTTAAGAGCTCCACAGAGCCTGACATCACCCCCTGTTTTTTACAACAACAGAAACTTGGTTTAAGAAGTTATGATTATTTTAACAAGTTATTAGCACTAGTTGGTTATGGTACAAAATATGTTCAAAATAAACACTTTGTTAGAGAGATTATCAGTGGTGACATATACAGCACTGTGGTGATGCATGCAACCGTAACAACTTAGAGTTACTGAAGGAAAATCTCCACAGGTGGCCAGTACTGCACCAGAGGGGGTGCCCAAGAGCGTGAAGCTTGTGGAACCCGAGCCGGCCCATAAGGTCTATATCAGAGAACTGTAGAGAGGAGATTTGCCACACAATAATGTCTTCTAGGTTTATCAAACACTGACAGACGAGTCCAAATGAACGGGTTCCATTGGAGATTTTGTGGAAAATTCTAGTTTGTAAAAGCTTAATCATTTCTCATATGGAAAAGTGTGCTCATTTCTGAACGTAGAACATCATACTTCAATACTGCTGTTACATTTTCGATGATTTTAAACTCCAGTTATACGATTTTCTAACACTTCGTCATGTACCATCATGATATCAGTGAGCGTGAACCACTTCACTCAGCCAATGAGCTTCTCAGCTTGCCAACCAATCAGCACTCAGTGGCATGGAATACATCCTTTCTGAAATTAAAGGAAGGTACCATACAGATGGTTAGAAACAAGTTCAATTTTCTGTCTTGAGCTGTTTAGCCCCCTTCACCGCCCCTATTCATTGAGGACTTGCTCTAGAGGTTTGCAATCATGTTGTTATTATAGGCCAGGCTCCCTTGATCTGGCTCTGGTGCCATGCTGAACTACGCTGAAATGGATCTTTAAGATTTCCCATATAAAACACAATTACTATATCATCGCTGAAAAACATGTATCTTCTTTTTTTTCGATTTTTACATTTCTTCATCATTTGAACACAACAGCTGTCCTTTACTTTGTGTGAAAATTTCATGATGAATGGACCATCAGAAATGCTCCAGTATTCCTTGAAGTAAAATCTCTGTACATTAACTAACATTGAAAGTGAAGAATGTTTGTGCCCTCTCTTGTGAAGTTACTGTTTTTGGAGATACTTGTTTTAATTTGGACAGCGACAATATATTAAGTAAGCCCAACTTAATCTGTATTGTTGACCCAAGCAAGATACAGTACTGAAAATGTAATATAAAGATCAAGGATTATACTCTGATGCAACTTTAATCACCCTCTTAACCCCTTAGAATTCCAGGCTTATTACATGCTAAGGCTTATTATTCAGTACCTACAGGGATTTCAGTGCACACTGGCTAAACTATTCTTAGGTTATAAAAGTGTATAATGAAACTGGCCATTTAAAGTGTATAATGAAACTGAAATTCCTCCTAACCATAAAAGTATACTCACTTTTTGAATTCCTTTCATTTTTTTATTTTCTTGCTGTGGTTTGCTGCTGTATGATGTGCTGTGGAAAAATTGCTTTGAAATTGATTCTGGAAGCTTAAAAAGTCTGTGCTCTGTTTACTGTTCATGGTAAACTACTGCTTATATCAGATTAGACAGGTGCTCTAAATTTCTGCTACATTTAAATGTGCATGCTGCCCTCATCGATGAACAGAAAGTGCCAACACTCAGGTTAAATGAGATACTTGTCGTTTGTGCAACACCAGCACACTGAGCAGGGAAAAGCTGCACCTGCTGTCCTCCAAAGCAAGGTTACCCCTATTTAAACATAAACCTGATAAAATATCTTGATTCACCTATTTCAGTGGAATGCTATTAGAAATTTATGTTTTCCCATTTGTTTAAGAAAAAAATCCTCAGCTTCTGTTATCACATTTGATACACAGAGTAGGATATAAAAACCCTCTCTGCTGAAAAACAGATGCTTGATTCATCTTGCAGGTTTGAGGTAAGGAAGAGCTTGTTTCCTGTCATTCTTCTAACATCTTAAATCCCCTGTCTCATTACATCCAGAGGCTCATTATTGAGTAAATACATGGGAAATTACAGTGCAAAATGGCCGAGCTATTCTTAAAGAGCCTACCATTATCTTGAATGTAGTTATTTTTTACTTAAAGTCTACTTACAACATCTATGTGGTTTTATTTACCAAAAGCAGGACTGAAACACTGCAACAGTGCCATTTTTTATGACATCACAAAAACAATTAATTCAAAACGGGCTGGGTGTGCAGCTTAGTTTCCATATATGGACAGTATGAGCCAGAGTGTGAACATATAACATAATCAACTCACATAAAGAAAGGAACAGTCATAAAAAATGATTACAAATGAAAGGATATTGAGAAAATGGGACTCCTAACAACTGTGCAAGACCTGGTAGACCACCAACACTGTCACCATCAGATAAACAGTAAGTATAGCTCCATTCTTGCTTCATATCTGAAACAATTCACAGGTATTTCTGTCCATTCTTCTAATGTGAGAAGAAACTCAACACTATGAGCTGTCAAGAAGCCCTTAATGAGGAAAGGACAAAAAATACTTTTCAAACAAAAAAACTTTTATTCTGGTTTTTTCAGAATGATGAACTGGCCACCCCAGACCTCAGTATCATTGAATGTGTTTGAGATCATTTGGATAACGAGAAACAGAAAATGCAACCAACTAAGACTGAACTTTGGAGGTGTAGAAAAATATCCCTATAGATTTCTTTAAAAGACTGTAAGCAAGTGTCCAAAAAAATGGATTGGAAGTCATAAGGCAAAGGCAAAGGGTGCACACTACTGTCGTTTGTGTTCACATGGATCTCATGTAATCCTGTAAGTTCATTCCTTAAGCATCCAGGCTTCCATTCCTTACTTCTGTAACTTTAAAAATATCTCAGCCAGTTTGTATTGCTTTCCATGTAAATGCATAATGAATATGTGAATAATACATGAATAATAAGCATTAGAATGTAATAAGCCTGTGAATGTCACTCATGAATACTATTTTAGCTAACACTGAACTACTGAGAAATGCAGACCTTTATATGTTTGATTTGTGTCTGATGTGGACGACATATTACATTATGTGCCAAACAGTCATGACTCCATAGTAAAAACAGTAGCCTAACACAGTAAGCTAATGGTTCCTGAACCCATCTGGCAGACTGGTGGCGATGATGTATAAGGCTCTGGGTTTGGTGGCCCTTTTGCTGGCCTGCTCTGTCCGAGCAGAGGAGGTAAGTCACAAAGAGACACACACCCACACGTTTTCAATGTACACAATAATACAGTCATGTTACTCTTAAATAACTTGAATCTTATATCTCTGTTTGTATCGTCTGTTATTTGTGTTTACACGGTTCTTGTGTAGCCCCGTAAGTTGATACTCTTCAGATTGTAATATACTGTATATAGAATACTCTAATATACTTTGTTGGATGGTGTACTAAGTATTTTATCAATCAATTCTCTGTTAGTGCTGTCTGTGGGGGAGCTGCTGGAGAGAGCTAACAGAAACGTTGGTATGGACATTTTGGGCGTACATGAACCCACTGTTCCTTAAACCAGTAAAACTTGCTCACAGTGTAAGCTAATTTAAATGTAATCAAACAAACCTTTCTGTTGTGTTTGTCAGTTCGTGGTCCTGATGAGCCGAGAGTCATAGGAGACATTGCTGTGGACGACACCGGAAGGAACGCTGATCCCTGCACCTCTCAAGGCTGCAAGTGGCCCAAGTCCAGTGACGGATGGGTCTATGTGCCATACTTTATTGCCAACCATTTCTGTATGTCAGCAATAATTGAATCTTAAACACTCCTACACTATAAAACTGCTCACTGACTCAAAGTATTAGTAAATACTTTAAAAAACTTCGTTGGACAAATTTAAAAAAATTCGTTGGACAACCTGAGCTGTGTTAGTGACGGTATTATGTGAAATTCTATTCTAGTTCACTCTGTGCTAATTGCATGTTAATTTGTCAGTGGTTTTATCTGGTGATTGCATGTCAGATAATAATATTTTTATATAATTCACAGATTACTATTAAGGAACTATTTCTTTGTTGATGCATAGCCCATAGCTGTCAAGTGAAAACTTTGTTCAGGTCAACTAGAATTTTTTTTTTAATCAATTATCTCAGCTTAGTTTAACCCTTACCACAATTCAGGCTGGGGGCACCGTGTTATTGGGGAGTCGTAACCATGTGTGGGAATTGGATTAACTAAATTGTAAGGAGGAAGTGAATTAAAATCACTTAGCTGTTTATGAATGAACGAATCTGTACCATCTTTTGAAAAGGCAATTTCAGCATATAGTTATATACAGTTATATATGCTCCCAACCGAAAAATGAATCCTACCTCAGTCTAAGAGTAAAGCCAAAAACACTGAAATTTCAGCTGTAAAAGGAGACCCTGCTGAGATGACTTGACTAAGGTGTTGAATTTAGTTTAGGAAAAACATAATTAAGAGTTCATTTTGCTTGTTTGCTGCTTTGCACTGAGAGCTGATCTTAACAAATGGCCTTCTACTGACTGGACTGGACATTATTCGAGCTTCTATGTTCTGTCTTGCTTCAGAAAACGATTAAACTTTGACATTTGGCCGATCTTTACTGACCTCTGCCCTTTCCCCCTTCAGCCTCCCGTGAGCTGCAGGTCATTCAGCGTGGTCTAGACTCCTTCTCCACCGTCTCCTGCATCCGCTTCATACCACGCACTAATCAGAGGGATTACATTTACATTCAGTCTCTCAGCGGGTAGGCACGAAACCAGATAGTTCTGGTTCTAAAATCTGAGTGGCTGACCCATGTTTAAATTGTATTCATTTATTAATTTACCGTTTTTGTATTTGCTAAAGTAAAAACTTTAGTGACGGTTAGCTGTAGTGAAAAGCGAGTCATTACTAAGCAACTAGTGCATAATAAAGTGATAATTGAGGGAAAACTGTGCATGGAGAGAACACTTCTCAACCAAGCAGACTGTGCTGGAGTGAACTGCTCCAAATATACTGCACACATCAGTTGCATTAACCCCTTAAAATCCCAGTCTTATTACATACTAAGACTCATTATTCAGGAACTACAGGCACATCAGTGCAAACTGGCAGAGCTTTTCCTAAGTTACAGAAGTATGTAATAAAACTTTACACCTGCCAGTGGGCCCTGGCCATTTAAGGGGTTAATTATAGTTTTCACAATGATTTGGTTATTTAATATGCATAACTCAAAGACTATAAACCTTAAAATATAAACCATTTGTCTATGTCCTTTTTAATGATCAAGTAAGTATATTACTCTTTTGCTACTTTGAGATGTATAAACTTTTCCGTAATGATTACTTCACAATTATTCATTGTTAAACTTTTCAAATTATGAATAATCAGTAATTGTCTCCTATTATAAGTTGGTGACTTTGTAATGTGTTTATGAACATATATTGTGTTCCTTATTACACATACCAATAATTTGTTTCTAATAATCACTATTAGATAAAGGTGAAGTTGCTCTTTATAGGGGCCTGTTATTATAAAGTCTTATCAATTTTGCTAGTAATTAACTTGTTTGTTTATTTAATGAAGAGTGGTGTATTTAATTAGATTGTATGGCTGTTTATTTGTTAAAACAACCACTCAAGGCCTTTATTTACAGTGAGTTTTCTACAGAAAGGGTAACCGTGGTTTAAACATGTATCAAGACTTACAATTAATTTAATTTCATTTAAACTGGTATTACAATCTGAATATGTATCAGGATTAAAATCATAAAATAGGTCTGAATTAAATTTAAATTAGATTCAGCTCTCTTTGCTTGGCAGATGCTACTCTTACGTCGGACGCCTTGGTTATGGCCAGACTGTGTCTCTGGACCGCAATGGCTGCATCTACCACAACACTGTCCAGCACGAGCTGCTCCATGCTCTGGGATTCAACCATGAACAGACCCGCAGTGACCGTGACAACCACATCCGCGTAGTCTGGGAGAACATTATTGAAAGTACAGTATCAATTTTTAATTATCAGATTTAGATTTTGCAGGTTTAAGATCAATTTGGTAGATGTAATATTTTGGGTATTTTGGTTGTTTTTCCAACAGACATGAAACACAACTTCAACAAGATCAACACTCTGAACCAGGGAACTCCCTATGACTACAACTCTGTGATGCAGTACCACAGGTCAGTCATTTACAAAACAATTCCACTCAAATATGTGAAGTACCTTATATGTCCGCAAGTGACTTTCAACAGACCATGACAGCACAACTGGCTACTCTGGCAGTTGGTTATGTTGGATGGGAGGCATGCTTTAGCTGATATTTCTATTCAGACTGACAGATCAGGCATAATATACAGATCTGAGCAGTTAGTACTGTTCTAATTGCATTCAGCTGTTTTATTGTATTTAGTGGCAGCTCAGTAAGATATGGAGAGAAGGATGGTAATTACTGTCTGATAGAGAATAAACTAGCTACAGCAAACACTGGGGAAATACAGAGAGGACATGTTTTAAATCAGAAATGACCCAGCTACAAAAAGCCCAGGCAACCCTTACTGGGTAGCACCAGTGGCTTTAAAGCTTTAACTGCATAGAATTACTCTAACCGGACATGTTTGGTTCATTCTGTTGTTAGGCCTTATGATACAAGCTGCTTTCCCACACCTCTCAAATACAATATGAATTCACAACTGCCAAACACCTCTCTGCAGTATTTTACAAGACTACTACTATTGATTCTACTGAAGCTGCAAATGAAAATCCTATTTCAGTCCTAATATTTTATGATATAAAACATATAGTCCAGATATAGTCCTGAGTCAGAGACCATCATTTACTTAATTTACAGTTAAAACAGCCATTAAGTATTCAATGTTCATATAACAGAAGATTATAAGCATCAACAACTAAACATAGGCTATATTTTATCACTACTCAGTGTCTTCACACTTTCTCTTTGTTTCTTCCACTCTTTTTGAGAGACCTGTTTTCAGTTTTTCATAGAAATAGATAGTTGTTCACATGGTCAAAATAATCTCAAACACATTCAGTGATGTTGAGCTCTGGGAGCTTGTGAGGAGCCTGATTTTTTCCTCTCTCTCTCAAAGATGAAAGCTTTAAATACTGTTTATCCAATGAGGACTGTTTTGGAAACTTATTTTCCTTTGACACTGAATGCCAGTGGACCTAATTTTCACATATTTTGGTAAGCACCTAAAGAGCTTTTTCAGAATTCCAGTTTTCTAGTTCCAGTCAATAATACCCAAATGAGGCTGGAATGATCAAAACTGGGCATCCTCTTCTGTAACCATTCTTTTTTCATGTTTAGAAAACTACTAAAACCAATAACATGCATGTTTATGCAATGATGAACATGGACTGGTTTGCTGGTCACCGAAAAGCCTTATCTTGGACTATGTTGCATTACCAATGGTGATTTATCCAGTCTAGGCTTAAACATAATGTAGATCTGTGAAACTAGCTCTATATGTTAAGCGACTTACGTTCATTCATTCATTTATTCATTCATTCATTCATTCATTTATTTTGGTCACTCCAGAACTGCTTTCTCTAAGAATGGTCTGCCCACCATGGTCCCCATCCCCAACAGCAATGTGGCCATTGGTCAGGCAACTCAGATGAGCAACAATGACATCATCAGACTGTACAGACTCTACCAGTGCTGTAAGTACACATAGAACACTTATACAGATTCTCATTAGAGCAGCTGTACTCACTGACAGCACGATAATGAAAATAAATTAATATTTGTTCAATATCTATAGTAAGATGTTTAACCGTATGTCAACACTGTTGAAATGTTTATGCTTTATGAATTATTTCTATTAATTAGTCTATTTTAATGCCTTTAGGAACTGAGGAAATCCCTCTATCCACCAAACTGACACACCAGGAGAAGACTAAACATCTATCACTGCATATGACTAATCCACCAATGAGGTTATTTGCCTCAGTGTCTGCTGATGATGTACTTGATGGTCTGTTGATGACATAATTATGAAAACAAATTCCTCAAATAAATCTGCGCTCAACATTATCAACCTTTGTCGTTCTAAAACCTTTGTCTTTCTGACACATGCATATAAACACAGATATATATATTTGTAGATATCTAAATATCTATTTTTTTGTTACAAAGAAATATCTGCTAAGCACTTTAGCGCATAATTTTTTTTCCAAATGATGCCATTTTTTAATCACACTCATCAAAATGAGAGCACTGATCTTGCAATATCACTTTTTCACCATAGTGTGCAACTGTAAAGTGCAGTATCATACATTGCAATACAGGGAAACCACAACAGAGGTGATTTGACTGTGTGATGAGAGATAAGAGATATGAAAACATACCATTGAGAACCATTAGGATTAAAACCTGGTGGTTTTGCTTTTTAATGGGAATTAGCTTGTATGGTTATCATTAGAGACCATAATTTCCTGCAGGACCCCTTTAGACGCCAATAGGAAACAATCAAATGCATCTGGAATCAGAGTTTCAGAACACCTTTTTAAACTATTAGAATCCTTTATACTGTCATATCAAACCATCAGGAACACACAAAATACCATTAGTGACTACTAGACACCATCAGAAACCAACAGAAACCTTTAATGGTTTCTATGATTTTTTAAGCAGGGATGACTATCCTATACTTATTATATCCTGTAAATTAAAGCCTTTACCCATAATTTAACGTCTTATTGAGCGATAATAACACTCAAAAATCCAAATAATGGTGTGATGTAGTATATTCATTCACGTGGACATTATGTAAACATTTAAAAGTAAATTCAGTATCACTAATATTTGGTCACATTTGCAATTCCAAACTCACAAATAACAGATTCTAATTTATTTTTACTCAATTGCAAAACACTATGGATAGTTTTAAAGTGAGTTTAAAACTTAGTTTAAATTAGTAGGTATAACGTCAAAGAATTATCCTGCAGCTGAACATCTCTACCTATTCCAACAGCAGTTTTTAAAAGAAGTATGTGATAGCCTTAGTCTAAGTTTGTACACATTGTAAAATGTTTTTTGAAAGCAGGCAATTTTAAGACACACATAAAACAACAGTTGCAAGACTTTTATTATCTTGAGTAAAAAACTTACATATAGTCTTCACACAGCTCAGTGATTTCTCAAATGAAGGTCAAATTATAGCACTGTTTGATATAATTTGGAAACAGGTACCGATGCAGGTGATACACTTTATGGACAAAAGTACTGGGACACCCACACGTTACACCGACATGAACTTTTATGACATCCCATTCTAAATTCATAGTTGGTCCACCTTTTGCAGCAATAAAAGCTTCCATTCTTCTGTGAAGCTTTCTACAAGATTGTGCAGTGTGTCTGTGGGAATTATTGTCTATTACTCCAGAAGAGCAGTTGTGAGGTCTGACACTGATGTGAGACGAGAGGGCCTGGCTCACAATCTTTGTTCTTGTTCATCCCAAAGGTGTTCGATGGGGTTGAGGTCAGGGCTCTGTGAGGGCCAGTTGAGTTCTTCCACACCAAATTCACCCAGCCATGCCTCGCTTTGTGCACTGGGGCTTAGTCATGCAGGAAAGGAAAGGGCCTTTCCCAAACTGTTCACACAAAGGTGGAAGCATACAATTGTCCAAAATGTCTTGGCCAGCTGAAATATTAAGATTTCTCTTCACTGGAACTAAGGGGTCTAGACCAACCCCTGATAAACAACCCTATAGCATTATCCCTCCTCTACCAAACTTTATAGTTGGTACAACGCAGACAGGCAGGTAACGTTCTCCTGGCATTTGGCAAACCCAGACTCGTCCATCAGACTGCCAGACAGAGAAGCATGATTCGTCACTCCACAGAACATGTTTCCACTGCTGCAGAGTTCAGTGGCATCATGCTCTACACCACACCCCTCAATGCTTGCCATTGTGCATTTTGATCTTAGGCTTGTGTGTAGCTACTTGGCCATGGAAACCCATTTCATGAAGCTCCTGATGCACAGTTCATTTGCTGATGTTTCTTCCAGAGGCAATTTGGAACTTGTTAGTGAATGATTCAACAGAGGCACTTCAGCACTCATTGGCCCTGCTCTGTGTGGTCTGTCGTTTCGTTACTGAGCTGTTGTTGATTCTAGATGCTTCCATTTCACAAAAATAGCACTGACAGTTGACAGGGGCAGATCTAGCAGGACAGAAATTTCACAAACTGACTTGTGGCAGAGGTGGCATCCTATGACAGTGCCATGTTTAAAGGCTCTGAACTCATCAGTATGACCCATTCTACTGCAGGTGATTCATACTTTTATTTTTTTCTCACCTTGATTATTGTCATGCATTGCTCAAAGAACTTCCTACAAACACAACAAGTAAACTATAACTAAAAAGTGCAGCAGCAAGACTATTAACACATATTAACTCATATTAGACCAGTTTTAGCGTCAGTCGACTGGATATCTGTTTTATTTAGAATTCACAATAAACTTTTATGACTAGTTTTGAAATCTCTTCATTGTATAACACCTTCATGCAGCTCTGAATGCCTAAGCTGTGCTCCAAATTGTGCCTTCCATATCGACCTTTCAGTGCTGGCCTCCTCCATAATTCCAATTATGAAACTTAGAAACACAAAGCAGCCTTTTGAGTTTCCAATAAATTCCCATTAAGTATCTGTCAGGCTCTGTCATTAGTTTTAAAAAAACAGTTTTTCTGACTGTAAAACATATTTCCTGACTGTAGCATTTCACTAGCTTTTATAAGGTCCACTGACAGTATTTATGTTGGTTTTACAATTTGTTTTCACATGGTCCTTTTCCAGCCCCTCTTTCTCCCTTAGAATTAAACAGGTTGTTTTTGTTACTGTGCCTTTAAGACTGATACATGTAAATGAGCTCTGTTACGATTGGCTGCCCTGCATTGCGCTTCGTTGAAAAAGCTGTCCAAGCTGAAACACTCCTTATAACCTCAGTGTGAATGGGCAGGACCAAACTGCTGTAGGCTGGATTGGTGGGTACATGTTGTTTTTCATGACATCATAAAAACAGTGAATTCAATTGAGTTTTTGCAGTTAGTTTCCACATATGGATTGTATGGGCTGAGGAGCGCGTTGTTGATTTTGTCTATATTATTAATACATATGTATGTTTTCACTTGCCATACCCTCTTAAAGTGAGTTCCAGTGTGATACCAGATTCAATATTGTTTGATATGAGCTGGCATTGGCCATAAAACAGTACGGCAGGACCAGAGATGGTAAATTGAGGTCTAGAGATTAAAGGACTTTCTGCACCTGAATTTTCCATATCTGGACAAGATCTCATCTTAGTCCATCTGTTTCTTTCCGTGACACATTTTGGATGGAAACTCTTTTCTTCTTCGCCTGCTGGTGCATGGTGATGTAATTAAAACTCAGAAAACTTTTCTAAAAAAATTTTAGAAGTGGGCAAGTCATTACATTACACTGAAGATCATGGGAAAACAAGAATTTTGTCATTTAAATGACACAATATGATAAGGGGTTGTACTGATCAGTCCGAACATAAGTAGCTGTGTCCTGAGTTAGCTGGGATGAGAGTCTGTAGTTCACCAGAAATCTGTGAAAAAAGATTTTCCAGTACATGCTGACAAAGTGATCTTCTGTACACAAGTAAGCAGTTCATCTTCTATTTTATTTAGTTTGATTCAGTGGTATGGGACTCTCTGATGAAGGTAGATAGCTTCATCCAAAAGCCTGTCCAATGGAAAAGGAGGTAGAAATCTGAAAATGCAGCTTTACAAAAGTGGAGTTAAAATGTCTAAAAATAGGAAAACATTGAGTGTCATTATGATCAATTGCTGACACCTGAAACTCACTTACATATGTAAGTGAGCAATTAAAATAAATGCTACATTTAAATGAGCATACTGCACATATAAATGAACAGAAAGTGCCAATATTGAAGTTAAATGAGATGCAACACCAACACACTGAGCAGGGAAAAGCTGCACCTGCTGGCCTTCCAAGCAAGGTTGCACTTATTTAAACATACACCTGATAAAATATCTTGATTTGCCTGTTTCACTGGAACATTTTTAGAAATGTATTTTTTTCCATTTGTTTAACCCCTTAAATGGCCAGGGCCCACCAGCAGGCCCAAAGTTTTATTACACACTTCTATAACCTAAGAATAGCTCAACAAGTTTCCACTGAAGTCCCTGTAGTTACTGAATAATAAGCCTTAGTATGTAATAAGTCTGGAATTAAGAGGTTAAGAAAACAAATTCACCCACTTCCGTTTTCACATTTGGTACACAGAGTAGACTATAAAAACTCTGCTGAAAAACAGATGCTTATTTCATCTTGCAGGTTTGAGGTAAGGAAGAGCTTGTTTCTTGTCATTCTTCTAACATCTTAAACTCCTAGTCTTATGACATCTTTAGATCTGTTATTCAGTAATTACAAAGAAAACAGTTCCAAGTGGCTGAGTTATTTTTCTAGTTGAAATGGTCATTAAGAACAATGTTCTTCATTTTTGAGCATCAGGGAAATAAAGAAAACATATATTTGACCACATATTACACAGAAGCCTCAACAACCAAATATAACATTGTATTTTTAAGTATTTAATGTGTTCACACTTTACCTTTGTTACAGATTCCTTTTTTAAGGGATTTTTAACAGTTCAGTTTTAGCAGTTGGTTGCATTTTTTTGCTTCTAATGACCCAAGTAATCCTAAATACATTCAGTAATGTTGAGGTCTGGCCAGCATCCAGGCTTCCATTCCTCACTTCTGTAATGTAAAAACAATTTAGCCAGTTTTGTTTTCCATATAATTCCTAAATTATAAGCCTTAGGATGTAATAAGTCTGGGAAAATCACTCAAATTTTATTTTAGCAATACAACACTATTTTCAGCTACACATAAATACAGAAAATAAACCTTCATAATGTTTGATTTGTGTCTGATGTGGATGGCATATTACATTATAAGCCAAACAGTCATGGCTCCATAGTTAGCTAATTAATCATTAATCATGCTGCTGTGGATGAACTCCTTTTACAGACTGCTGACTATGATGTATAAGGTTCTGGGTTTGGTGGCCCTTTTGCTGGTCTGCTCTGTCCGAGCTGAGGAGGTAAGTCACACAGAGAGACCCCAAATCACACATTTTCAAAGTACACGCAATAATGCAGTCATCTTACTTGTGAATAACTTGAGTCTTATGTCTCTGTTTGTATCGTCTGTTTTTTCTTTTCATGTGATTCTCACATAGCGCCGTAAGTTGAAACTCTTTAGATTATAATTCTATGAAAGCCCTGAAAGATAAGATGAAAAAAATTGAAACTGTGTTCCTGAGTCTAATTCCACTTTATTAATTTTCTCTGCCTGTTCAACATACTAAAAACTAAAAATTAAGAAATTTTTTCTGTGTAAGGTTGTTATTTTGGAGATACAAGGTTTTGTTTCCGACAGCATAATATGTTGTATAATATGCTGCTGGCGGAGTGTTTGTGTGTGTGTGTGTGTGCGTGTGTGTGTGTGTGTGTGTGTGTATGTTCACTAACTCTTATCATGTTAGACAAGCTTTGACCATAAGGGGGCATTTCATTGAAAAGAGTGCCAAACCTAATGCAACTAAAGAACTGGTCATCATACATTTACATATCTATGCAAATTTAGCTAAATACAGGGTATAATTAGAATAATAGCTTCTTAGGTTTGTGAGCCATTACAGTCTGCTACAAACAAACAGGCTAGGAGAGCATGCAGCTTTTATCTCTTCAGGCCATAAGCTAATTTCTTCCAGAGCTGATTCAATCAACATTTATAAAAACAAAGAAAAAAAGACACTGAACAGTTTGACTCACCTGTAACTGTATGATGGCCAGTTTTCTAGTTTCTACTTTTTTTTCACATGGTCATCAATTATGAGGAGGAAAACAACAGCTGCCCCCTGCTGGTCAAAGCTGGTGTAATATGCAATGTGTTAGCCAATGCATGTATTTTTTCTTACTTTACCCGTCTGGTGCACCTCAGCAGTCAAAAAAAATTATGAAGTGGATTAAAGTGCAACTTCATGCCTGGATCCTTTAAAACAAAAATATCATACCCTTCAGGGCTTCTGTATTTTTACTAATATACTTCGTTGATGTAGTATGATGAGGTAATTATTTTACCAATCAATCCTCTGTTAGGGCTGTCTGTCGGGGAGAAGTTGGAGAGAGCTAACAGAAACATCGGTACGAACATTTTGAGCGCACACCCACTGTTTTTACATCACCAAAACTTGTTCTTTGGGTATTTACACACAGTATGAATGTAAATGTGTTTGTGAATGTAAATGTAGTAAATGCAGCCTTTCTGTTGTGTTTGTCAGTTCGTGGTCCTAATGAGCCAAGAGTTATAGGAGACATTGCTGTGGACGACACTGGAAGGAACGCTGATCCCTGCACTGCTCTAGGCTGCAAGTGGCCCAAGTCCAGTGACGGATTGGTCTACGTGCCATACGTCATTGCCAACCACTACTGTATGTCAGCAATAATTGCACCTCAAACACCGTTAACTGCCTATTCTTTGTACTGAGCACCAGCTTACTTTCTAACATTCATCTTAACTCATTTAACTCTGAAAAACATAGTGGCTGCTAACTCTGCCAACACTGTTACATTTTTATATAAGTCACAAATTATAAGTAACTTTTTATTTGCTGTCTCACAGCAGAGAAAATACGATTAGAATTGACAAACTAACTCAATTTCATTTCAGTTACTCAACTGCACAATTAATTATGCTCATTTGCACCTATGTGTTCAGAGCTTATCTTTAATAATTGCCATTTGCTGATCCATTTTATCGGAAATTATTTGAGTTTCATTCATTCTTGCTCTAGAAAATGATTCCACTTTGACACTGGACTGATCTTTACTGCCTTTTCCCCCTTCAGCCTCCCGTGAGCTGCAGGTCATTCAGCGTGGTCTAGACTCTTTCTCCTATGCCTCCTGCATCCGTTTCATACCACGCACCAATCAGAGGGATTACATTTACATTCAGTCTGATAGTGGGTAGGCGTCAACGTCCACATTAAAACCAGAATAGAACTGATATTATAAAAGGGATAGTTCTGGTCCATAAATCTGATTGGCTGAGCTGCAATCAAAGCAAAAATGTAAAATATATACATTATTATCAACATTAGTTCATAATGTTCATGTTTCTTGGCACCCATAGACAACCGTTAACAAACACTGCATGGTGGAAGAATTATTGTGATTATTATTAGGGGTCCAAGCACCGTCGCTTAATTTTGACCAATCATCATGAAACTCAAACAGAATGCCCAAGTAGGGACTCTGTAGCCTTAGAAAGTTTAATAAGATTTGGCCACTAGGGGGTGTTATTCATGTTTAAATTAATATCAAGTACATCCCTAACTACATTTTACTTGTGGATATAAAAGTGTTTTCACAGGCGCTAATTGTTTGAGAGCAGCATTTCAAACAAGTACAGGCATTCTGAGGCAAAATCAGTCTTGAAATAATTTACGGCTTCTGTAGGTATATAATTATCAAAAATAAAAGTTGAATTTTTGCCCACCATGCTCTCCACATTTCAATCATCGTGGCATTGGCCTTTCTAATTTAAACAGATACATTTTTAAAATGATCAACCAAATTTAAAACCCATATATAGATTGATATTCAGTCTATGCATGCAAAATCTGACACACATTGGCCTTTAGGGTGTACCACAGCACAAAAAGAGATTCAAAAGCATTAAAAGTCCTATCACCATTATTTCCTGCATCCTGTAGATAAAGGATGAATATCTTGTGATTCAGTTCTTTTAGCTGAACACCTTTGCAATTAAAAGTTATGTCAGAAATTCTGTTGTTTCTCATGTATTTTGAATTATTATTTGCTTATTTATTTCAAGTCTACTGCTAATTATACAGAGATTAAATGATCAATCTGCTGAAAACTTCTTTGTGAGGGATCTATGAATCAGAGTGGTAACAGTCCAGAGAAAACAGCTAACGAAAAAAACAGAAGTTTAACACACTAACAAACAACTGAGACTTTGTCAACAACAGAGTTTACCACAGAAAGGTTAACCATAGTAAAATCACTCACACAGCCTAAGGTGGCACATTGCTTTATTAATGAATCTGTATCAAGAATCAAAAGAATCCAAAATATATACAAAGTTTAGATTATATTTAAAATTGGAACCAGTACTACAACCTTGAATATGTATCAGGATCAAAATCATAAAATAGATGAGAATTCAATCAAATTAGATTCAGTCTCACGCTGTCTTTGTTTGGCAGATGCTACTCTTATGTTGGTCGCCTTGGTTATAGCCAGACTGTGTCTCTGGACCGCAGTGGCTGCATCTACTATGACACCGTCCAGCATGAGCTGCTCCATGCTCTGGGATTCAACCACGAACAGACCCGCAGTGACCGTGACAACCACATCCTCATAGTCTGGGACAATATTATTGAAGGTTCGCTCTCAATTTTTAAATCTTAGATTTTGCATAAAGGTTTAAGGCCATAGTAGACTATGAGTGTATTGTAGTACCAGTTAATGCTTTGATTGTTTTGGAACAGACATGAAATACAACTTCGACAAGATCAACACTCTGAACCAGGGAACTCCCTACGACTACAACTCTGTCATGCAGTACTTCAAGTCAGTCATTTACAAAACAATCCACATTCATGCATTTCACCTTCTCTTTCATTATACTGGTACCAGATTACTTTACAGTACATAGCTTTTTAAATTCTGCCAGGTCCAATGTCTTGACTCATTCATCATATCTCTGTTGCTCCACCATCCCCAGTCTGATCAGATTACTTTTTAGTTGAATAAGTTTTAAAAAAAAAAGCAGAAAGTAAAAAAACAAATCTGAGCCTAACAGAATTATTGGCAAGATTTTATCAGGAATCTGTACTAGAACAAAAGGCTAGTATCATGGCCTTGTAGGCTGTGTACCTCTAAAACTGTGATAAGATCATATTTGGGATGAGTAAATTGTATGGAGGGACACCTAATTCTGACAAACTCTGATTTGATGTAATAAGATCTTTGTGCAACCAAACAGGCCCTGGATCACTAATGTAAAGGTAAAAAGGAGTTGTTTTGATGTGAAGTGAGTCTTTGTTAATATAAATGTAGTTAATTTAGCTTTAGTTAAAAAGACAAAAAAAATAAATCAGTGGCATTTCTTGGCTTTTTTTCAGTCAAAACATGAAATGTTGTAGCCAAGGGCAATAATAGGCAGTGTCAAGCCCAGAATACAGTGGATAGGAATTTACTATGGCAAACCGAAACCGAACACAAGTGAGTGCAAACTTTACAACTAACCTCATAGGTGGAGTGATTTGTAACAGACAGAGTGACTAACTGTAATAATCACTAAAAGGTCTAGTAAGTTGGTGCAAACCATAATTAACTCAGTTAAATTATGTGCTGCTCGAACCAGATATGCTTTCAGATCTAAATGAATAAATAAATAAATAAATAAATATACAACCCAGTTTCCAAAAAAGGTTAGGACGCATTGCAAAATGTAAATAAAAAAAAATGCAATGATGTGCAAATCGTTTAAACCCTATGTTTAATTAAAAATAGTACAAAGACAACATATCAAATGTTGAAACTGAGAAATTTTATTGATTTTTGAAAAACATATATGCCAATTTTGAATTTGATGCCAACAACACGCTCCAAAAAGGCAAATGTGGCAAAGAGAAAAAGGCAAAAATCAGAACAAAAAAAATAAACATTTATTTTATATTTACATAACAGCTAACATTTTGGATGAATATGAGCATAAACATTTCCAAAAGCTGACTGTTTTGAATTTATATGGAGGATATGGGCTACTCTTATTATTTACTTTACTACCCTATTTTACACTGTGGTAAAACTAACCCCAATGTTGAGGAGGCTGTACTTTAGCCTGGCTAGCTCTCACTGTGAGCTATTTACATGTTTCAAAATGGTGCTATATTACAGCCACCAAGAGGAAGTGAATTCTGTGACTTAAATACACAACTCAGACATGGAAAAAAATTTAGATGAGAAAAGTTAATGCCATAAAAACAGTCTTCAAAGTGAATCTTGAGAAACATCTGTCTGATTGCTTCCAAATTCACAGATAGCTATGCATTTAGTCAGCTATATGACTAAATGCATGCTCTACTTCAACCTGTTTAACTACAACATACACATTTCACCCTGTATTAGTTTGTGCCCTACTCTCTTCTAGTCGTTGCACACCAAAGAAGACAGAGCTCTAATTCTTAGAGCTTATATCAATTAATATTTAAAGCAAGACTAAATAAACAAAAGTATAATTAATTGAGGATGAAGCAGTCACAATTGTGCATACTGTGTTATTATTCATCTTTTATTTTAAAGAAATTACTAAAAACCAATAACATCATGTTTATTTGATAAAGAACATAGACTGGTTTCCTCAGTATGGATCAAGCCTTGTCTTGAACTAAATTGCATTACATGGTGATTCATCAAGTCTAGGCATAACATAATGTAGGCTCTATATGTTGAGCGACTTGCCTAATAAATGAATCGGTTATCTTTTTTTTTTTTTGGTAATTTCAGCACTGCTTTCACTAAGAATGGTCTGCCCACCATGATTCCCATCCCTGACAACAATGTGGTCATTGGCCAGGCAACTGAGATGAGCCAAAATGACATCATCAGACTGCAGAGACTCTACGAGTGCTGTAAGTAGTCAGACGTTTGACCTTACAGCAGCACTTCTGAAATGCCTTTTCAAGTGAACCTGTCATGCCTTATGAACCATTCTGCTTAATTAGTCTACTTTTACCCATCAGGAACAGAAGAACTCCCTCTGTCCACCAGTCAGACACACCAGGAGAATTCAAATGGAAAACACACATTTCAACTGCTGTGTATAACTAATCCACTAATGGGATTATCAGCCTATATGTCTGTTTTAATTTATTGATAATGCCATTAAAAACAATCCTTCAAATAAATCTGCAACTAACATTAATATCAACTTTTGTCTTTTTAATGGATAGATGCATGCATAAAAACACGGGATATAGCTGTGTTACAAAGAACTCTGTTATGTACTTCAGTGGATGTATTTGTTTCAGACAGTATTAGACTAATCAAAATAAGAGTACTGATCTTGTAATTTCCCTTTTTCACTGTACTGTACCAAAGTAATCTGCAGATCCAAACAATGAAACATCAGATTCATCTTAAAGGTACAGGAAAACTACAGAGGTAACTTTACCTTTGAATGGTTTTAAATGGTAGGCATAAGCACCATGAAGGTCCAACAACATAAAATAATGCTACTGTCTAAAATATTACTTCTGTAAAAATGCATATTTACATTTAATTAGCCTGGTGTGTTTAAGTTGCTTAGAAAGTATGCTTTAAAAAAAGCAGAACATCTAGACATAACTAACATGTACTAAGAGACAATGTGTTTATATAGGCGATGGCCTAGAGTGACACTTGTACCAAATTATACCAAATTATTATTATTGCAGCTCGGGCCACCCTTTATTCACCCCCACCCTTTGGTAATACCCACCTCCATGTACTAATTGACCAATTGTAGCTTAGCAACTGTAACTAGGCACACATGGGCAAACTCAGAACTCTCCCCTATACTGCAGATATCCAAATGGGGAAACTATAAATCAAATACTTGATATCTCAAAAATTTGAAGGGGGAGTGAAATTTTATCCATTTCCTAAACTGAAGACATAAGAGGAGAGGAGTAGGATGTGGATTAAACAGTGGAAGACCACATGACCAATTAAACCTGTGAAAAAATCATATCAATTTTGTACATTTTGTTTTCTGTGAACCATTTCCACTATTCAAGCTGGATAAGTTTTGCTAGAGGAGATCCAGTAACATAATTTGTCAGGGATTTTACTGGCCAATTTATGCAGGATGAAGTATCTCTACAAATTTCATAGGCTACCCCAGATAGCCCAGTTTGAGACATCAAATTTACTTCAGACATTTACTTCAGTGGTAAGATTAAAATTAAACAGGTCCAGACCAACAAATGCAATACAACTTTCAGAATATTTCATTTTCCTTCTCCTACTAATTAGGTCAAAAATTGCTGTCCATTAGTTTTTTCTTTAACATGTTTCAAGCCAAGCTCCATTTTAGAAGTTAGCCTAATCTTCCAGTCACTGAGAAAAGAGGTGCTATTACCTATTACCAGGACGTATTATTATGTTACAGTGAGGTTGATTTAAACAGTACTAGTACTGAAGGAACTCCAGGTTTGGCAAATTATAGAAACTGATTTTTTTACTGCAGACTTCTAATAGATATTAACAGTGCAGATCAATACTGGATTAACATCACAGATTTGATGGTAATCACTCTGTGGAGAAGGGGGCGTGGCCAAGCATCATATGCAGGATGGAGAGCCGGTTGGGCTGAACCAGCGGGCTAAGTAGCTGATGATATTCACTTGAGCCTTGTTTCTGCCAGCCTACTTATAGCCATCTCTTTTCCCAGTGGGTGGCAGAGCCCAGAGAGAAGGATACCTGTGGAGACCTGAGAGCAGAGCAGAGCTGAGCTAATAGAAAGCAAAGCAAAGCAAAGAAAAGACTGAAAAGTCCCAGCGAGCGTGTTGTTTTATTTTGTCTGTGGGTTGAAAAGCCAAGTGGTTTTTGTGTTGTGTAAAAATAAATGTAGTTCTCCGTCTCCACACCTGCTCCCGGTGTACTCACTCCTCTCATCCTTCAAAAGTCGTTGCACACTCAAATTACAGCACCTGCCCAGGTAATACTAATCCAGCTCCAGTAGGGCTTCTATAGTTTCAGTGTCAACAACGTTGGAAGCACTTTATAATGCTTGATAGTAATCACTGTTTATTATCACAAAATTTAGTCACTGATATTCTATGCAGATACACTTCTTATATCATTGTTATTGTGCGAGAGCAAGAAAGGTGCATAATTTCTTTTCAAAAGCCATGTCTTTCCATTACTAAGAATATTTTAATTCTGATAATATATTTAAACCTCTCCCCACTTGTGGGCATACAGTTCAATCCCTCTCTATCAAAACTACATATTTTACACAACAGTTTGACAGTAGTGACCAGATAATGTTTTGTAATTACTGAATAATAAATAAAAAAAAATTTTAATGGTTTAAAGTAACCGAATAACAGTGAAAAATTGACTGTGGATGGCTGGACATGTAGCACCCCTCATACTCTGCTGAAAGGAAGAGAGAAAAAGAGAAAAACATCAAGACTTTCAGGTACAACCCCCTCTGTCTTCAAACTTGAGGAAAGTGCAGAGGAAAAGCAGTGTGAGTGCATTAATACCTCAAAAAGAAACTCCGCTAACGACAATAGAGTCTTTTTATGCGTAGGATGTCCATACGGCTCATTTTAGTGGCGCGTCCAATAGCAACGTTAGGGTCTGGTATGGGGATGATGGTTGGCTGCCTGTTCCTGGAGAAAGCATACCTGGATCCACACAGATCATATACAGAGTTCTCTCTGATGAGCACCATACATTTAAAAAAGGTACATCCAAACACAACGAAGGAATGAACGACAAAACAAACGTAAACCTTACTTTCCATAGTGCATGACAGAGCTGTAGTCATATGGGGTGTGCAGGTTGTTGGTTCTGATTTTCCTGAAGTTAGGCTCCCGTCCTAATAAAACAACCATAAAATGATGATCAAGTCAGTAAAGCTGATTTTGGGATTCTCATTAATCTGTTAAACATACAGTGCTATGCAAAAGTCTTAGCACCTAAGGAAACTGTTAACCCCTTAAAATCACAGGCTTAGTACATACTAAGGCTTGTTATTCAGTAACCACAGGGAGTTTAATGCAAACTGGTTGAACTGTTCTTAGGTTATAGAAGTGTGTAATGGATTTTGGCCATTTAAGGGGTTAAAACCAATTATCTTAGCAGTAAATGTGTTTTTGGCTTGTAAAAAAACATATATCAATAGAATAACCACAAATAAACATGAATGCAGGAAAAAGTAACAAAAAATTCTTATTTAAAAAAAAAAGGATATCTTGTGAGCTGGTTAAAAGAACACAGATTGATTATAGATTTCTATTGCCTTTAAAGAAGGATTGATTAGCCGAACCAGGTACTGAAAGATAACTGTATATGGTTCTCCCTCAAGGAGTGGTTGGGAAATGGTAAAACAAATGCAATGACATATAGAAAACCATTACTTATTAACTAATTATTACTAATTAATTTTGTATTTATTTTAAGAAGAGTGTTTTTCTAAGCAAATAAACACTTACTGAGCAGATAAATATCTTTTTAAATACAAGTCTCTCAGTTGATTAAATTTTGTACGGCACTGCATTCCATGAGCTTCATTAAGCAGCATTACAGCTTATATATTTCTAAACTTCCTTGCTTGTTTACTTTGAACAACATGTGAAGGGGATCCTGTCTGCTTGCTTATGAATTTTAACTGACTATAGAAGTGTACAATCACAAATTAAGATTAGAATGAAAATGAACAATCTTTAAACTTCATAAAAAGAGCACACAGATGTAGGAGGAAACGCCTGCTCAACTCACCAGGAATGATGTTTTGATAGAGGATCCGTACATGCCGGTCACGGTCACTGCGGGTCTGCTCGTGGTTGAAGCCCAGAGCGTGGAGGAGCTCATGCTGGATGACACCGTGATAGATACATCCTCTGCGATTTAGAGACACAACCTGCTCTCCACCTCTTCTACCCACAAACGAGTAGCACCTGTGTGTCAAAAACAGCAGGTACAAATACAGGAAATTCTAAGAGCTACTCCACCTTCCCCCTTAACTGTGACTTCAGTGAGGCAGAAGGGAGCAGACTAAATGATTTTCATAATATAATAAACTCACACTAACAGAAGCCTCCAAAATATTTATTTTATTTACTTTTTATACAAATTAAACTTAGTCTTGGACAAAATTCCTGATAATTGCCTTGCAATATTTAATAAGATTATTCAGTTAGCAGGTTTTAGCTTTGAAATAAGCTTAGATAACAGGTCTTTAGTATTAGTATTTAGTATGATACAGTCTTTAGTTGATGTACCCTGAACGAGACTGAATATGAATATAGTCTCGCTGTCTGCGACGAGGCCTGAATCGAATGCAGGTGGATCTCGCAAAGGACTTCAGAGCTTTCTTAATAACACTTATTTCCTGGGATGCTACGAAGGAAATATAAAAGCTTAGTAAACAGTGCAGTTATATGCTATAAAAATTTAAGACAGCTTGAAATTTTAAGTCAACTTTATGCATTGCTTTGTTTTAAAACTTAGTTTAAATTCTGCTTTATCCCTCTGGGGTCCACAAACTCGCCCACGTGTCAAATTTGATGTTTCTATATATCAACTTTGCGACATTACAGTGCAGAAATATGGTTCAGACATTTCCAAAATCTACAGAGTCCGCCTCAGAGAACTTGCAGAGAGGAGAATTACAGCTCTGTAATGTCTTCTGGGTTTCTCATACGATAGAGGGCACTCCTGAGCAAGTGCAAAATGAATGGGTTAAGATGGAGCATTTGAGTAAAATCATAGTTTATAAATACTTAAATAATGTTAATGTAATTGAATGCATCCATTTCCTGAACTCAGATCAGCATAAAACATAATAACACCACTGTTATATTTTTAAAAGCTTTTAAACTCAAGTTATAGAAGTTTAAAACGGTGCTGCATGTACATCCATGACATCAGTGAGCATGAAAAGCCAATGAGCTGCCCAACCAGTCAGCACTCGGTAGCAGTAATGTAGCATCCTACAGCCCAAAACCTGATTGCTGTAGAGAAAAAGGAAACACACAGGTTAGTTTTCTTTGCTTTTTAGTGAAATACATCCTTCTACTTTCTAAAATTAAAGGAAGGTTCTGGACAAGTGATGAGAAACTATTTTAACTTTTCGTTTTTAGTCATTGAGCTCCATTTACTCCCATTCATTGAGGACTCGCTCACGGGTGCCCTCTGCTGTTTTGCAGTCATGTTTTTGATATAACGGGGGTAATAGGAAGAGGCCAGGCTCCCAATAAACTGGATCTGGTCTGCCCTTTAGATTCCATCTCACTATAAGATTGTACGTGTTGAGTTATGGGGCTATGAAATGGGGTGGAGAAACACGTTATCTGTTTCTCACCATGTGTAACTGGTGGATTCATGTGCCCATCTACATTTTGTGTGAAACTGACCAATGGAAGCTCAGGAAGTCACTAAGGACCTACACATCACTTTGGAAATGCTTCATTCTTCATTCAGTCGACATCGGAGACACATGTGAAGTGGCATGCAAAGTAGTTGCTGCAGCAGTTTTGTAAAGCAGTGATGAAGATAATGGAGCATTTTGATATAATACATATGGTTATCATGTTGTATGCAATGTCTTTCAAGGCATATTTAAGAAGATATACAAAAATTGTGAAAAGTTCCTTAGACCCCACAGGGTTAATAATAAAAAACTCACTTTTTTTTAGTACTGCGTCTCAGTTAGATCAACAGGACAGTTTAAGCAGAGCTTACTCAAAATATGTTGAAATTGCTTTCTGGATTTTCATTCAGTTCCTCTCCCGAATTTAGTCAGTTCTAACCCACAGGCTACAGTTCACTTAATTCCCCTTCTCACATACTGCCCCCAAGCTGGGTAGGGTGCTTGCTGTCAAGAAACCATAAGTTTGAATCCTGGTGATGCTTCAGTGCTCTGCAGCCTGAGAGGATACACTCAACCCCGCCTCCCAAAGACTGAGGGCACTGTGCAATAGGTGGAGGTGTAGGCTGTGGGTGGGATTTGAGAATGACCAAATCGGAGAAGGACAAATTTTGTTGGAGTAAAAATCCAATAAAAACTACAAGCACACAAGGAGGCATTCACTGCTTTTTTAAATAAGCTCAACTTAAGCTGCATTTTGTAGGCCTAACTTAGAAGCAGTACTAAAACGTAAGTCAGTTTTGCAAAAGGCTGCCTTAAAATTTCAAGTTGACCTCAGATTGAATTTTTACCTTTTTTTTACAAAGTAATCTGTTAACCCTGGTGTCACTCACAGTATTGGTTAGAAATGACGTAGGGCACGTAGACCTTTCTGTTTCTGCGTTTGCGCCACTTGCATCCACGAGATGTACACGGATCTGCATTCTGAAAGCCAGTATACATGGCAATGTCGCCAAACATAACCCTGGGTTCATCCGGTGCCTGTCCTGAGAAATAAAACATGAGAACTGACAAGCTGGTTTGCTGTGCTACTGTGATTAAATCTATGGTGAAAAGAGCAGTTCCTTCTATTGAACTGCAGGAGAAAATTCAGCACTGTTGATTATACAGTGTAAAATAAGTTACCATGGTGAACGAGTAATTTAGCAATGCTGATTTTATCATTTAGTTATCTGGCAGCAGAAAAAAAACTTCTTACTTGCGTTTTTGTTGGCTCTTTCAATTATAGAAGTTACTGAGGGGTCTTCATTCTCAATGCCGTTATCTGTGTAAAGCATTAATAAGACTGTTATTGATTTCCATTAATAGTAAAGGTTTCAAATAAAACACAAATCTAAACTTAATAGACATCCTGTAGTAATAAACATCTTACCAGTCTTCTCCTGAATGAATACCTGGTTTACAAAACATTGTAGGGAAGAGAATTTGGTAATTACACTGTTGCCAACTGTCAAGAAGCTGTTGTCAAGAAGATGCTATATTTCATATCTGCACCTTCTATGAGTGAGCTCACCTTTACAGAGCGACCCTGAGCTGGACTGAATCCCAGCAGCGGCAGGATGAGGACCAGAGTCAGGTGCATGATGGAAGCCTGCACAGACACTCAGAATGGCAAATGGTTAAGGCAGAGCTTCGGTTTAAATAAATGAGCTAATAACTTCAATCTAACGGACCTTGTAGTTGCTCAAGGTTTGTGGCAACCCATAAAGTAACCCAGAAAATGGGAAAAGCTTAAGCAATGCTCTTTCCAAACTCATAACGTCAAACCAAGCATAACACACCTCTTTACTTTATAAGGCAACATATGAGTGCTGGCTTTTTGGTGTCAAAGAGCGGAGAGGAAACAATAGCATGTAGTTCAATGGGATGATAAGAGATGCAAAAAGTGTGTAGCAATGTTACAAGTCATGCACTTGAACTATTAACCACGGGCCCCAAAAGAAAGCCATTTCTTAAATCTGCTGCCAGAGGAGTTTCATCACATGCACATTCCCACTGACCTCAGTAAAATAACTGTATCAAGTTTGATGCATGTAACCTGAGTTTCTATGTGCTACCATGTTTTCTATCACTGTGTAAAAGATGCACAAGGCTTCCTTTATTGTTGAATGCAGTGTGTCTTTTTCCATGCAAATGCACAAGTGCATTCAGAGTGCAGATTATATTGGTAAAAACGTACAATTCTCTTGTTTAATAAGAGCAACAATAAAGTGTGACTTATATTCTTTATTAATGGAAAAATCACTTTAATGATGTTTTGCAATCTCTCTCTGGGCATGGAAGGGTTTTCTCTTAATCAGGTTTGCCACAGCATTGCCTTGTTGTGTTCTACACAGTGGGCCTGTCCTCATGTGCACGTGTGCAGACCAAAACATTACAACAAAAATTCACTAGTGATACAATCATGACTGGCCTGCTTCGGGACCTTGCCCTATCAGTTCACATGTTTAGGAGCAGATGTTTTCTTCTTTGATGGTATAGCCACAGGTTCCTGATTGCTGGAGCAATTTCTTTAATGAGATTCCTGCATATTTTAATGTAGACCTGAAAACATGTTAGACTTTGTTTATCTGTGACAGTGCTTGTTCTGACTATTGAGGGACATAAGCAGCAGCTTGTGGTCCTACAGCCTCCAGGTGGCCCCCTAACAACTTCTGGATTATTATTGTACTATTATGTTGTCTTGTGGAGTATGTGCCCCTTTGCCTAAATGACTATTAATTTAATCCAAGAAAGGCGCTATAATGATGTGGACCGAATTTTAATGAATGCATCATTCATGATTCCGGTATGTTTAACAACCCTGTCTTTTTCTTGACCCTCAAATCACTACTTAAGTACATGAAGCAAATTAGCTGATGAAACTTAAGCCTAGTAGACTAGTTGGAGATAATTTTCTGTTGTAGCCTGTCTTGTGGTAGCAGGCTTAATTCAGTTAACCCATGTGTTTGTTCTGTTAATTAGCTTGTTTAACACATTTTATTGGCTGCCAGCTTTTAAGGGTCTCTGCATGCTCTGCATTACATTTGTAACACACAGCCAATTGCCTGATACATAAGGAGGAGTTAACAAAGAAGGAAAAAGAAATCATATTACCTTAACTTGTAGTAAGAAAAATATCTATAATGGTAAAGAAGCCACTGCAACCAGACATTAGATCCAGTTAAGCTTAAAGTCAGCTGGATAAGAAAAAAAAGACTGCGTTGTGAAACAGACCCCTAAATCCAGATTATATATATATATATATATATATATATATATATATATATATATATATATATATAGGTGAAGCTGATATAAGGCTTGGCCTATGAACTAAAACTCTGTGTTCTTACTATAGAATTATAGAATTAAACTCATACTGAATCAGAATCATTAATCCTCACTTTAAAAAAAGATCCGAAATAACAGTTAAAAAGTGAGCATTATTTTCACAAGTTGAAATTTGGGGTTTGGGGCTTTCCTCCAAATGGAAAGGACTAAAACTCTTTGTGTTTCGGTGCTGGCATGAAAATATGGGACAGCATTTTCAAATTGAAATAATTTTTTCATTTAAAAATTGAAATCCTTTAACTTTCCTACAAAAGAAATCAAAAAGAACTTAAAATAAACTTTAAAACAAAAAAGTTGGGATAAGGTCATGTTTACCACTGTGTTTCATTACCTCTTCCTTTAACAACACTCCTTAAGCATTTAGGAAATGAGGAGACCAATTGCTGTAGTTTTGAATGTGAAATGTTTTCCTGTTCTTGTTTGATATAGGATTTCAGCTGCTCAACAGTTCAGGGTCTCCTTTGTCTTATTTTTCATTTCATAAAGTGCCAAATGTTTTCAGTGGTGTCAGATCTGGACTGCAGGCAGGTCAGTTTAGCGCCTGGACTCTTTTACAACAGAGCAGTGCTGCTGTAATACATGCAGAATGTGGTTTGTCAAAAGATGTTTTCTCGATGGCAGCATATGTTGCCAAAACATGAATATATTGTTCAGCATTAATGGTACCTTCATTCATGTGCAGTAATGCACCCCTATACCATCATGAATACTGGCTTTTGAACTGTGCACTGATAATAAGTTAAGTGGTCTTTAGCCCAGAGAACACAGTGTCCATGATTTCCAAAAATAATTTCAAATGTTGATTTGTTGGACCACAGGACATTTTTCCACTTCACCTCAGTCCATTTTAGATTAGCTCAGGCCCAGAGAAGGTGGCAGAGTTTCTGGATCCTGTTCGTATATGGTTTCTTTTTTGCATTTTATAGTTTTAACTTGCATTTATGAATGCAGTGACAAGCTGCCTGAGGGCCCAAAGATCACGGCCAGCAAATACAATTTTTTGGTCTTGTCCCTTGCATACAGAGATTTCTCTGGATTCTCTGAATCTTTTAATGTTAACATGTACCATAGATAATGAAAAGCAAAAGTTCTTTGCTATTTAATGCTGAGAAATGTTACTCTTGAATTTTTGCACATGCACATGCAATTTGCCAGTCTTTCACAGAGTGGTGAAGCCTTCCTCATCTTTACTTCTGAAAGACTCAGCCTCTCTTTTTTTATATCCAATCATATTACTGACCTGTTGCCAATTAACCACCAGGTGTTTTTTTGGCATTACACAACTATATCAGCCTTTTGTTGCCCTGTCCCAACTTGTTTGGAATGTGTTGCTAGCATCAAATTCAAAATGGGCATATGAAAAAAATCAAAAAATAAAATTTCTCAGTTTCAACATTTTATGCTGTTTTGGTACTATTTTCAATGAAATATATGGTATAAATGATTTGGACATCATTGCATGGTTGTAGTAGAATGGTCCATATGTATTTCGGCTGTGGGCCCTAGGCGGCTGCCTATCTTTGTTTAGTGTAAAATCCGCCCTACATGTAAAATATATTCATGTCCACTATTAATAGGCACCAATAGTCCACTTTAAATCTTGGTGTAACATCATCCTTATCCTTAACTGAGAAATTCCTTTCCAAGGCCCCTTGTTAAACGCTTGAAATCATGGTCCCTCAAGGTGTATACCACTTGAAACCCTCTTTTTAACCTTTTACTTGACACCAAGGTGCAAAATACAGGGGGTCCTGGAGGGTCTGGGACCCTTTTAACCTCTTGGACTGTATTTTGAAAGAAAGTCATTTAATTATGTGGAAATACTTTCCATAATTCAATAACATGAAGCCAAAGAAAGATATTTTGGAGTAAATATTATGTAACTAACTGTACAAGCAATTTTGTAAATAAATACAAATAGACTAGCAAAATAACAGTATTGACTCTTTACTAACAGTAATAATTAGCTCTAAATGTCTCTATTAACTCTTGCAAGGAAAAAACTGGACCATGGAGTCTAGTGGCTGCTTGATGACTACCAGTTGTTTTGAAACACTCTGTTTAAACAGAATGTTTAAGAAATGCAAGCAGCAGATTTTGCAACACTTTGTGGGAGTGTGTTCATTTTGTCATGCTGCTGACTGCTGAGGACACTGCTGTTGCTTAATGCTAACGTTCTGGTGCATACACAAGCAGGAACATGCAAGAGGGTTAACTGATAATGATGATGAGGAATAATGACTGAAGCGTTTATCACACTGAAAGCCAGGATAAAACAGAGCTCAGAGTCTAAGATTACACCTGGGTTTCGTACTTCAGGTTTGGTATATGAATAAAGCAGGCTAGCTTTTTATAAAGCAGCTTTTTATGAATTTTATTACCATGAATAAGTTTTTCAGTTTTTTCTTGATTTATTTGTAGAATATTTTGTGACACCCACTGAGAAATATCTGACAAACAACTGGTAAGCCTGTCATCAGAGTCTTGATTATCAGAAGGAATGGAAATATATAATCGTGTGTCATCATCATAGCTATCAAAACTGATATCATGTTTCTTAATGACATCCCCTAAAAGTAACATTTACAAAGAGAAAGGGAAAGGCCCTAAAACTGAACTACTCCACAAGAATATATTTCTGTGATATACATTTATTTCTTAATAAATCTTCTTTTAAGAAGAATGAAACTGCATACAACAATGCTATTTTGTCTTTGTGAGGACCAGTTCCAACCTATTAGTCACAACACCACATGCACAGAGTTTGTTGAAAAGGATTAAGACCAGTTGGACTCTGCCTTAAACTAAGTTTAAAGTTGGCTGGGTAAATAAGAAATATTGTGTCACGGGACAGTCGCATGGATCCAGAATGCTGAGAAGGTTATCTCCAATCTAAATTGTAACTATGTGGCTTCATGGGGCGGCTGCTTTTGCAGTTATGAGGCTGCCCTGACCAGTGGTGTTTGACAGCATGAGCGGCACTCCTATGAAATGTGTGTGTGTGTTTGTGTGTGTAAGAGAGAGAATGTGTGTGTGTGTGAAACAGATTCTTTCAGATGCAGAGCTGTTTACATGATTATTGTGTTTTATGTTTAATCTCTTTTTTTGTAAGTTCTATGCAGAAGACATTTGTGTTTTTGATACAGATCTGTTGTGATTATCTAGTTAACCATAAATTATAATATGAGACCTCACAACTTTAGCCATTGCTCATTTAATGCGTCTTCAGAAACAGAAAGAAAACAGTGACTGTGAAAGCAATTCAGTTCAATTTCTTTTCAAAACTGACATTATCTGGTGTGTTTTTCAACAGAAATCTAAGATGATGACAGCAGAAGAATTTTAAATGCACTGAAATGTAAAAGAAAGACTCAATTACAGTAGAGTTTGTTGACACGCAGGATGTCGTTGGCGTTCATCTCAGTGGCAAGTCCAATTTCCACATCCGGGTTTGGAATAGGGATCATGGTTGGCTGACCATTCTTGGTAAAAGCATCCCTGGATACCATAAAGATCACATTAGAGGCCTCAGTGGCCTTCAACAGTGCTAGGGCTCAGAAATGACCAACCAAAAGCAGAAAGTTACCTTTCATAGTGCATAACAGACCCGTAGTCATAAGCAGTGCCCAAGTTGTTGGTGTCGACTTTTTTAAAGTTCCCTTCCATTCCTATGCGTAAATAAATGAGATGATTATGAATTAATCATCAACGTTAATCTTGTGTTTCTCTAAAAAAAATCAGTAACTGGTGAAGGTCCATAACTACAAATGTCAGCAGCATTTTGGAGAGATTGTTTATAGAGAAATTTCCATTCCTCTCACCTGGTAAGACATTTTGATAGAGGATTTTGATATGCTTGTCACGGTCACTGCGGCACTGCTCGTGATGGAAGCCCAGAGCATGGAGGAACTCATGCTGTATCACATGTTTGTAGATACACCCATCGCGTTTCAAAGACAAGATCTGCTCTCCCCCACTGCGACCCACAGAGGAGTAGCACCTATGGGTCACATCAAGAACAAACAGCATGGATCAAATTCTTAGAACTGTTAGAAATCAGTAAAATGGTAAAGACAATACAGAGATTTAAATCAGGGCCCAGAAATCACACAAAAATCTATCAGTTTGCTCTGAGCAGAACCAACATTTTAATGTTTCCTTATTCCATTCCAATTCTCTTCTTTTCATCCGGTCAGTTGTAACAAAATGAAAAACTGGTTAATTCCATTTCTTTTACATAGGCTGTAATTAAACCTGATCAGTGGTGTAGTCCTAAGACAAAAAGTGGGTACACTATAAATCTGCAGTAAACAAATTGTTTACACAAATACGCGAAATACGAAAAATCTTTAAAAGTCCCTATACATGCCCCGCTACACCACCTAATATAGTAAAAAAAAAAGGTTTTGGAAAGCTAGTAGACCTCCCAGGCTGAGAATTTTTTCTGAATATGAATCAGTAAACTGCTCCAAAATATTGCTATGAAATAGCAATAAATAATTTATGGGAGACTGTTCCGAGTCCAAGTCCAAGTGAAATGACACATGCTGTCTATTCAGTTTGTAAATTACTTAAAAAAATCTGCATAATGCACGTAAAATGATATAATCAAAAATCATGTGAGACATGATGTAGATCCTGTAACATTTGGCAAGTAAGACATTATTGATAAGCTGGTGGTATGACAAAATAGTTAGGGATGATTAAATTTTCAGTTGTGTTTTTTGTTTCTAGCAAAATATAGTTTGTTTCCAGTTTTTGTGGGATAAATTATTTCCAGGAATATTTCCTGGAATAAATGTGCAAATTGGTCTGTTAAAAATGTTTAGAAAAATTGTAATAGTCTGTGCCTGGAGAATCTGTGATCGGAAAACTTTTACAAAACTCAGCTCACATACCCTTCACGAGACTCAATCTGAATGTAGTCTTTCTGCTGTGTACGAGGTATAAATCGGACGCAGGTGGGTTTCTCAAAGGACCGCAGAGCATCCTCAATAATGCGTTTTTCATTGGGTCCTATCAGAGAGTAGCACATTAGATAGATCAGAAGGGGATTGTGATGCATTTTACTTTTAAGCCAGGTGAGATGCGTCACTTACCGTAGTGGTTGGAAATCTGATAGGGCACATAGACCTTTTTGTCTTTCTCTCTGGGCCATTTGCACCCTGGCTGACCAGATGTACACTTGTCTGCATTCTGCAACCCATCCTCCACAACAATGTCGCCAAACTTAATTATAAGACCATCCTGTGACTCTTCTGTGCCAAACATGAAGTGTGAATGAAGCACCCTGCATTACTTCATGGTTAAGTAATTGCTAATGTTAGTGTATTAAAGGGAATGTAGTGTTTTATAGTGCAGCATGGTGAAGTATATACACTTGCAGAGTGGTTTACTGAATTTTGTCATTTTGATGACCAGAAGCAGGAAAAAAATGTATTTGCAGTCTTACCGATGTTTTTATTAGCTCTTTCGATTAAGTCTGAGACAGAAAGATACTCCTCCTCAGTGTTGTTATCTGTGAAAGTGTTGTGTAACAAACAAGCATTATTGAGAATTTCTGTTAACACTGACATTTCCAACTCATACAAGTACTTTAAAAAATATCTCACCAGTCTCTTCAGGGCTCTCTTCAAGGGATGTCTAGAGTAGAGTAAACATTACATTTTCTAACACTTTTATGTTTACATTTGTATCTGCAATACTAATATTTGCAATAAATATCACCGTAAGTGCTTTTTTGGCTTAAATGGTTGACTGCAACAAATATACTAAAATTATACATTTTATATTTTTAACAAATGAACAATTTTGCTTTATGTTATGAACTGAAATGCTGAAACTGACTAGTGCATTTTAGAGAGAATTTTCAAGCATCTGAAAAATAACTAGAGTTGACATCAGATGGCAGTTACTGATTAAAAGGACAAAAAGAACAGCAAATGGATATTGGTACAGGAACATGTCTTACTTAAAGAAATCATGTTCACCAGTGGGGTCACACACAACACAAGCATCCATCAGCAGAAATTAGATTAGAAAACATGTAAATAAAACACATCAAAACTTGCTCACCCAACTCCACTTATTATAGAGTAAACATTACATTTTCTAACACTTTTATGTTTACATTTGTATCTGCAATATTAATATTTGCAATAAATATCATCACTGTCCAAAAAAAAAAACAACAAAACATATACGTCCATTTTTGCTGATTTAAATTTTTCTACATCATTTGAGCACAGTGGCCTTTACACTGTGTGAACATATCATGATGAATGGACCAAGAAAAATGCTCCAAAATTGTTGGAATTTCACTTTTGTACATTAACTTACATTAAATGTTAGTTGCCTTTTCCTTTAGCGTTAATTATTTTTTTTTATCAGAAATCTCTGTGCATGTGTGTGTGTGTGTGTGTGTGTGTGTGTGTGTGTGTGTGTGAGTGAATGTTAGTGAGCTTACCTTTATGGAATGACTCTGAGCTGGACTGATGCCCAGCAGCAGCAGGATGAGGGCCAGAGTCAGGTGCATGATGGGAGTCTACAGTGATACTGAAGATGGAAACGGGCCAGGCAGAGCTTCAGTTTATATACACTGACGACGGCCCAAAACTTCCCTCTCAGAGACCTCTGTGCCTGTTACTCAAAGCTGTGGCAAACCTAAATATGAACCAAAACTGGGCAATAGATTAGGCAAGTTTACTTTTGATCAAGAAAGTTTAGTATTTCTGCTGTTCTAACATACCAGTTTCAAGGGCTTGGTGAGTAGCAGAAGTGTTGAATTAGTTGTGTTAAATTGGAGAAAACAGAGAACTCAAGCAAAGCTGTGGCTTCCTACATAATATCTCTGCATGCAAAAATGATGTACTATTACTTATTTAAATATAATTTTGATGATGGCTTCCTTATATCAGCAGCACATACACACAAATATGACCAGCTAAATACAGTCATCGCCAAATCTGGTCAGTACTTAAACGGCTTGCACTCAAAACATGTTTTTCAAATAGTGAACTCCTCTTGAATGTGGTTAAAAGACTGATATTTGTATCAAATGTGTTAATATAGCACAGAGTTCACATTTTTCCATTGTAAATACAGGCTTTCTCAGTGCATATGAAAAAAACTGATTTGTGGCATGCTACTTAGCTTTGTTTTATATGACAGGAATGAGGCCCAATATACTAAAATATGCTAATGAAAGAATGTGCCAGATGCTGACGAGAGACATGAGGCCACTGCCTGAGCCCTAAGTGCTGAAGACAGAGGCTTGAATCTGCACTGTTCTTAGCACTAGAAGCTAGTGTGGGCTTAGCAAGAAGACCTAAACTACTTTACGCGCAACCATGCAGGTTCGTTCTGGCTCATTGAAGTGTTTCTGTATGCCGAGCTGTTAGATTAAGCAACTTTTAATTCATATCCCTGTTAACACCAGTGGCTAACATTAGCTTAGAGCGAAGGCCGCTAGCAATTCCAGCTTACTGATGCTGCACTGAGGCAAGTTATATATATATATATATATACATATATATATATATATTATATATATATATATATATATATATATATATATAAAGACTCAAATCTGAGCAACTGAAATTGTTTGACTTGTGCCGGAGTGACATAACAGAATCTTTCAGATTATTCAAGTTACAGTGGGAGCTTTGTTTCTGCTCTGTTTCACATAGAGACAGTGTGTAGGGTAACAGGGGAAGGGGCTGAGTTTAGAAATAGGATAGCAAGGAAATGTTTACAATTTGCATAATTGTGCATATTCATAGATCTTCAAATATAAAGTAACTGTGCATTAATATTTGCAGAAAAAATGTTTCTTTAAAAATAGTTTGCTACAGATGTTTATTTCATTTCACTTCAAAAATTAACAAAATATATAGTTTGACCAACAGTGGCCAAATGTTTGCATACAACCGCATATGCAACAAATCAGTGGTTTTATTGAATTTTTAGAAACTGAAATGAGTTCCTTCCATAGCTGGTAGCTTTATTAGAAACCTTCCAAAATTATCAGCTTCTGTCAGCTGTCCATCTAATCCTACTGAGTTAGATACTATGACCAAGCTCTTAGAGGATAATTTTCGATCTACTCTAGATAGTGTGGCTCCATTAAAAAGTAAAATAGTAAGGCAGAAAAAACTCGCCCCCTGGTATAATGACCACACTCGGGCTTTAAAACAGACTGCCAGACAACTTGAGCGAAAATGGCGCCTGACTAAGCTAGAAGTGTTCCAGTCCGCCTGGAAGGAGAGCCTTATAGACTATAGAAGAGCACTTGCTACAGCACGCTCAGCCTATCTCTCCTTTCTCATAGAAAACAATAAGAATAATCCTAGATTACTTTTCAGCACAATCTCTAAACTAACTGAGAACAAAACAGTTAGTGAACCCCAGATGCCACCAGCCTCTAGCAGCAATGATTTTATGAACTTCTTTAGTAATAAAATTGAAAAAATTAGGCAGAAAATTCTGAATATACAATTAAACTCTACAAACCTGCTTCCCCTTAATGCCAGCCTCAACCTTGAAAATATTATAATCCCTGCAGAGAGGCTGGAATCATTTACCTTACTCCAAGAAAATGAACTAGTTAAAATAGTCTCTTCCGCAAAAACATCTACTTGTATGTTAGATCCGATTCCTACAGGTTTACTCAAGGAAATTTTGCCAGAAATAACCAAGCCTTTTCTGTCAATAATAAACTCTTCTCTTAGCCTTGGGTACATCCCAAAATCTCTTAAACTAGCAGTAATTAGACCGCTGATTAAGAAAGCGAACCTCGATCCATGCAAACTATCAAATTATAGACCCATCTCGAATCTCCCCTTTATATCTAAGATCTTGGAAAAAGTTGTAGCAAAACAATTAAGCTCCTATTTGCATAGGAATCAAATACAGGAAAAATTTCAATCTGGTTTTAGGCCACATCATAGTACAGAGACAGCACCAGTAAAAATTGTAAATGATTTATTATTATTTTCTGACCAAGATCATGTGTCCTTGTTAGTCCTCCTCGATCTTAGTGCGGCATTTGACACAATAGACCACACTATCTTACTAGACAGACTAGAAAACCTTGTAGGGGTAACAGGAATAGCTCTTTCCTGGTTCAGGTCCTACCTCACTGATCGCTATCAGTTTGTTAATATAAACGGTGAATCATCTGTTCTCACAAAAGTAAAGTATGGTGTTCCATAAGGCTCTGTTTTAGGACCTGTATTATTCACATTATATATGCTACCACTAGGCACCATTATCAGTAAACACGGCATAAACTTCCATTGCTATGCCGATGACACTCATATATTTAGCAAGCGACCCAGATGATAGAATTAAACTTAGCAAGATTGAAGACTGTATAAAAGACATAAAGGACTGGATGTCGAGTAACTTTCTCCTTCTAAACTCGGATAAAACAGAGGTTCTGCTTCTTGGTCCAAAAGCAGCTAGAAACAAACTGTCTAATTTAACATTTAAACTTAACAATTTCTCAGTTGCATCAAGCTCATCTGTAAAAAACCTTGGTGTCATTATAGACCCTGATCTGTCCTTCGACGCACATATAACTAATATTACTAGAACAGACTTCCTGCATCTCTGCAATATTGCTAAATTGAGAAATGCATTATCTCTACAGGATGCAGAAAAGTTAGTTCATGCATTTATTACTTCAAGGCTAGACTACTGTAATGCCCTGCTGGCTGGATGTCCCAGCAAAAGCCTTAACAAGCTTCAGTTGGTCCAGAACGCTGCAGCCAGAGTCCTCACAAGAACCAGAAAGTTCCACCATATCGGCCCAGTTTTATCAACCTTACACTGGTTGCCAGTTAAATTTCGGATTGATTATAAAATTCTCTTACTGACTTACAAAGCTCTAAACGGACTCGCCCCTCTGTACCTGAGTGAACTTCTCTCCCACTATGAACCATCCCACCTACTTAGATCACAAGGTGCTGGCTTACTATTAGTACCCAGAATTAATAAAGTTATGTCAGGGGGGAGAGCTTTCTCATACAAAGCCCCCCGGCTTTGGAATAGTCTTAATGTGTCAATGGAATAGTGTTAATGTTCGGGACTCAGACACAGCCTCAGTGTTTAAGTCTAGACTAAAAACGTACTTGTATAGTCAAGCCTTTGGTAATTAGTTTTCCCTGTCAGTTCTATACCTGCCAGAGTCTCTGCTAACACTAATTTGTGATCGGTCACCCATTACAGAACTGACTCTCTGTGTGTTTTCCTCTCTTGTGTGTTTTCCTTTCTTTTCTTCGCGGAGCTGAACAGCTGCCTATCCTGTGCCTTCTGATGCTGCTGCCTTTTCTGCCTTGATCGGGTGCCACTGCTCGCCAGCCCTCTGGACCGGCTTACCAACATTGAGTCTCCTGCTGTACAACGCCGTACAAACCTCACCCTCACAACCTGACCCCACTGATACTACTGCTGTTGCTACATGAACTAATCAAAATTATTCACCTGAACCAATCATTTAAACTAATTCAAATGAATCAATCACCCATTGTAGAACTGACTCTGTTTTTCCTTTCTTTCCTTTGCCGAGTTGAACAGCTGCCCATCCTGTGCGTCTGATGCTGCTGCCTCTTCTGCCTTGATCTGGTGCCACTGCTCGTCGTGCAAACCTCACCCCCACAACCTGACCCCACTGATGCTGCTGCTGCTGCATGAACTAAACTATTCAAATTAATTGTTTGCTCCACATTTTACCCTGTTTTTGTACTATAATACTTTATACTAACAATGTTTACTATCCAGTGTTGACCAGAGGAGGATGGGTTCCCCTTGTGAGTCTTGGTTCCTCTCAAGGTTTCTTCCTGTTTCTCTAGGGAGTTTTTCCTTGCCACTGTCGCCACTGGCTTGCTCATGAGGGCTTGGACCCGGATTTCTTTTCTTTTTGTAATGCTCATTTCCTTGTAAAGCTACGTTGTGACAACACCTGTTGTAAAAAGCACTATATAAATAAACTTTACTTACTTACTTACTTACTTAGACATGTATTTTGGAGTATGCAAGAAAGATGCTCCTCCTCAGTGTTTTTATCTGTGAAGGTGTTGTGTAACAAATGGGCAATAATGAGGATTTCTGTTAACACTGACATTTCCAATTCATACAAGTACTTAAGAAATATGTTACCAGTCTCTTCAGGGCTCTCTTCAAGGGATGTCTAGAGTAGAGTAAACATTACATTTTCTAACACTTTTATGTTTACATTTGTATCTGCAATACTAATATTTGCAATAAATATCATCGTAAGTGCTTTTTTGGCTTAAATGGTTGACTGCAACAAATATACTAAAATTATACATTTTATATTTTTAACAAATGAACAATTTTGCTTTATGTTATGAACTGAAATGCTGAAACTGACTAGTGCATTTTAGAGAGAATTTTCAAGCATCTGAAAAATAACTAGAGTTGACATCAGATGGCAGTTACTGATTAAAAGGACAAAAAGAACAGCAAATGGATATTGGTACAGGAACATGTCTTACTTAAAGAAATCATGTTCACCAGTGGGGTCACACACAACACAAGCATCCATCAGCAGAAATTAGATTAGAGAACATGTAAATAAAACACATCAAAACTTGCTCACCGTCATAAAAATGGCAAATAAATAGCTTATTTGACAGGTAAGATTATTTAAAACAACTGAAGCTGTGATCATGGCCGTAACTAGCTAAGAGGACACTGAGGTCCGGACCTCGGTAGTTTCTTAAGGTTTTTTTTCTTGTATTTTCAGTCATCAAATTCAATATGAAAACAGAACGTTCTCTTAGTTTCATAAAAAGTAAGGTAACTAACGTTATCACGGCCCTAAAAACCCTGATGAAAAAAAAAAAACACAAACATCACAGACCAACATGCATTCTATGCTGGTTTAAGATGGTCTCTGCTAGTTTTAGCTGGTATAGAGCTGGTTTAGTTGGTCACTCTGCATGGTCATGCAGGTTGACCAGCATCAAAACACACAATCATGCTGGTTTTGTGGGTGATCAGCCATGCAAGTCTATGCTTTTTCTAGGAAGGAAATTAGGTAAATGCAGCTGCAAGAGAAAGATGGTTAAAGAAAGAGGAGAAAGCAGCTACGAGAAAGAGATAGTTAAAGAGAAGATAGAAGACTGCTAAGTAATGGAAAAGTTGGAGAGAATAAGCGTCAGATAGACAGAGAGTTGCTGGCTGGAACAGCTATAGGTAGGAATGTGCATCCACACGACCCAGTAACTTTTGTTCTGAAGGCTAAAGTCTTTCAGAGGAAGAAAAAGGTTCCATATTACAGAATAAATAGACAGATAAGTGTTATCCAGTGACAATGTTTAGTGAAAAGCGATTAAAGTATAATGTCCAGTGGGAAGACACATATCAGTGGCTGAGATACTCACCATCTGAGGATGCTGCATATTGTTCAGTGTGCATAGCATTTAATAATAACAAGGCATCTAACAGTTTTCATCACAATTGGTTTCAGAGACTGGAAAAATGTAGTTGGCGACAAGTGAGTAATAATTCCTAAACATGGTGCTAGTATAGGGCATCATAAGGCAGCTGAAGTTGCAGACAACTTTCTCTCCATAGTGAATAGACAGAAGAAGGACATTGGATCTGTCATCAGTGCATCGTACAATGAAAAGGTAGGGGCAAATACCAAAAGCATCTTGTCAATTACTGATGTAATCCTAATGCTTGGCAAAAGAAACATTGCTTGTCAAGGAAACTGGAAAGGAGATTGTGTGATGGTAACTTTCAATCATTTGTTGATCGAAAATCGGGCTTTGATGATTAGCTGAAGCGGCAAATATTTGTCCCCTAAAATCCAAAATGAACTCATAGCATGTTGTGAGGCTGAAATCAGAGATGATCTAATCAAAAGAATACACAAAGCAAAATATTTTGCTGTGTTGGCAGATGAAACCATGGATATCAGTGGTGTAGAGCAAATGTCTATCTGCATACGGTAAGTTTTGCAGGAAGACGAAACGACAGAAATACGTGAAGACTTCCTAAGATTCTGTCCTTTGGAAAAACAAGATGCTGTCACATTGGCCACAACAATTCTTTCCCAGCTGGAAATGTGGGGTGTACATCCTGCCTTGGGGACAGGGTTACGATGGGGTATCAACAATGAATGGCAAACTTAATGGAGTTCAGAAGAAAATTCAGGATCTCCAACTAAAGGCTGTGTATACACACTTTAGGAGCCATGCTCTTAATCTTGTCTTAGTACATGGGTGTTCAGATATTCCATTACTGAGAAACACAATGGGCACTGTTGAAGATAGCTGCATCTTTTTTCTGCATCCGCCACAAGGAAAAGTGCACTTCAAGAAAAAGTATTTGGAGAGGTCAGCAAAGAGAGTAACCAACCATCCAGAAAAGCAGGGATCCCTATGATATCTGACACCAGATGGGGTTCTATAGTAAGTACACTGGGAGCATTTGTGGAGAAGTTCACTACGGCTCACTAGCCACGTTTACATGCAGCCTGATAATCCGTTAATAATCCGACTAATAGCTCAATCGGAATAGAATACGTCCATGTAAACACTTCAATCGGAATAGTCTAGTCCGATTGAGGCCATTCGGAATACAATTTCTATCCGATTAAACGAGGTGGGTAATCCTGTAAATGATCCGTTAAATACAAGAATAATAGCCATGTAAACGCCCGTATCGGATTACATTTCCAATCGGAACGTGTAAGTACGTTCTGCGCATGTGCGTCGCGTCATATCAAAAGCACAGAACTCATAAACCGGCTCTGGCAAAAGTTCATAACGTTCAACATGGCGGAGCAGAAACTGGTCTGCAGAGGAGACGAAGTTTATGCAAAGATCTTTAAAAGACGGCGGTGGGACGTCCAGCTTTATGTGTCTCAGACACGTCTTCCTCTCGGCCTTCTTTAATAAGTACATGTGAAGTCTGTTTTCCTGAGTCTGACATCATTTTAAAGCAATTAAAAACTCCAGCGCACCAACTGGAAACTCATCTCACTCGGACTGGACCTCACGTGATGCTCGCTGTCATGGTAACGTTTACACTAAGTGGAACTCCACGCATGCGCGTCATTTTGGATCGGATTACTTGTAGTGAGCATACAAACGAAGGTTTTCATCAGGTTGTTGAATAGAGTGTGCATATAAACACCTCAGTCTTAATCTGTAATCGGAATATATTCATTTGGATTGGCAAAAATATTTGCATGTAAACACAGCCAGTGTGTCCTGGAGACCATGGAAACAACAGGGACCTCTGCTTCAGTTAAAGCAAACACATTGCACCATGCAATGGAGTCCTTCGAGACAACTGTTACATCCGTGATGGCCAACAGCGTGCTGGGCTGTCTGAAGCCGCTGGCCCAAGAACTGCAGTCTACCAATGTGGATGTAATTGAAGCAAACAAAGAGGCAAGAAATATTAGTCAGGTGATAGCTGAACAACGAAATGAGAAAGGTTTTATCCTTTCTTAGACCGCTGTACTAGTGAGTTGGATTTGAGATTTGCTGAAAGAAATGAGCCTGCCTTGCTAACAGCTCTCTTAGTGCCAAAACCCTTAAAAACACTGACTTGGCATTGCTCCCTGACATTAGGGGAATACCCCAGATCTTTCTCACACTCACTGTCACAGCATATTCATGTGAAAGGTCATTTTTAGCCTCACCGAGGCTTAAGACCTGGCTAAGAGGGAGTATGACAAATGTGTTTGTGATTAGTAATAGTATTTTTATGTATGCTTTTTCAGTAATTAGTAAGGAGAAGCAAGAGACAAGGACAAGCACATATACAGAGACAGACAGACAGAGAGAGAGAGAAAGAGAGAGAGAGAAAAATAAGAGAGGTAAATGTAAATCAAAATAAATTTAAATTAATTTACACGGTCTAAGTGGAGTCAAAGCAGTTTATGGGAGAATGGATAGGTAACATTAATTAGAAATCAGCATTTGATGTAGTAGACATTCAGTATTGTGGTGGTCTCTACAATCTCTACAATTTCACGATTACAATTTGGATAAACATGAAATGTCAACATCAAACAAACCATACACGTGACAAAACAAATGACAGAATTACACAAATCATAACACAAAGGAAGATATGACTTTAGTTATAATAGATTCAAGACAGAGGAAGGCTGTATGCAAGAGAAAAAAGAATGTGTTTGAAGGTTGGAATTGAACAAAAACAGACAGTTTGACTGTTGAACATGTAAAGGGAAAGAGTTTCAGAGATGTGGAGCAAGTCTGGAAAATGCTCGATCACCAGAGCTACAGAGGTTGGAAGAAGGAATAGTAGTCCAGCTGTAGAAGACAGCAGAGTAGGACGTTTTGGAGAACTGGTGTACTGGAGTGATGTGAGCGATTCTGGAACATCTGAAGTATATTAAGTAATGGCGAGCTAATGCCTGCAAGAAGAGAGCTGTAGTAGATTTAGAACCAATGAGTTCAGTTTAGTACTGATTTGTGTTTCATCCAGTTTCTAATTTTTGAGAGTCACAAGGTTACCAAAAGGTGGGTTACTAATGGAATTAGTCCAAAGATAAATCTGTGTGTCATCTGCATAACAATGAAAGTCGAGGATCAAACGCTGTAGGATCTGACCAAGTGGGGGTACGTAGATAATGAATAATAAAGGTCCAAGTACTGAACCTTGTGGGACCCCTCGAATAACAGTGGAAACAGAGGAGCTGTATCCAGAGAGACTAACAAATTGCTTATGATCTGTTAGATAAGAAGTGAACCTTACAGCTTACTCAGTCTTGAAAGGAGGATGGAATGGTGTGTCACTGTGTCAAAGGTGGCACTTAAATCAAGCAGAACAAGAATATAAGAGCACTAGCATCTGCAGTTACAAGCAGATCACTGACAACCATAACAAACGTCGTTTCAGTACTATGATATGGGCGAAAACTGGACTGTTCGTTTCTTTATAGGATTTGAGTTGGATTGCAACTAATCACTCAATGACTTTTGACAGAAATGGAAGATTTGAAATAGGATGCTAGTTATTTAAATTGGATGGGTCAAGGCCAGTATTTTTTAAAGATAGGGTTTAATGCAATTGTTGTGTAGGGCAGAAAACAATGAGCGGTTAATGATAGAAGTGAGATGGGGGTCCAAAGCAGGCATACAGGCTTCAGGTAGCAGTGTAGGTAGGGGATTGAGAGAGCAGGTCATACTTTTAGAATTGGTAATGATGTCACTGATCTCACTACACTGACTAACAATGTTAAGAGCAGGGAAACATTGGGAGGATATGGTGCAGTCTAGTGGCTGAGGAGTCATAGAAGAGAAGAGGATGGTTTTAGTCGAGGAGACCATAAGATGTTTGTTGAATTGGACATTTTACTTTCGAAGAAATGTAAGAAAGAATTACAGAGTTCAGAGGAAGATGCTACAATACTTTCAATCTGTTTAAAAAGCTTAGAAACAGTTGAAAATAGAAAACAGGTTTTAATATTTGGCCTACTAATGAAACTAGAGGGATAACTAGATTTATCTACACAGCATGTAAGGCATCTCTATATGCACACACGTTGCTTCTAAGCATCAAAAGTTTTTTTACAGCATCTCAAACTGATGACCATGCACCAAAAGTTTTTTTTTTTTTACAGTCTCTTGAACTGATGACTAGTTCAGTTCAGTTCAGTTCAGTTCAGTGGTGTACCAGGGAGCAGAAGTGGTGAAAGAAATGGTTTTGGTTTTTACAGGGACTAATACATTGAGAGACTCAGAGAGAGCCATATTAGGTATTGTAGCATGATCCCTGGGAGAACAAGGAGCAGAATGGAGTGGAAAAGCCATAGTGATAGACTGGATAAGAGAACAAGGGTCTACAGATTTTATTGTGGAAAGCGACAAGCCTTTTTAAGGTAAAAGGTAAACCATTATAGTTATGTGATTACGTTTTCCTGTAATTAAGTAAAAAGTTTAAATTCTTGCAGTTCTCCATTGGCAAAAGTATGTGGACTCCCCTCCAAATTATTAAGCTCAAGTGTTTCAGAAACCCATTGCTGACAGGTATAAGATCAACCACATAGCCATGTAATCTCCTTAGGCAAAATTTGTCAGTAGAATAACTCATACTGAAACTCTCAGTGACTTTAAACTTGGCACAAGTCAGTGTGTGAAATTTCTGCCATGCTAGATCTGACCCGTTCAGCTAATACTAAGTGATATTATTGTGAAATGGAAGCGTCTAGGAGCAACAACAGCTCAGTCATGATACCATGCCAACTCAGAGCAGGGCCACCAAATGCTGAGGCATGTTGCACTTTGTTGCGCCACTGACTACAGAGTTCCAAACTGCCTCTGGAAGCAACAATAGGACAGGAATTGTGCATTGGGAACTTCATGAAATGGATATTCATGGCCAAGCAGCTGCACATGAGCCTAAAATCACTATTCGCAATGCCACCTTTGAATTCTGGAGCACTGGAAGTGAGTTTTCTGGAGAGATGAATCATGCTTCACTATATGGCAGTTTGGTGGACAAATTTGGGTTTGCCGCATGCCAGGAGAATACTGGAAGGCATAGTGCCACCGGTAAAGTTGGTGGAGAAAGAATAATTATATAGTTATATAGTATATAGTAAGTGCACCTGTTACAGACTGTAGTCCATTTGTTTCTGTTTCTGCATACTTTGTTAGCTCCTTTTACCCTGTTCTTGAATGATCATGACCCCCAAGGACCACCACAGAGCAGGTATTATTTGGGTGGTGGATCATTCTCAGCACTTCAGTGACACTGACATGCAGGTGGAGTGTTACTGTGTGTTGCACAATGCAAGTGGATCAGACACAGCAGTGCCGCTGGAGTTTTTAACCCCTTAAATGGTCAGGGCCCAAAGTTTTGTTACACACTTCTATAACCTAAGAATAGCTCAGCCAGTTTGCATTGGAGTCCCTAGTTACTGAATAAAAAGCCTTAGTATGTAATAAATCTAGGATTTTAAGAGTGTCCACTCACTGTCCACTCTGTTAGACACATCTACATTGCTGGCCCACCTTGTAAATGTAAAGTCAGAGATGATAGCTCATCTGTTGCTGCAAAGTTTGTGTTGGTCATCCTCAGGAAGGAAGGGTTCCTTTATAAATGTATTCTGTTACAGATTACTGATTACCTGATAACAAATGTAATTGTATCATAATCTCAAAGATTACTTTATTAAAATAATGAAATCTAATTACTTTCCATTACTTTTGGATCACTTGATTAATTTATAAACTTGTGTAGTTAAATAAAGATGAGGTAAAAATCACCAAAAATAATGAATGAGACTCTTTTTACCAAGACTTTAACTTAATGCAAATCAAAGAGCAGAGTGGTAGATTACAGCTGATTTATACACTATATGGACAAAAGTATTGGGACACCTACACATTACACCCACAGAAGCTTTTATGACATCTCGTTCTAAATCCATAGGCGTTAATATAAAGTTGGTCCCCCTTGCAGCTATAACAGCTTCCACTCTTCTGTGAAGCTTTCTTCAAGATTTTGGGAGTGTGTCTGTGGGAATCTTTGCCCATTCATCAAGAAGAGCATTTGTGAGGTCAGACACTCACGTTGGACGAGAGGACCTGGCTCACAAGCTTTGTTCTAGACCATCCCAAAGGTGTGGGCTCTGTGCACGCCAGTCAAGTTCTTCCACACCAACTCACCCAGCCAGGCCTTTATGGACCTTGCTTTGTGCACTGGGGCTCAGTCATGCTGGAACAGAAAAGGTCTTCCCCAAACTGTTCCCACAAAGTTGAAAGCAAGCAATCGTCCAAAATGTTTAGGTATGCTGAAGCAAGATTTCCTTTCACTGGAACTAAGGGGTCTGGGCCAACCCCTGAAAAACAACCCCGTAGCATTATCCCACCTCCACTAAACTTTACAGTTGAAGAATGGTAAAGTTCAACATGCAAATGCAATATAGTTCAAAACTATGTGACTTTTAAAAAAAAAGAAATAAATCTGTTGCTTATACTAAAGTCGAAAGATCAATCAGGCAGAAATCTTATTTGAGACCCCTCATCAACAATAATTACAAATAGATGCCATTCTAAAAACTTACTGGCCAACATTTGTGTTCTCTCTGCTAAAAGGCTGTGCAGGGACTGATGATGGTAATTTGTAGACGCTCCATAATCTGCTCTCAGTCGTTTCAGGTCAAAAACTTTAACGTGTACTATAGTTTTAAAAGGCACTCATTTCACACAAAAACTAAGCCGAAGCTGATCGTCTTAGTTACAAATAATGATCATTTACAGAAATTTACAATTTGCACCCTTTACTGAAAACTATTGAAGGAAGAAATAACACAAAGGAAACTAACTTTGAGGCTCACAAGACTTTGCTTTTCACAATTCATAGCTGTTTCTTAATATTAGCTCACTTCAGCATTAAAATCTGGCAAGTTAACATTCGCAAAAGCTACATTTATAACTAGCCAAACTGCAGAATTTCACGGAGGAACAAAAGAGAATAAAATAGTTTATTTCCAGATTAGATCAGTTTGCTACGGAGCCCTGCTGGTGACATTCTGCATAAATAAAAATAACGCGTGGCCATGACTTAGTAAAGCGTGGGAGCGAGATAATTAAGTCTTGACCACAGCTTAAGAAGGCATGATCTCATTCCCACGCCTTACTTATTCGTGGCCTCGCATTAGCATTTCGTTCCCACACGATATTTGACTGGTTCAAATATCTTCAGGAAAATGCTACAGTTTTCAGTTCTGACAGTGAAAGTAAGATGCTTACTAAAAGTTCTGTTGACTGGCTGAATAAAAGACTGTGAACAGCTGCTGGGGAGGGAGATTCTTCAGAAATCTCTCCTGGCAGCAAAGGCCTCTGCCATCCTCTTCCCCACGTTAAAAACTCTTAAAATCTACACGATTCATGGGACATATTTCCAGAGTTTTTTCTGAAAGAATGTCAAGTCTGGTTTGTTTAGGTGAAGTGGGGGCTCTCTCTTTTTTTTAGCACACTGGATCTTTAAAGATATTTAAGAGGTTAGTTACTCTATTTTCAAATCACATTAGCCAAATAACAACAACAACAACAACAACAAATAATAATAATAATAATAATAATAATAATAATGTTCAGGTTCTTGTGACATGAGACAAAAATAGAGCTTTTTACTCTATTTTAGAGTATGTCATTTTACTTCCACAGGACTTAGACATCTTCTTAGAAATTTTGCTACCATGGACTCCGGGAGATTTTAGAGACTTATACTGAAAAATGAACAGAATGGTTCAGCTTGTTAGAGCTCATTATGATCTAGGCCTGTAGTAGAACACAAACACAAAAATTAACAAAAAATGCACAACTGCTTATACAACTGCACATAGGACTATGATTTGCTGATAGAGAGAAAAGGCTGAGATTGTGCACCCTCTGTAAACGTTAACGTTTTCAAAATGTCTGCATAATTAAATCAATCGGTTGGGACTGTTTTGCCTTCCAATGACCTGCCTATACCTCTACATCATGCATGGATTTTAAAAATCCGTTTTAGGCCATATTCTTATCTCAAAACCACCATAAAACAATGTCTAAGACATCAGGTAGCGTATTCTTAAGCATTGCATATAATAACCTTCTGTGCGGTAGCTTGAACAGGTGTTACACACTTCAGATGTCTGAATCTTATACCACCACTGTTGTGAACTGTTGTCAAACCTGGTTAGATGACTAGAAAAGTTTCTTCAGAGCATGAAACTGCCTCTCCAATGTATGACTGTGGTAACCATTGAGGTCAGCGTTATGCAATCTTGTCTGAGCATTTGCTCAGAAACCGCTTGTTTCTCACACTTGTAACTTCAGTAAATTTGGCCTGCCTGATATTGGTCAGCACTCATAACTGCCACTTTCCACAAAAACTTTTGAAACATGTTTTGCGGATTGTCTTACAATTTTCTGTTTTTAAAAAACCACAAGCTGTCTTTTTCTTTGCTTAGCCTTTTAAACTGCAGGGTTATTGATCTGTTAATAATCTTAAGACTTATAGCTCAGCAACTAAGAATGGATCCTCATTGTAATAATAATAATAATAATAATATTAATAATAATAATAATAATAATAATTTTATTTATATTTATATTGCACTTTTCATGCCGGTGACAGCTCAAATTCTTTTATAGACAGGTGATAAAAAAACAGTTATACAAGAAATAATAAGTATTCATTTAGAATCATAAGACACAATAAGACACAATGACACAGATCAAATTAAAAAAGATTAATACCACAAGACACAGAGTTTTAATTAAATGCTAAGTTAAAGAGATACTTTTTAGATGCTTTTTAAAAGTGAGTGCTGGACTTGACTGTCTAATAAAAGGCGGAATCGAGTTTACACAGTTTAGAAGCATAATAACTGAAAGAGGCCTCTCCATGTTTTCTGTATTTTACATAAGGTACTTGCAGAAGGCCAGTTTCTGCAGACCTAAGATTTCTTGTTGGAACATAAACAGACAGACACTCTGTGATGTAAGTCATTTAGAGCCTTAAAAACTAGTAGCAGAACTTTAAAATCTATCCTGAATTTTTGTTAGGATGCGCGCTGCTGCATTTTGTACGAGTTGTTAGGGATGTATAGTTTTCTTAGGAAGTCCAGTAAGAAGATCATTACAGTGATCAACTCTGCTTGTAACAAATGCATAAACAGGTTTCTCTGCGTCACTCTGAGATAGAAAAGGCTGAACTTTAGCAATATTTCTCAAATGATAGAAAACTACTTTAGTGACTACGTTTACATGTGGGATAAAACAGAGCTCAGAGTCTAAGATCACAACCAGGTTTCATACACCTCAGGTTTGGTATTGGAAGCTAAAGAACCAAGTTTCTCATAAATCATTTTTCTCTGAGTTTCTGTATCAATGATCAGTATTTTAGTTTTTTCGTTATTTAATTGTAGAAAAGTTTGTGACATCCACTGAAAAATATCTGACACACAGCTGGTTAGTCTGTCTGAAGGAATGGAAATGTGACTGGGTGTCATCAGCATAGCTATAAGAATGTATATTATGCTTCCTAATGACATCACCTAGAGGTAGCATGTACAAACAGAAAAGCAAAGGCCCTAAAAGTGAACTTTAAGGGACTACACAAGAAATGCCAAATCTTTTTGATGAATGATTTCCTATGTCTATTACCTAAATATGATTTAAACCATTCTAAAACTGAGCCCGAGAGGCCAACCCAGCATTTGAGGCACTGGATTAAAATCATGTGGTCAACGGTATCAAAAGCTGCACTTAGATCTAATAAAATCAGAATAGAAGGATTTTGTGCATCAGGTCATTCATAACATGAATCAATGCTGTTTCTGTACTATGCTTAGAATGAAAACCTGGCTGAAAACTTCTCATATAACTTGTTTTATATTAGATACACGTTTAATTGTTTGAAAACAACTTTTTCTAAGACTGTACTTAAAAAATGTAGATTTGAAATTGGTCTAAAATTATTTAGTATGGATTTGTGCTACTCTTTTTTAGCATAGGCTTCACCAAGGCAGTTTTAAAAGCATCTGGAAAAGCACTAGTTAACAACAACTGCCGACTACATGTTAATAATGTGAATGACAAAACATGTTTCAATATGTTCATATTTCATCAAATCAGTACATTTTTTAAACAAATAGCAGCTGATTTGATCAAATCAGAGGACTATTTATAACTCAAAATTTCAATTTATGTGCATTTTAGTGACTCAGCTTTTAGTTCACATACAATTTGAATTTCAGCTCCATTTTCATCATTTAATTTCTGTTAACCCTTTAAATGGCCAGGGCCAACTGGCAGGCCCAAAGTTTTATTACACACTTCTAAGAATAGCGCAACTAGTTTGCACTGAAGTCCCTGTAGTTATTGAACGATAAGCCTTAATATGGAATAAGCCTGGGATTTTAAGTGGTTAACTCCACCACTCATAGCTTTGAAACACTTCATTTAAACAGAAGGTTTTGAGAAATGTAAGTGTTTTTTGCAACACTTTGTGGGAGCATTTATGTTTCTCATACGTAGCGACTGCTGAGGACACTGAGTAATAATAAGACACTGAATAATCTGCACATGCACTTAATAATCTGATAACTGCAGAAAATCAGATTTTGTCAGTAATCCGATCAACATTTTTTCAATGCTCCTGTGTAATGAGATCATGAGAAACTCCGGGTCTACATGAGTCAGGCAGTAATCGGATTTCTACTTTGCAACCAGCCAATAAACTCACAGAAGAAGATGTGACATAAACATAACGTAAAACTCAAACTTCATGCCACTGTTTTTTAAAACATTGCACGACTTTGCCTGAAAAAATGAATGTACATCATTTAGAAGATGAAGAATATTTAAATCCTTTATTTCATGTTATTTCATTCCAAAAGTGTTTGCTGTCATCTTGCAACATCCACCGTCTGTTCTCACGCATGCGCAGACTGAGAAATCCAATAGAAATCGGAGTACGAGTATACATGCACTGAGAAATCAGATTACTGAGCTAAAATCCAGCTCTCTTTATCGGATTTCTTATTCGGATTTCTAAATCGGAGTATGGTGTTTACATGACCATTTGAATAATTGGATAAATGCAGAAATCTGATTATGATTGGATTATTGAGTGCATTTACACGCACTCACTGAAATTGCTTTTTGCTAACATTTTTGAGGCAGGCTCACATAAAAGCATGACCATGCAAAAGGGTTAACAGAATCTGATAATGAGGAATAATGACTGAAGTGCTTATCACACTGAAAGCCAGGGATGTTAATTAATAAATGTACAGATTAAATAATAATAATAATAATAATCACCATCATCATCAATAGGGTCCTTTGTTATTATTATGAATGTACATCTAGCTTTTCCCAAATTCAAAAAAATAATTTAAATCTCAAAAACACTTCTATTTTAATTCTATTTCTGCTCTGTTTCATGCTGTAGTGTTTTTAAACTAACCACAGTACCTCTCCATCAGAACCATTAAAATGTGCTAAAGTGTTTAATCAAATATTGATTAGAATTAGAGCTGAACAGAACACAAAAGAATAAAAGAAGGCTGGAGATGCTCAGAGTGAATCATGTACCTTATTGAGCCACATATTTTGATAAATTACAACTTTACTAGCTGTGAGATTACATTTACATACCACTGTTATTATGGAAACACTAATTAATTCATAGATAGTTTCATAAGGTTAGAAATTATGGTCTTGTGTTTATGTCTCAATCCCACTTGGAGTGGGGGGATACTGGTGTTTGTGTATTTTATGGGACTATTTGGAAGAATGGATTATGTGTGTATGAATGAATTACAATTTGTTCATTGTCCTGTTTCATGAGTAGACTACAGGGATTTTTTACCCTTTTGTATGCCAAGTGCAACAAAAATTCACACTGTGAAAAGTTGACGTGAGAGTCTCACAGGGTCAACTTCTCATATACAAAACTGCAAATGTTGATGCTTAAAGATGTTGAATCAGATGTTTATTTCACAGCACTATGGTCACATTCCTGCATTTAGGCTGGTCACCTGATAATTACATCAGCATTTAGTAGGCATTCGAGTTAAAATGTCCAAAGCTCCTAGAAAAAGTGCAGCACAACACAGAGGCAAATGGTGTATGGTGTCATTTCCAAATGCTGTTTTACTGAGGGGCTCAAATGACTATTGTGAGGAAGGCTTTTGCAGAGTAAACATTGCACAGTCTCAAATTACAGCCTCTCAATGTTCTATTTACTGATCATCCTCTCTTAAATTCTGCAGATAATGGCACAGGAGTTCCCTCTGAGAGATGGGCAGGAATTTATCTCCTGATATGTAGGTAGAGATATCACTGTGTTATCCAAGGAAGCTCTAAGAGTCAGTGGAAGTGCAGTGGAATCTCTGGTTTCTGCTCTTCAGATGCTGAGACCTGAAGAAACATCTCCTTTGTGAGAGTTGGGAAGAAGACTAAAATCATTCTTGCTGGTCGAGTGCAGAGTCAGAATGAAGCCAAGGGCAGATTAGGGCCCTGAGGGTTTAGAGCCATTTTTCACACTAATAAATGTTCTCAGTACACCTACATGTTGACTTGCGAGAACAGAATCGCAAAACTTTCCCCAACTGTAGGTACTAAGTAGAAGCAATGCAACATCTCGTTGGCCACCAGTAGGGCTCCATTAATAGACACACAAGAGGTTTGTGATCTGTGCATACAGCATGAGATACAAACATTGTATCATCTGATAAAATGATTTGTGATGGATACAAAGACTATAATCTACCACAAAAAGATGCAGCATTAATCATAATAATAATAATGATAATAAAAATAATAATAATTGTTGTTGATATTATTATTATTATCTACTTGTTCACCATGTTAAAGGACAGAATGTTTTAGCTCGTGCTTTAGAAGACTGATCTCCTCCAGAATTGTCTCCTCAATATAATACAGTATTTACTATATATAGTATCCAGAATTGTCTCGTAAATAGTTTTTCACAAGTATTTAGTCTCTTTTTTTTTACACAGCACTTTAAATCTAAACAATCTCATTACTTAAATAATTAAGTAAGAAGTCATTTAATTTAAACAGATGTGTAGATTAGCTAGATTTAAGATTCTGAAGCAAATTAAATGGTAAGCTACTTGTAATTTGTGCAAATTTGATCTTCTTTATTGTGTCATGTCTAATTGTCAGATTAATGCTGCCATATTCACCAAGACTGTGAGCAATAATACTCTGTTACACTTTATATTTTTGCATGTGACCTGGCCGTCCACATCTTGCACTCTGGCCTTAGAGCTATGTATTTATTTATTAGAAAACAGGAAAGCATAAACTAACTGAAGTGAATTTAGGCACATATGGCACACTAAACTTTCCTTCTTTAAATGTATATAATGTTTCTATAATGTTTGTAATTATTTTTCTTTTGTAATATTTTTAAGCTACAGTACAGTCAATATGGATCAGAAATGATGATGAGTGGCGAGAGAAGACGGCAGCAGAGCTGACTGACATGCAACATGGGTGTGAACACTTCCTCACAGAAAACTGAAGGTATAGATGGAAATTAAAGGAAGTTAGATTGCAGTAAATGTTTGTGTTTTATAATTATTGTTCTTTCATATTATTTGTGTTTCTTTTCTCTGTGTTTCTCCAAATCCTGTAAATCAGTCTGGAGAGCCTCAGCTGATGGAGTGAAATGAAGATCTTGTTTTGTGTTGTTTATTTTCTACTCTGTTGTCTGTAGATGTACATATCATGTAAATATTTTGGTTGTAACGTCTATATTGCCTGTAGAACGTGGAATAAAAGTGTTATTATATTTTTAAAGGGATTGTTGCTGTCCAGTTTATTAAAAATGATGTGTTTGGTAATCTGTTAGAGAAAAGGGCATTTTGACATGATTTTTTCCAACATTAAGACAATATATTTATGCAGGATGTACATGTAAATAAATAGAGATATCTATACATTGAGATTGAGAGATTAATTATTTATTTGACAAAGTAATAAGTCAAAAATCAACTTTATTCAGAATCACTGTGTGCAAACTGTGGTTACATCTCTAGTAGCAGGGCTGCTCCAGTTGCTCTTGTCAAATGCGGACTTGAAAGTTTTTATTTGTATATTGTTTTGTTTTGCACTTCCAAAATGATAAGTTTGGGCACCCTTGGTCTAGAGCAGTAACTCTTATTGGTATATCAGCAGCATTGCTGATAGGATTCTGGTCTTATATGAGTAAATGTAACTGCCCCAAATTGCTGGGCAGACTTTCATAATTAATGTCTTTAATGTTACATAGCATTCTCTGACTGACTAGTGGAATTATCAGTCTTGCAATCTGATTGGCTGTTTGAATTAGAGTCTGTAACCAGGGGCTTCTCTCACCAGGGGGCACCACAAGCATAAGCAAGCAATACAGGCCTAATAATGACAGCAGCTGAAATACAGTTATATGCAAAAGTTTGAGCACCACCGGTCAAATGACATGTTTTGTTGATTTTCTTAGAGAACGTAAGTTAACACAGCCTCTATAGAGAACAAACTTAGCATGGCATTTTTTATTTTAGTGCACAATTTCTGTTTATTTGCTGAGTTTAACATGTTGGAAAAAATGTATATGAAACTTTTGCGCAACTCACTTTTTATGTTCTGTTTTTTGCAGTATGATAAATTCAACAATTAAACAGAAATTGTGCATTAAAATGTGCAGAAGCGTGTTCTCTGTAGAGGATGTGTTTTTATTTTCACTTACAAAATCAGCAAAACATGTAATCTATTATAGAATCTTTTGTTGGGAAACTTTGCAGCCAGAACACTCTGTACCCAATATTTCAAAAGAATAATGTAATGTTTTGCAGCTGTCAATGTTATTTGCTATCATAATCATCCTTTTCTTTTATATTCTGTCCTGAAAATTGCAAATCTAGAGAAGAACCTGAAGAATGCAATGTCGCGATTGGCTAATTTACCCCAAAGAGTGGAGATGTTAAAGAATAAGACACAGGCAGCAGGCGCACAACACCAAGCCAAGGCCCTGGCAGATAATGCCACTCTACCTCTGAATTAAGCAAGGTTTGCCTGTTGTGCACATCTTTTATCTCTGTTCCACTGAGCTAAATTAGGTAGATGATTTTACATTTTGTTTTTATCTGTGTGTATCTTTGTATCAGGAAATGTCAGAAGCTGAGAGTCGATATAAGGAGCTGAAAGATAAGGTAGACTTGTTGGGAGGTGCTGAAGCAGGCAACATCACACAGAGTGACAGACATGAAGAACAAGGCAGAGGCTCTTCTGAAGAAGGCCAACAAGGACATGGAAACACTTAAGAGCCTGTGCTAATATCTGTGTTGGGAAGTAATGGCACCAGCAATATTTTGTAATGGGTGCTTCTGGGGTAGCTGTGCTCTGTAGCAGGTGCTAATGTACAGATCACATTCATATGAAGCAGATTATGGAGGGGGATCCAGCCTAACTGCAGATAATGTACTAATGATGAAGTACAAACTGACAATCACTTAGAAAAAACAAGTAAAATAACAGTTACTGATATCATACTTTACACCAGCCACAGAAAAGACAAGCAAAAGCTTTTAAGGAATCATTGGTTTAGTTGATCCAGACAATGTACTCAAATTTCCCCTTAGGGATTATGTACATATGTCTATGTATGTATATATGTACAGGCATCGGCTAGCTTGCAAAAAATGATGTTACAGATAATAAAAACTCACTATTCACTACTCAACTAAAACTAAACTAGCAGGTTAATCATTATAATATATGCAACAATACAAGCTAAATGAGCTAAATGAATAATATATTTTAGTCTATTGAACCCATTTTGAGTATAGTTCACTTATTTTTGTGGTGATTTTGTGAATAATATACAAATTGTGTGTAATTTCTGGGGTTGCTATATGATCCCTAGTGCCCTCTTGGTGCCGCAAGTAAAAGTTTCTGGCTACGACAACTGTCGGTAATGATGGAAAATCGATCAATAGCAAATCAGAATATCAGAATTAGCTTAGTCCACCCCAGTGACTCAAAGCATCACCATCTGTGAAATGTTTTACATGTATATTAAAAGTGAGTCAGTGACTTTTGTTACTGTTTATGGCGTCAATCACTACTTAGTGTTCATTCTGCCTGCCTGTGTCAAAATTATGTCAAATTTAGTTGTGTGGAATGAAATTATGTACTTTGTCTGCTTCAGGCTCTCGTGTTCATTACCCTGAAGATGAGTTATGTCCATTTAGAATAATTTTGTTTTTTCATCAACTATGGCAAATATTGTCATCCTGCCTTAACAGGAGGAGACTTGAATCACTGATTAATGTGTCTTAACTGAATACTTCACCACCTAAAGGCCAAAAAGCTTGTACAGCACAGGGTTAGTAGGGTTTATATCTGGTCTTTCTCTAAATGAATCCTCCAGTCATGGTGTCTTTGCCTGTGACTCGACCTGCTCTGTTACACTACTGAGTGAATGTGTTATCACAACTAACACAAGACATTTTCACATGCAGAGCACTGATGGTTAAGCGTGGAGTGCTGAGATGTGCCTTAATCACACATATCCATTACCTGTGATTCTCTCTGTTCTTGTGGGAGACCTCTATGAAGCAAATAAATGGACATTTGATACAATATTTGAAACGATGAAAGAGTGATTCCTTTTCATTCTTCCCTTTCTGTCCTTTCTGACTCTGCATCAGTCTGTCTTTTACAGTAATCCTCTTTCTGTCTGGATCAGTGCACTTAGCTGGTCTTGAGAACTGTTTCCTATAATACGACTCATATGACTCCCCCTGCACGTGATCTCAGGAACATTCTTTAAACAGTGCCTCTCTCATAAAGACTTCTGGTTTGGTACAGCTTAATGAGTGGAAGATCATTTTCTTATGTAGCTTCTAAACTGTGGAATGGCATTTCAGAGAATTTGAGGAATGCAAACCTTTAAATCCAGATTAAAAACATATTTGTTTAGGTGGGCATAATGTCTAGCATCTTAAAGTCACTTTTTCCCTCCATTGCTGTTTTTCATTTAGACCATAGTTACTATGTTTCCAAAATAGAAACTTAAATGAAAAGTGACATATCCATATATAAAAATGTGTTATTTTCAGAAAGCTATAAAACCTAAAGGGGAATAGAAATTTCTGCATAGTTCAATAGTTGAGATGTAAAGTCATTTGGAGTGTTTTGAAGTGAAATGGTTCACTGTAGAGAAACTTACAAACTCCAAATTGTTTCTTGTTTACAGAGATGATGATGTGAACCAGGGGTTCTGATGTCTTTAATGCAAATAAATCCATTTTCTTTACTGTCCAGAATCTGAACAAAATCTGAGCAAAAAAGTTTTCTTTAGGAACTATTTTGCCTTACAGCATCCTACATGTATCCCTCTACCATGAAAAAACCCCTAGAAACCATTAAACGTGTGTGTTGGTTCCTGGCTGTTTTGTAATGTGTTTGCCTTTTGTTGATAGGTTGATATCACAATGAAAGGGTCCAAATGGTTTATGTGGATTGTTACTAATCCCAAATGCCTTTTATGGTTTTCTGATAGGATCTACAGGAGTTCTACAGGCAACTAGTGTCTCTAATGTTAACCATTAAGCCAATTCCCATTCGGAAGCAAAACCACAAAGTTTTAATCCTAGTGGTTCTAGTGGTCTATTTTCAGCAGAGTGGGTTCTAAAGATACATTTTAGTCCAAAACCTGATCTCAAACCATGTCTCAGGCATCCAACAGCGTATTCATTCATGTAGCTAATAAGTTGTTTGTGAGGGAGCATCTATAGAGGAATTAAGCTCTTGACGTCTGGTTGCCATCACCACCACTGTGAGCAATTCTGACTCAGTATGTTTCTTGAGAACATTTCACATCAAACCACTCTGAACAACTCTATTTACATGATAACCAGTTAATTATGCAAATTTTTAAAAATCTGTGGAATTTCCCTTTAATTTACTAAGATAAAACAAAAAGTGCTTCATTTTGGCGTAAATACGACAAATATTGGGCATTTCTTGAGAGTCTGATGATTTTTCTGAACAGAAATAGATAATATCGCGTTCATTTTTTAGACTAAATAAAAAATATAAATGTTTAAACATCACTCAGCTTCAGTTTGACATCTCTGAGAGAAAGACTGCTAAAAGTAAATTTTCAGCTGAATCAGCTTCGATCACGTCTCCTCGCTGTTGTGCTGTAGCTAAAAGCAGATTTTACCAGTTCAGCAAAAAACTTTAGGAACCTGACAGGTGATCCAGTCACTAGAGCAAGTCTGATAATCACTGTTATTTATAAAGATCATAGATGAGATATAGGCTGGCATATGGCTGGGGAGTGATTCCTAAATAAAATAAGTCAGTGTGTTTCCTGGTGTTTTAAGAGGGGGTTTACAGGAAGGTTTTTGGCTCGTATGGACTGGAGCCTGACACGTGTGGTGTAGATGATATTGCTGTAGCTTGTGTTCAGAGGTAAAGCAAACAGAGCTACTGCTTGAGGGTCAGTCATCAAACTGTGTGCACATATAATTATAAAGCTAACAGCACCTCTCATTTTGGATTTAACACTGGAGCTGTAGTGGTTCAAATTCCAGTAGTATATTAATGCCAGTGTTTTGGGGACTCAGTAATGACCATACATATATTTGTGTGTTTTGTATGTACTTTATTGAGTGATAAAGCCGTATGCTTTTGTAGGGTTTGGGACAGCCACCTTCCAACTGAGGTGTCTTCTCACAGTAGGAGGATGGTCAGAAACACCAGTAGTTTTTTTAAAATCTGAAAAAAGAAAGCAGAGGATGATTCTTTCAAATATGAAAGCTTTAAATACTGTTTATCTGATGGTGACACTTGGTGTCCTGCACAGGTGTTAAGAGTCCAGTTTTTTCTATAGCTTCTAATAATTTTGGAAAGTATCACTGCTGTCGGTACAAAACCTTCTATCTCCATTTTTGACATTTTTCAGTTTTTGACATATTTTATATTGTATTTATATTTAAAGATACGGACCAAAATTAATGGTGCAAAATGACTTGGAAAAAAGGTCTGGTTCCAATGATTTCCTTTAAAAGTAAAGTAGGTTTTTTTCTTCTCCTGTAAAGTTATAATGACCTGATTAACAGCTATTCAAATCTATGTAGACATATAAACAGCTTTAAATATAATGTTTCTTAATCTGCTAATCCTGATTTCTTGCTATCACAGGTGCAGGATGGACAATGGTCAGTGTGACTGTTGGCCTCACCTGATTGGCTGCCAGTGCTCTGATATACGACCTGCACATTTCTGTGGACTATTACGACAAATACGAGGCTGAAGGGCAGTGGGCCATTCCTCTGATGACTCCGCTCTACCCGTAAGTACTGCAAACCAACCAAACCTTACAATGTAAAACACTTATTGTTCCTTATTAGCACTGAAACATCAGTTCTCCTCCTGCTTTGTCATGTAATCTACATACATGTCATTACACGTGAAGATTTAGAGGGATTAATCTATGTTGAGTTGTTGTAAGTAAACAGCTATTTTACACCCGTGGTAAACAAAGCTAAGAAGTAATGAAAGTTTATACCTCACAAATTAGCATCATGCAAATTACATGGCTAAATTAGCACACATCTTCCTCAAATTGGATTGAGTTGTAAAGCTCTCACTTCTAGATTGAGATCTGTGTGATTTTTGACACTGTATGATAACTGAACCCCAGTCTGCTGCATAATAGGCAGCAGCTTTTATTCACTGCCATGCAGAATTACTTTCTGTGGCTATACTTGTGGTCTAGTGTTCAAGCACTCTAAGTTGGGTTTGTCAGCTTTAGTAAAGGAAATGATGTTGTATAATGCAGATTACAGATGATTTTCAATGATAAATATTGTCTTTGTCACATTTTTATTTTTTTTTGTTATACTAGTGGGAATAAGCAAATACATGGTCACAGACACAAACGTATATGTTCCACACGTTACATTAAAACATGAACTGTTACAAAAAAAACATATGTATACACATATAATAAACATGTCAGGGAGAACTCATACATTATACATTATTTGGCTATTAAACTAGGTCAGGACAGGTATGTCAAACTGGGGACCTTTGAGGCCGAAGTGCTGTGTAGATTAGTGTTTACCCTCATCTAACGCTCTGAATTCAGTTCATGAAGGCCTTGCTGATTTGCTGATGAGCTGAATCAGGTGTGTTGAATAAGTCAGTGTCCTGAGGTCTGCCGTGTTTTGGCCCACAGTGACTGGAGCCTGACACGTGTGTTAGGAAGTAACCAGACGAATACAGATAGGGTCAGATCATCATTCACATGTTAGAATTCTGGTTATAGAATGACATCTCATGGAAGAGGAAAGAGGAATGCTAATTAGGGAGTTATTTCAGCTTTTCATAATATGCAATCAAAGGAGAGAAATGGAAACTTTCTTAAGGAAGAAAAGGGAAAAAAAATTCTTAACATGTACATAATGAGATTTTATTCCAATTAATGTTGAATCATTAAATGTTTACACATTGTAAAGGACAGCAGGTGTTTTCAAATGAAAAATGAAAAAATGAATTATACAGTGATATGACAGCAATGACATACAGTGACCATATATAGTGACTGGATATTTCATGCTGAGAATACAATTTATTCCCATCTGGCACTTTTCTTTCACATAGGGGAGATGGTACCATTTCTTTGTAAAGCTGCAACACAGAACTGTCCTGGAAATACAGAACTTCTGTTCACCCTACATATGTAGAATACAACATTACTCCTTCATGTTCTGCAGTCTTTTTCTTTCTCTTTGTCTCTCTCTCTGTTGTTTAGGGGAATCCGCGGCCCCAGGCAGTGAATAACTGTGTGGAGCATCTCAACAACCAGCTGAGGAGACACAAGCGCCACCAGCAAGTCCCCCTTGCCGCAGAAGGAAGCACTGAGACGCATCCGTCAGCTGCAGCAGACTGTATGTTTGACTCCCTCACCTTTCTCCTTCTCTAGCCTGGTTTGACCATTTACGTGTACACAGTTTGTCTCATTACAAACTGTACAAACATACATTCATCCACCTGTTCAGTTTACAGCAGTTTAGCCTTACACATTACGCTAAAGTTATAAGAAATGTTTTAGCCTGGACTGCATTTTCAATGAGGCTTAATACAGGACAGCCAATCTGAACAGTAGTCATTTACTTAGATCAGTCTTAAAGACACAGGAACAAAAACAGCCTGTTCAATTCTAAACAGAGGATAATGAGAGGATGGACAATGATTCAGTAAAAATGAATTAGGACAGTTTTTTGTACATAAAATCACATAAATGTCATAACTGGACTTCAGGTTATGGGTTAACAGTCTGCAGGTTGTCAGCATGCTGCTTTTGTGTGTTTACTCGTGTCTTTGTGTTGGTGTTCATACAGCTTGACGTGATGACTGTGCAGAGAGAGGCAGCTGGGTCAGATGGTTACCTGGACCTGACCGGGCTTCGCTCAGGGCTCATCTTCACCATTGACAATATCGCTTACGCCATTCAATATGACATCATGATCCTCTATGAGTCAGAGGTCAGTCCTGGACTCTTTTTATGTTCAGTATATTTACTACCTGTCAGAATTTTGAGGACACCTAGCCTTTAATTACCTTTAATGTTTAATTGGCACTGTTATTTTTCAGTTAAGTAAGAAAAAACACCTCACATGCACGTCTCTATTGGTAATAGTACAATAAATGTACCACTTTCAGCATGTAGAACTCTAGGCTTCTGTGTGCTAGTATGTTTCTATCACTATATAAAACACAGAAGAGGCTAATTTTCTTGTTGTATGCACATGGGCTCGTTCAGAACGCAGTTCGGATTGGTAAATGCTTATTATTGATTTGTTTCATCAGTGCAACGACAAAGCACAACTTATATTACTATTCATGTGTTTTATTTTTGTTTGAAGAGGTAGATTGTGACAAGAATTAAACAGAATCTATGAATATTTGGCTTTGTATAACTTTAGATATCACAGAAATGTGAGTACTGCATTCAGAAATTGCTTTATTAATGGGAAAAAAGATAAAACAGCCCCTTTGTGCATCAGCTTTAAAGGGCTAAAATTGTAAAATATTATTTTCCTTAAAATATACCAGGTTGGTCTGTAATATATTTAATATGCTTATTGCAAACTGACAAAGAAAACATGCTCATTTGAATTCAAAGTATTTTGAAAAGCTAGGTGTCCCCAAACATTTTTCAGGTAATATATATGCTGGTGAACTCTTCTTATAAAATAATAATGTTGCTGACACTTATTGGTAACAGTCCACAGAAGAATGGGAGGCCATTGTGAGAATTACGTCCGTCTTGCTGCCCACCAGCCCTCGCTGTGGAAACCTGCTGCCCACAGAGCAAATGTACATTGTCATCTTGCCTGATCACAAGAGGTAATGTCACCACTGTGTGTCCAGCGTGTGTGTTTGTGTGTGTGTTTGCACATGTATTTGTTGGTGCATGTGAGTGATTGAAGTGTTTGGTGTACTACATGAGTCACTGGCTTTGTTTGTGTGTCTATGTTTTGTCTTTGTTTATGTGTTCGTTTGTCTGTCTCTCTTCCTATAAGCAAAAAATATAATATTTGGAGTTGCTAAATCTTGTTCTCCAGTATAGAAAACACTGCATACACTGTATTGAAATCACTGTTGTTTCTTTCTGAAGTGCTAAATCTACAAGCTAATACTGAGGGGTCATGGTGGAAGTGAATTCCAGAGAATTAGCAGTTATAGGCTACATTAACTTCAGCATTTAAGACCATTTATTCTTAAAACAGTGTTAGAACAATCAGCAGAGCTTAATTAATCATTAAAATGATTATTTTATTAATACCTAAATATCTAATTCTGCTCTGGAGCCGCCACAGGGCAGTAAAAGATCTGCATGCGTTGCCGACCCCTGTGCTAGAAGAAATGCTCTGCAATAGCACATATTTATAGGACCTCTAGGCAGGATATTTTGATGGTGTAAATCACCTTATCAAAAACCCTGCCAACATCAAAACCACAAAGCTGAAGACAGCTTTTTATTAGAATTTTCCTGGTCCACCTTAAATGGAGATATTATTATAATTCCTATGGTGCCAGAATGTACCTGCTGCACCATTTAAGGTGGAACGGGAACATCTGAATAACTTGCCTTTATCTTGTTAGAATTACAAAGTAATACTGACACTGTCGTTAATTTCTGTTTATACTATTTCACCCAATAAAGTATTTTAGATTTACTTCAGTTGTTAAATATGGTTCTTATTAAAAATGAAGGGACATCCAGAAAAATATGTTACTGTTAATCTACAAATAAGGTTTCCTTAAGTGTCCATAATGGTTATATTTGCCAGAAATTACATGAATAAACGATACTGTGATATATACTGAAACTGCTTGGTTGTCAGTAATCTTAATTATACCATGATAGAAATTTTTGCTCATACCGCCCACTATTAACATCAGTTAATTAATGATACAAGCCAGATAGCTGAACTAGATAATGAACATATTACACAGCTTGTTAACATTAGCTGGGCCTGTAACCTTATTAAGTTATTCTCAGTTTTGATACTGTCATTTTAGTGATGAGTCTGAAATACATTATCATACAGTTTCTATATTAGTACGGTCTGAAATAGGAGTAGATAACATGAACTCTGAAGTTAGGAAGATGCTATGAAGATGCTATGTAGATGAAGCTATGTAGATGCTAACGACTTTATAATGTAGGTTTCTTAAGTTAAAATTGGGTCTGGTTATGTAGATCACATAAATTTGCAACATTCCACTCATATTTATCTGAAATGGTTTCAGTGAAGTTGTGTTGCATTTGGGCTCATGGTGTATTGTGATTATTTGAATTTTAGACCCAGCACGGACCATCCCACCTTCCCCAGAGCCTGATCCAGGATCAGCCTCTAGCGCTGAGCCTAGCTCACCTGCCCATGCTGGACTCTCATCACCTGTCCAGGCTCCACCTTCATCACCTCCCCAGGATGAACCAGCAGCACCGTCTCCATCTCAGAGTGCTCCTGAGGTAAGGCTGCATAAGCTCTTTGAATCAGTTCAATTACATTTTCGGCAGTATATATATATATATATATATACTTCAGTGTCATATTTATCAGGATGTGAAGGGCACAATAAGAAGATAAGGACTACTCAAAGTCTTTATTCATATTTTTCTCTGTCAGAGGCCTGGAGGGTTCCTTGGCCACTTGGTGACCATGGCTATCACTGTCACTCCTCTCAGTGTGCAGAGGAGTTCAGAAGCTGAGCAGTGCATGTTTCTGCTCCAGGTAAGGTGCAGTTCAGCACAGGTTAACAGTCTTAAATTGTAACTATATGGAGTGATGTCAGTTAGTCACTGCAGTGTTTTCTTCTGCACGCTGTCTTGTTTCCCTCAGTTAAATACGTCTTTGTGTTCTCTCTCAGGATGAGGCTCTGCAGCTCCTCGGTAACATCTTTCATGGAGAGGAGTGTGTTTATGTTGATACTGAGGCCCTGGCCCGGCTCTGTGGGACTGCCTGGAAAGACACAGCAAGCAGCTCTAGAAGCCAGTCCTCACTTCAAATACAACATAAATTCTGATTTCCTTTTTCTTTTAATGTCAATAATTAAAAATTAGAATTAGAAAGTAGAATTAAAAATTTAAAACATCGTATTAAGTGTACTAAAGTCTTAGCATTTTGTTGTTTTTTAATGTATTATTTATTGTTGTTTGAAGTAAGATAATGTAAGGTAGTGAAGTGATTAACTTAAACAAATTAATCTTTAAAATAAATAAATCTTTTTTTCCCCACATTCCAGGCAAATTACAAATTCCATAGTGAATTTTAAATGTATTTCTCCCCCCGAGAAACACCTGATTTTCATGTAAGGTATAAATGGAAATTAAAGAAAATTAGATTGTAGGAGGAGGAGCGTCAGACGTGGTGCTCCTTTCAAAGGTATTCATCTCATAACTCCATTAAATGTACTCTTTTCCTCTTTATAGAGTAAATGTTTGTGTTTTATAATTATTGTTCTTTCATAATGTTTGTGTTTCTTTTCTCTGTGTTTCTCCAGATCCTGTAAATCAGCCTGGAGAGCCTCAGCTGATGGAGTGAAATGAAGATCTTGTTTTGTGTTGTTTATTTTCTACTCTGTTGTCTGTAGATGTACATATCATGTAAATATTTTGGTTGTAACGTCTATATTGCCTGTAGAGCCTGGAATAAAAGTGTTATTATATATATTTTAAAGGGATTGTGGATGTCCAGTTTATTAAAAATGATGTGTTTGGTAATCTGTTAGAGAAAAGGACATTTTGATGTGATTTTTGCCAACATTAAGACAATATATTTATGTTGTATGTATATATTTGTATATGTAATTATATGATTACATGTATTTTTTTAGTTCATAATCAAATTTGGATTTTTTGGTGTCCTTCTTGAAGATAATCCAGCTCCTCCCATTGCTCTTCTCTCAGTCCAGGCGTCAGACCTGATTCACCTCCTCCATTTCATTGGATTTTCTTGATACGCTTAATAATGGCGTAGCATTTATAGGCTACTTATTTCTAATTTAAACTGGTATAGAAGTATCTATACCTATATCCTCTATATTTACATCATAAATTCAGGGTGAATATTATTAATTGTATTATTTGCATTTGATTTTATTATTCAACAATATTGTTTTATTTTGATAACAAGTATCCTTCTTTTCAGTAACCACAGTCCTTTTATTGTGTTGTTAAATATGCCATAGCATTGAAAACTGTATTTATATTATCATAGTTCAATAAGGAGAGTTCAGTACAGAAAACTGACACACTGTGAACCTCAAACTGTTGTTGCCTTTACAAATCCTGCATTTGCAAAAGAGGCTCTTAAAACAGTCCAATTCCAATAAAATTTAAGCATCAATATTTCACTCAGTGTCTGACACTGAAGAGACTGAAGAGAGGAGCAGATTCAGCTATTAGTATCAGCTTATTAGTATCACAACCCTAACAGCAACCTCTAAGTAGCAGACATGCTTCATAGTGAGCTAACAGCTTTAATTTACTCTGTGTTGTTGTCAATATCAAAGGCAAGTAGCTAGTGTATTTAATTTAGCTATTAGCATGCTCCAAGTGTACAGAAGCACAGCAGTATCAAAATTAAAATGAAAATGTAATATGTGGGACAACCATGGAAATAAAAATACAGTCTGGTCTGGAGAATTTTCAAAGGCATTTTGACACAGAATGAGCTCAGTAGGTGACAATATGTAACTGCAAAGAGGAGAGACGCTGTTTCACATTTACATCTGAATTTTCTGCCGTTTCAAAAACATTATTAAAGAGTGTAAATGAATACAAGAATTACATTTTAATTATCATTTTGACACAATTATTGCATAATCACATTAAGTATAAATATGCAGATCTGGAAATATATTTTAATTTAAATAAAGTTACTCATAAAGCATCTAAATCTAAATGTCAATACTAGTAAACCAAATGGCAAATTAAAATTGCATTAGTGAATCTGAATTTTCATTTTGAGCTGAATATTGTATATATGAGTGAGATATCTAAAAGAAAATATACAAATACATATTTTTTACACATATACTTGGAGTTTTACTAATAGCAAACTAAATAGTATGATGACCTACCTTATTTACATCAAGGTTCGTTTTATGTTCCTGCCTGTATCTATTTCAACATGTAGCTCAAATCATAGCAGAGCTGATCAAATTATTCATGACCCCCACAAAAAAAGGAATACATCTTGTTTTTTTCTAGGGCCAAATCACAGGACTGTAAATGAGCATGTAAAACTGCATCTGGGCACTTTTCACCACAACTAGTTAAACACCTTCTATGTAGACATCAGTGAACAGTTTAAAATGCTAAATAAATTAATTCTATGGCACCTTTAATTTGTTTATCTTTATCAGAAAAGAAAGATTGAACCAGTAATTATTTGTTGAACCAAGTAATTTGTCAAAAGTCAACTTCATTCAGAATCTGTCATGTGCACTCCCAACTCCCAAACTGGCCACCAGAGGCCATCCTCTCCTGAATTCTGACTGGCGCTCACCCACACCTGTTGTCAATCTCCTTTCATCAACTCCCCTATAAACACTCAGACTCTTTACACTCGTTGCGAAGCACTGTTGGTTTGTCACTACTTTTCTCTATGACGTTTTGATGTTTTTTTGTTTTTTTTTTAAATCTTGGCTAGCCCTTTTTTGACTCTGAGTTTTGGACTTTGTCTTGGATTTTTCTGTCTTGGATCTGTTTTGTCTTTTTGGCCTCTGACCCTCTGCTCTGCCCCGAATCTGTTTTTGTACCTTTGTCTGTCACAATAAAGCCTGCTCATGGATCCTACCAACCAACCAACCCTGCAGTGTTACAGAATCACTGCGTGTAAACTGCAGTTCCATCTCCAGTAGCAGGACTGCTCCAGCTGTGCTGGCTCTTGTTGAATGCTGGCTTCAGTGCCCTTTACATTTACGTATTTAGCAAACTTATTTTTATACCCTAGATAACTTACTGAAATCTTATTTTCCTTGTTAAAATTGTATTTTTGAAGTATTAAGTAACAAACTATATATTTTTATACATGTTAAAAACTCAATTGTAAATTTATTCACATTTATTTGTATATTGTTTTGCACTTCCAAGACAATAAGTTGGGGCACCCTCAGTTTGGAGCAGTAACTCTTATTGGTATAAACGTACTTATTGGTAACGGTCACTGCGGGCCTGCTCAAGGTTGAAAATCAGAGCGTGGAGAAGATCGTGCTGGACCACGTTGTGATAGCCTCCTGAGACCTGGTAATTCATTTTGTCCTCTGTGGGGGACATGAGTCCCCAAAGAATATTTCAAAAACCACATAAGCTACAGTGCTAGTGAAACCTAGTGTGCCATGTAGAGGACATCCTGGCCTTTCCAATGATATATCATTTATTGGGATGTCATTCGCAACAGGAGTTCTGCCTTTTCAAAATAGCTGCCATCTCAGCAACCACATTTTATGGGTGCAAGAGAAGTAAGTAGTTGAAAAACGTTTTATCTAATTTTCAAAGCAATCTTTTATTGTTATGCAGAAAGGTTTAACCACCTAACAGTATACTTTTTTGATGTCCTCTATGGTGGACACTGGGATTTTCTAAATCTGTTTTAATATGAAATTCATGGTATCACAGGTGACAGGAAACTGACTGAGGCAGAGAAAATTAAAGGATGATCACACCCCTCTTCATCCAGTCAGGATTAGAAGCAACTACATATAAGTCTAGCAGTTAAATACATTACTGTGATATTAGTGGATCTATTTTTTTCTTTTTGGTCTTCATTTTTTTGTACTGCCAGTATTTTAAGTATTACTCTTACTGCTAATTGAGCAACTGGAATAAGTGTATGCAGAGATTTAAGCTTGGGATCTGAGCTTTATTGAATTTCCCAATTTATTAGAAAATCTCCTTTTACACAATTGTACATTTAGAAATGAAAACATTAATAATAAATTAATTCTCATCCCTCTCCATTTATAAGATTCATCCTGCATGTAAAAGATGCTGCTAAATGACACACAAATCTGAACTGACTGGGTGCCCTGGAATTACTTTGAGCAGTACATTGATGAACAGGACTTTGAAGACAGATGACAAGATTTTGGACATTGTTCCTGATGTTGCAGCAGATATTTGGTCTGAATATAGGAAACAAGAAATATCAATATAATTGCAATGCAATGTCCTGTTGTCCAATAGAAAGGACATTACGTAAAAAATACAACCTAATTTCCAAAAAAGTTGGGACGCTGTGCAAAATGTAATTAAAAAACAAAATGCAATAACAGGCAAATCATGGAAACCCTATATTTCACTGAAAATAGTACAAAGACAACATATCAATTGTTGAAACCAAGAAATCTTATTGTTTTTCCAAAAATAAATGCCCATTTTGAATTTGATGACAACATGTTCCAAAAAAGTTGGGAGCAGGTATGTTTACCACTGTGTTTCATCACCTCTTCTTTTAACAAAACTCTGTAAGCATTTTGGAACTGAGGAGACCAACTGCTGAAGTTTTGAAAGTGAAATGTTTCCCTGTTCTTGCTTAACATAGGATTTCAGCTGCTCAACCGTTCGGGTCTCCTTTGTCGTATTTTTCATTTTATAATGCAGCAAACCTTTACAGTGGTGACAGGTCTGGACTGCAGGCAGGCCAGTTTAGCACCTGGACTCTTTTAATATGGATCCATGCAGTTGTAATACATGCAGAATGTGGTTTGACATTGTCTTGCTGAAATAAGCAAAGCGCTTCCCTGAAAAAGACTTCTGGATGGCAGCAGATGTTGCCAAACCATATATATATCGTTCAGCATTAATGGTGCCTTCACAGATGTGCACGTCACCCATGCCATATGCACTAATGCACCCCTATACCATCATGAATACTGGCTTTTGAACTGTGCACTAATAACAAGCTAACTGGTCTTCAACTCAGAGGACACAGTGTCCATGATTTCGAAAAAGAATTTCAAATTTTGATTCATCTGACCACAGAACACTTTTCCACTTCACCTCAGTCCATTTTAGATGAGCTCGGGCCCAGAGAAGACGGTGGCATTTCTGGATCCTGCATAGGTATGGTTTCTTCTTTGTTTTAAAAAAGATCATGGCGTTGGTTCTTGTAAAGAAAATTAACACCATGCTCATTTACACAACTTTATTTGATTATATTTTAAAACATTTACAAAGTTTACAGAGTAGAAAGAAAAATAAATCAAAGTGCAATATTAATGTAGTGCTTTTAAAAAACCTTTAAGTTATAAATCACAAAAGCATTTCAGAGCGCTTCATAAAAATAAACTAAGAAGAGAAAGACTTCAAAGTTCTAGAAAGCTACGGCGGAGATTTACATTTTAGAAAAAGTTTCACTTTAGAATGAAACGAAACACACGTCACAGGTGTCAGCGGAGCTTCTTACCAATGAGGATTAAGCTCTGTCGTCATCAAGCCATCTCTCAGCTCGCGCAGCTCGTGGGAAGCAACTGCAGTGACTGGCTCTGAACATAGATATACATACCTAGATGCCACGTTGGGTCCAGACAGGAATGTCAACGGCGCTGCCATTTTGGGGCGGTCAACATTGCTGCTGGACTGCATTCAGTACCATTATAGAGTGGTAGTTTAACAAAGATACTGTCCATAATTATACTATTTTGAGAATATTGCACTGAGAAAGCAGGATAAACAGCGATCCACACTCATGTTTGTGTGATGCGTATTGTTTGTGTGATGTTTATGTGTAGATATGGCCATGTGGTTGGTGATGCACAAAGCTTATTTCATTTAATAGCCTATTCAGGAGATCTCAACTTGTAGTAGTTATTTATTTACCATGATGGTTATTGCTTTGTAGCTAGATAAATTAATAGCATTTCGTAATCCATGTAGATACTCATAATAGAGAAAAATAGAAAAGTTAACACCTTCTTACAAGAACCTGAAGTTAGCTTCTTATTCGCCGGCTTGTTCGAATTTTCCTGTTCCACCTTAAATGGTACAGTTTCAGGCACCAGAAAGTGACTGCTGCACCATTTAAGGTGGAACGGGAAAACTCAAACAAGAAGCTGGCGAACGTGAAGCCAACTTTAGCTTTGTCTTTCATACTGTGTTTTGGGGGGATATTTTCTTTTTATGTGTATTAAGATTAGAAGTGATTCACACATTGATGGATTTGCTAATGTGTGTGCGATTAACCTCTTGGATACCCCAAATGTTTCAAAATTCTGGGGGATCCCTGAAAAAACTTATTACGATGTTATATTGTCATTGAATTTCAACCAGTTGGTCCTTCATAGTCTAGCAACTCTAACTCTGCCCAACGTGCCTCTCAAAAACTTTATGTATATTTCTAATGTACAGAAGCACATTTGTAAATCTGAAAACGTGTTTCTCACTTCTCAAACTGAACAAAAAGGAAATTTAAAATGAAACTGCATACAACAATGCTAATTCGTCTTTGTACGTCTTTGTGAGGACCAGTTCCAACCTATCAGTCACCACATCACATGCACAGAGTTTGTTGAAAGGGATTAAGACCAGTTGGACTCTGCCTTGAACTAAGTTTTAATGTTGGCTGGGTAAGCAAGAAATACTGTGTCATGAGACAGTCGCATGGATCCAGAATGCTGAGAAGGTTATCTCCAATCCAAATTGTAACCATGTGGCTTCATGGGCCGGCTGCTTGAGTGATAATAACATTGCAGTTATGAGGCTGTCTGGACCACTGGTGTTTGACAGCATGAGCGGCACGCCTACGACATGTGTGTGCATGTGTGTGTGTGTAAAGGAGAATGTGTGTGTAAAACAGAGATTCTTTCAGATGCAGAGCTGTTTACATGAAATTTGTTTCATGTTGAAAGAAAATATGTAATTTGAGTAAACAGTCTATCACTTTTATAAAAGTGTTTTTAAAAGTTTGTTGTTTTTTGTGTCTTTTTTGTAAGTTCTATGCATGAAGAAGCCATTTGTGTATATGATGCAGATCTGCTGTGATATCTGGTTAACAACAACTTATATTAAGAGACCTCACAACTGTAGCCATTGCTTTTTTAATGCATTTTCAGAAACAGAAAGAAAAAAGAATCTAAAAGCAAATCAATTACTATTTTCTTTTTCGAAACATTATTTGGTGTTTTTCAACAGAAATCTAAGATGATGACAGCAGATGACAGGATGACAGCATTTTCTTTTTGGACTTTAACATCTTAAAGTGGAAAAGCATTTTAAATGCGCTGAAATGTAAAAGAAAGACTCATTTACAGTAGAGTTTGTTGACACGCAGGATGTCGTTGGCGTTCATCTCAGTAGAAAGTCCAATTTTCACATTCGGGTTTGGAATAGGGATCATGGTTGGCTGACCATTCTTGGAAAAAGCATACCTGGATACCATGAAGATAACATTAGTGGCCTCACTGGCCATCAACTGGGCTATCTTTAAAACCAGCTGAGAAATGACCAACCAAAAGTAGAAATTTACCTTCCATAATGCATAACAGAACCATAGTCATAAGGGGTTCCCAAGTTGTTGGTGTTGTGTTTATCAAAGCTATATTCCATTCCTATAGTAAATAAATCATCATTATGAATTAATCATGAATGTTAAACTTGAGTTCCTCTATTGCCAGAAAAAGGTCCATAATTACGAATGTCAGCAGCACTTTGGAGAGATTGTTTATGGAGATATTTCCATTCCTCTCACCTGGTAAGATGTTTTCCTTGAGGATTTTGATATGCTTGTCACGGTCACTGCGGCACTGCTCGTGATGGAAGCCCAGAGCATGGAGGAGCTCATGCTGTATCACATGTTTGTAGATACACCCATCGCGTTGCAAAGACAAGATCTGCTCTCCCCCTATGCGACCCACATAGGAGTAGCACCTATGGGTCACATCAATAACAAATATAGCATGGATCAAATTCTTAAAACTGTTTTTCCTTTTCTTTTTACCTCAGGGAAATGGTAAAATGTTAAAGACAATACAGAGATTTAACCAGAATATTTTTTTCCATATTACACCTGGAATATATGTGCAAATTAGTCTGTTAAAAATGTTTAGAAAAGTTGTTATAGTGTTTGTACTTGGAGAATCTGTGATGGGAAAACTTTTACAAAACTCAGCTCACATACCCTCTGTCAGACATAATCTGAAGGTAGTCTTTCTGCTGCGTACGAGGTATGAATCGGATGCAGGTGGGTTTCTCAAAGGACCGCAGAGCATCCTTAATAATGCGTTTTTCACTGAGTCCTATCAGAGAGTAGCACATTAGATAGATCAGAAGGGGATTGTGATGCATTTTACTTTTAAGCCAGGTGAGATGCGTCACTTACCGTAGTGGTTGGAAATCTGATAGGGCACATAGACCTTTTTGTCTTTCTCTCTGGGCCATTTGCACCCTGGCTGACCAGATGTACACTTGTCTGCATTCTGCAACCCATCCTCCACAACAATGTCGCCAAACTTAATTGTAAGACCATCCTGTGACTCTTCTGTGCCAAACATGAAGTGTGAATGAAGCACCCTGCATTACTTCATGGTTAAGTAATTGCTAATGTTAGTGTATTAAAGGGAATGTAGTGTTTTATAGTGCAGCATGGTGAAGTATATACACTTGCAGAGTGGTTTACTGAATTTTGTCATTTTGATGACCAGAAGCAGGAAAAAAATGTATTTGCAGTCTTACCGATGTTTTTATTAGCTCTTTCGATTAAGTCTGAGACAGAAAGATACTCCTCCTCAGTGTTGTTATCTGTGAAAGTGTTGTGTAACAAACGAGCATTATTGAGGATTTTTTAACACTGACATTTCCAACTCATACAAGTACTCAAAAATTATCTCACCAGTCTCTTCAGGGCTCTCTTTGAGGGATGTCTAGAGTAGAGTAAACATTACATTTTCTAAGTTTACAATTGTATCTGCAATACTATTTTTTGCAATAAATATTATCATTGTCCAACAACAAAACATATATGTCCATTTTTGACTATTTAAATTCTACATCATTTGAGCGCGGTGGCCTTTACACTGTGTGAACATTTCATAATGAATGGACCAACAAAAATGCTCCAAAATCGCTTGGAATTTTACTTTTGTACATCAACTTACATTAAATGTTAGTTGCCTTTTCCAGTAGACTTGTGCATAGGTATATGTGTGTGTGTGTGTGTGTGTGTGTGTGTGTGTGTGGATGTGTGTGAATTTTAGTGAGCTTACCTTTATGGAACGACTCTGAGCTGGACTGATGCCCAGCAGCAGCAGGATGAGGGCCAGAGTCAGGTGCATGATGGGAGTCTACAGTGATACTGAAGATGGAAACGGGTCAGGCAGAGCTTCAGTTTATATACACTGACGACGGCCCAAAACTTCCCTCTCAGAGACCTCTGTGCCTGTTACTCAAAGCTGTGGCAAACCTAAATAACCAAAACCAAAGAACTGGGCAATAGATGCTGAGGAGGACGTCTTACCACAAGGTCTTTTGGCAGACCTCTTTTAGCACACATACAAGTACATTAATATTTATCTTGGCACCCTCCACACAATCAGGATAAATGTTGTCTAGCCATGCCTTGTCACTGTCTCTAATCTACTGTTTTGTTATGAGGACTTTAGTCTGAATTTTTCCTTTGCCTCACAGAGAAAGTAATGCTTAGAGACAGTTATTGGCAGAGACTCTGTCTGCTTCTGCTATTGTTAAGCCACAAACATAGGTAGGCAATCTAGAGTTTAAACATCATTGCAAATTTGATTGGAATCTGGTTCTTGTGACATAAGATGAAACAGCTTGCTGGTAGCAAGCACAATTTAGCATTAAAAAACTTCATTCAGAACCAAATCCTATGTGCACTATGAAATTGGTGCTGCATCTATGACACTGGTCTTGTTTTCTTCCATGGGACCCAGATATATTCTTAGAAACTGTGTAACCATGGACTCCAAACCAGGAGATTTTAGAGACTTACACTAAAAAATGAACAGAATGCTTCAACTTATTAGAGCTTGTTATGATCTAGGCCTGTAACAGAACACAAACACTAAAAATGACCATATGACAGGTCGTCGCCTGCTGCTCCTCAAGCTGCTTCCACTGCTTTTCAGCATCCTGGAAGACAGCCTGCAGCTCCCGCCAGCCGGCCAGGTGCAGGTGGATGAGGGTCGTGATGGCCTCCTCTTCTGCCGCGGAGACTCCCTCAGTGTGTTGGCGTCCTCCTCCCTGGTTTCGGCACCAATGTAGCACGTCGTGCACTACTCCAGGCTCAAGGAGGATGCTGGAGGCAGGATTCAGGGTTGCAGCAGCCATTTTCTTTATTTTCACTCACCAAACAAACACATCAAATGAAAACAAAACCAAGTCGCTCCCTGCCTTTGTACTTTGTTTGGCTGGCATCGTCGCCTTCCTCCAGGCCTCACTCGCGTCCTTCGGTGGAGCTTGCGGTCATTATGGCTACGTTTACACGTAGGTGTAAAAGTAGGTAGGTAGGTAAAAGTGGCGCAAAATCGAATCTTTTTCCTCATATGTGACACAGATGTGTCATTTGTGTGGCAGTGAGAACAGCATAAAACGCTTTGAATCTGACATTTTCAATTCTGATTTGAGACGCCTTTATATGTGGTACTGAAATCCGATCCGTATCCGATCTGCGGCAATGCGACTCAGTCTGAACAGCCAGATCGGAATTCATGCAACTTTTACGTCAATCCAACTCGACATTCGTCATAATGTCGCGCTGCTGAGACTCATAAACATTTAGTCTGATGTTTCTGTACCAAAACATTAGAAGAGACTCATCAAACCGCTCCGTGTTCAAACGAAACGGCCGAACGCGGCCGGAGGAGCCCGAGGCTGCAGCGTCAGAGAACAGTTTAAAGAATCCGAGGACACGAACCAAAGAAGTGGCCGGCTGGACCACTGGAACTTTATACTCGCTCCTGTGATGCTGGGGAAGACGACACTGAAAGCTCCGGGAGCGACTGGTGTTCGCTGGCCGTCATGATTGTTAACCCTTGGATGAGCCGCCACGTGAAGCATTCTTTTGCGCATGCGGGTCGGTTTAGGAGCTGATCTGTTCAGACTGATGTCGCATACAGGTCACATTTAAAAGATAATGTGAACAGCCAAACAAAAAAAAATCGGATTTGGTGAGAAAATCAGATTTGGGCCACTTTTACCTGCTGCGTAAACGTAGCCTATCGGGGCCCAGCGGGCAGGTACATGCCACAAAGGGTTTTATATGTGTAAAATAGTCACACTAGAATGTGATAAAGCATTCTTGTGGCAATGCTGGGAACTGCCAGTGACAGAGTTTTAAATGTGTAAATAACTGGACTGAGATATAGAAGATTTTTGATGACTGCATAGAAGAAATATGTTAATCCAGTATACAACACATTATCCCACCAGTAACAATTGTGACTGATCATAAAACAGTTTTTCACATACTTTTGAAAATAAAAAATAGTGATTGATTATTTCTTAGAGTGACTACTGACACGACTTGCATATTTTCATGTGTGGGAAAAATTCAGGATTGAATGGGTTAAGCTATTTTATTGGACCTGCTTAGATGACTTAGATGACTGCAGAGCATTAAAGCTGCCTTTCCCACACATGACAGTGGTAACCATTGAGGTTCAGCTTTATGCAATTTTGTCTGAGCATTTGCTCAGGAACTGCTTGTTTCTCACACTTGTAACTTCAGTAAATTTGGCCTGCAGGATGCTGGTCAGCACTCATAACTGCCACTTTCCACAAAAACTTTTAAAACACATTTTGTGGATTGTCTTAAATTTTTCTGTTTTTAAAAAACCACAAGCTGTTTTTTTCTTTGTTTAGCCTTTTAAACTGTAAGCTTATTATTCAAACAATAATCTCAAGACTTATTGTTTAGGAAATAAGAAAGGATCCTCATTAGTTAACAACTGTCAACTAAAGGTTAATTAGTGTTCTGGAATATTTTCACCTTCATACAAAACCACCTACATGATGATAAAACGTTTCATATTTCATCAGATCAATACTGTTTTGATCAAATAACAGCTAATTTTATCAAATCAGGTGATTGTGACTCAAAATTTCAATTTATATGCATTTTAGTGACATAGAATTTCTGTTAACCCCTTAAATGGCCAGGGCCCACCGGCAGACCCAAAGTGTTGCTACACACTTCTATAACTTAACTGAAGCGGTTAACTCCACCACTCATAGTTTTGAAACACTTCATTTGAACATAAATGTTTAAAATATCACAAGTGTCCAGCGTACAGCGTGAAGTCATTGAGAATGTGTTATTCTATGTGTTCTTCACAGAAAATGAGCAAAAGCCAAGGAATCTGAGGATGAAAAAATAATAAATCGCATCGTTTTTACTTTTGGTAAACACAGACCCCAATGTAAGCGGTTTTTGCAACACTTTGTGGGAGAGTGTTCATTTTCTCACGTAAAAAAAGCTCCTAGAAAAAGTGCAGCACAACTCAGAGGTAAACGATGTATGGTGTCATATCCAAATGCTGCTTTACTGAGGGGCTCAAATGACCATTGTGAGGAAGGCATGGGTGGAATAAACATTGCACAGTCTCAAATTACAGCCTCTCAATGTTCTATTTACTGATCATCCTCTCTAAAATTCTGCAGATACACTTATCACACTTATAGCTTCGTCAAGCTTGTATATTGAATTGTACAATTTAAATATCTCTGTCATGTGAACATGTTGTGAAATAAATGAGGTTCTCATGGTGAAAGAACGTTCTATGGAGCTCTAACAAAGCTGAAACTCTAAACCGATCAGTCGTTTAACTTACCGACACTCAACTGAGCAAGACGCTTTTTCTCGAGCTCCTGCAAAGTGAACGAACAGAAATGACCTTTTCTTTCTCTCTCCTCGGCGGTCAGCTGCGGCCAGTGGTACTCTGTGCTACTGGCATTTCAGCGGCCGCTGTGACCTCTTACTTTGTCTTTTACAGGTGGTGGAGGATCCTGGACCAACAGCGGAGGAGCGTCGACGCTCCGACTCAGACTGACGCAAGTCGGTAATTTTTGTTAGCATAGAGGCTAAAAGACCGTTTAGCTAACTAACTCAGATACTGGCCGGATAGCGGAGCTAACTAACTTCCGCAACTTCATTTTCTGAGACATTGGCTAATATAATCACAGATTCAGCCTGCAGCTGTGTGCTAAAACATTGTAAGACATTTTCGTGTTTTCTTCATGCTGTTTATGGAAACTCAGGTGGCTAAAAAGGGTAAAAAGGGTTTGGTCGTGGAATTTTCTAGCTAGCTAACTAGCTCTCATCCACAAAGACAACTAAAATCTCTTCCTCACGTTCAGCACCAGCGAATAACATTAGAGTCTTAATAAATAAAGACAAACTTCGTGAATGTAAGCTGAGAAACTGCGACAAATGAATATTAGTGTCTTATTTAATATTTTTGAGATTTTATATTTTGTATCTTCTCTAGCTAGTACTGTTAGCTGATTTTAAAGCTAAGCTAAAGCTTGGTTTGTTATGACAACAGGTCACCATAGTAACAGAATGTCAGCGCCGTCTTTCATTCATGGGAATACTAACCTACAGTTAGTCTTTCCTACGGAGCCCGGTAGGGGTCACTAACTAGAAAAAAATTGTGAGGAGGAAAATCTGTCCCCGCAGTTTAGTAATCCGTACTCTCAGTTTATAAACTGTGCCCACGGAGTCGTAAACTGTACTCTCGGTTAGTAAAACTGCACCGACGGATTTGTAAACTGTGTAAAACACACGCCGCCTCCCACAGCTACGGTTCAGGCCACATTTATGAGATATTTTGAGAAACTGGAGAATTTTGTGACGTTTCTAAAAGAGGGCACAACTGGATGACACAACTGTGTCGACCTTTCGTGATGAAAAGATAAATGCTAAGCAAGTAGCATTAACGTGACATAAAGCAGACATTACTAGAAAGTAGGCAGGATATTCTGCTGTAGCTTTCACACACACCGTTTTCAACGGCTTTAAAAGTACAGTTTAACGTTCCTGCTTAACTGAAGTGTTTTGTAGAAATGTATTATGTGAATGCACTTATTTAAAACGAGGAAAAAAAAATCTCGTTTTTGCCTATATTATCCCACCCCGCGGCCAGCGATGACTGAACGGAGTTTCAGCCGGAGAGCACATCGCGTGTTAAAAGGAATAACATTAAACCCTGACTAAATCACGTGCATGAGTGTCATTTCAGTGCAGTACAATTTACAAATCTGTCGGTACAGTTTTGCTAACCGAGAGTACAGTTTACAAATCCGTGGGCACAGTTTATAAATTGAGAGTACGGATTACTAAACTGCGGGGACAGATTTTCCTCCTCACAATTTTTTTTCCTGTTAGTGACCCCTACCGGGCTCCGTACTTTATGCTGCACAAACCTTTCAGAAATATTTCAGTGATGATTTAAACATTTTCTTCAGTAATGGAGGATCATCCTGCCCTCTTTCCAGGCATCTGTGTCCCAATCCCAGAGGTAATCTTTTACACTAAAGATCATGAGAATAATTATTCTGACTTCTTAAATATCTCAGGTCTATATTAACCAGATTTCCACGTCTTGTCTTTGCTGTAGGAGGTGTCTGTGCAGGACTGGCAGCAACTGCCGTTTTCTTGTGGACCTCTGGTAGAAATTCGGGTAAGAATCAGCTCCTGCTCTCGTTGTTTAAATGTCATGGAGCAATTTTTTAAAGCTTCTTGTAAACGTCTTCTTTTTTCTTTCATCCATTCCTGTAGCCGTCCAGCAGAGAGGTGGACTGAACAGACAAGCTGTTTGCATCCACATATAAAAAGTGGTCTTCTGATCGCAGAAAGGTTCCTTTCAGTTTTTGTTTATAAGACACTTTTAGACACAGACAAACCTTATTAGTTGACTGTGGTATATTAACTTTGTCCAAAGCAACAGTAAAGTTGAGACATTTCCCACATGATTTCTGCAACTGGTGGAGGTGACACTACAGCACAAGGAGTTCTACAAGGGGCTGGAGAGTGAGCACTGATGGGTGCTCACTAATGAATTCTATCATGTGCGCTCACAACAGGTAAGTCTAAGGGTGCTTTACACCTACCTTGTTTGGTCTGGACCTTCAGACTTTTCAGTTTGGTCTGAACCCAAATAGCAGGTGTGAAAGGTGCCTTGGACCACGGATGACACTGAAAAATTATTATTTCATTGAGGACTCGCTCGTGGGCGCCCTCTGGCATTTTGCAGTCATGTTTATGATATAATGGGGGAAATAGGAAGAGGTCAGGCTCCCTTTAAACCTGCTCTGATGACAGGACGTAGGCATGTTTTGCAAACTTTTCTAGTGCGCTCACTAAATTGCAAAGTGAAACCAAAACTAACCAGATCAAATGTATACAGTGTAAGAAAAACATGAACCTTGGTTTGGTCTTTCTGGCATGAAAATGCCCTAAGTCACTGGGAGTGGCTCACAATTTCAATATGAAAAGTCGTTCTACAGTCTCTTTCTTTCAACTTCATATTTGTCTTCGTATTTATAGCTTCCACCTCAATATTTTGCCCGTGCCAGAGCTGTGGCCTGCATCAAGGTAAAGCTATAGAATCACTTGGTGTTTAAGGTTTTTGGTACCAGTTTGTCTCTTTCTGATTTTATTTTCATTATTATGTCTTCTGTTCCTTTAGCTCATCGGGACGTTCATCAGCCAGGCGAAGAATCATCCTCAGAATCATCAGTGCAGGATGTTCTCCTGGTTAGTACTTGTTTGTGTCTTTTAGCCTTTAGTTACATGTTATTAGAGTATATTAGTGTTTAAATATTTTCATCATTTCTCTTTGGGTATTTGCAGAACACACAGGTGTCTGTTACATTCAAGGGGATTTCCATCGATAAGGAGGGCCGCTTCAGGTGTCATGACTCCAGAGACGCCCAAACCCTTGAGACACCTCTTGTGTTTCCCAGCACACCACGAGGACCCCCACCAGGGTTTTAATCAGCTCCAGGACACTTTAGGCTTTGTGTAATTTTTTTGATTTCATTACTGTAGTGATGGTTTCTGCACATCCATATGTTAACATTCTGTATGTGTTTCTGTGAGAGTGTGTGTGTGTGTTTTTCAGGTGCAGTTGCTGTTCTAATAAATGGGAGGACCTGAATGTTGACCTGAGGGAGCATGGAAAATCTTAAGACCCCTCCAGCAAATCTCCACCCCCGGCCAAGGTTCCTCCCTCTTTAATTTTTGCTGTTTTTAGATTTGTGAGACAAAACACATCCACCAGTTTTCATCTAAGCATGTTTAGATTATCATTTTCTTTTTTTGTCTCTCTTTCTATCTGTTCTCCATGCAGGGGCCCAGTGCGGCATTCTTCCTGGATTAGAGACTCCAGACAACAGAGGGACCTGAACGTCTGAACTTCACCAGGACACCCTGGACTAGAGGACTGTTTCAGTTTATGGACGACATCACAGGATAGAACTTTTGTCTACGGAAAGCTTGTCAGAAAGTTTCACACAACCATCAGAGACATTATGACCAACTCAGATCTTTATTGTTCATGTCACCATCAACTTTGTCATCAGCACCAGCACTGTCAGCATTGACCAACGTTTTGGACATTATCATCTTTGATCAGGACCAAAATCACCATCATTCTACTAATCATCATTTCTATCTGCTGTCTGAACAGTGGACATGGACTAATTCAGTGGACATTACTTCCAAAAGATCCCATCTGCTCACCAGTGTTAAAGCTGTGTAACTGAATCTAAAACATGGACTTCTACTGAGAAGCAGTCAGAAGGCCTCCTAGCATGAATACTAGACTGTTAGTTTTAGTTAAGTTCATTCTGTTTGGCTGTAACTGATAGTTTGGCTCTTATGCTAGGACTGATATCATCATCCTTCTACATACTTTTACTGAAGTAAGAAAACAGAATTCTGTTAATTGCATTTCCCTGCAATGCTCTGTAAAATATTTATTATTGCAGCCTTATAAATATTTTTCATTTCCCAGTTTGGCTCTTTTTGTTTTCTTATTCTACAACTTATAACATCATCATTCAGATGGGACTTTGACATTTATTTAAAAAAAAATAAAGTCTGGATTTTCATCATGAATGCATTTCATTGTGGGCTGAGCAGTTGATTACTCAGTCATGATGAGCAACATCAGAATGTGGACGTAACTCTATTTCTTCAAATTATTGCAGTGTGAATACATAAATCATTTTGATGAAAGTATTAAGATGGCAGGCTAGTTAAAGTCCCCTGGGGTCTTGAGTATGTCCTTCTGAATCAGCTTGGACCGTCCATATATGGCTGTTATTGTACAAGCTTAACTCCATGCTCCATACTTTATAGCAGCAGCTCTTAACTCCAATCACAGAGAACCACTGAACTGCACAGTTTTAAGTATCCTCTGTCCCAGCACACCTCATAAAGAGTTTAGCTGATGAGGTGGAGAAGATGTACTGGGGAACAGCTGAAACTGTGCAGGTAGTGGATCTTGAGGACTGAGTTGAGAAGCCCTGTTACCACTGTCTGCAGTGGTAGAGATGCAGCAGAGCTATTGTGTAGACCAGGCATGTCAAACGGGGACCTTCCAGGCTAAAGTGCTGCAGAGATTAGTGTTTACAATCATCTAACACTCTGAATTCAGTCCATGAAGGCCTTGCTAATTAGCTGATGAGCTGAATCAGATGTGTTTAATGAGGCAGTGTGCTGAAGTCTAAAGTGTTTTGGCTCGTGAGGAATGGAGGCTGACACGTGGTGTAGACGATACTGCTAGGGGAATCAAGGAGACAAATGGAGCCAATTCTAATACACACTTAATGCCCAGTACATACATATTGAATGCGTATTGTATGAGGGGCTTATCCAGGTAAGTCAATCTGGCTGTAAACTGCATACTGCACCAGTATATACTGTACACTGCATGCTACTCTTTATCAGTTAAGAAGAGCAGTTAATGGAGCCCCCCACACAGCTGCTCTCTGAGATCAACACATTACTTGAAATATCAGGAGAAGAGTGACCGAACTCACAGCCCTGACAATGCCTGCTTGCCCAGTAAATTTTCTTCAGCTGAGTTTATAAAGAACATAACTAATAAAAAAAAATAATAATAATAATTGGCCAAATAATCACATGGCGAGTTCCCGCAGTGGAGGACACGTGGACAATGTGCCTATTTCTGTTGATCTTGGAAATATTTTCCAGTGTTTATTTAATGTGTCAAAAACTGAAAATTTCATTTTTTCTTTCAAAACAGGGCAGTAAAAGATCCGGATGCGTTGCCGACCCCTGCGCTAGACGAAATGTCCTGCCATAGCACATATTTATAGGACCTCTAGGCAGGATATTTTGATGGTGTAAATCACTTTATCAAAAACCATGCCAACATCAAAACCACAAAGCTGAAGTCAGCTTTTTATTAGAATTTTCCTGGTCCACCTTAAATGCTGCAGAATTTATTATTATAACACCTCAGGCGCCAGAATGTACCTGCTGCACCATTTAAGGTGGAACGGGAAAATCTGAATAACTTACCTTTATCTTGTTGAGTTACAAAGCAATACTGACACTGTCTATATATTGTTAATTTCTGTTTTTACTATTTTGCCCAATAAAATATTTTTTGATTTACTTCAGTTGTTAAATATGGTTCTTATTATTAGTATAAGAACCAAAAAAAAAAAATACATGAATAAACGATACTGTGATATATACTGAAACTGCTTGGTTGTCAGTAATCTTAATTATACCATGATAGAAATTTTTGCCCATGCCGCTCACTATTAACATCAGTTAATTAATGATACAAGCCAGATAGCTGAACTAGATAATGAACATATTACACAGCTTGCTAACATTAACTGGGCCTGTAACCTTATTAAGTTATTCTCAGTTTTGATACTGTCATTTTAATGATGAGTCTGAAATACATTATCATACAGTTTCTATATTAGTACGGTCTGAAATAGGAGTAGATAACATGAACTCTGAAGTTAGGAAGATGCTATGAAGACGCTATGTAGATGAAGCTATGTAGATGAAGCTATGTAGATGCCAACGACTTTATAATGTAGGTTTCTTAAGTTAAAATTGGGTCTGGTTATGTAGATCACATAAATTTGTAACATTCCACATCTCATATTTATCTGAAATGGTTTCAGTGAAGTTGTGTTGCATTTGGGCTCATGGTATATTGTGAATCTAGACCCAGTGCGGACCATCCCACCTTCCCCAGGGCCTCATCCAGGATCAGCCTCTAGCGCTGAGCCTAGCTCACCTGCCCATGCTGGACTCTCATCACCTGTCCAGGCTCCAACTTCATCACCTCCCCAGGATGAACCAGCAGCACCTTCTCCATCTCAGAGTGCTCCTGAGGTAAGGCTGCATAAGCTCTTTGAATGAGTTCAATTACATTTTCAGCAGTTTCATTTTTCAGTTGTGTTGTGTACTAGAAGCAAGATATGATGAACATCAGCTTCCAATATATATTCTTCAGTGTCATATTAATCAGGATGTGAAGGGCACAATAAGAAGATAAGGACTACTCAAAGTCTTTATTCATATTTTTCTCTGTCAGAGGCCTGGAGGGTTCCTTGGCCACTTGGTGACCATGGTTATTACTGCCACCCCTCTCAGTGTGCAGAGGAGTTCAGAAGCTGAGCAGTGCATGTTTCTGCTCCAGTTCAGCACCATTCAAACCACAGGTTAACAGTCTTAACTTTATGGAGTGATGTCAGTTAATCACTGCAGTGTTTTCTTCTGAGTGCTCTTTTGTTTCCCTCAGTTAAATATATCTTGGGAGCACTGCAGCTTCTCAGTAACTTCTTTAGTGGAGAGGAGTGTGTTTATGAGGATCCTGAGGCCCTGGCCCGGCTCTGTGGGACTGCCTGGAGAGACACAGCGAGCAGCTCTTGGAGAGACTGCAGGCCATCTAGCAGCCAGTCCTCGCTTCAAATCCAACATTTGAATTCTTAATTGAATTCCCCAAATCCAAATTCTGATTTCCTTTTTTCATGTTAATTTAAAAATAGAATTAGAAAGTAGAATTAAAAAGTAAAATTATTAAATTATTATTAAATTTATTAAAAATAGAATTAAAACAACTTAAGTGTACTAAAGTCTTAGCATTTTGTTGTTTTTTAATGTATTATTTATTGTTGTTTGAGGTAAAATAATGTAAGGTAGTGAAGTGATTAACTTAAACAAATTAATCTTTAAAATAAATAAATCTTTTTTCCCCACATTCCAGGCAAATTACAAATTGCATAGTGAATTTTAAATGTATTTCTTCCCCAAGAAACACCTGAGTTTCTTGTTCCTGTGTGCTCCTTAATGTGTACACTCATTATGTAATATTAATATCATATAGGCCTATATAAATGACAAATATGGTACCAGCAATTTGCTTTACGGATGTAAATATTGTATATATCAGTGTATATTTGCTTGTATGAGCTGGTGATTTTGTCTTTTTTTCTGGTTGTTGACATGCAACATGGGTGTGAACATTTCCTCAAAGAAAACTGAAAGAACTCATTTCTAATTTAAACTGGTAGGTTATAGAAGCATCTATATGTAACGTGCCAAACAGATTCAGACGCTTGCAGAGATAAAACACAAAGGAGGCTTTACTGGTAGAGTCACAGTCCAAGTTCGTGATCAAAATACAGGCATGGGTCAGTTCCAGAAAGCAGATGAGAGACAAAATAATAAACATAACACAAGGCAAACTGACCAAAAAGGGGAAGGCAAAAACGTGGTCCAAAACACAAGCAGAGGGTCAAAATCCAAAATCCAAAATCAGGCAAACAATCCCAAAGGGCTGGGCAAAAAGGCAAAGGTCATGCACGATATACTTACACAGGAATAACCACTCAGTAGATCACAGAAATGGAAGCAATACTTCGCAACATCCCTAGCCTAAAGCCCGGGCTTATATACTACACTAGTTTAGTCATATGATCAAAACACAGGTGACAATCATTAGTATTCGGGAGAGCGCGAACGCGGATAGGAGCGTAAAGTCATGTGGGGAGTCATGTGACCTTCCGGAGAGTTCTGGGAGTTTGAGTCCGGTTGATTATCGTCATTAGTTGGCTGCGTGGAAGTCAGGTGATCTCCCAGAGGACTCTGGGAGATCGAGTCCGAATCCAACGAGGCACTCGGCGGATGCGTGACAGTATACCTATATCCTCAGTATTTACATCATAAATTCAGGGTGAATATTATTAATTGTATTATTTGCATTTCATTTTATTATTCAACAATATTGTTTCATTTGGATAACAAGTATCCTTCTTTTCAGTAACCACAGTCCTTTAATTGTGTTGTTAAATATGCCATAGCATTGAAAACTGTATTTATATTGGTGTAGTTCAATAAGGAGAGTTCAGTACAGAAAACTGACATACTGTGAACCTCAAACTGTTGTTGCCTTCACAAATCCTGCATTTGCAAAAGAGGCTTTTAAAACGGTTGAGGTGTATTTAGAAGAGTGCTTTTATAGAAGAAGGTAAAAACACCCTTAACTTCTAGAATAAGTTGAGGTCTGAAGTTCTATGTGCTCTGTTTTTGCAGGGTTTGGAATGTTTAAATTAAGGGGGCCCCCTGGTCCAAAGACCCCATAGGGAGTAGGCCTCTTACTTTCTCCCTTCTTCTCTTAGTTCCAAATAGATGAGATCATTTTAATAAGGACCATATGTTCTGTCTCCTTTTTCAACAACAAGTAACATATATAAGCAGCTGGATTATTCTGTTCTGGGGGGACACTTTAGAATTGGCACGGATCCCCTCTCAGGTACTTTACAGTGCTTGATATGATACTGTTTTACTTTATAATAAGCATCTTATACGATGAAGACAGTGTCAGCAGAGTCTCCTTCATCATCTTCACATCATCGCTACTTAATAAACAACAAGGTCCAATTCCAATAATATTTAAGCCTCAATATTTCACTTAGTGTCTGACACTGAAGAGACTGAAGAGAAGGGCAGTTTCAGCTTTATTAGCATCACAATCCTAACAGCAACCTCTAAGTAGCAGCCATGCTTTGTGATTTTACCCAGTTTTTGACAGTTGAAACCAGATCATCTTAAACTGAAAGCTTCATAGTGACGTAACAGCTTTAATTTACTTCGTGGTTTTGTCAATATTGACAGCAAGTAGGTAGTAAAGGTAACATTAGCTACTAGCATGCTCCAAGTGTACAGAAGCACAGCAGTATCCATATTAAAATGAAAATGTAATATGTGCGACAATCATGGAAATAAAAATGCAGTCTGGTCTGGAGAATTTTCAAAGGCATTTTGACATAGAATGAGCTCAGTAGGTAACAATATGTAACTGCAAAGAAGAGAGACACTGTTTCACATTTACATCAGAATTTTCTAGTTTGGTGTTCTCTTTGATAATGCAGTTTCAAAAACATTATTAGAGAGTGCAAATGAATATCAGAAAAATTACATTTTAATTATCATTTTGACACAATTATTGCATAATCCCATTAAGTATAAATATGCAGATCTGGAAATATATTTTAATTTAAATAAAGCTACTCATAAAGCATCTAAATCTAAATGTCAATACTAGTAAACCAAATTATACCAAATGGCAAATTAAAATGGCATTATTGAATCTGAATTTTCATTTTGAGCTCAAGATTGTATATATGAGTGAGAAATTTAAATGTAAATAAACAAATGTAAATATACAAATACATAATTTTTACACATACACATAAACTAAATAGTACAATGACCTACCTAATTTACACCAAGGTTCATTTTATGTTCCTGCCTGTGTCTATTTCAACATGTTGCTTCTGTGTGGGTCATGACGGTGCTTCAACTTAAACCAGCAAATCAGAGCAGAGCTTATCAAATTATTCGTGATCACCCCCAGAAAAAGAAAACAGTTTGTTTTCTTCTAGGGCCAAATCACAGGACTGTAAACGGGCATGTAAAACCGCATCTGGGCATTTTTCACCACAACTAAAGTCATATACCTTCTGTGTAGACATCAGTGAACCATTTAAAATGCTAAATAAATTCATTCTATGGCATCTTTAATTCGTTTATCTTTATCAGAAGAGAAAGATTGAAACAATAATTATTTACTGGACCAAGTAATTTGTCAAAGGTCAACTTCATTCAGAATCACTGTGTGCAAACTGCAGTTCCATCTCCAGTGCTGACTCTTGTCAAATGCTGGCTTCAGTGTCCTTTATTTACATATTTAGCAAACTTGTTTTTATACTCTAGATAACTTACTGAAATTTTATTTTCCTTTTTAAAATTGTATTTTTGAAGTATTTTAGTAACAAAATATATTTTTATACATTTTAAATTATAGCAGGACCTCTTATTGGTATTAACGTATTCATTGGTAATGGTCACTGCGGGCCTGCTCATGGTTGAAAACCAGAGCATGGAGAAGATCGTGCTGGACCATGCCGTGATAGCCTCCTAAGACCTGGTAATTCATTTTTCTCCTCTGTGGGGGACATGAGTCCCCAAAGAATATTTCAAAAACCACATAAGCTACAGTGCTGAAACCTGGTGTGCCATGTAGAGGAACCACGTTTTATGGGTGCAAGAGAAGTAAGTAGTTGAAAAATATTCATTTATGATGTTTCTAAAGCTTATAGTTCATATATATGAACATATAGCTTATAGTTTTAGGTAGAAAAAACATTTTATCTAATTTTCAAAGCAATCTTTTATGGATATGTATAAAAGTTTAACCACTAATCAGTATACTGTTTTGATGTCCTCCGTGGTGGACACTGGAACAAATTTAATCTGTTTTTATATGAAATTCATGGTATCACAGGTGACAGGAAACCGACTGAGGCAGAGAAAATTAATGGAGGATCACACCCTTCTTCATCCAGTCAGGGTTAGAAGCATCAACATGTGAGCTCTTACTGCTAATTGAACAACTGGAATAAGTGTATGCAGGCATTTAGGCTCAGGATCTGAGCTTTATTGAATTTCCTAATTTATTAGAAAATCTCCTTTTACACAATTGTACATTTAGAAATGAAAACATTAATAATAAATTAATTCTCATCCCTCTCCATTTATAAGACTCATCCCTGCATGTAACAGATGCTGCTAAATGACACACAAAGCTGAACTGACTGGGTGCCCTGGAATTACTTTGAGCAGTACATTGATGATCAGGACTTTGAAGACAGATGACAAGGTTTTTGAAGTTGTTGCTGATGTTGCAGCAGGGATTTGGTCTGATGCAGTATAGCAAGCATCAACATAATTAAAATGCAACATCCTGTTGTCCACTATAAAGGACATTACATGAAAAATAAATAAAAAATGTTTTTAAAAAAATTCACTGTTGCAAGTTTTTCAGCCAATAGACTTATTTTATCCTAAAACTGTAGTTTTTCTGGGTAGATACATCCTCTGCAATTTAGAGACAACAACCTGCTCTCCACCTCTTCTGCCCACAAACGAGTAGCACCTGTGTGTCAAAAACAGCAGCTACAAATACAGCAAATACTAAGAGCTAATCCACCTTCCCCCCTAACTGTGACTTCAGTGAAAAAAAAAGGAGCAGACTAAATGTTTTGGTAACACTTTAGTTGGATTTAGTTTAGTCCATTGTAGATGCTTTGTAAATGCACAGTATATCTTTAAGTAACATTCAACTAAATATCAATTAAATGCAACTGAACTTGAAGTTGAGTGTTGTTTGGATGGTCCACTGTAGATGCTTTGTAAATGCTCAGTCTGTCTTTAAGTAACATTCAACTAAAACAAGTTCATTGTGGTTGAATTAAATCTATCCCTAAGCCTAACCCTAACCCTAACCTCAAGACAAAACCTACACCTAATCCTAACCCTAACCATAATGTTGTTGATAATCAACTGAACATCACCAGAAAGTTTGTTAATGATTTAAGTATCTGTAGAGCATCTATAGGGGACAATCCAAATAAAGTGTGGCCAATGTTTTTCATAAAGATTCAATTGATTTGAAAGCACCATATTTTTACAACCGTGAGGCGCCTAGGAACCAATCACATACCAATTGAAAGAGGGGGTCATAGAGTTTCTGACTGTCACTGGAAGATGGCTCCCTTCAGTCTGTGAGGAGATGGTGACCCCTGAGCAGGAAGTGTTTTGCGTTCTCCACTTCAATAAGAGTGAATTTGACTATCGTGTTGATGTTGTCCGTACAGCTGCAGGTCATACTGAGCACTTGTGAAACGACATAATAAACTTTATGCTCATGTAAACCATTTACAATTTACTGCATTGTTCTCTAATGATTTACAAGTGAAAAAAAACATTTTGAAACCGGATGAATCTCTTTGAATCACCCTGTATAATAAACTCACACTAACAGAAACCCCCAAAATTTTTGTTTCATTTATTTTTTATATAAATTAAACCTAGACCTGGACAAAATTCCTGAGAATTGCCTTACAATGTTAAACAAGATTAGTTAGCAGGTTTTAAGCTTTGGAATAAGCTTAGAATACACATCTTTAGTATTAGTATTTAGTATCATATGGTCTTTAGTTTTATAAAACGCTGGTGATGATGTACCCTGAACGAAACTGAATATGAACATAATGCTCGTTCAAGATGAACTGCGCCTCGCCTCGATGGACAGCAAATCCACAGTTGGGACTATAGGTGACTACAAAGTATCAAACTAAGTTTCTGTAACATTTGTGAACACAAATAGTTTTATTCATCATTCATTTATCTTGTAGATTGCTGAAAAAAATTAACAAACTGTTATCCATGTTAATGGATAATACTTGTCAATAAGAATTTAAATTAATAGACCTGAACTAAGTAGTCTGTTTTTCAAGACTGTCTATTGAATCATTTCACATGAAATCGTTTGAGTAAATAATTGCAAATAAATTAGGTGGAAATGATCAAGTGCACTCAGTTAGATCTTAATCTTTAAGGTTGTGTATATGGTAAATAGACTCCAATTATATTGTGTCAAAGTGGCTTTAAGTCCAAACTGTCTACATAAGCATTTTGTCTATGTAAGAACTTAATCACATTTCCCCTTTTTAGGCTTTTTACAGAGAATGTCGTCTATAGTCTCTCAGAATGTAGAGGTCATTTCAGGCTCTCCAAAGGACAAGTAGAGGTGTGTAGAGTATGTAGAAGCCACATAACCATCCAAATGGTTTTAACGTTACTATGATAACCTTTTTTCTCTCGCTTTATGTTTATATGAATCTACAGCAGACAAAATTGCTACTGACAAAGAGGGTCCTAGCCTGCTTATGTCATATAGGGGTATAGCAGAGTGTACCTGCAGGCACAGAGCTTTTTGTATTCCCTGCAGTTCTCATTTAATTAATTTTGTCGGTCAAATACTCTTTATCTGGAAAAGTACATCAAAATGAATAAAGTATTCCCAAAACCATTGCAGTCACATCATGCTTCTATTGTTGACTCACCATTCTTCAGTCTTTCTGCAACAGTTTTTGGTACACATAAGGTGATATTTCCTTGGCTGTCCTTCAACTTAATAAGGATGTTGTCCATGTTGTGATGTTATGCTACATATAACATGAAACAGTGGCCTTATATACCAAAAGATCTAATAGAGAAATAGTGCACACCTGCTCAAAATGTGTAGATTGTCATTCTTAATTTGTAACAATATGCCAAATTGCCACTCAAAACACATAGAGCAGTGATTGCCTTTTAGATTTAGTGAGTGGTCTTTAACCTACACAAAATGAACACATTTCAATTAGCAGTGAATGCCATTGTGTGTGCCATTTAGGTCAATTATCCTACTCCTAAGTGGTGTGTATAAAACTGAAGTTTGTAAGTGCGTATATTCATAAATTGTCTACATCAGTGATGACATTAAATTGTTGGGAGATAAAACTAACCTATTATAACTAATCACATGCAATGCTGGGTGTTATTGTATGGATGTATTGTGTAACAGTACTTCAGTAGGCACACCAGTGAAGGATGTGCCCAAAATTGAGTGACTAATGAATAACGGGGTTCATTTGCACATTGTACATACAGTTGTGTAGAAGTCTGTGTTTCTTCAGGCACAGACAAAGCAATTATTCAGGCATTGAAGATGAATATTGTCTGGAGTTAATTGAAGATGAATTTCTTATCACAATCATCTTCTGAACACCACATTGTTTTGTTCTTATATTCCAGAACAGCTTATGTTCTGGCATTGGTTCATGTAAAGAAACATAACACTATGTTCATTCACACAGCTTTATTTGTTTATCATATTTTAAAACATTTACAAGGTTTACAGAGTAGAAAGAAAAATAAATCAAAGTGCAATATTAATGTAGTGCTTTTTAAAAAAAAACAGTCAAGTGATAAATCATGAAAGCATTTCAGAGCGCTTCATAAAAATAAAATAAGAAGAGAAAGACTTCAAAGTTCTAGAAAAATATCAAGATAAAAGATAGATATCAGGCACTCGAGTCTTCACGACATGAAATGATAATTATGACATGAAATACGTTGAATAATACACGAAAATAAACTGTCCTGCTACTAGAGAGCCTGATAGTATTAGCGTAAATATAGTCTTTGAGAGCTACAGCGGAGATTTACATTTTAGAAAAAGTTTCACTTTAGAATGAAACGAAACACACGTCACAGGTGTCAGCGGAGCTTCTCACCAATGAGGATTAAGCTCTGTCGTCAGCAAGCCATCTCTCAGCTCGCGCAGCTCGTGGGAAGCAACTGCAGCGACTGGCTGTGAACATTACGACGGCGTTTTAGGGCCACTGTGAATAAAAATAAAATTAGTCGGCTTCAAGAATAAAGAATAAAGTCGTAATACTTAGAGAGAAAAAGTCTTAACATTTCGAGAAAAAAGTCGTAGAATTACGACATTAATACCAGGAAAAGTCACAATATTGTGGCCAAAGGCTTTGCAAAGGGAAGGCAGCACCTGTTCGTGTTAAAACGAGGGGCGGTGAGGAGGAGGTGGAGTGCTCCTTTTATATCGATTTCACCCATAAAGCAACACTCAGTCTCCCTGTCTCTCCTGGCACATCAGCACCAGCCTGTTATTAGTGTAAGAAACGGCTGAGCAGGAAACTGTGTTTGTTTAGAATAAGGACCCAGATGGACTCGGAGGAAATTGCCTGTCTGTTTTGTTGAAGGAGAATCGCAGGCAGGGTCGTCTACACGGCTATCGGGGGCTACACCTCCGTGTCATTCAAAGAGGGCATGAAGTTTAAACCCAAATAAGAAGAGATGTGTAAGATCTCAAATAATGTGAGGGAGAGCATTACCAAACTACAAAAGGAGCATTTCCAGAAGAAGAATTGTTAAACCACATATTTAGCTGCCATTGAAGTGAGCAGCCAGTGAATGCTGGATTAGCCAGCCAACACTGGGACTCCCGAATATCAGGGGGTATTTCATATGCTGCTTGATACTATATTTTTATTCCAAGTATAAGACAATTCTTGCATTATTAGTTGAATTTTAAGAAAAATTTTGTTGTGTGTCCAAATTATGATATGAAAACAACCTTTAAACTGTATTTTTGCCCTGATTTTGTCATTTTTTGGCATCAGCAGTAACAGAAAAGGTTGGGAGTGCAGACTCATATTTGTCTGTGAACCGACTTGCATATCAAATGTCAGGTTAAACATTCAAAAACATAGAACTTGACCTTGTAAATGCTCAGAAAATAAATTAAGTTGATCTGACAAACAACTGGTAAGCCTGTCATCAGAGTCTTGATTATCAGAAGGAATGGAAATGTATAATCGTGTGTCATCAGCATAGCTATCAAAACGGATATCATGTTTCTTAATGACATCACCTAGATGTACAAAGCGGAAAGGAAAGGCCCTAAAACTGAACCTTGTGAAACTCCACAAGAAATGTTAAACTTGATAAATGGTTTCCGTTATGTAAATTTATTTCTTTAAATCTTCTTTTAAGTACTCCCTTTTTTCTTTTTCTCTTACCAGAGTCCCTGCATATTTATTTTTTCTCAAATTCATATCACTGTAAAACTAAACTGCATAAAACGATGCTAATTCGTCTTTGTACAAGGACCAGTTCCAACCTATCAGTCACCACACCACATGCACAGAGTTTGTTGAAAAGGATTAAGACCAGTTGGACTCTGCCTTGAACTAAGTTTTAATGTTGGCTGGGTAAGCAAGAAATACTGTGTCATGAGACAGTCGCATGGATCCAGAATGCTGAGAAGGTTATCTCCAATCCAAATTGTAACCATGTGGCTTCATGGGCCGGCTGCTTAAGTGATAATAACATTGCAGTTATGAGGCTGTCTGGACCACTGGTGTTTGACAGCATGAGCGGCACGCCTACGACATGTGTGTGCATGTGTGTGTGTGTGTTTGTGTGTGTAAAGGAGAATGTGTGTGTGAAACAGAGATTCTTTCAGATGCAGAGCTGTTTACGTGAAATTTGTGTTTCATGTTGAAAGAAAATGAGTAATTTGAGTAAACAGGCTACCTGTTGTAGATCACTTTTATAAAAGTGTTTTTAAAAGTTTGTTGTTTTTTGTGTCTTTTTTGTAAGTTCTATGCATGAAGAAGCCATTTGTGTATATGATGCAGATCTGTTGTGATTATCTAGTCAACAATAACTTATATTAAGAGACCTCACAACTGTAGCCATTACTTTTTTAATGCATTTTCAGAAACAGAAAGAAAACAGACTGTGAAAGCAATTCAATTCCTTTTTTTTTTTCAAAACATTATTTGGTGTTTTTCAACAGAAATCTAAGATGATGACAGCAGATGACACGATGACAGCATTTTCCTTTTGGACTTTAACATCCCAAAGTGGAAAAGCATTTTAAATGCACTGAAATGTAAAAGAAAGACTCATTTACAGTAGAGTTTGTTGACACGCAGGATGTCGTTGGCGTTCATCTTAGTGGCACGTCCAATTTTCACATTTGGGTTTGGAATAGGGATCATTGTTGGCTGACCATTCCTGGTAAAAGCATCCCTGGATACCATAAAGATCACATTAGTGGCCTCACTGGCCATCAACTGGGCTATCTTTAAAACCAGCTGAGAAATGACCAACCAAAAGTAGAAATTTACCTTCCATAATGCATAACAGAACCATAGTCATAAGCGGTGCCCAAGTTGTTGGTGTTGACTTTATTAAAGTTGTGTTCCATTCCTATGAGTAAATAAATTAGATCATTATGACTTAATCATGAATGTTAATCTTGTGTTCCTCTATTGCTAGAAAAAAAATCAGTAACTGGTGAAGGTCCATAATTACGAATGTCAGCAGCATTTTGGAGAGATTGTTTATGGAGATATTTCCATTCCTCTCACCTGGTAAGATGTTTTCCTTGAGGATTTTGATATGCTTGTCACGGTCACTGCGGCACTGCTCGTGATGGAAGCCCAGAGCATGGAGGAGCTCATGCTGTATCACATGTTTGTAGATACACCCATTGCGTTTCAAAGACAAGATCTGCTCTCCCCCTCTGCGACCCACAGAGGAGTAGCACCTATGGATTACATCAATAACAAATATAGCATGGATCAAATTCTTAGAACTGTTTTTCCTTTTCTTTTTATCTCAGAGAAACAGTAAAATGGTAAAGACCTGTAATAAATATGCAAATTAGTCTGTTAAAAATGTTTAGAAAAGTTGTTATAGTGTTTGTACTTGGAGAATCTGTGATTGGAAAACTTTTACAAAACTCAGCTCACATACCCTCTGTCAGACATAATCTGAAGGTAGTCTTTCTGCCGTCTACGAGGTATGAATCGGATGCAGGTGGATTTCCTAAAGGACCGCAGAGCATCCTCAATAATGCGTTTTTCACTGGGTCCTATCAGAGAGTAGCACATTAGATAGATCAGAAGGGGACTGTGATGCATTTTACTTTTAAGCCAGGTGAGATGCGTCACTTACCGTAGTGGTTGGAAATCTGATAGGGCACATAGACCTTTTTGTCTTTCTTTCTGGGCCATTTGCACCCTGGCTGACCAGATGTACACTTGTCTGCATTCTGCAACCCATCCTCCACAACAATGTCGCCAAACTTAATTGTAAGACCATCCTGTGACTCTTCTGTGCCAAACATGAAGTGTGAATGAAGCACCCTGCATTACTTAATGGTTAAGTAATTGCTAATGTTAGTGTATTAAAGGGAATGTAGTGTTTTATAGTGCAGCATGGTGAAGTATATACACTTGCAGAGTGGTTTACTGAATTTTGTCATTTTGATGACCAGAAGCAGGAAAAAAATGTATTTTACCGATGTGTCTTACCGATGTTTTTATTAGCTCTTTCGATTAAGTCTGAGACAGAAAGATACTCCTCCTCAGTGTTGTCATCTGTGAAAGTGTTGTGTAACAAACGAGCATTATTGAGGATTTTTGTTAACACTGACATTTCCAATTCATACAAGTACTTAAAAATTATCTCACCAGTCTCTTCAGGGCTCTCTTCAAGGGATGTCTAGAGTAGAGTAAACATTACATTTTCTAACATTTTTAAGTGTACAATTCCATCTGAGTACTAACATTTGCAATAAATATCATCACTGTCCAAAAAAAAAGAAAAATTATAAAATAAAATCAACAAAACATAAATGTCCATTTTTGGACATTTTTGAGCACGGTGACTGTCCTTTAAACAGTGTGAAAATTTAATGAAGAACGGGCCAACAAAGTACATTAACTTTATGTAAGTTAATGTACTTTTTCTGCATAGTTATTTTTTTTTTTATCAGACATCTCTGTGCATGGGTGTGTGTGTGTGTGTGTGTGTGTGTGTGTTTGTGTTTGTGTGTGTGTGTGTGTGTGTGTGTGTGAGTGAATGTTAGTGAGCTTACCTTTATGGAATGACTCTGAGCTGGACTCATGCCCAGCAGCAGCAGGATGAGGGCCAGAGTCAGGTGCATGATTGGAGTCTACAGTGATACTGAAGATGGAAACAGGTCAGGCAGAGCTTCAGTTTATATACACTGACGACGGCCCAAAACTTCCCTCTCAGAGACCTCTGTGCCTGTTACTCAAAGCTGTGGCAAACCTAAATATGAACCAACACTGGGCAATAGATTAGGCAAGTTTATTTTTGATCAAGAAAGTTCAGTATTTCTGCTGTTCTAACATACCAGTTCAACAAATGAAGGGCTTGGCGAGTAGCAAAAGTGTTGAATTAGTTGTGTTAAATCAGATAAACCAATAAACTCAAGCAATGATGTGACTTCCTACAAAATATCTCTGCATGCAAAAATGATTTCATGGAAACTGCTTACATTAATCAAACCAGGGAAATATTAGCTGCAGTGGGTTAAAGCAGTAGCTTTTTGTGATGGATGAGTAGGAGGCTTGAGTGATGGAAGCTGTGCCTTCAGATGAGTTACTAAACTGAACACTGGAGCTATTTGGTGCAATGTTAAATTATAAGCTGAGGAGGACGTCTTACCACAAGATCTTTTGGCAGACCTCTTTTAGCACACATACAAGTACATTAATATTTATCTTGGCATCCTCCACACAATCAGGATAAATGTTGTCTAGCCATGCCTTGTCGCCGTCTCTAATTTACTGTTTTGTTATGAGGACTTTAGTCTGAATTTTTCCTTTGCCTGACAGAGGAAGTAATGCTTAGAGACAGTTGCTAAGCAGTTATTGGCAAAGACTCTGTCTGCTTCTGCTATTGTTAAGCCACAAACATAGGTAGGCAATCTAGAGTTTAAACATCATTGCAATTTGATTGGAATCTGGTTCTTGTGACATGAGATGAAACAGCTTGCTGATAGCAAGCACAATTTAGCATTAAAAAACTTCATTCAGAACCAAATCCTATGTGCACTATGAAATTGGTGCTGCATCTATGACACTGGTATTGTTTTCTTCCATGGGACCCAGATATATTCTTAGAAACTGTGTAACCATGGACTCCAAACCAGGAGATTTTAGAGACTTACACTGAAAAATGAACAGAATGCTTCAACTTATTAGAGCTTGTTATGATCTAGGCCTGTAACAGAACACAAACACAAAAAAAATTCTGCATAATTAAATCAGTCGGTGGGGACTGTCTTGCCTTCCAATGACCTGCATATACCTCTCTATCATGAGAGGATTCTAAAAATCCATTTTAAGCCATATCCTTATCTCAAAACTACCATAAAACAATGTCTCAGACATCACGCAGCGTATTCTTAAGCATTTCAAATAATAACCATTTGTGAAGCAGCTTTAAGAGGTATTACACACTTCAGATGTCTGAATCTTATACCACCACTGTTGTGAACAATTCTGACTCTTTCTCTAAAAGTTTCTCTAGAACAGAGAACCCGGAGTAACCACAATGACTTAGCTTACAGCTTAATCATTCAATATTGCTGACATGTTGAATATTGGTGGAATTTCCTTTTAAGGGTTGATACTTAAAGCTATTTTATTGGACCTGCTTAGATGACTAGAAAAGTCTCTGCAGAGCATGAAACTGCCTCTCCCATGCATGACTGTGGTAACCATTGAGGTCAGCGTTATGCAATCTTGTTTGAGCATTTGCTCAGAAACTGCTTGTTTCTCAAACTTGTAACTTCAGTAAATTTGACCTGCATGATGTTGGTCAGTGCTCAGAACTGCCACTTTCCACAAAAACCTTTGAAACATGTTTTGCAGATTGTCTTAAAATTTTCTGTTTTTAAAAAACCACAAGCTGTCTTTTTCTTTGTTTAGCCTTTTAAACTGCAGGCTGATTATTCAGTTAATAATCTCCAGACTTATTGTACAGTAACGTAGAATGGATCCTCATTAGTTAACAACAACTGTCGACTAAAGGTTAATTAGTGTTCTGGAAAATTTCCACCTTTGTGCAAAAACACTTAGATGATGAATGATAAAACGTTTCATACTTCATCAAATCAATACTGTTCTATTCAAATAACGCTTTATTTTATCAACTCAAAATTTCAATTTATATGCATTTTAGTGACTCAACACCATTTACATCATTTAATGTTAACATTCTGTTAACCCCTTAAATGGCCAGGGCCCACTGGCAGGCCCAAAGTTTTATTACACACTTCTATAGCCTAAGAATAGTTCAGCCAGTTTGCACTGAAGTCCCTGTAGTTATTGAATGATAAGCCTTAGTATGGAAAAAGCCTGTGATTTTAAGTGGTTAACTCCACCACTCATAGTTTTGAAACAGAATGTGTTTAAGAAATGTAAGTGGTTTTTGCAACACTTTGTGGGAGACTGTTTATTTTCTCATGTAGTGACTGCTGAGGACACTGAAATGGCTTATTGCTAACATTTTTTAGGCAAGTTTACATAAAACTTGAACACACAAAAGGGTTAACAGAATCTGATAATGAGGAATAATGACCGAAGGGCTTATCACACTGAAAAACAGTGTTGTTAGTTAAGACAAAATAATGGAATATTGTTTTGGGCAGATTTATTTATTATTTTTTATTTGTTTATTACTGTTATTATAAAACCACTAATTATTTCAGGAGTCAGTGGAAGTGCAGTGGAATCTCTGGTTTCTGCTCTTCAGATGCTGAGACCTGAAGAAACATCTCCTTTGTGAGAGTTGGAAAGAAGGGTATTACCATTCTTGCTGGTCGAGTGCAGAGTCAGAATGAAGCCAAGGGCGGATAAGGGCCCTGAGGGTTTAGAGTCATTTTTCACACTAATAAATGTTCTCAGTACACCTACATGTTGACTTCCGAGAACAGAACTGCAAAACTGTCCTCCTGTGTCGATTTAAGAGAGGTAAATTGCAAAACTGTAACCAACCATTAAAACCAGTTTCCCATTTAAGCTTGTTTCTGTTTATTACTTCTACCTAGAACTGAGAAAGGGGGCTCTGTGTACACCTGAGACCATTCTACCCATTTTGCAGAAAGTAAGGCAACAATGTCTGTTTGATGTCCCATTCAAGCCACAGAAGGATTTCATGAAGTTACCCCGGGGAACCTCTGAGGTTCTGACTCAAGGAGACAAGTTGCTGGTCTGTTGGAAAGACGATAACATTGTCACAGTGGCAACAAACATTTTGGAGGAATACAGTGAAATGTCTGTCAAGAGATGGACAAGGAGCGACGTGCCTTTGAGAAAGTCCCACCACCAAAATGCATCAACCTTTACAATGAGCACAGGGGTGGTGTTGACCATCATGACCTACAAGGTTTCAAGATACCATATCTCAATCAGGTCTAAGAAGTGCTGGTGGCCCATCTTTGCCTGGTCTCTCAACAGCACACATGTAAAAAGCCATACGGACCATCGACCTGCTCACCTTCTCACAGATAGTGGCACAGTCTCTTATGCAAAACTTTGGCACAAAACCACTCAGCAACGGAAAGAGATCTCTACTGGCTGCTACTTTTGCAGATCAGACAAATTATGACAAAGCTTCTCACTGGCCAATCAGCACAATGTACCGGTTCCAGAGGTGCCATCACTGTGACAAACACACTACCTATGCATGTGAGAAATGCAAAGTGACACTGCACATTGCTTCAAGATATACCACGGACAGTAGAAAAGGAGATAGGAGTGAATGAAAAGGGGCTGAAAAAGCAAGTAAAAGAAAAGTAGAAAAGTCAATAAAGGGTGAGGAGAATCAGCACAACATACTCTAGGAAGAGAAGTCAACAAAAAAGGGCAAAAGACAATCAAAGTGACTGAAATGTTTATTCAAGACATGCTGTATGACAGTGGGTCCGACTTGATCGTAGTTCAAAATAGTGATGCACAAACTAGTTGTGCACTTGGTTCTGAAGCCTACCTCTGTGATTTTATTTTGTTCAGTGCAGGCCTCTACTTGAATTCATATTCTACAGGTTATCTCTATCCTACCTTTATGTTACCTCAGTGTGAATGAGTCACATGACTGCTATGCAATTGTTAGTGAATATTGCATTACAATGTCACAATGACAATGTTACAATGGATATTGCACTGAAGTACAAGTTCAAATGTCAATGAAATTGCAATATTAATGTTTAAAAACATGTTGCACTAAAGTAATAATGTTACTGTGTGTGTTACAATAAAGTAACAATGTTAAAATACATTGATGGTTGTCGTTTTGCTCTCATTGCTCTCAGTATTCATATCGCTGTTGTATAAGGGTTTTTGATGTGTAAAATAGTCTCACTAGAATGTGATAGAGCGTTCTAGTGGCAATGCTGGGAACTGCCAGTGACAGAGTTTTAAATGTGTTAATAACTGGACTGGGATGTGTAAGATTTTTGATGACTGTGTAGAAGAAATATGTTAATTCAGTATAAAATACATTATCCCACTGGTAATTCTGACTGATCAAACTTTTTCCACATACTTCTCCATGACAATTTTAAAAAATAGTGATTGATTATTTCTTAAGAGTTACTACTGACACAATTTGGATATTTTCATGTGTGGGAAAAATTCAGGATTGAATGGGTTAAGTGTTACTCAAAATTTTATTGGACCTGGTTAGATGACTGGAAAGGTCTCTGCAGAGCATGAAACTACCTCTCCAATGCATGACAGTGGTAACCATTGAGGTCTGCCTTATGCAATTTTGTCTGAGCCTGTGCTTAGAAACTGCTTGTTTCTCAAACTTGTAACTTCAGTAAATTTGGCCTGCAGGATGTTGGTCAGCGCTCATAACTGCCACTTTTTACAAAAACTTTTAAAACACATTTTGTGGATTGTCTTAAAATTTTCTGTTTTTAAAAAACCACAAGCTGTTTTTTTCTTTGTTTAGCCTTTTAAACTGTAAGCTTATTATTCAAACAATAATCTCAAGACTTATTGTTTAGGAAATAAGAAAGGATCCTCATTAGTTAACAACAACTGTCAACTAAAGGGTAATTAGTGTTCTGGAATATTTTCACCTTCATACAAAACCACCTACATGATGAATGATAAAACGTTTCATATTTCATCAGATCAATACTGTTTTAATCAAATAACAGCTAATTTTATCAAATCAGGTGATTGTGACTCAAAATTTCAATTTATATGCATTTTAGTGACATAGAATTTCTGTTAACTACACCACTCATAGCTTTGAAACACTTCATTTGAACAGAATGTGTTTAACTCTTATGTGGTGTTCACATTTTTGTTACTCAGTGGTCTGGTGAATCCACCGCATTACTGTTTTTATCAATACAGCCATAACAATTTACATAAAAATACCAGATGTTTAAAATATCACAAGTGTCCAGTGTAGGGTTCTCCTTTAGCAGCAGTAGCCAGTCAGCAGTCTGTCCACGTTGTCCACCCTCACACACACACATGCACACACATACACACACACAGGCACACACGCACACACACACACACACACACACTAACAGCAGGCCATGTAGGAGGAGAACAGAGTGAAGGACACAGCACCTCCACACTTTTATTCCCCATGGGTTCACCTCAGCACCACATGTGTAATATAATTGTGTAGGGGGTGAACAGTGTGAAGTCATTGAGAATGTATCACTATTATTTTCTGTGTTCTTCACAGAAAATGAGCAAAAGCCAAGGAATCTGAGGATGAAATAATAATAAATCGCATCATTTTTACTTTTGGTAAACATTGAAAATGGGTCCCACAGACCCCAACACCACATAAGCGTTAAGAAATGTAAACGGTTTTTGCAACACTTTGTGGGAGAGTGTTTATTTTCTCATGTAGTGACTGCTGAGGACACTGAAATGGCTTATTGCTAACATTTTTGAGGCAAGTATACATAAAACTTGAACATACAAAAGGGTTAACAGAATCTGATAATGAGGAATAATGACTGAAGCGCTTATTACACTGAAAGACAGTGATGTTAATTAATAAATGCACAGACAAAATAATGGAATATTGTTTTGGGCAGATATGGTTTATCGCTAATAATAATAATAATAATAATAATAATAATAATCATCATCATCATCATCATCATCATCAATAAGGCCCTTTGTTATTATTATAACTGTACATCTATCTTTTCTCAAACTCAAAAACAAATTCAGACCTCAAAAACTCTTTGATTCTATTTATGATCTGTTTCATGCAGTAGTGTTTTGTTTTTAAACTAACCACAATATCTCTTCATCAGAACCATTAAAATGTCCTTAAGTGTTTAATATGATATTGATTAGAACCAGAAGAACTGAATGAACACAAAAGAATAAAAGAAGACTGGAGACTTAACTGAGTAAAATGTACTTATGTATTACCTAATTTTTATAAATTACAACTTTACAAGCTGTGAGATTGTAAATTATATACCACTGTCATTATGGAAAGGCTAATTATTTCATAGACAGCTTCATAAGGTTAGAAATCTTGTGTTTATGTCTCAATCCCACTTTGGAATTCTGGTGTTTGTGTATTTTATGGGACTATTTGGAAGGATGGATTATGTGTGTAAGAATATATTACAATTTGTTCATTGTCCTGTTTCATGAGTACTACACGGCCTTTTTAACCCATTTGTTTGCTTAGTGCAACAAAAATAGTTCACACTGTGAAAAGTTGACATGAGAGTCTCACAGGGTCAACTTCTTACATACAGAACCGCAAATGTTAAAGATGTTGAAACCATACAGACATTTATTTCACAGCACTATGATTACATCCCTGCATTTAGTCTAGCAACCAGATATTTACATCAGCATTTACATCAAGTTAAAATGTCCAAAGCTCCTAGAAAAAGTGCAGCACAACTCAGAGGTAAATGATGATTGGTGTCATATCCAAATTACTGAGGGGCTCAAATTACAGCCTCTCAATGTCCTATTTACTAATCATCCTTTCATAAATTCTGCAGATAATGGCACAGGAGTTCCCTCTGAGAGATGGACAGGAGTTGATCTCCTGATATGTAGGTAGAGCCAGGGGCATGTAGCTATTCAGGTTCCATTATCAATTGGCCAGAGCTCTGTTAACTCATTTTGGTGACATTGTTATTGCAGAAATTATCAAAGATAACAAGGAAGAGCCAAGTAAGACTGATATCACTGTGTTATCCAAGGAAGCTCTAAGAGTCAGTGGAAGTGCAGTGGAGTCTCTGGTTTCTGCTCTTCAGATGCTGAGACCTGAAGAAACATCTCCTTTGTGAGAGTTGCGAAAAAGTATAACCATTCTTGCTGTTCGAGTGCAGAGTCAGAATGAAGCCAAGGACAGATTAGGGCCCTGAGGGTATGGAGACATTTTTCACACTAATACATGTTGACTGCCAAGAACAGAACTGTAAAACTGTCCCCAACTGTAGGTACTAAGAAGAAGCGATGATAATAATAATTATTATTACGATTATTATTATTATTATCTACTTACTCACCATGTTAAAGGACAGAATGTTTTAGCTCGTGCTTTAGAAGACTGATCTTCTCCAGAATTGTCTCCTAAATATAATACAGTATTTACTACATATAGTATAGTATCCAGAATTGTCTCGTAAATAGTTTTTCACAAGTATTTAGTCTCCGTTTTTTACACAGCACTTTAAATCTAAACAATCTCATTACTTAAATAATTAAGTAAGAAGTCATTTAATTTAAACAGATGTGTAGATTAGCTAGATTTAAGATTCTGAAGCAAATTAAATGGTAAGCTACTTGTAATTCATGCAAATTTGATCTTCTTTATTGTGTCATGTCTAATTGTCAGATTAATGCTGCCATATTCTGCAAGACTGTGAGCAATAATACTCTGTTACACTTTATATTTTTGCATGTGACCTGGCCGTCCACATCTTGCACTCTGGCCTTAGAGCTATGTATTTATTTATTAGAAAACAGGAAAGCATAAACTAACTGAAGTGAATTTAGGCACATGTGGCACACTAAACCTTTCCTTTATATTTAATATTTCTCAGCTACAGTACAGTCGATATGGATCAGAAGTGATGATGAGTGGTGAGAGAAGACGGCAGCAGAGCTGATTGACATACAACATGGGTGTGAACACTTCCTCACAGAAAACTGAAGGTATAAATGGAAATTAAAGGAAGTTAGATTGTAGGAGGAGGAGCTTCAGACGTGGTGCTCCTTTCAAATTTATTCATCTCATAACTCCATTAAATGTACTCTTTTCCTCTTTATAGAGTAAATGTTTGTGTTTTATAATTATTGTTCTTTCATTTAATTTGTGTTTCTTTGCTCTGTGTTTCTCCAGATCCTGTAAATCAGTCTGGAGAGCCTCAGCTGATGGAGTGAAATGAAGATCTTGTTTTGTGTTGTTTATTTTCTACTCTGTTGTCTGTAGATGTACATATCATGTAAATATTTTGGTTGTAACGTCTATATTGCCTGTAGAGCCTGGAATAAAAGTGTTACTATATATTTTTAAAGGGATTGTGGATGTCCAGTTTATTAAAAATGATGTGTTTGGTAATCTGTTAGAGAAAAGGGCATTTTGACATGATTTTTGCCAACATTAAGACAATATATTTATGCTGGATGTATATTTAAATAGAGATATCTATGCATTCAGATTGAGAGAGTAATTATTTATTAGACAAAGTAATAAGTCAAAAGTCAATTTCATTCAGAATCACTGTGTGCAAACTGTGGTTCCATCTCTAGTAGCAGGGCTGCTCCAGTTGCTCTTGTCAAATGCTGACTTCAGTGTCCTTTACATTTACATATTTAGCAAACACTCTTATCCAGAGTGACTTACAATGATAGGAGAATGCAGGATTTGGGATCTAGAGCACAGAACTCCAGCCCCTCACCCAGTGAGAGAACAGACTTATTTTTATACCCTTCTTAATTTACTGAAATCTTACTTTCCTTTTTAAAATTGTATTTTTTAAGTAATTCAGTAACAAATTAAATTGTTATACATTTTTAAAAACTCAGTTTGAATGTTTTTTATTTGTATATTGTTTTGTTTTGCTCTTCCAAGACAATAAGTTTGGGCACCCTTGGTCTAGAGCAGTAACTCTTATTGGTATATCAGCAGCATTGCTGATATGATTCTGGTCTTATATAAGTAAAAGTAACTGCCCTAAACTGCTGGGCAGACTTTCATAATTAATGTCTTTTATGTTACATAGCACTCTCTGACTGAGTAGTGGAATTATCAGTCTTGCAATCTGATTGTCGATTTGAATTAGAGTCTGTAACCAGGGGCTTCTGTCACCAGGGGGCGCTGCAAGCATAAGGAAACAGTACAGGCCTTATAGTGATGGCAGCTGAAATACAGTTGTATGCAAAAGTTTAAGCAGAGAACATAAGTTAACACAGCCTCTATAGAGAACAAACTTAGCATTGCATTTTTTTATTTTAGTGCACAATTTCTGTTTATTTGCTGAGTTTAACATGTTGGAAAAAATGTATATGAAACGTACCTTAACTTTTTTGCATCTCACTTTTTATGTTCTGTTTTTTGCAGTATGATAAATTCAACAATTAAACAGAAATTGTGCATTAAAATGTGCAGAAGCGTGTTCTCTGTAGAGGATGTGTTTTTACTTTCACTTACAAAATCAGCAAAACATGTAATTTATTATAGAATCTTTTGTTGGGAAACTTTGCAGCCAGAACACTCTGTACCCAATATTTCAAAAGAATATTGTAATGGTTTTGTCAATGTTATTTGCTATCACAATCGTCCTTTTCTCTTATGTTCCGTCCTGAACATTGGAGCCAGGTGGAGGACAAGCTTACAAATCTACAAATTTATCCTAAAGAATAAGACAGAGCAAAACAGGCAGCAGGCGCAGAACACCAAGCCAAGGCCCTGGCAGATAATGCCACTCAGGCTGCCTTTGAATTAAGCAAGGTTTGCCTGTTGTGCACATCTTTTATCTCTGTTCCACTGAGCTAAATTAGGTAGATGATTTTACATTTTGTCTGTGCGTATCTTTGTATCAGGAAATGTCAGAAACTGTGGAGGTGCTGAAGCAGGCAACATCACGCAGAGTGACAGACATGAAGAAAGAGGCAGAGGCGTTTCTAAAGAAGGCCAACAAGGACATGGAAACGCTTAAGAGTATGTGTTAATATCTGTAATGGCACCAGCAATATTTGTAATGGGTACTTTTGGGGTAGCTGTGCTCTGTAGCAGGTGCTAATGTACAGATCACATTCATATGAAGCAGATTATGGAGGGGGATCCAGCCTAACTGCAGATAATGTACTAATGATGAAGTACAAACTGACAATCACTTAGAAAAAACAAGTAAAATAACAGTTACTGATATCATACTTTACACCAGCCACAGAAAAGACAAGTAAAAGCTTTTAAGGAATCATTGGTTTAGTTGATCCCAGACAATGTACTCAAATTTCCCCTCAGGGATCAAGTACACATGTCTATGTATGTATGTATGCACAGGCATCGGCTAGCTTGCAAAAATATGTGTCGCATAAAATACAAACTCACTATTCAGTACTCATCTAAAACTAAACTAATAGGTTAATCATTATGATGTATGCAACAATGTAAGTTAATGAGCTAACTGAATTATATATTTTAGGCTATTGAATCCATTTTGAGTATAGTTCATTTATTTTTGTGGTGATTTTGTAAATAATACACAAAATCTGTGTAATTTCTGGGGTTGCTATGGGATCCTTGTGCCCTCTTGGTGCCGCTAATGTTTTGGGGTGACCCTTTTTCTCCAAAAAGCTGAAACATCATTGTGTCCACTCTGTTTGTTGTGTTGTTGTAGAGCTGGAGAGGAAGGTCCAGGAGAACGAGCAGAAGATACAGGAGCAGCGGGATGAGAGAGAGCAGCTGGAAAAGAATGCTACAGATGTCCAAGAGTTCATCCAAATGAAAGTTTCTGGCTACGACAACTGTCAGTAACGACGGAAAATCAATGAATAGCAAATCGGAATATCAGAATTAGCTTAGCCCACCCCAGTGACTCAGAGCATCACCATCTGTCAAATGTTTTACATGAATATTAAAAGTGAGTCAGTGACTTTTGTCACTGTTTATGGTGTCAGTCACTACTTACAGTGTTCATTCTGCCTGTCTGCCTGTCTGACCTGATGGAAAAATGTACTGCCCTGAAACTTTATGGTTGATAATAAATTAGCATATAAAATATTATTATTTTAACCAATTCAGATTTATCTTTAAAGACATTAAAAGTGTGATTCTTTTTATGCTGGTTTTGGGGACGTGAGAGCAGTTACATTCTAAAAAAAGTGAATTTACTTGATTCAAATAAATACATTATTTCTACATAAATAAAATCTATTACATCAACACAAGTATTGCTAAAAGTAACTGAAAGAGAGTTGATGTTAAATTTAGCTATGTGGAATGAAATTACTTTGTCTGCTTCAGGCTCTCGTGTTCATTACCCTGAAGATGAGTTATGTCCATTTAGAATAATTTTGGTTGGGTTTTTCATCAACACAGCAAATATTGTCATCCTGCCTTAACTGGAGGACACTTGAGTCACTGAATAAAGTGTCCTAACTGAATACTTCACCACCTGAAGTCAAAAAAGCTTGTATAGCACAAGGTTAGTAGGGTTTATATCTGGTTTTTCTCTAAATGAATCCTCCAGTCATGGTGTCTTTGCCTGTGACTTGACCTGCTCTGTCACACTACCAGGGGTGTAAAGAGTACTGAAAAGTACTGTTACTGTAGTGATAATTTACTCAAGTACAAGTAAAAGTATTAGTAAATAAAATTACTCAAGTAAGAATAAATGAGTAGTTCATTAAAAAACTACTTAAGTACCGAGTTACTTAGTTACTTTTTCGTATTTCCGCTGTCACAACCTGAACATATTTCTGAGCTGACTTGGCTACATCACTGGAAATAATCTGTACAGAAAAACACTAAAGCTAAAGTTCTGAGAGTTAGATGATTTTATGAGACGTTCTAGTTTATCTGTTTCCAATAAAGTATTTTAGAATCCCTGAAAGACTGTGCAGAGGTTGTTACTGATTAATTAACTTTAAGAAAAAAAAACTTTATTATTATTATTATTATTATTATTATTATTACTAAACAAAATTATGAGTAAATTGCTTAATTAATAATGTAATTTTAGTGAGTCCTGCTGCCCATCAGCTCCCTGGACTCTATCTTACGTTAATAGATGTGACCCTCTACAGACAGTCAACATATTCACAGCATTCAAACTGTGCATTTTCACTGACATCTGTTCTACCATTAAAATCAGCAGCAACATCAACAACTTACCCAGCTTTTTACTGAAATATATTTCACCAGTAATCATGCTAATCACTTCATACAGAACCAGACATTATTACTGCATTTCACAGTTAAACAGCTACACAGTTAAAGACAAATACCAAGGTAGAGAGGGGGGGAGAGAGAGAGAGAGAGAGAGAGAGAGAGAGAGAGAGAGGGAGGAAGGAAGAGAGACAGAGAGAGGGAGAGAGAGAGACAGAGAGACAGAAAGAGGAGGGAGGAAGAGAGAGACAGAGGGAAAGAGAGAGAGAGAGAGGGCGGGGAGGTGGGGAGGTGGGGAGGGATCAGATCAGGCCAGTCAACGACAGCACGACAGAATCACTGTCCTGAGTTGATGAAGAACCTGTATTAAACTAGATTCCTTGTAGCCGTAAACGACCGTTAATCTCCAAAACAGCAGCTAAACTAGGCTGTAGAAACGTGTAGACTGTAGGCTGTGGGTTGTTAACTAAACCTGTTAACTAAAGTACCTGAAAGGCACTTGTAATAAAATATACTCAACAGATTTTAAGTGTAATGAACAGAATCGTTATAAAAGAAAGAAGAAACCCGTAAACACGGTACCTGTTTATCTCGGGTCAGCTAGCTCGGCTAACGCTCCCTCAGGCTGGAGTCAAGTTGTGAGAGCGGATCTCAGCAGGTTTCGTGTTTGGCCGCTGATAATTACGCCGTTTTCTTTAGTTCGTGTGAAAATGAATACAGATGACCGTTTGCATGTGGTCTGTTCCTCGTGCTGGTTTACTTCTCCTCTGTCCCTCACTGAACTGGACATCTCTGTAGTGTTTTTCCTGCCGGAGCTGCTGGTTTTTGATTGGTGAATTTTAACCGCGCTTGGTTATTATCGGTTTAATAATACGATCATAATTTATTTTTACTCTGTTATGAAAATTAAAGCAGCGAAGTAAAAGTATTTCATTCAAAATTAAAGAGTAAAAGTACTATGATTTAATACTCCAAAAAGTACCTTTACAGGGAAAACTGTACTCAGTTACAGTAACGAGAGTAAATGTAATTCGTTACTTACACCTCTGCTTTCCTTATCTGCTAGAGGCACGTTGGCGCCGTACAGTCAGCATAACGACTGTTTCAATGACTGACTCTTTACAGACACTGAGCATAAACTGCTGTTAAAAACAATATATGAGCTATAAAAGAATAAGAAGAAATGCGTTTGATTTGAGTGGATCGTGGAGCGTTTTTTTGGCCGATCATCAGCAACCTGCATGGTTAAACTCCAATTGCTAAACCAATGACAAAAAAGATAGATATCATGAGAGATTATTAGTGTTTATTGTGATGATGCTAATCCAAAAGCCCAGTGAATGGAGTGATGTTTGGCTATTTCAAATGAATCACAAAAACCCTCAAAACTTCAGTTCAGTTGTTAATCTCAGTGCTGCTGAGCTCTGCTAAAGCCTGAGTAGACTGTGATGATCAGTTATTAACCTCAGTGTTGGTGAGCTCTGCTAAAGCCTGAGTAGACTGATAAATCAATGTGATGATCATTTATTAATCTCAGTGTTACTGAGCTCTGCTAAAGCCTGAGTAGACCGATAAATCAATGTGATGATCATTTATTAATCTCAGTGTTGGTGAGCTCTGCTAAAGCCTGAGTAGACCAATAAATCAATGTGATGATCATTTAATAATCTCAGTGTTACTGAGTTCTGCTAAAGCCTGAGTAGACTGATAAATCAAAGTGATGATCATTTATTAATCTCAGTGTTACTGAGCTCTGCTAAAGCCTGAGTAGACCGATAAATCAATGTGATGATCATTTATTAATCTCAGTGTTGCTGAGCTCTGCTAAAGCCTGAGTAGACTGATAAATCAATGTGATGATCATTTATTAATCTCAGTGTTACTGAGCTCTGCTAAAGCCTGAGTAGACCGATAAATCAATGTGATGATCATTTATTAATCTCAGCATTTGTGAGCTCTGCTAAAGCCTGAGTAGACTGATAAATCAATGTGATAATCAATTACTAATCTTAGTGTTACTGAACTCTTTTGAGTGATGCTCAAACTAATGATTTCATCAGTAGTGGAAATGTTTGCAAGTGACAAGTTTAGCATCAGTGTTGTACTGGACTTCTTCTCAGGGGATTGTGGGAGTAGTAGACTGAAGCAGGCGGTGAGAAAGAAAAAAATGTTAAGAATTTGTTATCTTCATTTAAATGATAAGTGAATTTTCCATAAAGATTACAGGAAGAAAGCTGCTAACAACTGACAGCAAAAACCAGAGTGATTAGCTTAACAATTCCATGTTTTCCCTATGTACTATATCCATATGCATTCTAAAATTATTCTGAATATGATAGTATTGTTTAGAAAGTATCAGCCATCACCACGTTTTCAAAGGTGCCCAACAGTCTCAGTTTATGTATTGCTGGTCTTGTGTGTTGTGTTTGGTTATTCATTCATTTTACTCTAACAATACCTCAATAACTCTAACAATGTTAAGAGTGTTTTAGATTGAGCACGGCTGTGCGCAACTGATTCAAACAGAATCAGATTGTATGAACTCTGTGTGCACCATACGGTGACAAAATTGGGTTTTTATAAATTATTGTATAGTTTTGAATGAAGTGTTTCATTTTGCATACAAACTGAGGTGTTCTGCTGCTTGCGTGTGTGACTGTAAATTGTGTGTAGTGTTTGGACAAAATCAGCCCTGTTTTCAAAAACATGCCTAAGCAATCGTAAAAAACTGCACTGTTAGAAATAAAGGTACTGTGCAGGTACATTTTCGTTCATCAAGGTACAAACAATGTAAGTGTACCTTCAAAGGTACAACAGTGGTTTTAGGGTCCAATTGTGCACCTTAAATAAGTTTTTCCCAGGTGAAAGGTATGTATTTGTACCTTTTCATAACCAAATGTTTTAAATGAGAACAATCAAATAAAAAGCCTGAAGACTAGATGGGGTGTGTGGAGTCAATACAACTCCAGTGGATTATGGTACAATTATGTTCCTTGTCTAAAGGTACTGAGATGTGCCATTGAGGGTGCCACCCCAGTGACAGTTTTGTACCTTTTTTGCTTAGAGTGTGTAAGAAAAGAAAAATAATGTTTTTTTATTATTATTATTATATTTTTTAAGTATTTTAAAAAGTTGATTTTAGTTTTTCTCTGAGCTGCTATGATTTTAGCTATACACAAGTGAGCTGTGGGTTGGAAAAGGTTAAGAATTGAGAACCCCTGATCTAATGGATGTGCATACAAGCCTAACATGGCACATATTATCCAATTCACTCTGCATTACTGACTGTACAGAGTTCTGCTATAGTAGGAAACTGGAACGGAACAAAAAAAAACAGTTTGGAGTATCCTATAAATGTAAGCAAGTTTTAAAAATATGTATGAAGAATAGGCATAGCTACACTTGCACTATATTATTGCTATTAATTTGCCTTTCTAATTGCATGAGATGGGTCCTGTCACATACAACGTGTTAAAAATGTTAATACTCTAATAATAATAATAATAATAATAATAATAATTTGGGAGATTGTGCAAGCTGTGCAAATTGTAGAAATAAGGTACACATCCAAAACTTTTGGTTCTTGTAGCAGTGACAAAATAAGCATTTGTCTATATCAGTGCCATCTAGACACAACTTCAATACATGTCTGCAAAATGTTGAAAAAATGTGTAAATGTGATATTCATGGACATGGTGACAAAGTGTAGCCGAGGTCAGGAGGATGTTATGTGTGAAGGCCGGAAGGTGACGTCTCTGCTTTTTGCAGATGATGTTGTCCTTTTAGCTCCATGGCATGGTTGCCTCCAGCACACACTGGAACAGTTTGGAGCTGGGACAGGCAGCAATAGTAATGTGGTTGCTGTACCGGACTATAGTGGTGAAGAGGGAGCTGAGCCATAAGGTCTACATCATAGTTAACATTGGTTAACTGGATAAGTGTTAAAGTAAGATTCCATCCCGTAGAGTACTCTGATCTGGTCAGCATTGTCAGTTTTCTGTGAATTTGGTACTTACAATGCTCTTTTACTAGAAAGGTTGAAACAGGCTTTGTGAAAATGTCAAAGCAAAGGTGTGACATGAATGGACTATAAACATTTTTCATGCCTGCTATGGCAGTGTGCTTTACTAAAATGATTAGAGGTTTTTAAGTTTGCTGTGTTGGTTTTTGTCTGACTTTATCTGTCATGTTGTCTTTTTGGGGTCTGCGGCTTTGAAAGTTTTGTCTACGAAGTTGGCTTACTGACTTTTCCAGGCCTACCCAAAAACTGATTTCTGCCTAGGCCTCTAAATCAGACGGTCGACTACAGCTTGTCCTTGGCTTCTTTTGGTGACATGGATGATTTTACTGGGTAAACTGTGCCACATACCACTGGAGAAGCGTCGCATTACAGACTGGGTGGAGCACAGCTTGTGCATATGATATCATGTTGAAATTCACCGTAAGTTCAATGCAAATTTTAAACCGTCTTTGGCTGTTCTGGATTGAAGTTTGTTGAGGCCAAAACTGGCGTTGTATTTGCCAGCTTCTTATTTGAAATGTCTGTTCCACTTTAAATAGGGCAGCAGTTACAGGAGCCAGAATGCAACAGCAGCACCATTTAAATTGGAATGGATTTATTAGAAAAAGAACCTGGTGGATAAGAAGCTGACATTAGCTTTGTTTTAGTTTGTATAGTAACGGAAAGATGATGAATGGCGGTACTGGAAGTTGATGGCTTTCATTAAAAACAAAGGTTTTGAGTTTTTGAATGCTGTGTGTAACTACACCCATAGAGCCCACGACCACCTGTAGCCCCAAGAGCCCTAAGCAGGTTAAAGCTCCCCTGGTTGTTTGACTTCAATGAATTTGACATTTGACAACTGAGTCTTAATGATGAATCATAATCAAACAAGCCACTAGTAAATAAACTTGGTCTAGTAAATATGGTCCTTATTTCCAGGATAGGGATTAAGCCTAGTCCAAGACACTATTTTTCTTTCAGTGGAGAATCACCAGTCATAATACTGTGCAGTCTAGAACTGGTCTTAATCTAAACAAGGTAAATAACATGAACTCTCACAGCTGGATTGCTGTAGCTAGTGTAACTAAATCCTAAACCTAATATCAGTAAACTCATATACAGGGACATCAAACTGCTGCAGTACAAAGAGTAGATCACATTTTAAGAGCCATTCATACAAAAATCCATATAATAGTAAAGTATTCATGGCCTTTCTCTCACTGCTGTATATAGACCATTAGAATAAATTAGCATTAAAACCTAATGGTTTTGCTATCCAATGGGAATTTGCTTAATGCTTTTCAACAGAGACCACTAGTTTTCTGTAGAACACCTTTACATCACATCAGGAAACCATCAGATGCATTTAGAATCAGCCACTGATCACCTGTTAAATCATTAGGATCCTTTACACTGTAATATCAACCCATTAAGAAGCCAAAACACATTACAAAAACCATCAGGAACCAACAGAAACACCTAATGGTTTCTGTGTTTTTTAGCAGGGTGGTCTCCAAGCCATGAGATGATAATCATTTAGTTCAGTCATTTAGATGTGAGGAGCTGAAACAGCCTCAGTTCTTGTACAGCTGAGCTGTGCAGCCGTTTTTCTAGACACTGTTTCTATCAGATACATTCCGCCATCTACTGACCACAAATAGGAATTACAGAGAGAAGCGAACTTGTGTAATGAGTAACGGAATCACTTTTTGCTACAATAAGGGGGCGTGGCTTTAACTCTCAAATACATTCACAAACGAGATGAACGGCTTCTCACTGCATCATTCATTTGAGTCAGTTTCGTGTATTTTTCTTTAGAAACTGGGTTAGACAGTTTTAAATACACACAAATTCAGTTCACATGACGAAAATTCTAAACAGCGCCATGGCAACACGCGCCAATCAGAACCCCCTCATTATGACGTCATAACGGATGACGAATACACTTTCTGCGAGAGGAATTTTTCCATTTCCAGTCAGTCGACGGGAAAAAAAACATTTCACACGTCTAAAGTTAGTTTGTATAATTTATAGTTAAATCTTTCAGAATAAAGTGAAACTGCTGGCAGTTTTCAGCTCATACAGCAGATGATGGAACAGCGCTCTGAACCCAAAGGTTGTTCCACACAGTCTGAGTTTAATTGTGTACATTAATGCTGTGTCAGTTTGCTGTGTTCTATTAAGATTAAGGTCTAGATTCCATCAGATTTTAGGTTTTGAATTTGAGATTAAAAAAAGGCCCTAATCAGAGACTTTTATGATAACTAGTACAGTACAAGTGCCTGTACACATCACCATGAAACATAGCATATAATAGCATATAAAGCAGTGTATCTTTCTAGTATTATAATTACCGTAGATATATTCAGGTTATATTGTATGAAATTATTTTTAATATTCAAATGATGATCCTGTATGCAGTTGGAAAGAGAAAAAGGTCAGAGGAGGGCTGTAGTCAGACTGTCCTGCAGGGAACAAACAACGGCTCTGCTAAGAAAGAACCTGTTGTAGTGCTGGAGGTGCTCAACACTGAAGCCCCAGCGAGGAAGAAGAGGAAGGGGGCAGTGGAGCAGCCCATGAGGAGGACTATAAGACAGAGGAAAGCCACCAAGCCTGGTCAGTTCATTTCCCAGATTACCTAAATCAGCTACATTTCATTTTATTCTAAGTGCACTATAATTATCCAAATGATTCATATTTACAGTGGCCTGGTGTGATATCAGAAACTAGTTCTCACTGCTTCTCTCATAACCAGTAAATGATTAGTAAACTCATGCTAGATTATCTAAAGATGGCTGTTGTTCATTTGTAACACTGTGTTTCATAGACAGCTTTGCCTCTCGCTATATTGTTGGAGAAAAACTAGGCGAAGGAGGCTTTGGATCTGTCTTTAAAGGACAACGTGTATCTGATGGCCTACAGGTTTGGAGCTCTTTCACTCTCCAAATTCTATTTTAGTATCATCATGTCTTTTCTTGCCTTGTCAGTGCTTGTAGTTTTATTATATTTCTTGTGATTGTGTGTAGGTGGCCATAAAATTTGTCAGAAAATTGCATGATGACCGATATGTCCAAAGTGTAAGTGCACTTGCAGCTTCTGAACCCTTTTTACTTTCAAATCTTGACTGGAATAAATGCTAATACTAATGCATAATGATCCCAAACCACCACAATTCCATCCTTATGTTCTTCACTGATAATTCCTCACTGTCTAACTACCTTTTTTCCTGCAGCCTAATGAGCTAAAGGTTGTACCTGTGGAGGTGGCTCTGCTGCAGATCATGAGCCAGCCACCCATCTGCAAGACCGTCATCCAGCTCATCGAGTGGTTTGATGAGCCTGACCGCTACATATTAATCCTGGAGCGCCCTGACCCTTGCAAGAGCTTGGACAGCTTCCTTCAGGACTGTGGAGGTTATGTCACTGAAGACATGGCACGAGATTTAATGTGGCAGTCTGTGATGGCAGCGTTTCAGTGCAGCAAGCGAGGTGTGCTGCACCGGGACATCAAACCAGAAAACTTATTGATCAACCAGGATACTTTGGAGGTCAAGCTGATTGACTTTGGCTGCGGCGATTTCATCAAGAAATATGGCTATAACATTTTTGAAGGTAAAACACGCAACTGAGCTGTTCAGTGTTAGTATGGAAATTAATGCTTGTGCTCAGCTCTGCTTATTTCTCTCCCTCTTTCATTTTCTCAGGCACGGATGAATACTGCCCTCCTGAGTTCCTTCTAGAAGAAAGGTATCATGCTGGTCCAGCAACAGTTTGGTCCCTTGGTGTCCTAATGTTCAGGATGGTTTGCGGGTACCTTCCCTTTGCTGATGATGATGATATCACTGGTGGGGCTCTGCACTTCAGAGATGGCCTCTCTGATGGTGAGATAAATGAGAGCATCCTGGTAAACAAGTGTGGAAATGACAGTGGTTCATACCTTTAACCTTGTAACTGAGTCTAGAGGAACAAAGACTGAAAACAAAATCTGTATTTGGAGATGAATATGCAGAGTAAAAGCTGAAGAATTAGCAGTACTGGCCAGATTTCCTTAAATGTATATGTTTATAATAGTGTGTAATCCTTTATATATTATATAGTGTAAATATGTTTATAATAGTTTGCATGTTGTAGCTACATCACATCCGTTACATGGTGGTGCTTTTAAAATACAGAGAAGAAAAGACGAAGTAAAAAGAATATTGATTTAGAGGTTAAGCATCTCTCTCCCATCCAATCCTGTCACTCTGTACAGAATGCTGCAATCTAATTGGGTGGTGCCTGCAGCGTAGCCCAACCGGGAGGCCTAATTTGCAGCAGATACAGCAGCATGATTGGTTACGATGCAACATGCCAACCTAGGATCAGGTTAGCCAGGGAGGAGAGGAAATGAATGCCAATAGAGGAAGCAGTAAAGCTCAAATATCTGGTGTTTTTATAAGACAAACAAAAGAGATTATGTGATATATACATGCGTTATTAAAATTTAGAAGGGCTTCAGAAGTGCTTCTCTACCTAATGCATGTTTTTGGTTTATGTTCCAGGTTATGACATTTTTAGAGGAGGGCAGTTAGGGGCACTTCACAGTTCAGTCCACCACATCCTTCAGAACAGAGGAGACTAACTATCAGAAAATAAACACTGAAGCATTGCAGTTCTTGCCATTGTGTTTTACTCAAAAGATCTTGCTAACACCCAGCTCTTTTTATTCTTATTATTATTGTTATAATTATTATATGCTCAAGATTCACAACTCTTTATAGCCCACATATGATTATGTGAACTGCTTAGAAACATCCAGCAACCAATTGGGATGATGTAGGAACCACCTAGCAACACCCTAGCAACTACCTAAAACACTCTAGCTATGTCCTAGTAATGTCCCAGGAACCACCTAATATACCATAGTTAACACCTAACAACAATCTTGCAATGCTTTTGCAAGTAGCTGAAATACTATGGCAACCACATTGTATCACTCTTGAAATACCATATCACCTGCTTGGCAACACTCAAGCAACAACCTAACATACCAGTGCACTGCATTGCAGTTTTTGGCATTGAGTTTTACACACAATGCCTTGCTGACGTCTAGTTCCAAATACGATTCAGAGCAAAATAGTCTCACACAAATGGCACAAACGTCAAGAGAATACAGATTTTATTTATAACCATTGAGGCAAATCAGGCCGTTGTTTAATTTTAAAGTTTTAAATTTTTCACTCTAGTTATGGGGTGCCTAAGCCATGTCTCTGTTAAGATTAATATATGTGGGTTAGATTGTGCAATCAGAACTTTCAGTTGGATCACTTTAGCCTTTTAGCCGTTTTGGCTGGGAATGCAAAGGAGGTGAAGGCTTAACGCAGATTAGGTTGTTTGTATTTATAGAACCATTACATTTTTCTGCTTTATTGACATTTCTTTTGTGCTTACGTAGAAAGCTGGTCCTAGATCACCACCGATAACACCACCAATAACTACTGGAATATCAGAACAAATATCATTGGTATTGCATAATCATCTAGAGTAATAAAACGTCTATATTTGTATTGTAGATATTGTGTTCTCTGGTTCCTGTCACCACCACTGTAAACTAAATTTGAGTGAGGAAGCTTCTCCACAGTAAACTATTCAACATCAAAACACTATCAATTATTGTGTTTACATCTCAGTGATTGAATCATGTAGAAATTTTCAAAATAAGGTGGAATTCCCCTTTAAGGGCAGTTCACAGTTCAGTCCACCACATCCTTCAGAACAGAGGAGACTAACTATCAGAGAATAAACACTGAAGCATTGCAGTGTTTGACATTGTATTTTACTCACAAGAATATGCAAGAATAACGTCCAGGTCTTAGTTTTTATTACTATTTTATTACTATCATTACATGCTTAAAACTTTCACAGCTCACATATAAATGTAAGAACTATTTAGCAACACCCTAACAAACACCTAGCAACATCTTAGCACCCACTAGTAACACCTTAGCAATCAACTGAATCCTAGTAGTACCCTAGCAACCACTTAATATACCATAGCAAACACCTAACAACAACCTTCATTTTTTGCTTCTTATTACTATTATTATGTGCTCAAAACTTTTTACTGCTTGCATATGAGTGTATGAACTAATTAGCAACACCCTAACAAACACCTCACAACACCTTAGCAACCACATGGCATGATGTAAGAATCACCTAGTAACACCCTAGCAACCACCCGAAACCCTCTAGAAATGCACTGTACAATGCAAGCAGCTAAAATACCATAGCATCCGCAGAGTAGCACTCTAGCAGCCACCTGGAATATCATATCAACTGTTCAGCAATGCTCTAAAAACCATCTAAGATATCATTACATTGCAGTGCAGTTGGCAATAAGGTTTCCACTTTATTGATGTGTAGTTCCAAATACCATCCAGAGAAAAACAAATCTCACAAAAATAGCATGAAAGTAAAGAGGTGTTCTGCAGTCAAGTCAAGCAAGCGTTTAGTTTTAAATGTGAAAATGATCAAAGAAGAGGCTGCTCTGTTAATGAATTAATTAATTCAAATTAAATTGTCACTTTGTATACAAAAAACTCCAACCCACAACCTACAATCTACAGATATTGAGATGAAACTCAAGCTAGAGCTGATTGTAAATACAGTTTTGCATTCATACTTAATTCTGCTGGTTCTTATCACCAGAGACGCAGCCAGAACTTTCACACAACATAAAAACTGTTAAAATGACTCAAAACAGTTATTGTTAAAAGTAAACTGAGTTTACTCATTTTATGAATTAATGAATTTTATACACATTTGAATGAAGTCAATTAAATGTGCCACTTTTTCAGTGCATTAAGTTTGATGTTTTAAGTTATAGAAGTTACTCATTCAGCTGCCCTCACTACAGGTCACTCAGGAGTCTAATAATAAAGCTAGAATGAAAGATAAGTAAGCTAACGTTATGAGTGAACAATCTTTGGCTGGTTGAAGAGCGGAACCAGACTACTTCTGAGCCTCTGATTGGCTGTATTTATTTCTTTTAAAGAGATTCATATACATCTCCTACTCAGCCTCATAACAGGTGTTACGATCCTGGGGGTGTATGGTGGTTTTTTTTGTTGTTTTTTTTTGTAATCACTTTCCCTCTAGGATTGGTGTCTGGAGGGTCTGATTGTATACAGCAGGGGGCGCTCCAGTTACTTAAGGGCCGTTGCGGCACTGCAGGAGGAGGAGAGGGCTGTTCCAATGGTCGCACCTGTGCCATCAGCCTCCACCTGACCAGACCAAGCACCTGAACTTTTTGTGAACTTGTGTTTATTGTTGTCTGAGTTTGCTTAAATACCCGTAAAGCTTTCCTTTTCTAAGTAAGGGGATGAGTGCCTTATGTTTTGTATATTGTTTTCTCCTGGTTTGGGACAGGGAGGTAGTCTTATAATTGTAATTTTGTTTTGAGTTAGATTAGTTTAGTTATCTGTTTGTTTCTAGTTTGTTTTGGCTTTATCTCGCCCCCTGAAGTGTATCTTTGTGTAAGCTCATTTGCAGTTGATCAGCTTAAACCTAGACTTACTAACTTCTATAAGATGTTGCCTTTAACTTGTTCAAGTTAAAAGAAATAAATGCTGATAAGTGATCAATTATTTGTAGTTGGTGGTGTCTTGGTCTGGCCGTTGGATGGCGTTGGTTTGTCTTTTTTTATGTACGACCTTAAGTGTTCCCCTAGACATAGGAGGTCGTAACACAGGCCTATCCAATAAAATGTATTAAGTGGAAATTTTAAGTTAGTCAATTTTGATTTGTTCTCTGTGAGAACAAATCAAAATTGCTGTGTGTAACTACACCAATAGGGCCCACGACCCCCTGTGGCCCCAAGCGGGTTAAAGCTCCACTGGTTGTTTGACTTTAAGGAATTTTACATTTGACAACTGACAAAGTCTTAAATTATAAATGATAATCATACAAGCCACTAATAAATAACCTTACCGGTCCTTATTTCCAGGACAGGGATTAAGCCTAGTCCAAGACTATTTTTCTTTCAGTGGAGAACCACCAGTCATAATACTGTGCAGTCTAGAACTGGCCTTAATTCCTATCCAGGAAATTAACCCTATAAGTTCTACCTTCAACATAAAAGTAAACAAGGGAAATAACATGAACTCTCATAGCTGAACTCAGAAACAACAGTTCCCTTAGTGCCTGACAGCATGTGTTCAAAACAGCATCACATTCCTGAATGTGGTTTTCTGAAATACCCTTTAAAGAGAGTACCAGTGCAGTTCTGTCAGTGCAGGAAAACCACAGACTGCACTACACGATGTAGGAATTAATCCTAAAACTGGTTACAACGGAGCTCATCTTACACACTGTACCTGTAGAGGATATTGTGTGAGTTTAAACACACACATTTATATTCCTCTCTTTGTGGGGTATTTCTCCTGACTTCTGGATTACTGTAGCTACTGTAACTAAATCCTAAACCTAATATCAGTAAACTCATATACAGGGACTTTAAACTGCTGCAGTACGAAGAGTAGATCACATTTTAAGAGCCATTCACACAAAAATCCATATAATAGCAAAGTATTCACAGCCTTTCTCTCACTGTTTTATATATCCCCATATGCCGTGTTGAAAGCAGAGTGTTCGAATACATTATGATTAAAACCTAATGGTTTTGTTTTCTAATGGGAATTGGCCTAATGGTTTCCAAAAGAGACAACTAGTTTCCTGTAGAACACCTTTAGATCCCTTTAGGAAACCATCAGATGCATTTAGAATCAGCCACTGATTGAACCATTAGGATCCTTTATACTGTAATATCAACCCATTAAACAAGTCAAAACACATTACAAAAACCATCAGGAACCAACAGAAACACCTAATGGTTTCTGTGTTTTTTAGCAGGGTGGTCTCCAAGCCATGAGATGATAATCATTTAGTTCAGTCATTTAGATGTGAGGAGCTGAAACAGCCTCAGTTCTTGTACAGCTGAGCTGTGCAGCCGTTTTTCTAGACATTGACTATTTCTATCAGATACATTCCGCCATCTACTGACCACAAATAGGAATTACAGAGAAAAGCGAACTTGTATACTTGTGTAATGAGTAACGGAATCTCATGTTGCTACAATAAGGGGGCGTGGCTCTAACTCTCAAATACATTTGCAAACGAGATGAACGGCTTCTCACTGCATCATTCATTTGAGTCAGTTTCTATGGAGCCAGAAAATGAGCAAACAGTTTGCAAAGTCCATCCTAAAGATATATTTTGACAAACCAATCATAACTGCTTGCGTAGTGAAAACCTCAGAGTGATTCACACACAGGCTTAACCACATGTACCTGTTGCAAAGATGTACGACACAGAGCTTCTGCTAGTTCATATAATACGTTGATTTCCGATTAACATGATGCAGCCAGGCTGCCATGTGTTAATGTAGTAATGCGCGTATCTTTTTCACCTGCAGCTCACAGCCCGGATCTTTTTCACCTGCAGCTCACAGTGAAGATTCCTGGAGGCAGGAGGAATGGAGAGGAATGGAGAAAACAGCTCCTCCAATGTTGAAGGTACAGCTTTCATCTGCACTCTCCATAGCAAGTCCTGAATCCCAGTGTGAACGCAAAAATCTGGAAAGATAAATTAGCTCACTGAATTATCCAGTAGATTTGCTAGCTCGCTATCCAAGTGTTCAGTGGTCAGATAGAGAAGGTTTTGTAGTCTAATCGTGTTTGCTGCTCAGTTTTCTCCTTTAATGAATGATTTGGCTGTTCAGTCAGAAAATTACTGACTGCGGGCTTATTTATTAATGTTAACAACATTTGCAGCAAACTAACCAGTTTAGCTCAGTTTAACATTACAGTCTCAAGCGTTTTAAGATTAGACAGTTTTTGAACGTGCGGTTTAATAAATGCCATCTACGGAGCCCCGCTGGTGACATCCTGTATAAATAAAAATAATGCGTGGCCACAACTTAGTAAGGCATGGGAATGAGATGATTAAGTCGTGGCCACGACTTAGTAAAGCGTGGGAACGAGATCCTAATGCGTTGCCACGACTTAGTAAGCCATGATCTCGTTCCCATGCCTTACTAAGTCATGGCCATGATTTAATCATCTCATTCCCACACGTTAATAAGGTGTGGCCACGCATTATTTTTATTTATACAGGATGTCACCAGCAGGGCTCCATAGCCATCACAGGGAAATATCCACTCAGTAATTACAGCCCCTGGTGATCATCCGCTGCTCACATAACCACAGTTTCATTCATAATTAGCGTAATTGTTATTGTTGGTTATTGTTCAGAAGTCTTAGCTAGCTGGGTAATTGCTACAGAATGTCCCACATGTTAAAATGTTTGCATTAGTAAATCATTAAGCACAGTCAGTCCGAGTGGTTTAATGTGAAACATAGAAACTTGTTGAGTCAAAACCGACATTTCAGATTTTCATAATTAAACAGTTGAGATGGAAACAAACATTGGTTTGATGTGAAATACTCTGTTCTAGTGAAACTAACCAAGTCTGAATTGTTCACAGTGATAGTGAAATGGAGCTAGAAGTCCATCTCTATAAGCTCCTTCCCAGTTATTAATAATATAATAAAGTTATTATATGAAATGGTTATGAATATGCTGCCTGCTGTCTGACATATTGTTTTGCGATAGTTTTGAGAAGGTTTAAAATAGTCCCCAAAAAAACAAAAAAAGATTTACCACAATTTCTTATTATCAACATTCCATGTAAAAAAATCTCACCAGTGAACAAAACAGCTATATTTGTGTTGTAGACATTGCAACCCCTGGTTCCTATCACCACCACTGTAAAGAAAACTGAGTCTGTAAGTTTCTCTTCAATGAATCATTTCACAGCAAACCAGTCTGGTCTACATTTCCGAAAAGGATTGTTGAGCAACTGCCGTGGTAACCATGGAGAGAGAGTGTTCAAAATGATAGAGAGACTATCATTTAAATATGGTAGTTGTTCACTGATGCTTTTGGGAAACGCAACCTTGAATGACTTTATTTACATCTCAGCCAATGAATTAAGCAGACATTTCAAACCACTGGTGGAATTCCTCTCTAATTGTCTTTTCTGAGTTGTTTGTACACCTCAGGGCTGTTACACTAAACGTGTTTTATTCTTATTAATATGAAAGTGAGGATGTCACTGCACTGAAGATGTACTTCTCTCCAGGAAAACAAATGCAGTCTCACATTGCATGGGGTACATAAATGTTTTAGTAATTTGTGTACTGTAGTGTACTTTACTTTAGTATGTAGTGGTATGCTGTTGGATTTTGGCTTTGTTTAGGGCTAGACTATACATTTTCCCAGAAGCATATTGGTTGGGACTTTGGGTCTCAGCCCAATGTCGCAACAATTAACTTCGAATTTGACATTTTTGACTCAACGTTCTAAAAAGTGCTGTTTCATCAATGGTCTGGATGCTTTCTGTCAGTTTTGTTTTTGCTGTTCTTGTGATCGTTTGGAGAAGTAAAGGGTGTAGGTTCCTTCCTAGTACGAAACCCAGTTGCAGTCAGTTTCTACACTGCTGTCATTTGTCTGAGAATCAGATGAAAACATGAGCAGCTTCTCTCCCTCTGGCAGGAACGGCACAACTTTGGAGGAAGAAGGGTCCGAATGGGGTGGTGGGATAGCAGTGGCGTGTTCTATCCTGGCTGTATGTTTTGTGGTGGGGACTCCAGGGAACCTGTTGGTGGTTTACACCATCATGAAGCATGTGAAACAGCGCTCTCACACTGTGCTGCTTATTCTGCACTTGGCCATTGCTGACCTGCTGGTGCTGGTCACTCTGCCTATATGGATTTACTCACTGGCTCAGTCCTGGGTGTTTGGCCAGGCCACCTGCAAGGCCATGGTGTATGTCATCCATACCTGCATGTATGCCAGCGTCTTCCTCATCACCATCATGAGTATGGAGCGCTTCTTGGCTGTTAAGTTCCCTTTTAAGATGCTGCGGTGGAAAACCAGCAACATCATGTACTGGACGTTGGCTTGTGCCTGGGCCATGGCACTCATACTGGGAATTCCAGCCTTTCTTGCCCGGCATATGGAAGAAAGTGCAGACGGTACGCAGCACTGCCACTCTACTGAGTTCAGCTCCATGGCTGTGGAGGTCTTCTGCCTTTGTTTAGAGACGCTGGTGGGCTTTGTCATCCCGTTCTTCATCCTGGCTATCTGCTACTGCCAGGTGGCATCTCAGCTTTCCCAGATACAAAGCAGGACTAAGCAGAAGTCCGCCTTCCTCATAGGTAGCGTAGTGACGGCCTTTGCTTTGTGCTGGCTGCCCCACCACATTCTCAACATCATTTCCATAGCACACCTTCTAAAGGACCACTTGAATGGATTGCCAGATGCAGCGGTATTCATTTCCGGAGCACTGGCGTTCATCAGCAGTTCTGTAAACCCAATTCTCTATGCCTTTGCTGCCAGAAACTTCCAGGGTGGTCTAAGGAGATCCAGGATGGCCAGGCTCTTCCAGGAAGTGACATCACACTCAACCCATGTAAAAGAGAGACAGCCCAAGACCCCAGACGTCTCTGACAATGGGACAAACAAAGAGGAGTCTTCAGCAGATGTTTGAGGTGTGCTGAGTTTGAACTTGAATTTTGCCAGAATTCACCTGTTTGTCAGCACCAAATACTGAGAACTGTTTAGACTTTGGCACTGCTATAATTTTGATTTTGATAAGACTCAGTGGAGTGGTGTGCTTCTTTTTTCCCCTTTCGAACCCCAGATTGACCAGGTACAATGCAGGCTTGCCACCCCTTTTGAGAGACTTTGGTTACATCCCCTTCAATTGTAATTACTTTAATTAAAAAATATATATACATTTAAATTATATCCTGGCAAGTGAAAGCATCTTAAATCTAGTCAATATAGCTAATATTTCTCATTATGAGATTGTTGTAAAAAAATAAGATTATAATTATTGTATTATTATAAGACATTTTTAACTAATAAATTCTATAAATTGGCTTATTTTTTTGGCAGATAATTTTGTTTTGAGAAATAGTGTTTGAAACAAGAAAAGTGATCTGTCAATAGAATAAGATAGTTGCTCTAGATACAATTATTTAACAATCTTAAAATGATAAACATTAGATATATTGACTAGATTTAAGATGATTTCACTTGCCAAAGAATTGCATTCTTAATAATTCATTTTTTGATGATTTTTTTTTCCAACAAATCAGCTGAGCATCAATCAAACCTAACTTGTACAGTGCCTTTCACCTCAACTATAAGTAGTTCTCAATTCTCCGAACTTTTCTTAAAACAAAAAAACAAGAAGTAGTAAAAATCATGTGGTCAGTCCAGACACAGATGGTGTTTTGTGAGAAAAAAGAAAGCATAGCCTGGGTTTTTTTCCCCTTCAAAGAACTATACCTTTTGTCATTTTGTTTTTTTTTTAAATCTTACTTCGATTTTTTCGCAGTGCATGATAGAGATTTATCAGAAATGACTTTGCTCTAATTTTGCAGTAACAACTGCCAAAGATTTTGCCGCAGGCTTCGTATTTCACCGCCTCTCTGTCACTTGCTCTGTCTTTCCTGAGAAAAAGAACCTCTTTCCTGTATTTGCTTTCTAAAGAGGAAGTGCTACTTTCTTTATGCAGCCTGCTTTCATTGCTGTCTGCTCAGTAGTGTAAGCGAGTCGCACGCAGTGGAGTTGTTTTGGAAGAAGGATGAACGGCACGCGTGGCCATTCTGGGGGGACAAAGTGGGACCATGAGGAGGAGCAGGTGGGGAGTTATGCTGGTATGGTGGGGGCCTGCGTGATCCTGGCTGTGTGTTTTGTTGTGGGGGTTCCAGGGAACCTGCTGGTGATTTGGACCATCATGAGGCACGTGAAGCAACGCTCTCACACTGTTCTGCTCATTCTGCACCTAGCTGTCGCTGACTTGCTGGTGCTGGTCACTCTGCCTCTGTGGATCTACTCTCTGGCTCATTCCTGGGTGTTTAGCGAGGCCGTCTGCAAGGCCATGGTGTACATCATCAATGCTTGCATGTATGCCAGCGTCTTCCTCATCACCATCATGAGTGTGGAGCGCTTCCTGGCCATCCGGTACCCCTTCGCTTCGGCCAGCTGGAGAAGGAAGCAAGCTCTGAGTAAAGTGTTGCTGATTGTGTGGGTGGCTTCATTTCTTCTGAGCATCCCTGTGATAGTCACTCAGGTTTTGGATAAATATCTGGGGAAAGAGCAGTGCCTGTTTCGCTCTTATGAATCTGAGATGCAGGAGGCTGTGATCCTGCTCTTTGAGTCTCTAATGGGCTTTGTAATCCCATTCTCCATCCTGGTGGTCTGCTATGGCTGCCTCTTCAGTCGGATTGCACAGATGAACCTCCGATCCAAGAAAAAGTCCACGGTCCTGATCGCCAGTGTGGTGGTGCTGTTTGCTCTTTGCTGGATCCCGCATCATATCGGAAACTTCCTGTCTCTGGTGCACCTCACTCTCCAGGAAGACTCCCAGGTGAGGGTAGACAATATGGCAAAATATTACAGTATGATACTAAGACATTTTCAACACATGATCTTTGTCTCAATTCTTAGTTTTTCTGAGGTTTCCAAAACATTGCAGTGGATAGTGATACATTCAGACAAGCCATTTACAATTAAAGCATTGCAAACATTGGCTGTTTGGGAATTACACTGAATTTTTTTCAGAATGTCTGCATTATTAAACCACTAAGATGTAAACAAAGACATTCAGAGTGGTTTAATGTGACATGCACCATTCTAGAGAAGCTTATAGAGACGGAATTGTCGCTGGTGATAGGAACCAGAAATCCAAAGCATTTAACACCTCTAAAAGCTACCTCTCAGTAAGTTATTGCATGAAATGGTTATGAATATGTTGTCTAATGCCTGTGACACTGTTTCACAAAGTTTTGAGATTAGATTTTGGTCTAAAAGGTATAGTTTTATTACTGTTTCGCCATAATCAACATTACATTAAAAACTGAAGATGTGTTGGTTGACTGGTCATTTTGGATAGTCAGTACAATTTACATGATAATTATATTTGCATTATGGACACCATGACTTGGTTCCGATCACCGCATTGTAAAGAAACTTTAACGCACCAAAACATGAAAATTTCACCACTTAAATTAATTTCCAATTAAAAAAACACTGTTCAGGTTTTACTCTTGTTCCTACTTAAAGGGGAATTCCCCTTTAAGAAGGAACAGAAGGAAAAATTGATCAGCTGGTACAAATGAACTCATAAAATGAGATACCAGCATAATGGGTTGACATTTTTAATCCAGTTAATTATCTGTTGTCCTTACTAATTAGACAGGTTCTTGTTGTTTACAAGTTCTTTATAATAATTAGTCTAAATTAATTATAATGAATTGGTTTAAATACATTATTTATACAATACACGCATCTGTTCAGTGTTCAAGAAGAACTGATGAAACCCTCAGTATCGGTAATTTGTCACAACAGTGATATAATATTGTCATGTTTTCCACCTCTAGGAAGCAGAAACCCTCGGTAGTGCAGTGGAAGCCATGACCATTGTGGCAGGTGCTCTGGTCTTCGTCAGCAGCACTGTTAACCCTGTGCTGTATGTTTTTGCGGCAAGAAACTTCCGCAGCTCTCTAAGGGACATGGGCATCCAGAAGCTGTTCCGTCACCTGTCCAGCACGGCCACAGGCGAGGGCAATAAAGAGCTGTCATATGTGTCCAGGCGGCAAAGCTCTCAGACCACCACCTCTCAGTGCTGCACAGAGTCCAAAGCACATATAGATCTGCTAGTAGACATATGCAACAATGCGGCCACGCAAGAGTTTGCGTGAAGGTACTGAGTTGGACTGAATAGAGTATAATCATGATTTCTAAAGTAAAAAGTGACGTTATTATATCTACATAATATATATATATATATATATATATATATATATATATATATATATATATATATATAAATACACACACTTGTTTTTTTCTGGATGTATTACTAAAGACTTTTTACATAGAGAAGCACTGACCACTGTCCAGGAATACATTGGGGTAATAAAAATAGCCTTTTTTTGCCTTCAAAAGCATGTTAAATATGTGTATCACAGGATTAAATATGTTTTACGTCATCAGCTTCCATCCTCCAATCATAAAATACTAGTATAATTTTTTTTCGGTATTTTGCATATCAATTTGCAGACTCAATCTGCATTTCATTCAGTATCCGTATAATTTTGTTGTCATCTGTTTACTAGGGAAGTAGTTTTTAGCCTGTTGAACTGCAGTGTTGTTTAGTCATTCATCTGGAAAAAAAGGTTATGCAGAGTTCAGAACTTTGTTCTATGTTCCATTACAAGTGTTCAGTCAGTGTTAATGTACTGTATTATATTTCAACGTTTTGTTTCATTGATTATTGATATCTTTGTCTCAGTATAGCCTACCTCTGTAAATGCAATTAAAGCGAAAATCCTTACATTAATGTGTGTTAAATCTTAATTCTTTCAAGCATCTTCTTTACTCATCAAGGAGTGTTGAGAAAAATGTTTTTTGTTATGTAGGCATCATATACAGGTGGGTGAGAAATGAAAGGAAAAACCAACACAAATTGATTTAGTAAGGTGTTGGGTCACCACAACCTGCCAGAACAGCTTTTGTGTGTCTCCTGGAGGGTTGGAATGCCATTCTTTAAAATGATGCTGCCTTAATTGTCTTTCATGAAGGTGGTGGGGAGTGCTGTCTAACACATCAGTCTAAAATTTCCCATAGGTGTGTTGAGATCTGGTGACTGTGAAGGCCATAGCATATGATTTACATAATTTTTATACTCATTAAACCATCCAGTGACCCCTCATACAGTGAGGATGGGAAGAGACCACCCACATCAGGATAGATATGTTTCATCAAGGAAAAAAGGTGATCAGTCATTATAACTTTATAATGATTTGCAGTGACATTTCCATCTAAAGTTACAAGTGGACCAAACTATGCTGGCAAAATACCCCCTGCTAGACATCCTCAATTTATCAGTCACACATTCAGGTCTGTACCATTCTCGTGTTCTATGCCACACATGCACTTGCCCATTTGTGGAGGTTATCATGGTATTGTCATCTGACCATATCATTTCTTCCACATCTTTGGGTTTTACACCACTAAACCCTCAAATGTGCATTCCTCTTCGTAACAAGGGATTTATTCACTCCAACCTTACTATAATATTCCCCTCTTTAATATCCCAAGTGTCATTGAATGTGTTTTTTCAACCACAGTTTTCAACCAGGGCTGGGTGAAATGGCACCATATCATGATAGTTCACAACATTTTCCCGATACACAGCATATAGCACAATATTTTGTTTTTCTGAAGTTTGATAAGTTGGAACAGACAAAAAAAACAAACTAGTAATGACACTTTTAAAAAAACTGTCAAAAACCATGAGTACAGTGATTTTTGTTAATTATGCTCTCTATGTAAAGAAACATACAGTTGGTCAGTGTTCTTTAAGCACTGATGGTGTCTGGAAGAAGCTCAGAGAAGTGCAGTGTGTAATTCATCACTATAACAATATCACAGTTAAACAACCCAACTATTTCCAGCTGTATGTACTCATGACTTTCCCAGAGATCTAAATGCAGATGTGACTTTAGTCACAGTTCCCCTTGGTTGAGCAGTCTTTGTTGTTGAAGTTTCTATCATCCTTGCCCCAATAATGAATCATATTTCAAAGTCAGCTAGATGTTTTCCTTTTGCTTGCTTGATCTAAAATTGAGGTAAACTGGGAGCATTTTGTATGTGCCACAGAGCAGAAGGTAAATTGCTTAATTGTATTACACACTACATCCGCCTAGGGGTTATATTTCCTCACTTGTTGATTCAGGTTTTTCATGTCATTTAAAAACTAAATTTGCTATCTATTTATCAGCATTTAGTTTATTCATTTTTGCCCTTATTACAGCTTCTATTATTTTCTAGAGACCTGCTGTCATCCAAAGTTCAGTCTTAGAACTTCTGCTTTGCACAATCCAAGTAATCCAAATACATTCAGTGATGTTGAGGTCTGGACTCTGGGGTGGTCAGTTAATTGTTCTGAGAACACCAGTAGCTTCTGAGTTTGATGTGCAAATGTTTTATTTTTAATTTTTAAACAGCTTTTAACATTTTCTTGACAGCTACACATTCTTTCACACTCATAGTGTTGAATTGTCTTCTCACAGCGGAAGGATGGACAGAAACACCTGTGGATTTTTTCAGATCTGAAGCAAGAGTGGAGCTTGATTTTCTCCTCTCTCTCAAGGATGAAAGCTTTAAGTGCTGTTTATCTGATAGTGATAGTTTTGGTGGTCTACCAGGTCTGTTAAGAGTCCCATTTTCTCTAAAACTTTTAATATTTTTTACACCAGTTTTGGAAACTCTGTTTTTTTTTCACTTATTTTTTTCTTCATTACGCAGGTGGATTATCTCATATCTCTTCAGAAATATTTCCTGAAAAATTAATAACTTTATGGCTGTTTTGACTGCCTGGAAATTAAATAAATGAAGCGTGGTCTCTGACTTTCGCACAGAACTGTAGGTAAATTGTTCCATCAGCTCTAATTCTAATTCTGAGAAAACACCCTGACGACTGAAGAAAGTGGTAACATGCAGACAAAGAACCCAGTCTTTGTCTGCATGTTACCACTGTCTTCAGTCGTCAGGGTGTTTCAGTTTTTCAACATCAGCTCTGTTTTGCAATGGGTATGTGTTTTGTGTCTTACGTATGAGTGAGAAAAGAGGAATTGCATACTGCTTTGTGTAACTTATTTTTGCTGTGAGGGAACTGATTTTTGCTTTTGTACCAAGACAAGTGCCCTGATTTAATCAGAAAAAAAAACATAATACCTCTGAGCTAACTTAAAGTGTGTATAGTGCTTCTTGAAAGTTTGTGAACCCCTTAGCAGTATCTGAATTTCTACATAAATGTGACTTAAAATGTGATCGGATCTTAAGTCATAACAATAGTTAAAGAGAACCCAATAAAACAAAGAACACAATTATATAGTTTTTCATTTATTTATTGAAAAAAGTGATCCCTTATTAAAATCTTAGTTGGGAAAAGTATGTGAACCTCGGTTACCTCTTAGAGTAACTGGTGTGACCCTGCCTTGAGCTGAAATGACTTCAACCAAATGGTTCCTGTAACTGCTAATCAGCCCTGCACATTGACTTGGAAGAATCTAGGCCATTCCTCCTTACAAAACTGCTTCAGCTCAGTTATGTTGGTGGGCTTTCTTGCATGAAGGCCACTTCATAGGTTCTGCAACAGCATTTCTGTTGGATTAGGGTCTGGACTTCTTGACACAATCCAGAATTCATAGCTTCATCAAATGATAACAAGCAGTCCTAATCCAATAGCAGCAAAACCATGATACTGCCACCACCCTGTTTCATAGGTGGGTTGAGGTTCTTGTGCTGGATTGCAGTGTTTGGCTTTTGACAAACATAACATTTCTCATTTAAGCCATAAAGGTCTAATGGTGCCTTATTAGTTTACATAACAATATTCAGTAGTCTTCTGGCTCATCCAGCATTAACATTGACATTAGCCAGTATAAGAGGACTGCAGATCCTTAGATGTTACCCTGGGGTTCTTTGTGATCTCCCAGAACATTATACACCATACTATTGGTGTAATGTTTTTGGATGACCGCTCCTGGGAAGGGTGACAGTGGTGTTAAATTTCCACCATTTGTACACTGTCTGTCTGACAGTGGATCGGTGAAGTCCAAGCTCTTTAGAAATAGGTTTGGAACCTCTTTCAGCCTAATGAAAATTATTTTTATTACTGGGGTCATTAGAATTATTTTTATTACTGGGGTCATTAGAAATCTCATTTGACTGAGACATGGCATGCACTAACAAATGTGTGTGGTAAAGACCTGACTTTGATGGTAAAGATGCAGGTTGATGTTTTTTTTAAAATAGGGTAGCAACACTCACCCCTGATTGTCATCCAGTTGATTGAACATTCTGACCCTAATTATCCCCTATACCAAACTAATAATTCCAGAGATTCATATACTTTTGCCAAGCAAAATATATAATGTTGGATCACTAAATTCAATAACTGAATGATAAACTATATAATTGTTTGTGTTATTTGTTTTATTGGGTTCTCTTTATCTACTGTTATGACCTAAATGAAGGTCTGATCATATTTTAGGTCAAACTGCTAAAGTGTTCACAAACTTTCAAGCAGCACTGTAGATAGATATTAGTCACCATCCTTTTTTTGCTAGGCCTGAGTGGTTAATAAAATAAGGTGCAAGCATGTTTTCACTCTTGTGTATTGTTGGTCTGATTATAAATGCACATTTTCTCTTTTCATTCTGAGAGTGGTTAAACCTGATGATCCATATTTAGCGGTTTTCCTTTACTAAAACTTGAGGAGGTCCCTCATCATACAGTTAGCAGAATTAGTGAGAGAGAACCAGCCAGCTTGTCTGTGTCAACACAAATCAATTAATGAAGACCCTCCAGCCTTTCCACTGTATGCACTGTATGTCTGAATGTGTGAATGAAGGAGAGAAAGAATGTGAGTAAATGTGAGTAAATGTAAATAAAGGCCCATTTGCCACTGTAACTTTAGCTAATGTTAGCAACAGGTTATTGTTGGCTGAGCAAAATTCAAATTAATCTACAGGGAAATTTTTCTACACCTCCAAAGTTCGGTCTAAGAAGTTGGTTTTATTTTCTGCCTCTCACAATCCAAGTCCCAAAGACATTTGTTGATGTTGAGGTCTGGACTCTGGGTGGACAGGCCTTTGTTCTGCCATTTCTGTCCGTTCTTGCTTAGGTCTTGCTTAGTCTCTGTGTCTTTTAATTTTTTTCTTTTTTTTAGGGTGTCTTTGGCTTTCCCCTTCCTTATGCAAGTGGATTATCTTTAAATATTTAAACATTTATATTTAAAGGTTACCAATGTATTTAAATTGTGATTTGGGTGAAATTAGGTGGAAATTGAGGGAAATTAAATTAATAAATGAAGGGTGGTCTCTGACTTTTTGTGCAGTACTATTTATAGCTAGATTTGTTACAGATCTGATTATTTTTTTCTCATCTGATATCTGATCTATCTATCTATCTATCTATCTATCTATGTATTTATCTGTCTATGTATCTATCTATCTGTCTGTCTGTCTGTCTGTCTGTCTATCTGTTATTATTATTATTATTATTATTATTATTATTCATTCATGACATATCAATTATCTTCATCATGATCAGTTATTTCAAATTTTGTCTGATATTTGTAATTTTAAATGAATTAAATCTATCCTCCTGTCTGGGAATGTGGGTAAGAGTACAAAAGGCAAAAGCGATACATATGGGGAAAAAAGAACGAAAGCCTCTCCAACCCGCCTCGTGCCATCACTCCAAACCAAGTGTCCAGACTTGGAGGAAGCCTGTTAGGCAAACCTCTGTGAGACCAGCTGTGACTGTGAGTAGAGAGGAAGTCAGCTGCTGATGCTGCACTTGGTGTTTATGAGTTCACAATCACCATGGTAATCAACAACAGCCTTTATGGGAGAACGGCAAAGGAAGAATATTTTTACCACAGAGAGTTTCAAAACATCACCTCGGTAACACCAGACATGTGTTCTGAGTTCTGGTTTTCTGAACCAGCGCCTCTCTACAGTGCCTCACTCTTCCTCTGCTCTCATTTTTTTGTCTGGAAGCTTTTCACACGCTCTCTAAGGAGATATGTTAAAAACAACACCCAGTCCAGTTACCTACACATACAATAAGTGTGTTATTTCACACAGACAATATGTTCAGATTTTTAACACAAAGATAAGGTTTAATTACCCAATCTAAGTCACAGGTTGTTCTTGTGGCCTGACACAAAATGTTTCAAAACTGTGATAGCCGCCCTAATTAGGATTTTTGGGGCTCCTTATTGGAACAGTATAGGAACAATTAATTGTAAAAATATCAGTCAATTTAACAAATTTTTTATGATCTTGGTTAGGTTAGCTAATGTAGTGCATTGGCTAATGTCACAACATTTTTTAATGATTCTCTTAGCTGATGTAACAATGACTAGCTGTCTGAATTATGTATTAAGATAAATAAATGAATAACTTGGCATTCTAATAAGTAACAATTTAAATTACAGATCATCTTAGTATTCTTTATCTAGATAGACTATTTTTTAGCTAAAAGCTGAAAACAATAACATAACACCACAAAAAACATACATTTTCTATTAAGCTTTTCCTTCTCATCTTTTTCTTTTCCAGTTTTAAACACCAGGTGCATCTGTTCTTTTTAAGACTTGATTAACTAGTTGTTTTTTCTCCTCACTCAAGCATCTTAGACAATGTAATGGTACTGTAATAACTCTTAATATTGTAAGAACTTTTGCTTAGGCACCTGCTTATGCCTCTTATTAGGTAGAACCGGCATTGAGTGATAGCACAAAAAAGTTTTAAAGAGAAACACTGTCATGCCTGTTAAAGTTTGGATGTTGATATATTATGGGCTTTAAGTATAGACTATAGCAGGTTAGAATTATGAAATGACCCTTTGTCTGGGAAGCTTTCTACAAAATTTTGTTCTTGTTCATCCCAAAGGTGTTCAATAGGGTTGAGGTCAGGCCTCTGTGTGGGCCAATCAAGTCCTTCCACACCAAACTCACTCAACCATGCCTTTATGGACCTTGCTTTGTGCACTGGGGCACAGTCAAGCTGGAACAGAAAAGGGTCTTCCCCAAACTGTTCCCACAAAGTTGTAAGCATAGAATTGTCCAAGATGTCTCGGTCTGCTGAAGCATTAGGATATCCCTTCACTGTAACTAAGCAGCCTAGGCCAACCCCTGAAAAACAACCCCATAGCATCATCCCTCCTCTACCAAACTTTACACTTGGCACAATGCAGTGAGGCAGGTAAAGTTCTCCTGGCATTCACCAAACCCAGAGGCAACACCCCTCCCGCCCCCAGTTGGCATTGTGCATTTGGATCTTGGGCTTGTGTGTAGCTGCTTGGCCATGGAAACCCATTTCGAGAAGCTCCTGATGCACAATTATTTTGTTGATGCTGCATCCAGAGGCAATTTGGAACTTTTTAGTGAGTGATTCAATGGAGGATAGGCACTGTGCGCCTCAGCACTCGCCCGTCTTGCTTTGTAAGTTTGTGTGGTCTACTGCTCCGTGGCTGAGCTGTTGTTGCTCCAAGGTGCTTCCATTTCACAACAATAGCACTTACAGTTGACAGGGGCAGCTGTAGCAGGACAGAAATTTCAGAAACTGACTTGTGGTTTAAAGTGGTTTAAAGACACCGAGTGGTTTAAAGACACCGAGCTCATCAGTACGACCCATACTACTGCCAGTGTTTGTTTATGTGCTTAATTTTATCGACCTGTTAGCGATGGGTGCAACTGAAACACTTGAACTCAATAATTAGGAGGTGTGTCCGGATACTTTTCTCTATATAGTGTATAAACATTATATGTACACATATGTCCATATACATTAACAAAAATATAAGTAGAATTATAGAATACACACACACACAAACACACACACACACACACACACACATATATATATATATATATATATTTTTTTTTATTATTAATTATTATTATTTAAATTATTATTTAAATTATTACTTATATTGATGTCAGCCACAATAACATGTTAAGTACTGGATACTGTAACATCTCATAAATTCAATCTCAGTGCATCCTCAGTCTAAACCATATATGTAATGTTTGTAAATACTATATTCATAAACATAATATCTACATGTGGTCATTTTCAGTAGTGATAGTCTTTGATTGGGCTGTTTTACACCTGAAGCTCTTTCCCAAGTCCTGGGGCTTAGTGCATTATCTAAGAATGAGGAAGTGAGCTTTGGGAATAGAGTACAGTCTCTTTTCATGAAATTCTGTTCATGGAAGAACAGAGTTCTGTTCTTCTTAATTGCTGTAATAAATAAATAAATTTCAATTCGCTCTTCTCACAACGCTTTTTACGGTTTCATTATTAGTCTCCAGACTAGAGAGCTTGGAGGACACGCACTGCTGTAAAGGTGAGCAAACAGGAGAAAATGGATTCTTCTCCACAGCTACTTCCTCGGCTCATAACAGACCAATCATATTGGGTTTCATAGGTGTTGTGCCACTTTGCCCCGCCCTCACCTTTTGCCTTCAGCCAATCCCCGGTCTCCCCTGGGAGCTCGACTTCAAGCAAGGAGGCCGAGCCAGAGCCAGGTAACCGAGAAAAAAAGAGAAGAGGTAGAGAGAAAAGGCTTGAGGGCTTGTTATGGGGTTAGCGTGAGAGAAACCAGGCTGTTTTCCACCCTTCCTTACCAGTCCAACCAGTAACTCTGGATAGAAAACCCTCAGCAGGTAGAGTCTCCGGCCGCACTCTCTGCCGTGTCCTTCTCCTGAAATAATCCTCTTTCTCCCACTTCGCCTACCATTATTGAATTTCCAGACCTTTTGTTTGCTTCTCTTATCACTTTGGAGAAAAGGTGAACCCTCGTGTTACTGTGTGTGTTCTTTTTTCCTTTTTTTTTTTTTGATCTTTGCTCTTAATTGTAGTTTTTACCCTTGTGGTCCCTGATGGCTTCGCACAGTGATACTCTGGTGGTGTTCTTTGGGGCAACAGCTGGTGCAAATGGGGGTAAACTGGGTTCGGATGAGAGGGAAATAATTCTGTTGGTGTGGCAAATTGTGGACCTACATGAGAAGAAGGTACGGACCTTTTCACTCGTTGTAAGGTTGTAAGGTCGAAACTCTCTATCTGTCTCTCTCTCTCACACACGTACAAACGGTTGTAGTTAAAGCCGTTCGCGAAGCTGAAATCAGCCTCCTTTTCTAATTTTTCCGTTCCACCTTATATGCTAGCTACAGCAGTTACATAGTGGCGCGTGAGAATGTAATTGCTGCACGTTTAAGGTGGAACGGGGAAATTCGACTAGGAAGCTGACTTCAGTCTCGTAAGCCGTCCTGCCTTGACAGCTGGCATTCATCAACAAGACACGCTTTCAGGTGTTTATACAGGCCTCTTAGCTTGTTAGCATAGGTGTACTCACATATACATCGAGCTGGAACTGTACTAGGCAGTTTTGGTGTTAAGTTTTAAAAATTGAGCGGACTTTTTGTGTGCAGAGCGTGTTTTTGTGGTAAAATGTCAGCGCCGTGAGGTCAGGAGGCTAAAGCCTGAATGTGTAGAGCTAACTGCTTTGCAGCTGAACATCTTGTTAAGATATGAGGGTTTTTATTCGAGCTCAGTGTGGCCTGGTGTGTTCAGAGGGTTGGGTTAAAGCTAGTGCTGGGCGATATTGATCCACTTAAGTATAATAAAGTTTAAAAAAATGCTTCTGGAGAACTGCTACTCTATGCTAATAGAATGTTTTACATGCCTGCCAGCTTGCTTTGGACTGTTTTGGTCTGATTTCATCTCTTACAATTATACTAACAGGAATCGTAAACATTTCCAATAGGGAAACTTATTGTTTATTTCATTTTTTTATAGATTTCGAACTGTCAAGACTGTCTGAGGCAGCTATCAAATAATATACATTTGCATTTAACTGTCAGGACCTGGATACCATGAGTAGAGTTCACAGAATAGAATTAAAACCTAAAAACGTTTCCAATCTGAAATGCAGTATCGCGGTATAATGGTATAGATGATATATCGCCCGGCGCTCCACCTTATTCAGACCACAGTGTTTTGATACAAGCTGAATATGGCCGGGAGTGTTCAGAGGGTTTACGGCCACAGGTAGACTAGGCTGCTTCTCGTCACGCCAGAAAATGAGCTGTTGACTGTTACAAAAAAGCTGCTTTTCTCGACAGGTGGGGAAGATTCAGCAACAACTGATTAAACCAGACACGTTAGAGCTGACGGACCAATGTAAAGAAGAGACTGGACTGAGTGTAGAGGAGCTTTGCAAAGCAGAACCTCTGGACACAGTTCTGCAACAGGTGAGGAGCATTTGAACTCATGGTGTAAGGCCTATAAATCAGCCAAGCTTACTGTGACTCAGGCTGCTCTGCTCAGAACATTGTGCTGCCTCTGTAATAGTATTGACTCTAATAACTCAGTCCAAAAGAAGAAAATGAATTTACTTTGTTTTTCAGGCTGGTTCTAGGCACTGTTGTCATTTTTAACATGCTGCAACATCTGATCATTTCAGGCTGTGGATAGTTTAGATGATTAATCATGTTGTGGGCACACCTGAGCAATAGTCATTGGAAGGTCATAATGTAGCATAACCATGATGCTTGACCTCAGAAGAAAGGTTTGCCATACCTAATACAGTTCTACTTTTTTGGGATTTGTGTTAAGGCAGTTTTCTTTATTCATTTGTTTATTGTTTACAGCGGTGTCAAAACATCAGGAATTATTCTGTTATCTGAAAGTGTTTTATTCATGAAAGACAAACTATATGCCAGTAGGTTTGCCTGTCCTGTTTGAAAAGCTCTTGAGGTTTCAGGTGTCCAGGACTGTTCTGTTTGATCTGTCTTGCCAACAGACAGGTGCCAGATTTGGTGACGCCTTCAAACAAAATGCTAAGCGCAGGGTCTTCCATTCTCAAATGACCCTTATTGTGTTCTTCATATGACATATGCACATAAACACCTTCCTCATAGGATTCACTTTTGTCTAAATTGTTTGTGCCTTGTTTAACGTTTGTTCGAGAGGGCAAAGGCAGGTAGGCTCTTGGATAAGGTGGAAAGTTGCAGGCCCGGTCATGTTTTAGTCTGGTGTGCTCTGCCGACACCTGGAAGACGGAATGTTTACCTGGGAACGCACCTCCCTAGCTGCTGTAAATGTCACTGGCTTGAGGGGAGAAAGAGAGAGCGATTGGGGGATGGACGAATAGACCAAGTAAGTGAGGGAGAGGGAGAGGTGTAAACCTGCCAGTGGAGTTATTGTGCTGAACTGTATCCAGATCAGGTGTGCTCGAACAACCAGGATGTGTACGGTCTCTAGTTCCTTGTGAAGAGCGCAGGTATGTTTTGACAAAAGGCATATGTTGCCAAACGTGTTTCTCAACCTCACTGTTGAGAGCATTTGTTTGCACTCACTAGACCTGTCCCCACCCCCCACTGTTTCATAATTGAAACCCTGTCATTATCGACCAGCCCTGCAGAGAGAGATTTAAGCTTGAGATTAGACTTTCTGCTCAACTCAACAACCCTGGCGTTCAGGTTGGAGCAAGCTTGAAGATGCGGCAGGCTTTTGTTGTGGACTTCAGTGATGGTTTTCTGTCAAGTATTGAGCAAACATGAGACGTTTAGAGGTCCGTGTTTGGTTAGCAGAGAAACCTGTTCAATATGGATATTGATAGGTGTATAGCCTCACCTACAAGGATCATGCCACACTGGGTTTTGGGGTAATCTATGGCTTGTCAATCCACAATTAGCCAATTTTTCACCACATTCAATTAGTAAAAGGAAAGACAAATCTAGATTTAATTTGCGCTTTTAAGTTTTTTGTATGTGCAACTGGTTTAATTGATTTACAACTTGTTTGTTCAACCTAGTCATTGTCTTTTTAACAAATTTAGGTATTTGCTGGTTGTTTACAAGTGGATTTTAAGTAGGGTTGGCACTTTTTCCGATTACGGGTATCAGGCCAATGTTAGCAGAAAATGCTGGATTTTGGATATTGGAGGGGGGGGAGGTGAATCTGGTCCAGTTTCTCCTGTGGGGTCGTAGAGTGTTTGAGTAGTTTGAACATGATGGCCTTTTAGTCTCGCAATGATTGATGTAATAAGAGCATGAGAAACAACCATGAAAATATTTGAGCTAAGTGTGAGTGGGAATGTAGGCTTGCTAGGGTGGGAACAAACTGAGAGTGAAATTTCTAAACCAATCCAATGCCTTGTGATGATGGAGCTCAAAGTTGGAGGCAGTGGTGCCCTGGTAATGCCTGTTGCTCGCCTCTAATCAAGCATGTAGATGTCTGTCACAAAATAAACATTGCCTCCTGCAAGGGAAAAACGGTTCCCTTTATCTTACACTTTGCTAACTATGTCTCTTTGCTTGTGTTATTGATAGTACTAATACAGATGTTAAAAGAGCATGGAGTAGAGGAATTTGGGGGCTTTTTGGGGTTTTAGACATATGCATACCCATGTTTTGCCAAAGTCCAGCACTAAATATTTAACAAGTTGTCCCCAGATATGTATTCTCATTACAAGAATTTGTGGCCCCACAAGACTAGCCCACTTTTAGATTCTCTTCTTGGGTGAAGAGAATTAGAAACAGCTAATTTTAAAGCTTATTGGTTTTTAAAGAAAAACATATCGGACTGATATTGGCCAATTCTCAGAGTTTCATTTTCAGTGCACGTTCCAGTAAACGTATCATGCCATCCCTAAATTTAAATGTTTTTTATCACATGTTTCGCTTTAGTTTCTATTTTCGTTCATTGTGTATATCAGATTTTCCTCCAAGACCTTTTTAGACCTAGTGCTGAATACACCACACACACACACTCTCCAGGGTGTTTAGGGTCTCCTTTCACTGTCTGAGAAAAACACTAGAGACTTAACTTTTCTGCCTGTTTTGTGGCACGATAATGGTAGTTCACCCAGACTCTTGCGTCTGATATGAATTGCAGTTTATCACCAGGGAGCCAAGTAAAGATTAACCAGTAAAATCAGTTTCTCCTTGCATACTTCACCAAGGGGAAATACTTTGTCTTGCCTTTGGGCTGCAGTAGCTCTGCCTGTGTTCCAATTGATTTAGCCCAGTCTCAGAGTTTAAAACACACTTTACTTATGAATAAAGCCTAGTCGTGTGCTGTGGGCTCCAGGGACCTTGCTCCACTGGCTTTGGTAATTTTACCTTAGACTTTCTTCTTCCAGACAATCATATGGCTCTTTTAGAATGCCTTTAGAAAGTATACACACCCAGATTCTAATAATTTAATGGAATACTGAAAATTGTAGAATGTCAGAACAAGGCCTGTCATGAGCATGAGTTTTAGCTGACAATTAATTGCAATAACAGTTTATCTTTTTTGTTCATTTGTGTACAACTATTACTATACAAATCTAAAGTGGCCATGTTGGCTGATTAGTTATCTTGCTTCCTAGATGTTGATACTTTGTAGCTCCCTGCTGACAATAGAAACAGCTTGAGCTCAAATAGACATTACTCACTGCTACCCTCTAAATGTTATAGCACAAGTAAAAAGTTCAAACTTTGCTTGTTTTTATAAGTCGCTTGCCATTTTCTTAGTAAATTCATTTTCTGCTTTCCTTTATTTGCTTGCATTTTCTTCAACACAACAGATGAAAACACAGCCAATTCACATACTGTTTATGATTTGTAAAAGCTAACAATTGAGGAAAGTCATTGCAATCTGGTCAAGAGGCGAGATTTGCAACAAACAATATGAAAAGCACTCTAGGTGACCAACTGTACATTGAAACTGTTTGTAGAAATGAGGAGAAGCAGAATATTTTGACTAGCCTTTGATATATAATCTGTAACTGCCCTAAAATGCAGATAATTTAAATGTACATGTGCTGGGGTTGGAACCATTCTGAAGTTCCGATAGTATGGTACATATCAGTAACTTTCGAGGAGTCTTGTTTTGTAGTGAGTTTGGGCACTGAATGTGCTAATATTGTTACCTTCCATTTTAGCATATATAAAGTCAATAATTAAACAGTGTGTAGTACTGAAGCAGTCGTATGTCTTTCAGTTGACTCAAAACAACTTAACAAACTTCTGAATTTCTCTGGTTTGGCATTTTATAGCTGTCATTCTTTTGTCTGTGTTTGACTGTTTTGCACAGTTTTAAGTACTAGCTGCTGTTTAGATTGTATAACCACATCATGACAAACAGACCAAAAAAATCTTCCACGTTTCATCTTGCCAATTTTGGACAATCTTCCAAAATTACTTTCATTAACAGATGTTAAGTTTGTTTCACTATTGCCTACAAAGTTACAGTTTTGGAGATACAAAGTTTTCTTATGACGGTAATCATTTGTAACCTGCAGTGAAGACTATATCTTGAAACTGCTCTTCCAGCTCCCATGTTTGCGTTGTTTATGGAGAGGGTGAATTATGCCTATGGGCACTCTGTGCCTGACTCACTGGGCTTGCACCTGCTTTTGGACGCTGCCTCTGTGGGCTTGGGGTGACGCCATGAATGCAAGTGCGTGTTGGTGCGTGAGTGGAAGAAAGAGGGGCAGGTATTTCTGGGTGAGAGGAGAGTGAGTGAGTAGTTGGGCCTTGCTGTAAGCTGGTAGCAGCATGTCTGCTCCTGGGTGTCACTCCCAGTGAGAGGCTGGGAAAAAAGAGGCCTCACTGACATGTTTATTTACAGGCCTCCTCAAAGTTATTGATGCCCTAACAGCTTTTAGCAAATCTTCTAATATAAACGAAACAAGAAAAATATGAATTAAGAATGGTACAGTAAAACAAATAGTAAAGTTTAATATTGTTCAGAGCCAATACAGTAAATGACCCAATCAAAGCAGCTGAAAGTATGGCAAGCTGATTGAAATTGGGTTTGGATACAGTTCTGCTAGGCAAGGACAAGGTTTTGAGCACCAGTACTTAATACAGTATTTAATCCATTTTTTACTCCTTAAAATAAAAATCATTTAATATTGCCAATACATTTGATATAGTGCAGAAACACTGTTAAAGTTTCAAAGGTTACTATTCACTCTCCAGTTAATATAGTCCATAAATGGAAATTCACTGTTGATTAGGACACGATAAAGGCCAATTAGAACAGAGGTCATTTGCATATATGTCTTAATGGCACAGTAGGAAAAACAGTCTGTTTAATTGTAAGAGAATTGTAATTGTAAGAGAGATTGAAAACGTATGTAAAATTGAACTGACTGTTTTTGGTACATAAAATTGCACAAACATTATAAATGGACCTAAAATACAAGAAAAATGTAGAATATGGGCACTTAAATGACCTAAATACATTGCATTTTACAGTGGCTGTCATCGTCATCTGTTCCTTGAGTTACTTTCAGATCAGCAGATTTGGTTTCCTTACAGGAAAATGAGGAACCATGACTGTGGATTAACCACCAGCCTGCAATGATGCTTATACAGGTTCCAGTTTTTTGATGAATGAGTATTGGATGTAGTGATAAGGTTGTTTTGTGTATTACTGTTGCCAGCCCTTCCCAGTGCCTTATCTTGAGACAGTCCCTCTCTGAGACACACACTTAACCTTAGAAAAAATGACTGATTGATGGCTCTGTGTGTGTTGACTAAAGATCAATTCCCTCATTCTCATGCTTTCATTAATGGTATGGTATGACGCAGGTGATGTGAAAATGACATCCTATCAAACCGGACTGTTGGGTTCTTAAGTCTAATCAAGACTGGTACTTTTAAGCACGTTGTGGTTGTTTTGGGTTGAGTTTTTGGAGTAATGCTACCAAAGAACCTCTTGTGGTTCGCTAAATATGGATCTTGTAAAAGTGTTTTTGCAAAAGAGAGGTGCTTTTTAAGGCCCATATAATGGAAAGCCAATTTTTCCTCATTTTTTTTCCTCATCACCAGAACCAACACACATGTCCACCTATTCAGATTACAGCAGGTTAGCCCCACCCATTCATGCTGAAATTATAAGGAGTGTTTAAGGACAGCCAATCTGAACAAACGTATTTACATTTATCAATTTTAAAGGCACAGTAACTAAAAAACCTGTTTAGTTCTATGGGATAAAGAGAGGTTGAAAAATGGTAATGGGAAAAAAATGTATTGTAAAACAACATCAGTGTTATAAATATACCTCAGGGGAAATTGAAAATACAAGAAAAATATAGGATGTGGTGGGGCTGGGCGATATGGCTAAAGTTGCACCATACATCAAGACATTCTCAAGATTTTTCTGAGGTTTGTTAAGTTGGAACAGAAAAGCCCCAGTAGAGCCAGATTAAAAAAAAATCTATTATAACCCTTTTGTGCAATGATCTTTCTTCAGTGTTTCACACAACACACTGCACTAAATCCAGTTAAACATGACCAATTAATGAAACATGTATTTGGTCGGTGCTCTATATGTACTGACGATATCTACAATATACTCGGAAAAGCATATTGTGATAAATTGTATCACAGTAATGGTAAATATTGTCAAATTGCCCAACCCTAGGATGTGGGCTCTTTTGAGGTTTAAAGAATCTCCATGTAAATGTGAAGGTTCATACCAATAAACATGCTTTTTTTTTTTCCTGGGACAATCATCCAAGCCAGAACCGTATATGGACCTTTATTTTTAATAGTGCACCTTAAAGGGGTCCAGAATGTGATAAAACTTGATTATAAACTCCTTTAAAGATGTGGTTTTCAACAGTAATTTACTTGATATGATTTGTTGTAGTTATTTTTGACAGTACATACCCCCAGGCAACACCTCAGGTTTGTTCTCTCTTACTGTCTCTCTCTGTTGTTTTGCCTCTGAGGAAAGAGCCAAAAGAGCCAGGGTGTGTCACTCATTTCTCCAGAACCCTTTGTGAGGCAGAAGCTAATCCGGTTGCTGATTTGTGCAAGGTGGGGCTGCATAGCTGTGACTGTGGCCGTGAGCAAACACACAGACGCGGCGTCAGGTCGAGCAGTTGTTTTCTGTCATTATGATGGAAGTTCTGTGCTAGAAGACCTTTACTTAAGAGCTTAGTGACTTAAGGCTGAAACCTGAATGCTCTGAGTTAATGTACGTCTCTGTAGTTGCCTATTGCGATGCTGTCAGACTCATTACGGTCAATATATGAAGAGTTTTACGCCTAAGTGCTCTTTGGCTATGGTTGGACAGGCAATCAGATATTTCAGTTCACATATCCAATAATTATCAGATCTTTGACTTGAACTCTGAGCAGGATGGATAAATGTCTTTCAGTTCAGATTTGGACCATGCTAATGTGCCTTTAAGCTTATTGCTTGTCTGAACCTGCCAGTTTGATTGGTTTGAAGAGGGAGAAAAGGAAGGAATCAGATTTGATTATTTCAGCTGAAGGAGATGAGAAATGCTGTTCTGTAACGGGTTCCCATTAATTGGCTATTTAATTCTCCAACCTCTATTGTCTGGCCTTTCCTTAAAGATCTCTCTTACTCAAATTCAGCCACTAAAATGAATAGATTACTCATTTACTCAATAAACAACAGCTTTACAGTTCATGTTGTCATTTTTTTTTGTAGCTCGTGGCAAGCCATGAAATCTGTGAAATGTTGCGGAGTCATTGAAATTATCTTTTATTTAGAGTGTTAAAAATGACTTGTCAGTGCTGAAAGTGCTTATGGGCTCATGAGCCTTTAGAGTTAGTCATGATGATATTTTTAGCAAATTATGGCCATTAAATGTGTGATGACTGTGGTAAACCTAACCCATCTCCAGTGCTGTTACCTTATTCCTTTGATCATAGTGAAATACACTATACAAGAACTCTGTAAACCTCCAAAGAAATGACGACATCTACTTTGCATACTCTGAGCTGTCTTGTTTTGTCAGCATCTGTGGAGTCGTGTTTGGTGAGAATGTTTTCAGGCATGTTGTTGAATATGCTTGACTTGTTGCTCTGGTGTTTAAAATGATATGTTCAAATGTAGTAGGCAGTGATTTGTTATCAGGTTTAGTGTTGATACTGCATAATTTACACTCTCCTACTGTTCTCTGGTTTAAGTAAATTATATTCTTACTTTTCTTACTTTTTATCGTTTCCCAGTAAAGCATTTTGGAGCCTGTGAAGTTTGTTTTAAGATTACGTCAGTATATATTGTTTAGCTTTTTAAAAATCAGTTAATACAATCTGTAGTGTTTTAGCTATAGGTTGCTTTATTTTGAACCCCCAACTGGCATATATTATACCTCATTATATTGTGTTTATTCCTTTGGGGTAGAAGAATGTGAGGAAGTTTTTGATTGTCATTAGTGTTTTCACACTCATTTCATAGGCTGTGTGACCTGCCTGGCCAAACTATTATGCCTAGCTTGGATGAGACACAGACATTAGGATGTAACTGGCAGGCTAACATTGATTTCTAGCACTTTTTTTGTTTAGTTTCTGCATAGCACAGTAATGGCCAGTTCGTTTTGTCATCACTGCCGCAAATAAGCATGGATAATGCAGCGTACAAACAATGCAACCCACACTAACAGTATCCCGTTTGGCTGAATGGCTGAGTCATGGATGTTTAAATCATGTTTCAATTGAAAATGCGGCAGGCCCTCGATCATCACCAGGTGTCTAGTGTGTTGCATAAGTAGTCCACTTTTTTTAAGGCACAGACATGTGCTGTGCTTGTGTTTCCTCTTTTGTTCCAGCTGGTGCTGAAGCATTATGGTAATTTTCCAAATTCAAGGAGGGTCTGATGGTCAGAGGCACAAGTGTACGGTGTGCACAAATGAGGCAAATGACTTGAGAAATTCAACAAAGCTGAAGCTGGCTTCTTAATCATATTTCCCATTCTGCCTGAAATGGTGCCGTAGTTACATTCAGGTTCTGTGCAGGGTACAAAGTGGAATGGAAAATTTGAGCAAAATTGTTTTTTTTTTTTACTGCTTTGCAACCTAAATAGCCTACACCACATTAGTATATTTTCATCCAGTTTAAAATTCTCAGTCCTTTCAAAAGTTAAGGTGCACTAAATTCAGGTCTCAAGTCCGACATGGACCCAATCGTTGTTGTAGCAGTGTAATATAGTGGTGGCAGAGGCAAGTTTATTTCTAGCTAGCCCTATTAAAGTTTTTTCTGTTCTGGTCTTGGAGTTTTTTAAAATAGTCACAGTAGGCTTTAATTACAGAATTTCTTGCCCTTAAAGGGACAGTTTTTCTCCAAACTGAAATATTACTTTGGGGTGGCTTTACTGATTATTAGAGTGGTATGGTGTTCTTGCCCAGGCTGAGATTCAGACCCTAATCTGTGTGGAGTCCAGGAATATAACCCACTGCACTCCACCGACCGGCCTGAAAAAAAGGACAATGTTGCTTATATGTTTCAATAAAAAATTCAAAACTTATTTTGAAGCTCATTTCGAAGTTCATTGTAAAGCTTAGTAGGTACAACTAAGATATTGAATCAAAATCGGGAAAGTAAAAGTGAAATTGTCATTTCTAATGCTAGCATATCGTTATGAAATATGAAGTTGATTTAAAAAAAAAAAAAAAAACACACAATCACGTCAATTAGTAGCTAATGTTCTTGGTGACCAGGGCAATTTAAAGCTACGGTCAGGTTATCTATAATAGAGTTTTTTTCTGTTTTTAATGTTTGCTTTTAAAGATGAATTGTAAGAACTTGTGATGAACTTTATTGCTGTGGATCCGTTCCATGCCTGTGCCTCATTTGTTTAATCATGACATGCTGTCAGCAGCTCTGTGTGTGTGTGTGTCAGTGTGACATGCTTCAACATGTGTGCCTGCCTGCACATTCTCCTGCACAAATCCTTCATTCTCTCCTTGTTGAATGTGGCCACTGGCCATGCAGAAATTGCTTCAATTATATACACTGTTGCTGCACTACTAGGATGAAAGAATGTAGCTGTTGGATTGGTTGTATCATTTAAAGATAATCCATGCACACGTTTGGAGGTGTTGATATAAGTCTTTTAGTCCTGTTTAATGTGTGTGTGTGTGTGGATATACTTGCTTTCAGTGAACCAGAGGTTATTGACAGTTGTAGAAATGTGGAGGTTTAGTAAACAACCCATTAAAAGTATTGTTTCCCATCAAACACAGGTGCATAAGATGAGGGAGGCCCTATCAAAGAGATGGAGGCATGCTAATGGCAAGCTGGATTGGCCTGTTTTTGTTTTTTTTTATTTTGTTTTGACTTTCTTGGAGAGAGATGCACACACGAAGCACTACCTGTCATTAACTTTGAATTGCTTGATCATCATAGTGATTGCTTGCTTTGTGAACCTATCCTACTTACGCTAAGAGCAGTTGTTTGATGCCACACACCTCATGAAAATGCCACACATGTTTGAAATTAACATTTGATAGGCTGGATCTGTTCATACACATTGTGCATTAGATACTGCTTGGGAATTCCACCAGTGTCAAAATTTTGACATAATATAGTGGTTGATGTAAAATGAAGGCCTGTCACTATCAATTACATTTATACATGAGTAATCTGAGTTATTTTGATGAATAAAATAGTCTTTTTAAAAAAAGGCTTTGCTAGAGAAACTGGCTGTGTCCATCAGGCTCTGTTTCTTACTGTAAGAAAGACCACTGGAAGAATTTAAAATATGTGTTGTCATGTGAGGTGTTGTTTAATTGTGCATTCTTGATAGCCTTAACTCTACAGCACATGAGACTAAAATCATTATTTTTTAAATCGGTACATTCCATTAATTACACTAATGACGTTTTAGAAAGATGGTGTAAAAAAGCCATTTTTAACAGCATGAAGGAATGCCAAGAGCATTCTCTTCAAAGCGGTTATAATGTGCCTCCTGCTGCATTTCTTAAAGGTTTACACAACCACTCCTTACTGTAACACATTCATTTGGGCTTGCAAGTGCAATGCACTTCTGTTGCCGTTGAGAACAGTTAGGCTCAGCACTTTGGTTCATTTGTGGAAGTGGATGTGTTTACCACTGATGTTTGAACACACAAGGTCACAGGGCGGTCTTGTACTTGCTGATGACAAACTTGTTGAATTTCATTTCTGTTTCTTTTTCATATTTTACCTGTCTTAATTGAGCTTCTAGTTGGTAATAGGTGCTATAATTGGCTTAAGAAGCATCTTTAGTGATTCCCTGTTGGTTGTGTCATTAATCTAAAGCTGTATTTAAAACATTTTTCTTGAAAGTCAACTCTTTGAATAAAGTGAGCAGCATGAAAGGTTTCCAAGGTTTTGCCAGTTGACCTTGCATCTACATTATAAGATAATATCAAAGCTATGGTTTTGCTGCTGGGCTTGAAATTGCACAACTTTTTAGATTTTTGTGTGTGTGTGTGTGTGTGTGTGTGTGTGTGTGTGTGCGTGTGTGTGCGCGTGCGTGTGTGTAATGCTTAGATAAAACACATCTAATATTTCATGCACAAATTTTATTAATAATTGTTTTTTGTCTCTTTACAGTTTTTTTTTGTTTTGTTTTGTTTTTTTGTTTTTTTGTTTTTTTTACTATTTGACTACAAGCAAAGTTCTTTCCCTTTTGTATTTGCTGTCTGGCTGCTAAATGTGCTGAATGAATTAGGCCTAATTTAAAAGGTTTCATTTCTCTCTCTTTTCTGCACCTCTGTTTCTTACCTGGCTCTCTCTCTGATGTGCAGTTCCAGCAAGCTGTGTCAGCGGAGGTTAAAGCTCTGGGCAGGAGCTCCTACACGCTGTGTGTTGACGGACCCCTTCTCATCCGACAGGCCCTTCACCCCGAGGCCTCCAAAAAGGTTAGCAAATGTCCAGGACTGTGTCAGAAGCGGTTTGTGGCAATGTTCAGTACTGTGCAAACATCGGAGGCTACCCTGCATTTATTTCTGAAGCAAGAGTGGAGCTTCATCTTCTCCCTTCTCTTAAAGATGAAACATTGTAGTCTACCATGTTTTGCACAGTTGTTAGGAGTCCCATTTTCAACTCTTAAAAACTTACGTCTTTTACTTAAACATTATACTTCTTTATGCAAGTGAATTGTCTTATCTACTCTCTTCAGAAAGGTCTCCTTGAGAAAAAAATAACTTGCATTTAATGATTTTTGATGGCAAAGTAAATAAGTGAAGGGTGGTCTCTGACTTTGGCACAATACTGTAGAAAAAAGAAAGTCAGTACCAGGAAATTTGCTCATTTTGCAGACCTAATTCTGTTCTTTGGCCCATTTCATCAGTGTATTGCTCATTATTTGGCATGGTTCTTAAGCTGTCTCGACAAGCCTGGCTAAAGTGTCTTTTTCTGTGTGTGTGTCTGTTTTAGAATCTGGTCCTTCCAGAATGTTTCTACTCATTTGTGGATTTAAAAAGAGAGTTCCACAAATGCTGTCCCAATGCTGGCCCAGTGAAAGACCTCACCCTGCCCTCCATGCTCGAATGTATCCTTACCTTGAGTTTTCTTTATCAAGTTCTGTTAGCTTGATTATTGTTTTTCTGTTTGGTGTAGAAAGGACCTAAAGTGTGATCAACTCCAGTCCTGGGCTTACCTGCACAGTTTTTACTGAGGGTGGCTGATATGGCAAAAACGTCATAATATAAAACCCATTTCCCAGTGGACCTGAGCAGTTACATAACACTTTGTATGTTGTTTTTGTTGTGGCAGCGTTTGCCATTTGTCTGTCCCTACATGTCGCACAAAAACAGCAGTTTGTGGTGGTTATTTATAACTAACTAGGTTATTTTCTATAAGGTCACAGGCAAGGCAAAGTCATTTTATGAATCTTATGCAGAATTTTGCTTATTGACTAGGTGTTTCTGTAAAGAGTACTTGATTAGTCAACTACTCATTCCCATCCATAATCACAAGACATTTTTGTTTGGAAACAAGTGGGACTGGACAGAATGTAGCAACCAGTGAAACAGAAAAAGAGGGCTGTGACAGTAATGACATCACATTAGCCACCAGTAGTTTCATGCATTCCCTGCCACACCCACTATAACTCATCTAGTCTTTGTGAGTAGGATTAGGTCTATTGAGGCAGTGATTAGAGTACAGATTTGCAGAAGAGTGGGTCCCCACAGTTGAAAACCATTGACCTATTGGACCTTAACACGACTGAGGTCTTATCGTATTTTGCAGTGTCTTCAGATGTTTAATACCAAGATGTATTCTAATTAGATATGATACTAGTAAACAAAATACGTTCATGCACCGTAGCCTTATATGAACTGTGTTAACTAACAACACTTTGTGTTAACTCTCTGCTTTAACACATCAGTTTTAAAAGTGTACAGTGACTGGTGTTATTTGTTTGTCTATGAAAAGGCTGGTTTGCCTTACATGCATGTCCACAGATGTGTGTCTCCCTGCTGTAAACGAGCAGATGGCTGGAGTGAGGGAAGTGAAGAGCATGATGATGGTCATTCAACACATCCTGGCTGAGCCATACGGTCAGTAAAATCATTTCTGCTTTGTTATGTACTCCACTGCTCTTCTGCATGCACATAGTCTTATTGTGGTCGTCTAGTGTTTCAGATAACTATAGGATCTTTTCTAGTATTATATCAGGTGCAAGATGTCATTCATTGATTGCTTCATTTTTGGGCTCTACCTGTTAAAATTACACACAAAGCAACAACATTTTGTTGCAACAGTCATGTTTTATGTCCATGGCTAGGTTATTGCTGCTGTGGCGAAAACCTTCACCACAGGACGGAAAAGGTATAGCTAGCTAAGACGTGGGCCATTTTGTAGAACAGCGAAACCATATCCATAGACCAACCACAACATTAGTAGACTGGAAAATATGGCAGACATTTCTTGTTTGTCCCAGTTAACAAATGATGACATTTGTATCTGTTTTTCCTATCTGTGCCATCTCTGTGCCATTGCGCTACCAGTATGTAAGTTAACATTTAAGTAAGTAACTCATGAAATATGGCCAGAATGCTGTCTGTATTGTTGTAAGTATTTACCATAACCTTATTTATTTATTTAGGAGGACAAGATAAACAATTGCTACAGCTAAGATGTACATGTGATATGTAGATCAGTTAATAAAGATGTGTACTAAATGACTGTGTAGTAGAACCCCGCAAAGAGAGTTTATTTTTTACTTTTTCTTGAATTCTTTAAGTATAGATTATGCCACCGATGTTCTTTGTGGAAATCTTTCTGTACAGCCCATGTATAAATGTCTTATGCAAAAGTTTGGGCACCCCGGTCAAATTACACATTTTAGTGGTTTAAGTGTCTCTAAAAATGACGCCCTCTACAGAGAACAAACCTCTGCACATTTTAATATACAATTACTGTTTGTTTAATGCATTTAACAATTTATTTAAACATAAAATGTGGCCTGTGCAAAACTTATGGCACAGTTTATTTTTTGTTTAGTTTTTTCCCCCAAATATAATAAACTCAGAAATTGAAAGGAATTTTTGCACCAAAATTTGTTGACATTTGTTTCCTGTATAGAATGTGTAATTTTCACTTATATTCACTTTTTTTTAAACAAAGAACATAATTTGACCAGGGGTGTTCAAACTTTTTGCGTACTACTGTAGGCTACTGTAGGCTTGTACTACCAACTGTAGTTTCCATAGATCTAATATGTGTTTCCTGTTTGGTTCCTATTAAAAAAAAAAGAAAGCATGTAGGAACCATGGATCAAGATATGAGAACTTGCATTTAATGTATAGTCCATGTAAGTGTCTCTGGATACATTATTTTTGTTCTGATGTCGGTTTCCGCACACTTTCTCAAGTTTTTAATTTCACACACTCGCTTTCTCATCTTGTGTAGATTTACAGGCTTTTGTTTTGTGGCCCCGAACATGAGTAGTAAATGCGTGCTTAGGGCATCCCCAAAAAGTATTTGGACACTTGTGCCACACTTGCAAATGTATTGAATTAGTTATGTTAGGAAGCAAAATTTCAAACAAAGTGTCATTTATTTTAAACAGACCATTCTTTTTGACAAACTATTCCCATCATTGACCTCACTGACACCATTTTGAAAAAAACAACCCCAGAGTTATTGTGCTTAAAGTCTTTTTCCTATAAAAAAGGTAAATTAATGAAGTAACCTAAAGAACTTTATTAATAGTAAAGGTGTCCAAACAAGTGTCCAAATAAGAATGAGGCACTAAAATGGCATATCGAGCATTATTAAACAACTCTTCTGTTTTCTTCCAGATCATAAATTTTCCTCGTTTGAGACAGTGAAGTACAAGTTTGAATCTGGAGCCTGGTGAGTTTCCTAAAAATCATAACTGTCACATTTCTGAGTCAACCTGAAACCCAAGGTGATGACAGTTCTCTGCTTGTCTTTCTCTGACAGCAGTAAGACTGAAGCTGTGGACAGTGAGACGGTCATCAGAGCCAGAGGGTTACCATGGCAATCATCCGACCAGGACATTGCTCGCTTCTTCAAGGGCCTCAACATTGCCAAGTAAGAACAGAGCTTGGAGTGCTTGCTCACACAGCATTCTGTTCAGTGTTCACTTTAGCCAGGTCAATTTGTTGAGCCATTTGGGATCATGTTTCATCGGCAGCAGTGATGTTTGTTTAGAGATTTGGCAACCGTAGGTCAAACAAGACTGCATTAATTGGGATGTTTGTTATGAAGAGGTTGCAAATACAGCTGCAGTGCCTGGACAACTGTGTGCCTGTGTTTGTGAGAAATACACCTACCAAGAGACTTACCAACGAAATGGACTTTGTAATGTTCTTTTCTTAAAGGCTACATGTTTAATTTTTAAAGGGAATGGAAGTCAAGCTTAGGAAAATTCTTATTACATTGTATTAAAAATATGTCCCACTGTCTGTGTCTCAGAGGCGGCGTGGCGCTGTGTCTGAATGCTCAGGGCCGCAGGAATGGAGAAGCTTTGGTGCGTTTTATTAACTCAGAACACAGAGACATGGCACTGGAACGGCACAAACACCACATGGGCAGCAGATACATCGAGGTGAGCTGCTCAACTCTAGACATTTACTCACTTCACACACATGCTGTGTCCAAAAGTCCTAGAAGGCCACATCACTAAGTTTAGTATTCTGCCTCATTTAACACACTTGATCAAACTCGTCAGATTATTACAGCAGCTTTAATGAGTTGAATTTAGCATTAGAAGAAGGAGAACACTAATCTCTGTAAGGCTGCGTTTCTCTAGGACCTGAATTTGACACCGCTGCTTTATATCTAAAAGCCCAGTTGAGCTGGATTAGTTCTTGGATTAGTTTTGGAGGTTCTGTAATATGAGATTGCCGGACAAATTTGCAATGTCCGTAATATGACCATAATTTTCTAACTGACTTCAACAAAACTTGCTAATATACATGGTTGTATATTATGTTGTTATTAGTATTGAGCATGGCCCTGACGTGTAACTGACATGAACAGCAGGGTTGTAGTTTTTAATCCAGGCTGTCTGTGGTAATTTGTGGTAAATGAACACAAGTACTTTATCCCAGTTAGGCCAGTCAAGTCTTTTACTAATTGAAGGGGAATTCCTCCAGGAATTCTCTGTAAGCTTCTGTACAATGTTTGAACAATGTAGTGAGAATACGTATTGTTAGAAATTAGGTGCTGCTTGTTATTTTAACTCTTTTTCTGTTTGTAAAAATAAAACTTACTTTCTCTCTTTCAGGTGTATAAAGCAACTGGAGAAGAGTTCCTGAAGATTGCTGGAGGTGAGTTACTGTTATAGGGTTGGTGGTAATGTGTTTTGGAAGTCTTCAATTACAGATGAATTTAGACACTCACTCAAGCGCTAAGAGACAACGTCCCTCTATCATGCGGTCTGTGTATGTAAGTGCTCGTTCTCTCTCCTGGACTGAATCAAAGGCTCTTTTGTGTGTCATGTCCCTGTGCTGACTCATGTTGAGCAGGTTTAGGGGGAAACTTTACTCTTCTCCCCTCCTTTGCAACCCGTGCCTGCACCCGAGAGACAGCAGTTTCCCCTGAGACGCAGCAAGGCAGCGACTGCTGAAAAGGCCTACACTGCCCTCTCACACTCCGGGTGTAAAGAGATGGTGGCAGGCTGAGATATTGCTGTGCGTCTATTGAAAGAGGGGTGAAAGTAGATCCACAGCAGATGCCTTGACACGCTTTCCTTTCTCTGCTGAACTTTGAATACACGAATGGATCAATATGCTTTCTGTCACACATGCACATTGGCTTATCAGCACCTTGAATTTGTGTTTGCTATTCTTTATGACATCTGTAATATTCTATTTTCAGCATTTTGACTGCCTACTCTTAGAAGTCGTAGGTTATTAAATCAGGAATTCTGAAACTATGAGGTTATTGCACCTCATTTTGAATTTCATTTATGCCTTTTACTACTTTGTCCTGCCAAATATCGGAGGAAATAGTTGAAAATGATCAACAAAATATCTGAACTGATAGAGGAGAAGGCTTTGTAGCTCTTGTGATTTCTGTAGTGGTCAGCACTACTAGTGAATAATTTGTTTATTCAAGAGAGAAGATGTATGCAGATATAGAAAATGCATTCCATTTATGCTTAAGCAGAATATGGGACATGGTCACAAATGGAAGTGTTAAATTAATTTTCGCCATTGTATTTTTTATTTTTTTTTTTGCTGATATGAGTCGAATCGACTGTAAATGTAATCACATAACTAACTTGTAATTACGTTAATTACTAACACCGCAGAGAACACCAACCCAGTGAGGAAGAACTAACACCAAGGCTGACTGTTGATCAGCATCTATAGCTCACTTTCGCCTCTTGTCTTCTTTGAAAATTTGCACTTGAACACACCGCAAAGATTACGGCTGATTTCTGACATACACATGCTTACTGTGCCTGAGCAAAAGTAAACAATTCATTATACCATTAGCTGGCAGTAGTCCATAAAACTGGAAAACTGGAATAAGAAAAAATAAAAAATGTGCTGCTTGAATATCTTGCAAATGTGTAGGTAGAGGTGGGCAATATAGCAAAATTGTAATGTCATGTATTGTGAAAACTTCTTAAAGTATCATGATATGTCACAATGTATATTTTAAAAGAAACAAAGACATGCCACTTTTAGAAATACTGTCAAAAAGTATGAATACAATCATTTTATCTTCAGCATTTCACGCCCTGTGCTGCATTAAATCTAATTACAGAAATAATTCTGCTCTCTTTGTAATGAAACATGCAGTTGGAAAGTATTTTGAAGTCCTGGCAATATTCACTGTATATCCAGACAAGCATATTGTGAAAGAATTAATCATGATAACATAACATTAACATAACATTAATTCATCAATGTCACGTCATATTGCAAGTAAACCACTTATAACATGGTGATAGGTGGGTAAAAAGCCTACTTAAAAGTCGGGATACGCAGTGATCCTAGAATCATGTTGTTTTTGGCAGATATTTGCATTAAAAAAACATATCGGCATTGGTCAGATGTTTGGATTTGGCCGATATTTCAAACCCATATTTCATGACATGAATTGTATTCTGGATGAGCAGAACATTTTAAGCAACAGTAGGCTGCTGTGCTAAAATATGTGCGCTTTTATTTTACTGCATTTGTAACCCTGTAGAAATAAATATTACATTTGTCTGTAATGCTAATGAAGATGAATTTAGTCACAGTTCCAGTGTTTACCTATAAACATCAGCAGATATGTAAATGAAAAATCTCAGACATCCGCATCAGTGGGGATTCCACTGTTTATGCACTGTGTATATAGTAACTTATAGTCTGTATAGTCTGGGACTGCTTGCTGTACACTCTTTGGCTTCTCTTCTCATGCGGCTGACTACTGATGCTCTGTTGGCCTATACAGCGCTGACATAAGCCAACTACAGAACTACAGGTGCGGTACACACTGCGCAAACTACAGGCCGACAATCGACTTGATTTATCAGGGCCCTTAGAGCATAATTTGCTCTGTTTATTTGATCATGTTGCATTTCTTGTCAATGAGTGTTTTAACCTGAACTTTCTATTAATATTCCATGTGTTGAATGCATTAACAATGAGAGAACATATACATGGTCTTATTAAGCTGGCAGCTAGAATCTTCTAGTGATGACCCACTCTTTCTTTTATTCGCCTTCCTTTAGGCACATCCAATGAGGTGGCGCAGTTTCTGTCTAAGGAGAACCAGGTGATAATCCGCATGCGTGGCCTGCCCTTCACAGCCACACAGCAGGACGTGCTGGGCTTCCTGGGCCCTGAGAGCCCTGTGACAGATGGCACTGAGGGCCTGCTGTTCGTAAAGTACCCAGACGGGAGGCCTACGGGCGATGCCTTCGTACTGTTTGCCTGTGAGGAGTACGCCCAGAATGCCCTGAAGAAGCACAAACAGATTCTGGGAAAGAGATACATTGAACTGTTCCGCAGTACAGCGGCTGAAGTCCAGCAGGTCAGTACAGCAACAAGCTATTTTTTTCTCCATTAAGTTATTCACATGTTTCTGTTACAACACATTATTTATATAGTGCACAGCCTAAGTATCCATAGAGAACAGAGTAGTCACAACACGAATAAAACAAAGCTCAAGAATGGAAAAACATTAACGTCAAAAAGAAAAACAACAGTAAATTAGATCGAAATAAACAAACAAAAAAAATACATATCAAAAGTAAAAAGTACAGCACAGAAAATGATCGCACTACAACATTCAGTAAATGAGACAACAATGTTTAACAAATAGTGTGAGCTAGAGGCAGAAAGTAAGTACTGGTGATGTTTTCAGGCCAGCTTTAAAGGGAAAGGTCTTACAAATAAAAAAGAAATGTGCAATCAATATAATTATTCTAAAATTGCAAAGTTTACAGTAAAGTTCATATCAAATACCAATCCATCTTGTGTTTTTCAGGTGCTAAACCGTTACATGTCCACTCCACTGATCTCCACGCTCCCTCCTCCTCCTATGGTTCCGGTCCCGGTGCTGGCCACCCCTCCCTTCATCACCACGAGCAGCACCAGAGACTGCGTGCGTCTGCGAGGGCTCCCCTACACAGCCGCCATCGAAGACATCTTGGAGTTCATGGGAGAACACACCATAGACATCAAACCACACGGCGTTCATATGGTGCTCAACCAGCAGGTCAGAAGAGGACATTTTCGGTTCAAAAAATAATTGTTTTATTTAGATCTTACAGTGAAATTTGGTGCTAGAATAGAGACTAACCAGCTCTTAGCAAACACCACAGTATGGTGTATAGTATAGTTCAATTATATGAAAGTTGTTGCTATTTCTTTTTATATCCGTCATTACATGACAATTACTTATTGTTAACTTCCTCCAAAAGCCAACTTTTCACATATTTGCAAGGCTGATACATAGCCACATGTATACAGCATATGATGCAAAGCCTCATACAAACCTCAGCATGTGAAACTTCCTTTAGTCCAGACATAACATCTGACCTGTTGGTTAAACGTTTCCTGTGCAGCTGACCCTTGTAGACTATGAGAGAATTTTCTTCTTTATACAGAACCTGTGTGAAGAAACATTGAGATACTAATTTAAAGATACAAAGTATGCGTGATGGTTTGGATCATCTAATATACTTTGTACTCAAGGCCGGCCACAACTATTAGGATTTTGTCAGTTGTGTTTTCATTTCCATGGACCAACTTCAGCAGTCTGATGAGAAACACATGCAAGCATCTTCAAAACAAGACATATTCGCAGAATTGAAAAAAGGTTGTTTCACACCATCACATTTTAAATAAGATATTTAAGAGTTTTCATTGAAGCAGTTTTTTAATATCTAGTAAAGAAGTATAACACATACTGCTTTGTTTCATGTGGGTCTGTTTTTGTTGTAGTATTGCTTTTAAGAATTACCTGCCCCTACACATTAAACAAAAACAATGGTTTGCAGTTGGTTGGTTTGCATGTCTGTCACATGGTCTTTTCCTGTCAAAATAGGCCGTTCTGGGCCACAAAACCTACCTCATTCGCTGAGGGTTAGAAGTCAGACTTGCCTAGAGCAACTCTGTATAGCAGATCTGTAGCTTTAATTCATGCTGTGGGCTTAGGTTAATACTTAATCCTAAACCTTAATTAATTCTAATTTTAAAAAGTGGAGAGTATAATTAAAAAAAAACTGGGGTTGCGTTAGTCATTGAATAAAAACAAACAAAAAAAAATATTCCCATGGTAGGTGAGAATTGTATTGTTACCCGTACAAGATCAAAAGAAGGTAATGGCCTTATAGTCCCTCACCAGCCCCTGACCTCTCTCTGATCAACTCTCAGGGTCGTCCCTCTGGTGATGCCTTCATCCAGATAAAGTCAGCGGATCGTGCGTTCATGGTGACCCAGAAGTGCCACAAGAAGATGATGAAGGACCGTTATGTGGAGGTGTTCCAGTGTTCTGCTGAAGAGATGAGCTTTGTGCTGATGGGGGGAACTCTGAACCGAAGTGGTCTTTCCCCTCCACCGTGCAAACTGCCCTGTATGTACCCTGCTCACCTTTATTTGATTTACATACGATTAATTAACCGCAAGATATGTTTCTCCACACGCTGATTAAAGTGATGGTATTGGGACTTTAGCCGAATCATTAACAGTGCAAACTGGTGAAGGATTTTCATCAAGCTTTTCCCCCTAGGTGCTCAGGTTTTAGTCCTAGATATGCGCCATGCTGCTGGGGTGCAGCAAATCTTGGTTCAGTTAAGGAAAAAAGACAGCAGAATCTCTCTTGACTGTTTTTATGACCTGGTCATAGGTCAGGTGTCGGACAAAGGAACTACTTTGGGAAATGGCTACTACTGAACTGAGAGGAAAAAAGGTAGTGTTATTAGGTGGCACTTCTGGTTTGAAAGCACTCCTGTATAAATGACTGAAGTGAGAAGGGAGGAGAAGGAGGGAGCTTTTTAAGTTCATCAGTAGACTTTCAACAATTGTTCCCTTCTTATATTAAGCCAGATTAGCCAAATCTGATGTCTTACTGGAACTACTTCAAAGAAATACTTCAGCATTTCTCAGTCTATTGTAGATGTATCTGCCACATCTTTTGCATAGTCAGGCATAAGCATGTATATGCACTAATCAGCCCAAAACTGTATTAAACACAGAGATGGGCAATATGATGATATATATCATTATTGTGATGATTTATCACTGATCGGATGTCTGAAAGAAGAAATGGTTTATCATGAAATTTTGAAGTATAGCTATATTAGATTTTTTGCCATATTGCCACCTTTAATTAAACATATCCTACATAAGAACCAAGTTTTGTTTAAACAGAAGGGCTGAGAATTATAATATCTTCATGATTATGTGACCAAAAACTAAAAAAAGTTGACTGACTGCAGTATGCAGGGATGGAGTTCTGAAAGCTCTATATTCTGAAATTCTAAAGACATTTATATCCATCACTTATTTTAAGTTTTGAACAGAATGACTTTAAAATATGCAGAATGTTCAGAGTACTATAAATGAATACCATTGTGTGTCCCAGTAGGGTGGATATGAGCTTTGTCAGAGCAGTGGGTGCAGCCTGTTCAGCAGGGCTGATAGTGTAGATTGTGTGCAGGCCTGTGCTGTTCTTCACTCCTATCAGCACAGACTTTCAAGATTAGATTTCAGCTTATCTTGGACGGAGCAACGTGAGCACCTCTGTCCCTGCCGGAGAGGTGCAAGGTTTTGGCATTTATAAAGTCGGGACTTAAATCGGAACCAAAAGCGCCCTGTTTGCATAGAGATTGGATCTGTCTGTCTGACCTTGGCTTCAGAATAGGCCCTTATGTGTGCAGACTGCAGCAGAGGAGGTGCTTTTCCTTACCGCAGGCCGCTATTACTTGTTTGTGTGTAAATATCTGTATAGGGGTGTATGTGTAGTTGGTACTTTTTGACCTGCCGAAGGACAGACTCTTCTAGGAAATGCGGCTGTTATCCACGTACTTACTCCAGACTGAAGTCTGTCACACTGTCCAACCTCTGCAGGTTTTTCTTTTTCTGACCCTGCAACAACCAGCAGTCCCTTTCTTTTGCACTAGTAACCCCTCCCCACACCCACCCCGCCCTTTTTGTCAACAGATTTTCAGTGCAGCACATACAGCAGGTTTTCTACGCTCATACAGTACTATGCAGAAGTCAAGAGACTGAACTTCCATTGATTTAATTTTGAGTCAAAATAGCTGTTGTGTACACATTATTTTTCAGTGTCATTACAAAAAAGCAGAAAGCATATATTTGACAGAAAATTACACAGAAGCCACAACAACAAAATATATTTTTGTCAGCTTTTAGTTTGTCCGGCCTTTTCCTTCATTACAGCTTGTTAGATTTTCAAAAAAAAATCTGTAGCGATCATTTTTCTAGACTAGGTTAGGCCTGTCAATTTACTTTCTACACTTTACAGTATGATTTACTAATGTACAGTGCTGTGTATAGGTATTTACCCCCACCTGATTTCTTCTATTTTTTAATCTTTTTAGAATGTGGCATTATGTGCTGCTTTTTGAGATCTTATAGCCTCCTTCAAATTACCAGGCAGGTTCTATTTAAGTGATGTTTAGATTCAACAGGTCTGGCAGGAATCATGCTGGGGTATGGCCAGTGAAATTGAACCCAGGGGTTAGTTGAATTTGGTTAACTGGTTGATTTATTAGCTAAGGGGGCAAATACTTTTTCATATGGGGTCAGGTTGGGCTGAACAGCATTTTTCCTTCAATAAATCAAATCATCATTTAAAAACAGCATTTTATATTTACTTGGGTTATCTCTTTCAAATTATCAGACTACTACTAATATCAGACATTCAAGTGTGACGGATATGCAAAAATTAGAAGAAATTGAGAAGGGGGCACATACCTTTCACAGCACTGTATGTGGTGGTTGTTGTTTTCTTTTTGCCTTTCATGGAATGCTCTCATTTGCTGAATTTCTTTATCTTCCTCCCCCTGACCCTTAGGCCTGTCACCACCGACCTATGCTGCATTTCCTGCCCCGACAGCCATGCTGTCCACTGAGGCTCTCTATCAGCCCCCTCTGCTGGCCACTCCCAGAACACCACAGCCCCCCACTCACAGCCCTGCACCCACCCTGACCTACTACTCTCCTCAGCCTCAACTCTATATGAACATGAACATGAACTACACAGCCTATTACCCCAGGTACCAGCCCATAACTGTAATGCATATAACGCAGTTTAAGTTCCTATATGTTCTATGCAGTAATATAATTGATCTCTTAACATCTTCATTACCTTAACTGTCTTTTTGGATGAAGTTGACGTTTAGCTTAAGTGAATGTCTGAACGCTGATTCAGTCAAAGTTTTGTATAAATCATAAAGCAAGTCTTGATTATCTAAGCAAGTTTGTTGCTCTCTCTTTCTCATGCCTGCTTTCGCTCTCAGTCCTCCAGTGTCTCCCTCCACAGTGAGCTACTTTGCAGCCCCTCCAGGTTCCATGGCGGCTGCAGTGGCTCAGCCAGCCCCTCCTGTTCTGCCTCAGCCTGGCGCTCTGGTGCGCATGCAAGGGCTACCATACAGCGCTGGTGTGAAAGACATACTCAGCTTCTTCCAAGGCTACCAGGTAACCATAGTAAACATGGTATCACTACACATTGAGGACAAATGTTCTGCCAAGCTTTAAAATCTGTGGCAGAGTTTTGTTTTTCACCTTGCGTTTCTGACTGTCCACTCTGACAAAGGCTGTTTAGAGCAGGTTAAGACCCAAATGACAAGTAGACACATCAAAACACCATTATATTCAATTTAGTTTCCAGTTTAATCGGTACACCTACCATGTATCTACCCTCATTAGCTATTTTATCAGAAATTCTTACCATGTAGGTGCACTTTGTAGGTTTACAATTACTGAATGTAAATACTGACCCATCTATTGCTGCACAATTTGCTGGCCATCCAGTAATGGAAACTAATCACCACAGGACCAGCACTGAACAGACACTATTTAAGTGTTCCATTATCGTATAGTGTTTTTTTGTAATCTAATGTCTAGTGGCTGACAGGAAAAAGAAGACCGTTACAGGGGTAGACAGGTAAAATATAAACATTTTTATCATATATGCATTGTATTTATAATGAACGAGCATGCTTAGTACAAAAACCAAGTGCTGCTTTGTAAAAGGAAATGTTTATTTAAAACTGATCTGCCCTGATGTCCTCTGTTTTTGATTTTATTAGGCTGTGTACTGGCAATAAATCTGGTGATACAATACTGGGTTTACAATTCAATACATTGTGATGTTTTTCGATGCTGTACACAAGGCGGTATATTCTGATTATTTTAAAGTAATTTTAGGGAAACTGTCATAGTACCAGTAACACCCCCATATGTAAAAAATTATCAGGAGTGTATGGTGTCACAAGGCTCCGTTGTATTCACCATGTTAAGGAATCCATGTTCCATCACATTGCGCTGTCTTGTCGAAATTTTCCCGTTCCACCTTAAAAGGAGGAAAGGAAAGTTCTGAGCAAGTGATTAGAAACTATTTCAACTTTTTGTTTTTAGCCGTTGAACTCCCATTCATTCAGTACTCGCTCGTGGGCACCCTCTGCTGTTTTGCAGTCCTGTTTTTAATAATGGGGGAAATAGGAAGTGGCCAGGCTCCTCATTGACCGGCTCAGCCCTTAAGCTGCTTATTGATGTTGGACAGGAAGATTCTAATGGCTGAAGATAGATAGATTACAGTACTGCCATCTAGCATCTGGGGGCTGAAACACAACAAAAAATGAACCACTATCCTGTGTGAATCTTTGCCTGCAAATGTTTATTTAAATTTTTTTTGAGAATCGATACAGTATCGAAACATAATATTGTGATAGTCAAGTGTATATTTTTTTACACCCTTATAAGGTTCAGTTTACTACTGCAATGATAACCTCTTTAATAAAATTAGTTGGTAAACAAATTACATAAAGAGCTTGTTTCATAGAGTGATATTAGCAAATTTGCCAATGGAACAGCATCTACGACACCACATGGGCCAACTCAGCAGGGGAAAACCACGACGTGTCCCAATCCATCTTATTAGCTATTGCATTGGTTACAGTTAACAGAGTCTGACAAAGTCTGATGCAATTAGTTTTGTGACTGACTAGGGTTCCTAAAAGGGAAAGAAAATGCAAAAAAAAACTGGGCTACAGGCTCTATCAAAATGTGAAATGTTATGGTTTGCTTTCTGATATATATGTTATATAAGTTAAGATATATGAAGTTTGCTGTGCAGTGTAAATGTATGTGGATAAATGTTTCTTGACCGTGGGTCAAAATATCATTAATGTCGTTATTATTATTCTCTACGTTTTTGCCTTTTTCCTTCTCCTTATTGGCTGACATCTGAGTAGGCGGAGTCTTCATTGCATGGTATGAACTTCAGCAGCTAGTTTTAGCTGGGGTGTGGAAAGGGAGAGAATGAATGAATGAATAAATGAATGGGTGATGGATGAATGGAAGGAGAGCTGAATAAAGGAGAGTGAGAAATGAAAGGATGGTGCTTTACATTGGGCATGGGTCTTTGTGTGCTTTCAACTCCTGGTGGAGCAGCAGGGTGTTGATATTGATGGAGCAGCTCAATTCCGCAGGCCTAAGGTAAGGGGCTTGTGGGGGTGGGGGTAACTGTAGCTGCTCGCTCTACTGCCTGCTCGCTCCATTGCCTGTGTCTAACTGTGAGCAGTGCTGTGGAGTGTGCGTGTGTGTGTGTGAGTGTGTGCGTGCGTGTGTGCGTGCGTGCGTGTGTGTGTGTGCGCGTGTGTGCGTGCGTGCGTGTGTGTGTGCGTGCGAAAAGCTGAATTCAGCTTTGACTTCTGGCTGAACCACTGAAATGGAACTCTAGCCGCCCTCCAAGTGTGCTTTTAGCTGCTCAGAGTGCACACTTCATATGCGTGTCTTGGGAAAAGTGTTTCTGATTAGTGTGATTTTGTACTTTTACGTGTGTGTGTGTGTGTGTGTGTGTGTGTGTGGGGTCCAGCATAATGCACAGCAGGTTTTGAAGGTGTGGGTGTGCATTTGTGTTTCTGCATGGTTCTAGATTTAGTTGGGTTTGTTTACATCTTGCTGTGCTGCTGTGAAATGGGTTTGAAAGATGTTTGAAAAAAAAAAAAGTTGTGGGCTATTTTGCAGGACCCAAACTTTCCTCTCCACCACTGTTGTAAAGCATTAACAAACTGTGGGACTGTAGCTACTTAACTAGATATTACACAGCTTAAAGTGCCCATATTGCATTGTTGAAACTATTCACTCCCTACCCCCAGTGAATACAGACTACATATTTGTCCAGTTAAGAGTAAAGCATGTGTATAAGCTGTAGAAAAGCCTTTTTTTTAATTAGTCATGGTTGTGATGTCACAACCACATTTACATGCGTGACTGCATACTGCAGTTTAGCCACTTGTTCATGTTGATGTAACAGGTGTTACTGCAGACAGATTGTAGCAGAGTAATTGGAGTGGTACATGTAGGTAAAGAAGTTAAACGTGCGGTTCCTGGCTATCAGCAAGCAAATCTAACACAGCTTTCCAAAGAATCCAGGTATTTGGAAGCAGCAGCTGAATTTTTTTGAGTATTTGAATTTGTACCTTTCATAATTTCAGCATAGACTGCTCTTTAAGCAAGAAACAAAAGCAGGGTAGCGAACCAGGACAGAGGGCGTTTACATATGTTAGTCTTGTAAACACAGTAACAAAAAGCATTAAAGAGAAATTGGTAGCGTAAAAATGAATTATGACTCTTTTTGTACATAAAACTGCACTAATGTGAAAAAAAGAGATTTTTAGCAGGGCTGTACATAAACGTTCTGAGTAGCACTGTTGCTAAATAAATTACCGGTGTCATGAATTTCTCCTAGCACATGCAACAACATCGTCACATTGTACAGCACTAACTTGGGGAGTTTTAAAAAAAAATATATATATATGGGCCCTTTAATTCTGGTAGGTGGCTACATGTGTTCATCCCAGTTAAATTCTGGTGCTGTCTCTTAATCTCATTCTTTTTTAACAACAATAAATATACTTTTCTAATGCTCAAAAAGACTCTAAAGCAGCACTGAGCATTACTACACGATTTATTGACTGCAGGTGCCGTTTGGACATTAAGCCATTAAAGCATTACAGTGTTGTATGTGAATGGTGGAGAATGTGGCACTGACTGTAGGCTGTTGTGCTGTAGTACACTCCTGAGGATTACAGCAGTGTGATGGGAGTGAACGATCAGGCCCGTGCTCTAATCCAGCCCAAAGAGTGGCTCTGCCTGTAGGGGGCACTCCTCCAGGTAAGCCCCCGCGGAGCTCTACTGTCGTCGGCCCTGCATGGACTAAACCGTAGCGCTTTTTTCCCTTTATCTTACCCTGCGATTTCTGATTCCTGATGTTCCCAGAGGTTCCCTCTTCTGCTCATTTTCCTTCCTTTTCTTTTCTCTCTTTTTGATAATGGAGATGATTTTTGTGTTTTTAAATAACTCTGCACTTTCAGATTTGACTGACATCTCTGCTGGTGGGTTTTTGAGTTGATTATCAGACATCAAAATCATCTTCCTCTCAATGCGAAAGTTGCATATTTCCTTTCTGTTCTGGGCTCTGTAGCTCCGCAGTCCTCACCAACACAGTTTTATTCTCTGCAGGGTAGCTCATTAGCCATGGTGGTGTTTTGTTTTGTTTTGTTTTTTTTTAAATGGGCCTACATGGGCAAAAAAACACATCATGATTCTAGCTGTAGTTAATCTCATCTCTCCAAATCTATAATTGTCTTTTTTACATTTCATGCAGATGTTTTTACTACTAACTGACCATCATAAACCGTTAACTAGGAAGCCTAAAATCAAAGACATGACCCATCAAATCCTTTATGAAACAGATCTCATTTGCTGAACAGTGTTTATACAATCTTTGATGTACATTTATGTAGCACTGATAGGAGGGCCAGGTATAAGCTTGTCTGTGAAGTAAACGGCCAGAACTGTGTTAAACACACCCCACAGAAGGACCTGGTTTTGTTTTAACTGAGGGGACTGACAACTATATGTTTGAGTATATGATCAAAAACTAGTGTTGACAAAATATCTGGAATATATATGCGGAGCCTCTAAAGTTCTAAGGTTATATTCACTCCTCATTACCGTAACACTTTATTTGGATAGTCCACTTAAGACGCTTTGTAGATACTTAATTTACTTTCTAATTACATCCAACTACATATCTACTAAATTGACCGTAATTTTCTTAAACTCTAAACCTGGCTCTAATCCTAACCCTAATCTTAACCCAAAACCTAAACCCAACCCTCATCCTGGTCCTAGCCTCAACCCTGGTCCAAATCCTAACCCTAACCACACCACTGTTTAGAATTAACTGAGTTTCAACAGAGAGTTTGTTAACAAATTGAATATCTGTAGATAATCTATAGGGGACCATAGTGGACTATCCAAATAAAGTGAGACCCTCATTACTAGCCCAAGTTAAATGGATCATAAATGCCATGACTTGGGGCTAGCTTTAGCTCAATGTACCTGAGTAGCTCCAAAGCATCTGTAAATGTTTGACTTCAGTATGGTACATCATTTTAGATGTGTACTTAAATTTTTGGTAGCCTGTCTAGCAGAACCAATGGCCTATAGCCCACACAAGCATACAATTTGGAAGCGTTTCCCAGCTTGAATGAGAAATGCGCCGTTCAAATAAGAACTGTTGTGTATTGAAAATAAAATGAATTTTAAACTATTAGCATCAATTAAACGTTTACTTAAAGTTGCACTATGGAAGTCAGGAAAGAAAAAACTAAATGCTAAAATGATGTGCATGCACTGCCCAATGCCCAGTTGTATACCCAACTGTAAACAAACTAATGAGTTAATGATACTTGTATATTCGAATACCCACACCCACCTCAAGTCCAGTCTGATTGATCTTTGTATATGTTTCTGTATGTGTATGTTTTTTTTTTTTTCGTTGCAGCTCCAGGCGGACTCTGTCCTTGTCTTGTATAACCTGAGTGGCCAGCGGAGCGGGGAGGCACTGGTGACTTTTCCCAGCGAGGAGGCGGCAAGGCGGGCCGTGGCCGAGCGCTCCAACCTCCCCCTCTTCGGTCACCCTGTCCGCCTGACGTGCTGCGAATGACTAAAACCCTGACCTACTGGAAAGTGACCGCTGGAACGAGCGAGCTCCGCACTTCACCCGATTAACCTCTCCCCCGAACCATATCCCCTGACCTCGTTCTACCTTAAACTGGCACACAGACAGTCTGTCCTCCATTTCTAACCCGCTACTACTGCTGGAGGGGAGCTGGCATGGAAATACATGAATTCTGTGTATATATGTATTGTCTAAGTGCCTGCTGTTTGTATATCAGTGCGTTTGAGACACAAGGAGAACCGGCATGCTTTATGTGCCTCTATGCAAATGTTAGTAGATCTAAAGCATATTGAGGCCTCACTCTACCATGTGCTTATGGATCAAAATTCCCTCATTCATCTCAAGCTCTTCCTGTGGGTGAAATGCCATGACAAGTATCCACTGTTTTTAATGTGTATGCTACTCCCTGTAAGCCAATGGAAGGCAGTGCAATATACAAGGGCTAAGCCATATGGCCTGCCAGTGCCTCATGCTGGATGCAAGAAGAATTGGAACACTACTGACCGCCAAGAGGCTGATTCTAAGCCACTACTGAATGTACAGTGAGGTTGTATAAGCCAAACTATGCTTTAAAACCTAGTGAGTAGAAAACTTGCTGCATGTTGGATTTAAAAAAATTTTTGTTTTGGTGGAGAGTGTCTCTGCACTGTAGACCACACAATGCCTGAACACTTAATTGTATAATCAAAAGTGGACCAAGTGTGCCCTTCTTAGTTGAATCAAATCCAGGAGAGAACAGTTTTATTTAATACGAGAAACAAACGCTGTTTTGTCTGATCTGCATGCTTTCCTTCTTGGCCTTTAGTGATGTTGGAGAGGCATTCTGTGCCATAGGTCTCCTCCTTTTTGGCAGCGTAGATGATATATATTCTTTTTTCCACCACCACCCTTTTAGGAAAAAAAAAAACTGTGACCGAACTTGTAGGATTAGGGCCGCAGTCTTTTGTTGCCTTTACTTCATTACCCAGAGTGCAATACCAGTTGAACAAAGATTGGAGGCCTCTCTGGCAACCAAGTAGGCATTTAGGTTTTTCTCTAAAACAAGTTTGAAACTTGTATGAATCTAAAGATGCCATTTATGTGACTCTTATATGCAAGCAATAAAATATTACTCTGAAAAATCTGACCTAATTTTTGTTACAACAGGGATACAAACACATGCTGCTGTTTTTTTGTTGCTAATGGAGTGTTGTGTGGTGCAGTTGCTGTGGAAGTTCAGTTCATGATGGCATCAGGTCATCAGGGGTGAAATGTTAATGGGTGGGCTGAAGCTGGATCTGTCTCATTTTTCATGTCTGATGTTTTTCCATTAAACTATATGGTATTTGTAATATGTGACACCACTGTGCAGTGTAAGAACAGGCTTAATGTTCAAGCAACTGGCCCTATATCATCTGATTTAATTCACATGAATTGTGGTTTACTTACATTAATTAAAAAGTCCAACCATACAGTGCAATTTATGCAAAGTAAGTAGCTAAACAAAGTAAGTAGCTAAATCATTATAGGATTATTATATTTAGCTGCTGAAAGTCTAAGGTTGTGTGTCAGTAGTCTACTTGCCCTTTAGATCCTGAACTGAAGAATATGAACTGCTCGCTTTCAGAGATATTCAGTGTGTAGCTGCGTCCAAAACTGCACATTGCAATGCTAGGTTGCTGAATGCACTGCTGCTGGTTATTTATACTATGTTGACTGCACTGTACAGAATGTGGTTTTGAATGCAGCTTGTGTCTCTGGGTCTCACCAGCACCCATTACATTTACTCACAGTAGAGAGTCTTCATCATAAATTGTCAAAAGGAATCATAGTTTAGTCCCACAGCTGTGTCACAATATCAGGACTATGTACACAAGCAGGCTGTAGTTGCAGTCAACGTGGCAAAAACATCCAAATAAGTGCAATGGATATTTTTATTTCTAATCATGGCATAAATTACATTTACTGTTGTAGACAAGTGTCACTCAAAGTTGCAGAGGCAGCTGTTTGTTAGGCTCTTTGTTTTATTTGATTTTATGTTTATTAGTCTGTATCATGATTGTGCACAAACTAATTCCAATTATCTTGCTCTCAGCATGACTGCGCAACTCTACTAGGTCACTTATTTGGGAAGTGTCTTTGTGATGTGCCGCTTGTCATATAGCAAGTGTTTAGTTCCTGTCTTTTATAGAGAAGATATGAGGCAATGGGCATTACTGACTGGCAGTGGAGATTGTTGGGAAGTTCAGCATAATTTCTAAACTGTGAAGGAAATTGAATCACCATCACACAGTTTGGACTAGTTTTTGCCTGGAAGTAACTGACAGTGGAGCTATATATATATATAGGCTGTATATTATGCTGCTCCTTCTTTTTAAAACCCAAACCCAGAGAGAGAGAGATTTATCATTCATATATATATTTAATGTATATGTGTGTTTGTGTGTATATATTACAGCCCTTAGAAGAAAACCTCGTATCTCCGTTTTAGTTGTATATGTATATAGATCGCTCCACAGTCAGTGTGGAAAAAGACTAACAAGATACAAATTATGTTTTACTCCCATCTCCTGGCAGACCATGTAACTGCAAGTTTGATGTGAGATTCAGTGGGTCCTCTTCCAGGGCCAGTGAAGTCTAACGTGGCCTAATGCAGTTAGGGCCTTATTTATAGAGAGGATGAAAGGTGGAAAGAAGTCAGAGTTTATCAAAAGCCCTTCATTTTTCATAAATTACGAGTAGTGGCCTCTAAACCTGAAATATATTAAAGTTCATATTTAATGATCTTTTGAACTTTGTATAGCAGAAGATTTTAACAAAGAAGCCAAAAATACATGACTAATGATACAAATGCTGGCATGTTTGGCCCTTTGATATGCCATAATAAAATCCAGTGCATTCATAAGGGGCCTTTTTGGCATAAAGGAGCTGAGTGAATGAGTCAGAAGTGTAAGGTTTCCATACGTTATGATTATTGACGCGTTAGGTATGGAGTTAGTTTTGTGCCAAAATGTTTGAGAGAAGATCCTGATGTTTGAGAGAGGAATGTTCCGGTTTGAGAGGGCAGCGCTGCTCTGAGCGCGCAGCTACCTGAACGCACTTGTCAGCAAGAAGTTCGCAGGATTTGCTCAATAAAACACTCCGGTTTCATTCAGAACTTGAAAATCTGCACAACAATGTATTTCCCTCTCAGAACTCGAACGGGCAAAACACTCCGGTTTTCACTCAAAACTGGAAAACCTGCTTAATCATGCTCTTCACCCTCAAAACGTGCGCGCAGCGCGCGCTCAACTTTCACATCTGCCCACTGTAAAATGTCTGAATGTTTGTGCCAAAACTCCAGCCAATCAGAGCTGCCGAGGGGCGGTTCCTGTCAGCGCACCAATCATGGCGTCTTTTCTTAAGCAGCTTTATGCCAATTGGTCAAGGTACGTTCGTGGCTGTGGTATTGAGTCGGCTAGTGTGTTGTAGACTTGACATTAGCTAGATGGTTTCTAGCTTTCTAGTATCAAACGAATAGAAATGGTTTATCAGTAATGCTCTGTTTTCCAGTTTTGAGTGAAAACCGGAGTGTTTGGTTGAGCAAATCCGAGGCGTTTACCTGCCGCACTTTGTGCTGACAAATGCGTTCAAGTTCAGGTAGCTGCGCGCTCAGAGCAGCGCTGCCCTCTCAAACCGGAACATTCCTCTCTTAAACATCAGGATCTTCTCTCAAACATTTTGGCACAAAATTAACTCCATGGTTAGGCTGCGCTATCGAGCCCCTTGAGGCCACGTTTTGCCCATATTAGGAAGTACGGGACTAAACTCGATTTCTCTATGGCCAGAATAAATGGGGTTTTCGAAAAATCACCCCTATCTCACCCTGTGTTAAATAAAATGTTCAGAACCCGACATGTTTCGTTCTGTGTACATTCTTCTCCTGAATATCACTGGATCCTCTGAATTACGAAGTTGGTAAAGAGCCTTATATTAATATCGCTACATGGAAGCCAAAGGTAGTTACTGCGCATCGATGTGAGGTCACTACGCTACACGACGAGCTGTGCTACCTTATCAGAATGTTCTACCGTAGCGCATAATTACAGGTATATGGGTAAATAAAACCACTAGGTAGGACATTTTGATAGACTAAAACTTCTTATCAAAAAACTACGAGGCTGAATTTAGTTTAGGTCACTTTAGCTTCCATGTAGCAATATTAGTATTAAGGCTCATAACATCTTAATAATTAAGGGGAATCCTTAGTGCAAAGTGTTAGGGCTACATGGCCCTCCATACGAAGTGCTACGAGAAAAGAAGAAAAAACGGCAAGATGGCTGCACAAGCGACCGAAGAAACACACGTGTATTTTTTCCGTTAAAAATTATGATGACCGTTGTATTATCCTAATTTGACGTTTCAATGTATTGTGGTCATTTTCTTCATAACAAGCATATGATTGCTAGTAGTATGCTGATGTCTCCGTAGCTAGATAGCTAAAATGGTGTAGCAGTTCTGACGCCTGAGGCACCAGAATGTAACTGGTGAACCATTTAAGGTGGAAGGGCATTTACACGGGATACCACCGAAGAATCAGGGTGGGCGGTAATAATAAATAAATATATGATAAATAAACCGTCACATCCTCCATTTGACGGCATATAATTGCCTCAATTCACTAAAGACCAGCTGCGAGGTTGTTGAACTTCCTCTTCTGGTGTCACTGCAGACTGTCAGGGTCGCCTACAAAGCACCGCTAGTAGCTGTTAATGAAGTAAGTTAATGTTCTTTTTATTTGAGGGTCCCATTTCATAGGGGAAGATTTCAACCACCACCCCTTGTAACTCAATTGCAAGGGGCAAAGTGACACTCAAAAACAAAAGGCAAGATAAAAAAATAGGAAATGAGATTTGACCCAAGTTTCGTGTATCTAGAATGGTTTGGTCTGGATGATTCGTTTTAGCGGAGATAAAAATAACAATAAGGAAAACTAACAATTCAAATAGGGTCCTATTAACAAAAACAACAAACACAAAAGGTTTCATTATTCCTTTACTTGCCTTGTATCATTTGAAAGGCCCTCTTTTCCTCCTCCCTCAGTGGCAAACTAGGAAAGCACTTATGACTGCTTATTTACATACCTGTCATAATGCAAAACAAAGTTCACTGTATCTGAATTTACCATGAGATATTTCCAGTCATGATGTCATTGGCTCAGTTTTGTTGACTCTGCACATTCAGAGATAATCTCAACAGAGACACACAGAGCTAATCAACACATTTCATCAAGAGTGCATGATGGACAGTGCAGAAAACTACAGTTCACCTTAGAACTTAGAACTATGTTCTCAACATTTCATTACTGTCAGTGGACCACATTAAAAAAAAGAAGATAAAGCTTTAAAGTTCCACTGGTGTCTCATTTACTGCTCTGAGCTGTAATAGCTATATACACAAGAGCTGGGATCTTGTGTATCATGGGTGCAGAACACATCAATAACAGAAAAATAATGAATAGCCATTTTCTTAGTTTTTGTTTTTTATTGATACACTACATCAGAAGAGCCTACAATGCAAAGTATTCCCTTTGGATAATTTCAAAAAGCACAGCAGTCTTAAAAATTACAAAAGGTTTAAAATACAAAATGTACAAGAAATGACAATACAAGGCTCTGTAAACAGCAGCTCAACTTGTATTTCCCTTTTATTTTACAAAATTATATATATATAATTTTTATTTTACAAAATTATATATATATATATATATATATATATATATATATATATATATATATATATATGCGCATATTCCCCCCGACTTTAGGAATGACATCCATGATTTCAAAGTATCAAAAATAGAGTTGTAGAGTCTGTGTTGTCATCTGTATGTAAAATGGGAACACATTGTTCGCTCTTTGGTTTTGAAGAACAGGACGAAAAGTAGGTGCTTGATGGGAGCCCTGGTTTTAGTCCCGGAATTTCCATGTTTTCCGTTTTGCCCTCCTATTGCGGATGATTTTTTTAAAATGCTACTCCTAAATCAAACCCAAACATTCAAACACATCTGTATATCATACACGAGTTAAGGCTTTCCTACTGTATATTTGATAGTTTAAATTAAATAAGTGGCATTGAAATCACCTGGTACTACATGGGTTTACATACACCAACAAAACTACACATATATATATATATATATATATATTTATATATATTATGTATAAATGCAAGAGCTGAATATCAAACATATCTGCTATTTTTAGTCGATGCCAAATATTGCATCATCACGTTACTGTCTGTCTCCTTGCATAGCCTAAATTCATCCATGTGCTTTTCTCACCACTGAAACTGAACGAATTTAAAGAACAGTTACACACACATACACTCTTAAGACACTCACTCTAGTCCTTTAAAAGGCAGGATTACACTCACACACACACACAGTTCTCGGATGTAGAAAAAGAACGTCTGGCATACTAAGCTACAGCTAAGCTTCCCTACAGCATCTATGTCTAGAGGCATCAAGGTTTTCTTTTTTAGTTTGTTTATTTTTTTCAAAGGCAACAGGCAGGTTTTTAGTGCATAGCAGATCTTTTTCATTCTCTTTTCCATGTTTCAACTTATAACAACAGTCATTAATACGGCTTAGTCTCAAAGACCCCAAAAAAACCCTATTAAGTGGCTTTACCAGTTTACAATAGAAAAATATACACACAATAGTTATTACTTTCAAATCAAAGCTTTTAAGGCAAGGAGCCAATACAGTTCTTCATAAATTTGTTTCTGTCAAACCCCAGTTATGGTATTACGCTAAAAATACATATCTTACAGAAAGATAGCACCCAATCAATTCATCTAGAGTTTGAGACCAGTCTCTATCCCATTAATCCTTGAATTTTTCTCTTACTTTGGGCTATACTTGCTGCATGTCCACTTGTAAGCACAAACACTGATTTTCACTGGATTTGCAATCAAAATAGTACAATGCTTTATATAAAGGAGAATTCCACCAAATTCCACCTCAATCTCTGAGATGTAAACAAAGTCATTCAGAGCAGTCTGATGTGAAATGGTTCATAGTAGAGAAACTTACCAGCTGGTGCTGATAAGAACCAGGAATCACAATGTTTACAGCACAACTACAACCAATTTATTTACTATATAAAACAAGCAGTAAACCTACATGTATCTTCTGTGTTTTTACATATAATGCTGATTATGGTAAAACAGCTAAATCTGGAAACCAAAGTTTGGTTTGGGTGGCAAAACAGCCTTTGTTATGATTCCCCTCTGTATTTGTCATTAACTAAGCATACATTACAGCAGTGTTTAAGGTAGAAACTTCCACTCTATAAGCAGCCTTTTATCCAAATAACGCCACCACACTACTGGTAACCTTTGTTAGCTCTTTAATGAGGTTTTCAATGTTACATTAGCACCAAGCTAGAGTTGCTATACTTTGCTGTTGATTACCTACCCTGTTTTTAGGTAATCTGTGGACATTTGAAGCTTCTAAGATTCAGGAAACATTATGTTGTACTTTTTATGTTGCACTCTGAACATTATATATTAGCCTGTTAGCCTGTAATCAGTATGTTGAGCTGGTTGTTAAACAAAGCTGTGTTCTTATGTGGGGTCATGTTTAAAATGGTTTCAGGCATTTTACTTATATACATACACATGAAATTTGTGACTACTAAGATGTCTGCATTAGTAACATCCAGCATTTTCTTTCCACTTTTGCAAGTTTCTCCAGAACTGAGCATTTCACATTAAACTACTCAGAGTGACTTTGTGTCTTAATGTTTGAATTAAGCAGACATTTTGAAAAATCGATGGAATTTCCCTTCACAATCAGATCTATCTTTTTTGGCTACCACTATAAAACAAAATGGCTGGACTCGAAAATGTGGTTTCACTTGTTCCAATGTCCATTTGGGACACAAAGTTCAACTTTGTGTCTCACAGCATTTAGGAAAGCATACTGAAGAGTAGATAGCTGTTGATTGTCAAGATTGTAGAAATGCAGCCTTTTGCAGGACCAAGAGAAAGAGCTTTCCCAACCACTTCAATATGGCCACCGTTGAAAAAACATTAAATAAAGATGCTATCTGGACTGTTTCTGTTATAGATCTGAGCGTGATTGTCATTTGAAAGGCACACTGGAGTTATCAGCTTACTGAATAAATCGATTCATCTGTTTCTATGCATTTCTACTGAAGTATAGACGTCTTTAGAAACTATTCGATTTAGTTTGTACATATTGCGCTGTAGGAGTTATATTTGACCGACACACTTGATCACACTCGCAGAATAGCTTGACTCCAAATGGGACACTCAAACCTGATTGAGAACATTTAGACCATGTCCTCAGCACAAAATTCAGCCTCAAGAAGAAGAAAAAAATAGACTGAGGAAGGAGAAAAGAAACAAGAACATCTATACTCAAAACTTTTTTTCAGTCAATCCAAGCTGCTAAGTTTATAAGGCATTTGTTCAACCTGAAGAGGAGAAAGAGGGGATCATATCTACAGCTCAAAAAGGACACTAGAAATGTGTGGAATGTTGCATATTATTCACACGTCCGCAACGCTCTGGCTTGTCCTCCAGAGGGCGCCACCAGACTGTGCTGATTTCAAGAGGGCGCGCTTAGGCTGGTTAAAGGGGCAAAAAGTGAGGGTTGATTCCTCTTGAATTCCGTTCCATCCATTCCAACTCAATCCCAGACACCAGCATCTACACATATTCTGCCATTATGGTTGATGCAACTGTGGGTTTATATTGCATACGCTAGTTATAAGGATCATGGGCTGCATAGTTTGCTCGTTTTCATACGATGGCTGATCCGAAACATCTTTGCCGTTTGAAGAAAAAGCCTGAGAACTACTGTAAAAAAACAAGCAGAGAGAGCGAGAGACTCGACTTATTCAAGCTACGTACTGAGAAATATGCATGTTAGGAACAACCACATACCAATATTATCCTGAATGTTTGTGTTTGTGTGTGTGTGTGAGCTCTCTCTCCCCCAGAAGTCTTCTTATGACATCTCTCTTCATGCCTGGTGGGTCCAGAGGAGGCGAAGGGGGAGTCTTGGCCCAGCTGGATGCCAGCGAGGGGCGAGACGTCCCTGTGCCATGTGTGGCCTGGCTGGATGTGTGGATGGAAGCGCTGTGGCTGCGTCTGACTGAGTCCACAGCTCCGCAGGGCTGCTCACACACTCTGCTGCCTGGAACAGAGCAGCAGGCGGTGGGCTAGGACTGACTGTGTGCCGTTGAGGTGCCATGAACCCCCGGAGCCTCAGACATGTCTCTGCCAATGATTTCATTCACTGTAAGGCACAAAACAAAGACAGAAAAGCCAGTTTACATCATAAAGAACTATAGTTACAGCTAGTTACAGTTAATGCGCTCCTGCAGTTTTCTAAGCAGAATACAAAATTACTGAAAAAATAGTAATATAAACATAAGATTTCTACATTTCTGTATTATACTTATTGTATAATAATCTATAATGCTTTCATCACCATAATATTGCTGTAGCACTGTTACAGTAACCTGCAAAATTTGTGCAGTTCTCTGTACGTAAACAGTAAACGTCTCCATTTATTAAAGGTGTAATGATTTCAATATTTAAACAAAATCAAATTAGAAACAATGTGTCCAAATTTCAGTCTCTTCTGAGAGACTTATTTGCCATCTTGTTAGGAAACCACTGTTAATCATCAAGACAAGGCATCTGGGTGCATTCTATCAGTAAAGCATATGGGGAATGGGGCAGGGCCGATGATATGGACACTCCCACATTAAAATTACACTTCAGTTCAAGGGATTAAAATTTGTTTTGGCCATGTCATGCATTAGAAATCTTCTGTTGGAGAACTATTGTTTATCTGAGCCAAACTAATGAGTGTAGTTTATAAATAGAGTTCTGTACAATCACATGTTAAAACACATAAAATTACAGACACTGAATAGAATTCTGACCTCAGATTTGAAAACCGTGTTGAACTTGAAAATACATATATCTTTACAGCCCTACAACTCACAATAAGATTCCTACAGAAATTCTTATAGATTTATTATAATTTACTACAAGATTCCAACAGGAATCCTATCGAAATTCCTTTCGGGAACTTTACTGTTACATTCCCACAGGTCTTATAGATTTATTAGAGTCTACTATAAGATTCTAGCTGTTGATACTTAGCAGCAGCTCCCATGGCAGTAACAGCTTGAGCTTAAATAAACTGCTCTCTAAACATGTTGCAACAATAACTCTTATAGTTTTGTCTCAATATATGCTTTTTCTATATTAACCCAACTGAAGAAAACGTACCCATCTGACATTCTGTTTGTTGTGACGTCAACAAATGATTGTGAAAGCAATGTGGGAAATAACTGCGGGCAGCTCGGGCGATTATGTAAAAATTCTGACAGGCCTACTTGTAAAGTAGCAGCATCGCTGGCTTGTACACTGTTTGGGATCAACCAAACTAATGATTTGTCAGCAGTGTTGATCTTTTTTTTTTATTTATTTGCAACGTGTGTAATGTGTCAAACTGTCCTTTGACCTGTGGGAAAGTCTTTGGTCAGAGATTGTCTGATTATAGTTCATTAATAATGGGCTATCTGGATAATAGATCAGCCTACGTTCCTATTTTTTCTCTAAACATGGTTCACACGAATGTGGTTTTTGCATTTGCCCTTTATCAAAATAGTTCAGCTACCCCAAAGCACCTGCTGTAAAATATTCCACTACTGAAGGCAAAGCAGGCAGAGTCTCTTCACCAGAAGAGGGCAGTGTTGAACCGTGCTGAGTGTCATTTGTGCCAGCGGTGCATGGTAGAGTAGCGCCACGCTCTTAAGAGCCAACGGAAAGACAGAGAACAGCAAGAGAGAGGAAGAAAAGAAAAACCTAAACAAACTCAAGACTTTGGTATGTGACGCACTCGCGGCAAATGGAAAGACAGGTAGAACTATTCCATTCAGTGGTTGCAGCAGCATAGCCACGAATAGATTGTGTGTGAGAGAAATAGAGTGAAAGAGAGAGTGTCAAAGTGTGAATTTAGACAGTAGCCGCCAATCTTCTATGAATATAGTCTTCCTTTTGTTTTAAAGCCTGTTTTAGAAGCACAGAGCCTTAGTTAATTATGTTTAATGGGCCTTGGGTACATCATGGCTTGGCTTTGTGAGCACTGTTAAAGTGCTACATAAAAAAATCCACTCTTTTAACATATGCTCCTTATCCCATGGAGCACTGAAGCGAGTGGAGTAATTACTCCAGCAGACTGGAAGACAGATATTAAATAAATAAGTCAGCATGTAGCCCGACATGGGGCCGATTTTTCAATGGAACCGCTGACTGAGCTGTGATCGTTGCAGTGAAACCGAAGCCGTTTCTCCTCGAACATTCTATTGGCTGAGCCAGCAGTCTCCACATGCTCCATTGGCCGAGCCAAAGTCTCCACACGTCTTATTGGCTAAGACACAGCAGGCAGCTCAGCGAGGGTTTCTTCAAGACTACCGCCACACAGTCAATCAACACAGCCAGTGCTCAATAACTACTGCTCCATCCAGCACACACAGAACAGCACAGACACCCAGAGACAGAACAATACACTGTACTGTGCGTAAGTCTTAGGCCAGCCAGGAAAACAGTTTAAAACTATTGATCTGGGCCCAGTTTCCCAAAAGCATCTTTGTGTTAAGATCAACTTGGTAGAAAGAATGTTCAGTGTGATGTTCACTCTACCCATTAAAAACCATCTTTGTGCTAAGATGCTGTCAGGAAACCCAGCCCTCAACAGTAAAGGTGTTCTGTCTGTACAATATTATAACAGAATGAATACATCAAAGTGAGCCTGAATTTTTTTTTTTGCCTTGTTAATTTACGGTCATATTAGGGATCATCATATCGTATTAACACCACTAATACCTGATCCTCCAGTATCTGCTGATACTGTGTACTGATTCCAATCCTATCTCTTTTTAAGGAGCTTATAAATACTGATATTTACACTGTTCCACGTTTAAATTTTTTTATTTGGCAAAAGCGGAGCTGTTTCACAAATAAAACATACTAAACTTGAACAAATTACATTTACTGGCTGGACAGCTACATTTGAATCATTTCAGAGCTACAGAGAGTTGCTGTGCTCTTTGGCATGGCTTACCTTTAGATGCTTAATTAAATTTGATGTATTGAAATCCTAGTGATGCCACCCCTTGAAATACTGGCGTTACAGATTTTGCAGTGAGCATTTTTACTGCTGCTAGTCTCAAGCATGAATCCTACACCGCCAGCATGTTGTATACTTCACTTAAACTCTATCTACTGGTGCGTAAGCAAGCGTCACTCAGTAGTGCACGCGTGCATCGGAACTGTATTTAAGTGCCAGAATTGGGGTTAATAGCAATATGTACACAACACTATGCCACACTATTTAAAAGACAAAATTCTTGTTTTTCTGTGATCAAAGTGTATCATTAAGCAACAATGATCAGCTAGCTTAGAGACTTGGTCTTATCTTCGTATAGAAGGAAAATGCATTAGTCATGTTCCAATTTCCAATTCAAGTTTTTCAATTCATGTAATAAATTAATTTAACAGACAGTCAATACTACAGTAAAATGTAATCCAACTTCTCAGTGCACCCTAGCCATTGCATGAATATATTCATTGGTAATGTATTCAATGATTAAACTTGTTCTGAAGTATTAATTAGCCTAACTAGGTATTGGATGGTAACTGTAAATAATGGGCTTAACAGACATACGATTGCAATTTGTTATATTGATGTTTACAAATAAGCATTACTGTTCAGATAATTGTCTTTAAATATGACTTTCTCAGGTGACCCAATACTATTGCACAGTGCTATAGGTGTGGTAACAAAAGGGAGGAAAAAAAAAAAACAAGAAAAGAAAGCAAGAGACAGCCACACTATACGGAGATGGAAGGTTCTAACCCACTTACAAAACTACACTCTTTAAAAGGTGCCAAAAAAGGTTCTTTAGAGCAATGCTTTCGAAGAACTACATTTGTTTTCCTCAAGAACTTTTGAAGGAACGGTTCTTTAAAAATCTCAAATGAAACCACTCAACTGAAAAGCTCTTTAGGGAACTGAACATGGCACTTCTGTGACACTGCACCAACTAAGCCTTTTTGGCACCTTTATTTTTAAGTGTAAGACACAGAAAAACCACAAACATTACTAAAGAAAAAGCTTAGACAACTTTAGCTTCTAGAGGCTGGGCTACTGTACGCACACATCAGTGAGTAGTTGCCCATGCAGGCGGCTTAATTATAAGTGCACTCCACACTCAGACAACCTCTGACCTTCCACCTACTACGCTACAGCTCCAAAGCACAGTCTTAACCACCAAGGCTCTAAAGGCAGGCTTGTCTCACTTAAAACCCATTTTACACAAAAGCTACAACAGGTGAGCTATTTCAAACAGCTCTGAACAAAGGCCTCACTCTATTTTTGTCCCTTAATGCCTTTGTTCTATGCCTCTGCTCTAAAACAACATTATACTGTCAAGAATCTGAATGACAGAGAGGCTAATGGATTAGAAATGACCAAAAAAGGATTTTTGAGATGATAACCAATTACAAAAAGTTTAATTGGGGGCATAAAGGGAAAACTGAGGGAAGCTAAAGGCACCGTCCAGAAGACATGTTAGCATTTTAGCTTTGGGAAAGGGCAGAATGCTGAAGATATTTGTCTTTCCCTATATTTAGAAAAAAGGAAGAAGTTTGTCTTCATCCAGTTTTAACAATATAAAGAAGAAACCAAAACTCTATAAGGTCTGGTAAAAAAAAAAAACATTCAAAACATACAGCCTCGCTTTGTGATTGTTCTTCTGAACTTGTGACCCTCTGATCTTTCAAAAAAACAAAAGAACAAAAAAGAGCTCTAAATGTCAAATAAGGCTTAATTTAGCAGCAGTGTGCATTAGCACATATAGGATGTGATGTTATTTTGGCTGTGGTGTTCTGAGTGTTGTAAGCTGCTTCTGGGTGTCGTGTGCAGTGTTTTCATTTATGTGAGCTGTGTACAGTGCTGTTTACTAACACACTAAGGTCTTTGGAAGCTAGCATTTTTAAGTGTGTACAGATTATATATAAATTTTTATAAGTATAAGCATTTATATTTGTGTTAATTGTCCCTTTCGTTAGCACTATCATGAGTTAACATGTTAATAGATGACTTCAGGATGCAGTTATGTATTTGTCTTAGCTTTTGCAGGGATTGGCTGTAGGTGTATGTTTGTATGTGTTTAGGAAAATGAAAGAAAAACAGGGCTAACCTACAGGGGCAACAAAATACGAAGGTTAGGGGTATGTGCGTGTGTGTATATGTGTATGTGTGTGTGTGTGTGGGTCATTTTGGGCCGTTTCTTTTGGTTCATTCATTATGAAATTTACACATAATTTAAAGGATGACAGGCATTTTTAAATTATACCAACAACTGAAAATCGACAAAAAATGGAGATATGATATATATATATATATATATATATATATATATATATATATATATATATATATATATGTGTGTGTGTGTGTGTGTGTGTGTGTGTGTGTGTGTGTTTGTATGCATTTGTATGTATATATGTATATATATATATATATATATACACACACACACACACACATCAGCACACTTGATTTAACATAATGAAGCACTGATTAACCAAAGCAGATGCTGGACGATGACAACTAATGAAGTAATACTGGGTTCTCTGAGAAAAGGAAACGATTGAATGAACTTGCTGACATAAAATAGTGTTTATCTGAGCAAATAAATGCTTGTCGCTCAGATAAATAGCTTTTTAAATCTCATTTTTTTGTTAGGGGCCTAAAACGGTTGCATTGTATGTACGTCTGACTCACGTCGTTACACAGTATAAAAACAAACTTCTCTGTGTCTGTGTGTGGCTATATTTATTTATCATATTTTGTGGGTATGTATTTGTGTACAGAAGTTCCTCTTATTGTCGTGTATTGTTCACTGTGTTGCTTGTGTGTGAGTGTAGAGGTTAGTGCGATGTTTAAAATGCCCGGCCGCTGCCTCAGATCATCCTGTTCGTGTGGGCGTGTGTTTCTTCCTCTGGTATGAGCTCTTCACACGTACAGGCCTGCTGCTGTGGGCCGACACCACGACTGCTGCTGCGCGCTAACCCACTCCGCAACAGCAGCAGCAAGAGCAGCATGCCTGCCTCCTGCACACACACAATGCAGCATGCACCTCTCACTACTCAGAGCAAAGGGAATGGCGTGCAAGCCAGGGCAACTCAGCACTTTCGGAGTAGTGGGAGTTGTGAGGGAGGGAGGCTGGGAGACCAGCGAACCACAAGTAAGGATTTCAGAACGAAAAGAGTGGGTGCTGTCATGCTGAAGCGAGGAGCATGAGAACACAGTGGCCTTCTAAAATTCAAAGTGCTGAACGCAAGACTCAACGTGCGCATGAAAAACAAAGTAATAAAGAAAGAAAGATTGAATTTGCATACTCAAAAACCTGGTCTGTCACTATGGAAATTAAAACAGGCCAAGCAATAAAAATGGACTTAACTGAACAATAATAAACAATGTCTTTCAAAGATTCAAAAATACTGTAAAAATATATGGAGGCCTTTTAAAAAGACTTCATTAAAAAAATACAGCGCTGTGCAGAAGTTTTAGTCAGGCGAGGCGTTTTCTCTCAGTAGTAAATGTGTGTTTGTCAGTAAAGACACCATAAAAAATTAAAGTAAATACAAATAAACATAAATACAGTACAATGTAACGAGAACATTGTGTTTTTAAAAAGTTATTTATAAAATGGTTAAAAGAAAACACCTAGAAAAACACAGGTTTGGTTCCAGACTCCTCGGTTTACTCTAGTCATCGCATGTATTTGTTAAATTCCATGAACAGCACATCTGATTTAACTTAAAGGACTGATTAGATAATCTATAGCTTCCTTCAAGAACTGGTCTGGAAATGGCCAGGCTACACATTGACATATAAAATCACAATGTATTGTTTATTTGTATTTATTCTAATGTTAATATTTTCATTAACAAATTTCAAAGAAAGAAATACTGCCTAGGTGAATGGATTTACATAGCATTTGAGGAGATTCCTAAGACTTTTACATGGTGCTGTATATAAAATAAAGTAACACAGACTGCTGAAGGGCAGCATTCACAAGCCTACACAACACCTACATAAGCCTTTCATGAAAACTCACAAACATATTTAAGGCTTATTCCAACAAACATCAATTGTCATATTTATTGAGGAGAAATGACATCAAAATGAACAAAAGCACACTTTACAACAACTGATGCTTATTATAATAAGCCTTTATAAACATTCATGTAGGTTTATGTCAGTTGTCATGAAAGGCTTCTGTAGGTGTCTCATAGACTTATACAAGCTGCCCTTCACTAAAATCTTACCAAAAATACAATGTGGCAAAAAATGCATATGTAAATTATGTAAGTATGGATGTAAGTAATAAGCATGTACATTAGGAAAATATAAACCTGACAACTAATAATTGCTGATTCAAATTTAATTGATCATTTTCATTACAGCCTTACTGATGACACACATTTAAAGACAATTCATGTTTCATGCCAATTTTAAATAAAAAAGTCACAAATGTTATAATAGATAAGTATACAGTGGGGTCCAAGACTGAAAATCTTGTTTTCATTAAATCCAGGATTTAAAGGACAAAGTCTTAGTACTTGAAAACTGAAAACAAAGAAAGAAAAGTTATGACAAGTAAAGTGTGGAAGATTCTAGATTCTGCACTATTCAAATTTAAGCAAATGCATGACGCTGACCATGTGCTATTCCTTCCATTGGTTGAATTTCTCATTAGAGACTTCTGTCACTGTTAGTGATCAGCTTGAGTGCATGTCATTAAAGCATAATGAGAGAAATACTGAATACTACTGTGAAATTCAAGTTACAATTTCAAATATTTTACTGTTCACTCAGATTGTTATGCTGATAACAATTTGTAATGAAAAAAAATGTGCTATTAAATGAGAAAGCAATGCAAATAGAAGCATTTTCACTAGTGGTATTAGACTTTTGGACCCCACTGTATGTAAATCAAAAAGCAGGATAAAGTACTTTATTTTAAGAGTGGCTCAATGTGTACAGACAAGTTTTTAATCAAGGCCCATGACAGTGATATGCTGACAGAGTTTCTGGGCTTCTACATTTGGAACTGGGTCATTTTGGAAAGAGCAAGTATGGACTGCATTCAGACTTGGTGGAGTTTTTTAATGAAATGAAAAAGACTGTTTCCACATAAATATAAAATCTTTTTCTCAGTTTTTCCGTTTCTGTAAACACACGCACGCACGCAGCGGTAACAACACATTCTTAAACTTAAGTTGGACGTTATTTGACAGTAGGTCAGATGAGGACATGACTCAGTTCACCAACTGTCACCAGAAGGCACATAAATTAACACCGTAACCTACTGCATATGTTCAACAGACTGATTTCATTTATTTCAATGTCTGGCACCTTGTGCAGACTTGTTACACTACCTAACCAAGTAAATCTGCAATTGTGTAGGCACGATACATGTGATTCACGCATTATGTGCATCATAATATAGGGTTTAATACAACACATTTCCATGACATAATTTTTCCACCTACCCAATGTTTCTGAAATGCAATCTTAAGCTCCAGAAACTCCCTACTGCTAACGCCACTCAACTCTTGCATCATTCACCTAGACAAGAAAGTCAAAGGCTGTAGAAAAGATTAGATGTTCAATCTGATTATATGTGGTGCCCTCAAGCAAAGAACAATCATCCTCAGTCTCACCCGTATCACAGGGCAGACGCGACTGTTCAGTGCTGATGAGCGTGTGTCATGCTAAAAGTAGATTTGCTGCTGATACACTACTGTATATAAACTATTGTATATATAGCACTACACTTTTTATACAGTACTGTGCAAAAGCCAGTAATGTGTTTGGAATTACTTGGCATATGAGAAGCAGAAAATGCAACCAACTTCTAAGACTGACCTTCAGAGGTGTGGGAAAATATTCCTGGAGATTTCTTAGAAAACCTGACAAAGGAAGTCTCTGAAAGCAAGAACGTAAGCAGTAATAAAGGGAAAAAGCAGAACACACTATATACTGAAAGAAGCCGAAAAATGACTAACTTGTACATATTAGCCGTTTTGACTGAAAATTAAATTTCACAGGACTGTATTAGCATTAGCATGGTTTCAATAATTTTACATGTGAGAGATGAGCAAGGTTTTTTTTGAGGAAAACAATATTGCACACATTTGTGACAATATGCTTAACAATACTTCGGAATAATGCTAAAGCCCTTTTGTTGTGAGGTCAGCACTCATCAGCACTCAATTCTTTCAAGGGTTTAAACGAGTTTAAAAGAGTTTCAATATGTGCTTCTAACATCTTTTAAAACACGTTTCATTTTTTCATACCAAGGAAGACGCTGATGATCATGAAGCTGATTGTTGCAAAATACACCATAAGTAAATTAATGTATATTTTACTATAATAGGTAATTATACGTAGCTGTATATAGTAAAAAAAGCATTTAATTCTACTTAATTAAAAAGTAGCAGTGAAAAAAGAAGACTTTTTCAAGAACGGCAAAGGAAAGTGTGTACCCAAACTTTTGATGCACCATGCATGTTTCTGAGTTAAAGTGGATCAAATTACAAACATATTACAGCGCACATGGACACGGCTTCACAATTTCGGATGACTCAGTCGAATACGGGAAGCCATTGCTGCACTGCTTCGTTGAAGGATTTCAGAAAACATTTCAGCGTCCTGTTCCCCCACATGTAAGAAAGCATGATTCATCTAGAACATCTCTCGCAGATGCCACACAGCTTCAGCTCACTCTCAGAAAGAGGGGATCCTCTTTGGAGGACTGCAGGGGGACACCCCTTATTTGCAATTACAAACAGTAATTCTGATCGCACCTCATATACATTCAACTCCCAGTATGAGAGGTTTTACACAGTGAAGCTTGTGGCGGCCGATAGCGGACAGTTAAACATTAAGCCCCTGCTGCTCTGACTGTGTATCAGTGGATGAGGAGGCGATGGTGGGTGAGTGACACTTCAGCTGACCACTCAGGGGGCTGCTTTAGGACTTGTTACCCCTTTTGGTCTGGTGAGTTATAAAAAGGGGGAATTTACGACTACTAAGGTTAACAGTAACGCCATGCTGATTTTCCCCCTCCGCTGCAAAAACAGCAGCCTTTCTTTGTGGTGCAGATTCAGGTATTTTGAACTATAACAGGGGACATTTGGCAAAACTCTTGTTTATTTCAGTTTCAGCTGATGCTCTGTAGTCTAGTCTGACTGAGTAAAATGACATAGGCCGTGACCAAAAAGGGATCTTTACTAATATTAATATAGTGCTATTTAGGGGTGAACTATTCAGTTCACTAAACAACAGTACAAACACATGATAAATGAATTCAAACACTTGCTAATCAATATCCTGCATCATATTCACCAGTCGCATTATTTGCTTAAGCGAGGCGGAAGCTGGCTTCTTAGTTGCAGCTGTAGACGTGGGAGTAACGTTTTGAAAAGTGCAGCCTTGACTCGAATAGGCATTTAAATCTTAGTCCAATATTATAACAACCTATAACAGCTATAAGTCAGTGTTTTTGCTGTATTATGAGCAGCAGGCAGTAAACATATTGGAGTCTTTGTTTTTAACTGCACAGAGCTGCTGTTTTGCCAAAGAGTTCAGAGAGTCTTAAAGACTCTTTGTTAAAGGATTTGTGACCACAGCTAACATTAGCTAACATTCCCTTGTCTGTTACTTAGTAATAATGTAGTATTCTACAATGTTCACTATTATGATTGCTTTGTGGAATTCTATTTTTCAATGCAGATACTAGGAGAAAAACAGCAGACATAAGTGTAACAGTGCCCTATAGTTGTGTAATAGTGCTCTATAACACAAATAGAGATTTTTATTTCAGTCATAGCCACACCCTCAAGAGAAGAAGCTCTTCAAGGGTTCTTCAGTAAACGCAGTGGTTACAGTCATATGCCCAAATTTAGTCATGACCAAGTTTTACTGATTAAGTGAAAATACAAAAAAACACATTCGTTACAGGGAACAAACCTACTTAAGTATTTTTTCTTTTCTAGTTTAACACCTAGTTTAACATTTGTTGATTTTTGAAAACATAAAATACAAAATATGCCATAACCTTTGCGAAGAACCATGATAACCCAAAGAGCCATTTTAATGTGCAAGTAGTTCTTTGCATGGTTAAACCGTTCTTGTTTATGATTAAATGGTACTTGTCTATGTTGGATAATCAACTGTATATGGTTCGTTAAAGGACCTTTTAACAAATGGCTCTACATAGTACCAAAAAGCATTCCATTTCTGTTATAAAGAACCCCCTTTTAGTGCTAGTACAGTACTTATAATTTTATTTAATTATTTATTTGACAAGTAATTATTAATGGGAAGTTGGTGTCTGGATCCAGATGTGTAAACACCTGTTTAATATAAGCTACATAAATCCAATTATATTTAACTAATTTAAAAGACTGTCTTTCTTGTTCATTTAATAGACTTAAGAGTCTGTTTGATAATACTTGAATCCATCCTGTGTTAAAAATTTAAATAAAACTCACCTACTAGTACTACTTCACTAATGTGGTATATATGCAGAACCTACTATAATAATATGAAATAATTTTATTAGTAAAATTTTCTTAAGGAATCTAAAAGCATAACAAGCAAAGCACATATAAATATATTGGTTATTTTCATCACTTATCAAGTTATGTTTCTATGCGTGAGAAAGGTATATGGAAAACTACTGCATAAGGCAGACTGGCGTGATCAGAGGACTAAGGACGTTCCATTCAGAGTAGCTAATGACAAGCACACATCTCACAAGATGCATGTGGCTAAAATATAAAACAGAAAGGAGACAAGACTGGCGAAACGCAGAGTCCAGCTGTTTTCTGGAAATGTTTTTATTTTGAGGAATGAAGACTTTTAGCCTACATGAGAGCAAGCGATGTCTATCTATCCTGTTGTTTCAAAGGTCAGTTTGGGGTCTCTTATGGGTGTGAGATTAAAGAACTTTTAAGTTGAACAGACATGTATTAAGTCTATAGGTCAGTGATTCATCAGTGGATTCCCCCTCCAAAAACACAGCAGTGATTCACTACTCCCTCACTTTGCTCACTGCATCTTCTTATTAGCAACCTTACTTAACCAACACAGACAAGTGCAGCCGGAGCCAGTAGAGGTCAGGCCCAGCAGCAGGAATAATTATGCAATTACCTTCTCCCAGCAAATAATATCTTTAGGAGGACACAGTAGGGAGTTAAGTAGCCAGGTTATATAATAGCCTTAACCTACTAACCAAATATCGAAGTTAAAATATTAACCGAGCAAACCACTGAGTACAGTGACATAATTGTAATATTACCAATCATGGAAAACTGTAAAACGCACTCCATGTGGTAACAAAGTGCCATGTATAGCAACTTTTAATAACTTTTAAATAAGTTTTAAATACGTTTACACATCCTCCAGAGTGAACAAATTTGATTATGACATTTTGCTGCACATTTTATTGCACTATTTCTATTTATTTGCTGCATTTAACATACACAAAAAACAAAACATAGAAAAATGTTCCAAAAGTTTTGCACAGGCCTATATGTTAAATTTAGCAAATAAAGAGCAACTGTGCATTAAAATGTGCAGAAGTGTGTTTTCTGTGGAGGCCGTGTTCACTTAGAAAATCAACAAAACATGTTCGGGTGCCCAAACATTTGCATATGACTGTACAGGCATCTGACAGGTTTATATCAGTCAATACTGCCTGAAAAGTCTAAATGGCTTGCTCTGCTACAAAATATGAAAAACGAAATTTGAAAGTTGTGGCTGCCTTGTAGGACAGAATAAGAACACAGAGCTGAATGGCTTTAAAAATAAAGATTCCTAAATTCCATCTTTGCTTAGATTCTAGGAAAAACTTTCTGACATTTACATTATGTAAAGGTTCTTCCAACCTTTAAAAGCTTCTTCACAGTCACACGTCTCATTTACAAAAATGGTTCTTTGACGGACCATCTTGAAAGGTTTTTTTGAGGAACTAAAAGTGGTTCTTCGATGGCATCGCTCCTAAATACTCCTATTTTTAAAAGCATATGAGTAATAAAGCTTTCAAAACGTAGCTGAATCAATGAGCACTGTGAAACTTTTGGACTCCTCAGTATGTGACAGTGATTCTGTAAGTCTCTTCAATAGAACCAATCCATTCACTCACAAACAGCAGCTGCCTTCACGTGACTTTGGTTTCTGGTCTGCACGGATGGAAAGTCTTTGTACTCACAAATGAAACCACAATGCCTATAAAAAATGACCGATCCAAACAAAAACAAACGTGTCACTCAGAGTTCGTCTGCAGAAACGACAAGCGGATAAACCCTGGATCAGAGTTTCCTGGCAAAAGAGCGTCATGTCACGATTCTAACATCTCAGCGGCCGAAACCCACAGCAAGGCAAACTGGGCCGACCGCAAAGCTGTAGCCTCACTCTGCCAAGACCTTCCTGCGGCACCCTGAAAGCTGGTGCTGCTTTCTCCACTTGTTTCTGCAGCAGACCAATGTTTTTACTGTTGCTTAATGAGCTGTGTTTGCCCCGTGTCCTGGATTTTCCTCCCATGCTCTAGCTTTTTCCCTGATCAGTGATTGCTGAGTGGTGTTATTAATTTGACTTGCTTGATGAACTGTGGCTACAGAAGGTAAGGCTAGAACAAGATGCATCATGGACTTTCCGATGTAGAAAGACTGGTGGAAACAAGCAAGACTACATCGCTGATCTGTGGTCAAAGCAGACATTGAAATAAGATGTCATGTTGAGATTAACACAATGACAAATCAAATAGTAGAATGTGCTATACTACTATGTGGAATTCTAAAACCTGTGAAACAGAACAGTAAAAACACTAAATTGCAACAATAACTGCTTTGTGTCATATAAATGGAATGCAAATCCAACTCTAAAATCAAATTAATTTCACACACACATCTGCAATTTCACTTCAATGTCAAAATGTGTAGGAGTGGCTAGAAAAAAGCAGTGCCTAGCTGCAGTTAACTGTACTCATATTCTCAAAACACCCTCTCAGTGGGATTCTAAATTGCTGTGGCCAAATGGACCCAATATTTTTAAAAATTTTAAACACTTCTGGTCGAGAAACCAAACATGAAATAATGACAAACCCAAAAAGAGCCGAAGCAAAGAAAAGGCCAAAAGAATACATCGTTCTTTCAAACTGAGTGGAAAGGGTGATTTCCCAAAGTGCTGCTATACTTGGACAGAGACGATGTGTGGTCAGAGGTGGCCTGCTTTGACCTTCAGTCTAGCCACTTGCAAACAAGAGAAGCCCTCATCTCTCAGTCTATGAATTCCAAACATTCAAGACCTGAACTACACGGAATGAGTTATGCAGACTTAATATGGAATAGCTGGAACACAACCTTGTATCTTTATTTTTGCTAGTTTAACTTTTATTATATCATTTGAAAACAGCTGCTGTCCTTTACACTTCAGAAAAAATTTCATGATGACCGAAATGGCCCTGAAAAATTTTTTTTTTTCAAAATAAAATTTTTTTTACAAATACAAATGTCTGAACTCACAATGGTTCAATTTGATTACAATTCTTTAGGAAATTATTAATTATGTGATGAAATGTCGAATTTGAATATTTTTGGTACGATTCAGAATTTATTTCAAAAATACACGATTACACGACTGGATACACGACTGTGACTGAAGAACTACTTAAACTGTAGATAAATACAAACGTCTTCTGTTGGATTATGTTTAAATAGGTTTTTAAAGATGTCAAATAAAGCCTATAGACTATGTAGCTTTTCCTCGTTTTTCACAGTATTATCTTCTAATTAAATATTTAAAAAAGATGTCTTTGAATTCTGTCCAACACTAACAGGGCCAACTGCAACGAGACAAAACAAATCTGTGAACACTTTTGTGATGTGGTTCAGGATAGAGCTGCAGACACATCGAATGTATCGCTGTGAGACCACATGACTGGCTGTTCTTCCTGAAAACACTCATTGACCACTCATCAGGAGCATCTGAGATTGATCAATGTGCTCAAAGTACACAATGGGCTGTTTTGTGATTTGTTGGGGTTCATTTGTTGAATACGAGTAAGCTCATTAACAGAAATGGTTGATTTTTATCTCATTTTCTTCAGTATAATTCACTGTAATTTATGTGTCTGGTGTGGAGTCTATAATGCATAGATCAATATTCTGATAACAAGGAGACAATGCATGATGAAACTCTAGCATCTATGCGTATATTTGTGTGTGTGTGTGTGGGGGGGGGGTGGGTGTACAGTGGTAATATGACCAAAAGACAGAAGGCTTTGGCTATTATTAACCCACATCAGCTCATGTCGAGGTGGCAGCTGCACTCAACTCAAACTGAAGAGCAAACAAAGCAGCGCCTACACACCCACACACACACACACACACACACATACACGGACCAGATAACTTCTGTGTCACAATCTCAAACACACAAACTCCTACGCATAAACAGAAACAGAAAATCAGATATATGAGTGATTAATTAAACACACAGGTCAATATGGTGAAAGAGAGACAGAGAGAGAGAGAGAGATCTTTTGTCGAGCTTAAGTCAGATTTAGGCTCAAAATGCAATGATGTGGTTCCAGTCAGGCTTGGAAAAAAATTTCTGGAGCTGTATTTGGGTTCAGACCAAAATTTCAGGCCAGATTAAAGCTCTAAAAGAAAATGACACAGCATACGCTGCTCCTTCTGTTCACAGCATCATCCAACACCATCAGAGGAAATATGGCGCCTGTGCTTATGCCTTATGCCCATATAATACACACACACACACACACACACACACACGCACACACACAAAAACAAGCAAAGTAAAGTGACTCACAGGTGAGGTGACCTTTGTACGATACCTAAAAACATGGGAACCTTAAAACTTTCCCTCCAAATTTAAACCACATAATGTATGCTAAAAACTGTCGTTAACTGTGTATACCATTTTTGTCCATCTGTCCATCAGTCTAGAACCCCTCCCTCCTCACCTCCCGAAAGGGACTACAGCACCTGAGCCATCTGCTGTCTTATACACTTACCCATGCTGACACACACACACAGGCGTGTATGTCCAAACACACATGTATAAAACATATGCACATGCACCCACTGACACTCACACATGCAAAATAACACCTGGGGCAATCCAATACAGACATAAGCTTTAGATTAAAGAACATGTACAAATGACAAAATAAATGAAATAAAACAAGAAATGTTATCTATTCTTAGGCCTCCAGGATTTTTAACATAGATTTTGTTGCTGCTACTCAAATCAGACATTTACCCTTTGCTGTGTGTAATATTCTGTTTTGGCATTACGACTTAGCTTGGCTTAAAGAAAAAAGAGAAGAAATCTTGATTGAAGTTCGTCTTTAGGTACACAAATCTTACACAAAAAGAGCATAAACTGTTACAATGTAGACACTGCAGAATATTGCACATAAATCATGAATAAAGCTAATTTTGTTTATTCTCAAAACAAAAAAGATGAAAATCTGCATTGATGATAAACACAAACACGAATATGAACTACTGTTTAATCTCACTTATTCAAGTATTCATTTACGTGTATGTGCAAACACATATACATAAAACATACGCTTACGTGCTCATTGATATGCATACATGCAAAATGTGCACAAGCAAACAAATATCAACGCAGTCACTCCAGAGCCACTGCAGACTCCTGGCAGTGCGAACTGGCACATTCTGATGCCATCAAATGGCAGGGAATAGATTATCTCCACATGTTCCCTCAGCACAGCACTTCAGAAACCAGTCCACTTAGCACATCTGTGCTACACACCGGTGCAGAAACAACAAAATATTAACTGACCAAAAAAATACCCCTCATTCACTGCCCTGGTTATAAAGTGAACTGAACGTTAAACTTGCGTATCACCATCGTAATTCCATCTTTGGGGGGGTTTATTTATCTGAAACCACCGGCTTTAAATTGTGTAAATACTTCATTCACATTTAATGTTAAAAACGTTTCTTCCTTGTCCTGTAAAGTTACCATTTTAGATAAGGATGCATGATCAGAATCAGCAGACTGTGGCTCCAAACACAATCAGCAATCGGCCCACTTATTACTTGCATTTTGTCTGATCTGTGGAAATGATATGAGCCACGTAAGTACACTCATGCTGTATATAAATGCTTCTGCTATATATATTATATATATAACTGGTTAACAAGATGTCCTGTGCAAATATACATGTTTGAGAGAGGATAAAACATAAACGTTGGCCAAATGAAAGTGAATGGATTCTGGAAACCATGTTTACGTTAATGAACACAGAGAAATCCTTTAGTCGCTGGACGTTACAAAAGGGAGATTCTCATGTCTAATAAGGTGGAAATGTTAGTGACGGAAGCTACTGTCGGTACTGATCTGGACTCGTGAGACTGGTTATGGTTTCTTTTTCCATCTGTTGTACCACTAAACCAGAACCAGGAAATACTGAAAAAAACTACACACACACCACCCACGTTTGATTCCGTCTGTCACTCCAACTCCAGTCTCTCAGCTCTCAGATTCTTTATCCTCTAAATGGATGTTATTTGAGTATTAGTTACTACAACAGCCTGTTCTGTGGTGTGTTTCACTTGTAGCCGGCTAACTACACTAGCATTAGCATCGTCAAATAGGGTACAGCTCAAAGCACCACAGAACTATTCTATTTTATATCTTTCTGTCACTTCAACACCAGTCATTTGAATATGTGCTCTCAGAAATGAGTCTTTGCCCTCCAAATGGGCGTTTTAATCAATCGTTTGCTAGAACCGAGCCTGTATTGTGGTGGGAGGCTGTGTACACTTGCGTTAGCTTAGCCTTGCAGGTTAGAGCTAAAAGAAGTACAGAACAGGCCCGTCTTCGGCTTTCTGTCACTGAAACACCGATCAGTCGACTTTGCTATTGCTCTAAGTTTTTATCATCTATACTGTGACAGCAGAGCACTGGTTAGTCGAACTGAACCTGCACTGGGGTGTCTGGATCTCTTCAGCTAAGTTAGTTAGGAGAGAGGACCTGGGTAGCATTAGCTTAGCTAAGGCTCCAGCTCCAGACACCAGAGGTTTAATTTTGGATTTCCGTTTCTCTAAAATCAGCCACTCAACTTCACTTCATCAGACTTGAGTCACTGTCATCTAAATTGGTGTCAGTAAAGCTTTTGTTAGTCAGAATCAAACCTGTTCTGTGGTGGGTAGAGCTTAGCTAATGCTAACCTGCTACTCTCTCCTGGTTATCCACGCCATTTAATATTTAGAAATTGGTGTTAGATTAAAGCTATGCTGGTTTTTGAGTGGTGGATTTAAAATTGTGCACCACTTTCATTTATTTGGCGTCCGAGTGAGAAAACTGAACAGATTCGATTGTTTTCCGGTTTGAAATAATGCAGCAGGATGTGGTGGCAAAATAACAACATAAACGTAGAACCAATCAGCAAACAGCTACGTTATTACATCATCCCACCGAATGTTTCTGTGGCCCCAAGTACGTTTAGCTAACTGTGCCAAAAAAGCCGTGCTGAGCCCAGTTTTTAAGCGTTCCGTGTCGAACCTCCGTGCTTAGAACCATTTTACCCTGCAGTGGAAAAGAGGCCTAACTTTTGACGTGCCACTTTATTTGTTCCTTGTTATTAACATACACAACTGACTTTGCATATATGGAAGTAAAATGCCAGTTTGGCCTAATAAAGAGCAAATAATGTTATATATTGTCACTTTTGTGACAAACCTTAATATCTCCAAAATGGTAACTCTGAACAAGACTACGTTTTCCAAGTACTTTTTGAGCATTGCTGTTGCTCCAGTAATAATTACAATTTAACATACTGTATAAAGTAGCTGGCAACTTCAACAAAAGAGAAACCAAAACAAACAAAGAATAAAAAAAATAAATATATAAATAATGGGCAATAAAATCTCGCAAAAATAAATAAATTGCTGCAAAAAATTGATTTCCAATGCATGCCTTTTTTGTAGATACATGATGAAGTGACTTTTTAATTTTTTATTTAGAGGTAATTATTTTAAACTCATGAATATACACGCATCAGTACAGTTTACAAGGCTGCAAGAAAGATGCAACATCAAAGTGTGTTCAAGTTTATGACCATAGCACCATGTCACTTGCATAGCTATATATAGTGTTCAAATTAGGACCTTGTGAAGTTCTAGTGAAATGTGATTCATAAAATGGAAGTAAATGGCGAAGATCGTTTAAAAAGGGGAAAAGCCTGATTAAGAACACAACCAGCAGCCTGACTGAGCAATACCAAAAAGCCTTTGTATTTTACCCGACTGAAACTTGCAAATGCGTCAGCTTGAGCAACCGTAAAACAGTGATTCATGACAAAGAGGAAGGACAGAGAGAAAGAGAATGCGAGAGTGTAGAGAAAGCGAGAAAGAGAAAGAGAGGAAGAGAGAGAGAGAGAGCAAGAAAGAGGGAGAGCAAAATAGAGAAACAGACGAGAGAGACAGAGAGAGAGAGAGAGAGAGAGAGAGAGAGAGAGAGAGAGAGAGAGAGAGAGAGAGAGAGAGGAGAAAGAGAGAGAGATAGATAGTGTGAATTCATCTCACTGATTAGAGCTGTGGTCTATTTCCAGAGCCGCTCTGACCTCCTTAAAGTCTCACAGATCACAGAACAGCACAGAAGCGTCATACATACACAAATCTACATAACACTATTTCTAGATAACAGAGTGTATGTGTTTCTGTATGTGTAATGTGTGGTTTGGAGGGGGGTAAGTGGGGGAACGATGAAGTCACTCCAGAAACAGGTCTAATAATTCACTCAATATGATCTTTTTTAATCCCATCTAACAGTGAAGGGGTGATTCTGTATGTGTTTGTTATCACAGTGTCTGGGTGTTTAGAATGACTGTAACAGTGTGGCTGAGCTGTTCTCATCCATCTGAAACATACTAGGCTTTATCTACTGTCTGCTAATTCTGGTAGTACAGAACTGGAGACAGAGAGAGCAAAAATAGGGATGCTGAATCACTAACAAAATCTTCTGCACTTGTAGCTTTACCTTTACACATCATTCTCTATAGTATGTTGATAATGAAACTATGAATGCACACAAGAAAATGCTTTGAAATGTATGAGAAATCAACTGTGTCATAAGTGCATTAGGACCCAACCAATTAGGAAATTGTCAGCAACACCAATTTTTAGTAGCTAAAAAGTCAGTGAATTTAGTATGAATATCCAATTGTAATTTAGATGGTTAGAAAAGAAACATATTTTAATAGAGATGCACAATAATATCTAACTCATATCAGTATCGGACAGATGTTTAGATTTAACCAGTACTTATAATAGATATTTGATTGTGTATTTACTTCACTTCAGAAGAGCAGTGACTACAAAATTACTATAAAAAATGAATTATATTAGTTAATAAATATAATTATTATAGATAGTTATATTTCTACATAGTTGTAATCCAAGTGGATCTAGTCCCAATTTCTACATTTTATAAATGTGTACGTATTGATATCAGCACATACGTACATGATAAATATTGGATACAGACATGTGGTAGTTTTAGTTAAACGGTTCTTTATTGATTAATATGATTGGTTATTATTTAACACAGCGGTGTCAAGAGCTAAAAAGACAAGTTACACATAAAGTAACTTTCTTTAAGAGGAAATCATTTAGGTCATGAGTGATTTTTGAAGCCTTGGTTATCACACATTTGTCATGTATTGACAAATTTGAAAAGAACCCAGCAAGCACAATACTTGAAAAAGAGTGAATTAGAAAAATAGTGAATTAATTTGTCTCTAGGTTTTTAAAAAAAAATCCTTATTTTTCTAACATTACACTATATTTTATTACCAAAACACTTAAAAAATGAGTGAAAAAGGAAAATAAAAATCAGCAGATAGCATAATACCACTTTTTGTTTTCCAGTGATGATAGTGAAACCCTGAGTATCGGCCGATACAGGTATCAATTAAAACCTACTAACCTTAAAATTGAGCTGTTTTTAATTGACACACATCACTAAAGATGAGCATCTAAAATAGGCTATCATGCTCAAACTACTTAAACATTCTTCTACCCAACATGTAGAAATACACAGATAACAGCATCACATCACACATGTGAAAATGTGCCATTTCAGGCTGATTTGTTAGAGGATCTGATCAGATTCTGATATCGGATGCAGCAGGTCCTGCTGATAGCGGCCTGATTTCTAAACCCATTGATACAGATATGCCATCTCCAGTAATGTATAGTATAAAAATGTTTGTTCTCTTTTTGGGTGTGGGTTTAGGGTAACTTTTCTGGACACACTTCAGGGCAGCCCTGGTCAAAAATCATGGTGTCACTTCTTAATTATCTCAACTGTCTCAATTGTTAATTGTCAAATTAAACTCACAAAATTGTATATAATATAATATAAAACATGCCCCTTAAAAATAATCGTATAACTTAACCTTAAACTTTGAGGAAGGGTAAATAAAACTCACGTAACATTAAACTTTTAAACATGATCAAATTTAAAGTCTGCCCCACTTAACCAAAGCAGCTTACAAATTAAATAAGTTTACATACAAAAAATGACTTTCTGTCCTAAAGTTTTTGTGGTATGAAACAACACTTCTATTTTTGGATATTATGTGCGCCTTATCAGCAGGAAAATCTGCTAAACAGTATATCATTTGGGTAGTGTTTTGCTTTTCCTTGTTTTGTGAACACTGGAGATCCTTACAATAAACAAACAAGAAACAACCAAGCACACAAATAGCTTTACTACAGATGAGACAAGCTGATTATAGGACCCCTACAAAAGCTTGACAAAAGCTCAGAAACACTCTGTCTCTCCCCTCCCCCTCTCTAAGAAGCTAAATGCCTCTTCTAATAGGTCTCAGTGGAGCTAATGAGGATTAGCTATGAATGATAGTGCTCGTTTCTGCCTATCAGTCCACTGCACTGGGAATTTACTGACCAGCTGGTCCACTAGAGCCTTATGAACCCCTCAACACACCCACACATCCCATACACGCACACAGACAAGAGATTTAATTACCAAGACTGTCAATCATACTTCAATTCCCATCAATGTCCAGTTTATGAATGAGTAAGCAATCAGCCTGTGCTATTTCCTTTTGTGCCACCAGGAGGTCCGGCGAGATTAATACACAGCCGTCAGCAGCTGACGCACGGCTACAAACTGAATAAAGCATCGTTACTTTGCAGTTAATTACCACTTAATCGCGTTATGCAACTACTGGTAAATAAAATCCCCATGCCTCGAAGCAACACTGATCCTTATATAACAGAGACAGAGAGGGAAATTAAAATATGGAAGAAAACCTTTGAGCATCGATTAAAATGTATTTTAATGAATCAGCATTGATTAGATAGCAATTTGCATGATGATCATGCATATTTTAAACTCTTAAATCACCATCATCCACTGGCAGGTCCAAAGTTTTACTATACAATTCTACAATCTAAGAATAATTCTTAATATTCTGGAATTTTAAGGGGTGAATTTCTTCTACAGGTATCAATTACAGTACATAATAGAGCCTGACAGACATTTATGTGCAATTTTGTCAGTATTTTATAGCGCTATATATTTTTTGATAAAGTCTTTTCAGTTTCCTTGCTTATCTTTTTCAAAATCTTCTGGAATCTTTGAAAGGCCATGCAAGGTTTGTTACTATTTCAAAAAAAAAAAATTACTGAGTAGATGATCACTAATAAATTCATTTACATAGCCTACAGCTAAATCAGATATTGTATATTGTACACTATTACTGTAAACTTTTATCAAAACTCTGTTATTATCGACTGTAATCTCATTAACAAATATGTAATATTTGAAATTTTTGGTGAATGATGTATCACCTGCTTATATATCGTGCAACTCTAGATATAACAAATCGTGACTGTAGTGACAGCCCTAAAAAAGCAGAAGGAAAAGTTTGACTGTGCTAGAATCGAATGTTGACAGAGAGAGGGTTACATGCACTAGCACTCACCATCATCCAGTGTAATATCCTGCAGGCCAATGGAGCGGAAGGTAAGCTCTCTGTCCTCAGGTTCCTGCTTAATGTTCAGCCTTTCTCCCTCCGCAGGGAATGGGCCTTGCTGCTGCTGCGCCAAAGGATGCACAAGAGGACTGGTGGCTGGCAGCCCAGTGAGGACGGGGCTGCTGGCCTGGGGTGAGGGCTGTCCTGAGTGGGACAGGGGGCCCAGGGGGCTGCTGGTTGGTGAAGGCGAGGTGGGAGACTGGTAGGGCAATGAGTGGAGCTGGGGCGAGGAAGGGCCAGAGTGGGGCGAAGGCACCATCTGGACGGGGGCACTGGAGGGCGTGGGGCAGGAGGCAGAGCGCTGACCAGCCGGGTGATAGCCAAGTGGTCGCTGGAGCTGTGAGGCCGGTTGTGCGAGGGCATGAGTGGGCGAAGGGGGCAGCTGACCTGGAGTGGGACAGTGGTAGCCCAGAGAGTGAAGGTGAGGGGTAGAGTGGGCCATGGGCTGGCTATTGCCAGTACATGCTACATGGCTAGGACTTGAGGCTGGACCCCCTACTCCAGAGGCCGGGGCCGAAACAGGGGGCCCATAAATCATCCCCATCCCGAGAGGGTGACACCCGGCTGGATCGGGCTGAAATGGCATGCGCTCGTAGGCCTGAGGGGAAGTGGTGCCAGGCATGGGAAGACCAGGCTGACCGTTAAAGGGCAAGCTGTGCTGGAGAGGCGGGTAGGATGCTGTTGGGGCCGGGTGGAAGGGCATCTGGCATTCTGGAGGTGGGTGGAGGCCTCGGACCTGAAGGTGAGGAGGCAGGTGGGGAAAGGTGGGGGAGCCCATAGGGGCACAGGGTGCCTGCAGTGGGTGCAGGCCGGGGGCCAGGGCGCGTGGGGAGCTGGACAGAAGGCCGTCCTGCGGGTGGGAGTGCTCTGGGGAGGACAGCGGCTGAGAACGGACCAGACTGGTGGCATGCGCCAGGGGCATGGGCATAGGCGGGACGGCAGGGGGTTCCAAATCGTCTCTGTGCTCCTGCTTAACCAGAACTGCAGGGAGAAAAAGAGAGGGAGACACACAAAATGTTAAACAACAGATAAGTCTTTTACACTAATTCACCACTATATTATATATATATATGTGTGTATGTGAAATGCTAATTAAAAAACAAAAAGCAGTTATTAGTCAATTCTGTTTGATGTGTATTGAATTGAAAACAGATCAAAAATGTGGTATTTGATGTATTACTTTATGAACTGATAATTTTCTTGTAAATATATGCTCTTTCCAAATTTGATAACTTCAACACATTCAAAAAAGCTGGGTCAGGACTACGTTTACCACTGTGTTACATCACCTTTCCTTTCAATAGCACTTAATAAACACTTGGGGACTGAAGACACAAATTAATTGACTATTTTTCTAATTCACTCTTTTTCAAGTATTGTGCTTGCTGAGTTCTTTTCAAATTCGTCAATACATGACAAATGTGTGATAACCAAGGCTTCAAAAATCACTCATGACCTAAATGATTTCCTCTTAAAACTTTTTAAGCTAAGCTCAACAATAATGATAGTTCCTAAAAGATTAAGCCTATTCCTAGACTGAAGAGCAGAAATGGAAGGCTGCCAATTCCAGTATAAATCAGTCCAAGACTCGTCCGTATCCGGAAAACTGTCCCAAAAAGCAAATGCCACATAGTGATCAGTAACCCATTTCCCAATCTGGCGTTTCCCTGGTCCACGTGCGGGGGTTTATTTTTACCCAGCGTCGACTCTGAGAGAGCATATGGCGCCCGCTCCGAGTGCCACAGAAACCAGGGTCGGGTTTGGGAGAGGCACTGGGCTCTCTGCCCTCCAGCAAAGCTCCAAATAGGAACAAAAAATCCAGTTCACTGCCACTTTACTGGCCAAAGACTGTATCACTAGGACAGCAAGCCTTATGCTAACAGTCTTGTAAAAGACTATGTTAAATCTATGCATGTGCGGTGAGTACTATCCTCAACTTTTACATTAGTTTATCATTCTCCTGCTCATACATTAAAGACCCTTTACCCCGACAGACCACCACTCCACCCCCGCCCAAAGCAGGCCGCTGCCATGGCAACCACAGCCGCCACAGCCCGCTCGGCGCTCGCTGCCCATGCTGCTGCTTGATTGGCTGAGGGCGGGCGGGTTAGTGTGGAAAACAGGAAGCGTGCTTTTGAGTGGGCGCTTTGTGGAGCGGAGCGGGTGGGCGGGAGGCTGGGCCTCGCTTTCTCTCTCACTCCTGTGCTGCACGGTTAGGTTAGAGAGAGTGAGAAAAAAAAGCTCACGTGTGATTAAATTACGCCAACGCTGATTTTCGGTTTGACTCACCTTGGGAAAATAATAACAAACCGATACACTTCCAGAGACAGTACGATCACACGCATCACGCATGCAGAAGAACCACTTCATTAGCACTTTGTTCTGTGAATGACTATCTCTTAACACTATTCTAGACTAAAGCACTCAAAATTTACTGAAAATTAAGGAAAAACAATAAATGAATTAATGGAAGATAAAATCATGACAATACTAGAACTTCCACAGAAATTACAGGACTGTAGAGACAAAATGACGATGATCATGAAGGTCTAAATATCAGTGTAAGTTAACAAGAACAATACATTCTGACAGAATGTAAAGAGGGGAAGTCCAACAATTTGAATAACAAAGAAATTTTGAAAATCATTAAGAAGTAACTAAAATCAACAGAAAGTCTGACGTGAATGTACCACCATAAAGAAACTTATTGAGTCAGAACTGTTCGCAGAGGTGGAGATAGGAACCAGACAAGATTGCCTGATGCCTGAGATATTGTTTTACAACAGGTTTGGGGTATAGTTTGTGCTTTGATTTTTTTTTTCATCCATTTATGGAGGAGGGGTACATGCGGGGCATTTTAAAGCAAAACAGTACCCTATTATTTTTCTGATTTACCAGTTTTCCATTATCAACATCACACATAAAACGTGGAAGATATGTAGGTTTACTGGTCATTTTGGACGTCGCATAAAATGGCTATATTTGGGTTGTGCACATTCCTCTGGTTTCTACCACCACCACTGTAAAGAAATATGACTAGGTTAAGCTTCTCTACAATGCACCATTTCACATCAAATCACTCTAAATGACTCAGTTTTCTTCTTAAATATTACATGTTGAAAACTCAGTAAATGACTCTTTAAAATCATCCGTCCTAAACGATCCAATGTTAAAACATGAGTCAATGAGTGACAAACTTGCCAATAAACATGGATCTTGGGTAAGTATCTTCCTTTAAGATATACCTACGTATACTCTAAGATGTGTGGTTCTGGTGCTTGGCCTTGAATGTGTGATCAGTGGTAATTTTACCCACAAAACCAGATTACTAGTTATTTCAGTGAAAGCAAAATGTCAGGATATTTTTTAGACTCATCCCTAACTGCAGGCTAGAGTTTGGAGTTAGTAAATAAGTGAGTTTTGGCTCCTAAAGTGTATGTCATTTGCATGTTTAAGGTTCTATGCAAATGCATTCCTTATAGCATCTGACAGTCATGTTTTAAAGTGCTGAACATGAGCGGTTAGCAGGTGCACAACTGTTAGCAGGAGTAACCCTCCACCAAACCACACACAGCAGAATGCAAAAGGGAAACACTCGCTAAGAACAGGCTTAGCAGAGCACAGAGCACTAAAAGCTCTTTGGTGACAACCCCAATGTGTGGCAATGGCTTTTTCTGTACAGCATAAACTTAGGAAAAAAATTGAACATGAACATGATAATTTCTAGATGGACTAGAATTAAACAACTGCAGTTTTTAATCCATTTATGGAAGAGGGTACATGCAGGGAGCTTTGTAGCAAAACAGTACCCAACTAATTAATTAATTGGCAGTTAGACTGCACCATGTTACAGCAGTAAGCAGATTTAGATTTCTACACACACACCACACAGACACACACACACAAACACCTTATTCAAGGTCTTAGTATAGTCTTTATTATCTCTAATTATTCAAACAATAGCAATAATAGTAATTATAATAATGATACTACTACTAAAAATAACATTATAATTATAATTATTATTAATTATTATTATTATTATTATTATTATTCAGTATGAGATGTGGAGTGTGACATACCTGACAAGTAGGTAAATCGTTGTGATTGGCTCCTTTTCCGCTTCCCGTTGCACACGTAGAACTGTACCTGTGCAGCAGAGGTGACGGTCTTGCTGTGGTATGGCGGTACTTCCACCACAATACTTGACTAGAAACAGATACAACACAACATTCTGGTAACAACCACAAAGAAAGCTCTTAAAGCTAAAGGATTGCAGGATAAGTATTACAGGATGATTTTCCCTTGAGCTCTCTTACAAACTAAAGACTCTAAAGGTTTCATCACTTGGACATACAGTTCTAAAATAAAATCCTTATTTAGTCTAAAACCTAATGGTAACACTTTATTTGAATCCTGCTGCATAAACCTGACATAACCATACCATAAACATGTCATAGCAGGTGTCATATGCTGTCTTGAGTTCTCATGACAGATTATGGTCAGTAATATAATGGTGTCATGTTACCGTTACTGGTAATTTTCATGACAGATGCGACGTTTGACGTCATAAAAGCTAATTCGAGTACACTTAGCAAAACATTAGCATGTGACAAAAGCTGTCGTAACAAACACCAGTGGCATCTGTCATGAAAATTACCAGCATTCGCGGCAGCATATGGCATCTGCCATGACATGTTTATGGCATGGTTATGTCACTGATATGTAGCAGGGTTCCAGTAAAATATGACCACATATAGTATGCAAAAGTTTTGGCACCCCTGGTCAAATGACGTTTTGTTGAGTACACATCCTCTACAGAGAACAAACTGCACAATTTAATGTTCAGTTACTGTTTATTTGCTGAATTCATTATATTGGAAAAATTGAAACACAAAAGTTCTAAAACAATATTTAATGGTTTATTTTTTTTTTCAAATAAATAGAAACTGTGCAATAAAATATGCAGAAAAAAACGCCATATTTATGTGTGTTCTCTATGAAGTATGTGTTAACTTATTCTCACACAGAAAATCAACAAAACGTCATTTGACCTGGGGGCGTTCAAATGTCTGCATATAACTGCATATGAAAGTAGTTTAAGCTGTTATATTAATAACGTGATTTCTCAGGGCTGATGTTGCCTGTATGGAATATGATCAAGCAAGAATTTATTTCATTTGTCTCACAAACTACATTTTTATTTAGCTTAGTCTATGGCATTACTGCAAGGAACACTTTCTAGCACCTTTCTTTTTAAGAGTGTTCCACAAATAGTTGATGACAGTCTCTGTCAATAATCACATTGCTTTTTTGCATGATAGCATTTTGTGTTTTAAGCTACATGGACAAAAGAAGGTTCATTTTACTCACTCCTTGACTTTTCTCACGAATAATCTTCGCCTCCACCTCCCACTGTGGTCGTCCATCTGAAGGAAAGAAGACAAGAGTTCAGCATCATACAGTTTTTCTCTTATGTCGTCTCCCATACAAATTCAAGTTAATCTGTAAGGAACTGAGAACGCAAACCTAAGGGTTCTAAAAGGCTTGCCATAAAAGTGAACCAGGTTCTACTGTAAGCTTTTTGCGAAACACTGAGGAGCACACAGAAAAATTCAAGAGCATTTTATTCTATTTTTCTTTATATGCCTCATATTAGTCATGATGTTTAATTTAGCAATCAGACTTTTACTACAATGACCAAGGGATTAACTGTACAATACCTGAACTTAAAACTAATCAGTTAGTCAATATGTATGTCCTTTTTTGCAGTTTATAATAATAATACTTTATACAGTTGTATAAGAGGGGTGTTTAGCTGTTTTGCCTAGCATCCACTTAGGTAGCTGGAATGCAAGATCAACACTCTTAGGCTTTGTTCACACAGCAGATCTTTTTCTTCATATGTGACACAGATATGTCATATTTGTGGCAGTGTGAACAGCAAAAAACACACTGAATCTGACACTGAATCTGAATCTTCCAACTCCGATTTCAGACGCTTTTATATGTGGTACTGAAATCCGACACGTATCCGATATGCGGCAATGCGACTGAACAGCCAAATCGAAAATTCATGTGGCTTTTACGTCAATCCAACTCGACATTCGTCATAATTTTGTGCTGCTGTGACCTCATAAACATTTGGGGTGATGTTTCTGTACCAAAAATCAGAAGAGATTTATCCAAATCCTTCGGTGTTCAAAGAGATTTTGAAAGAAAAGTCTAAGGTTTAAAGAATCCGAGGACAGGAATCAAAGATATCGTGAACAGCCTAACAAAAAAACTTATGACATGCACAATAAGCCAACAGGCTAATTATCTTGTCATGCCTTATAAATACAAAAGCATTTGAGGTCAGTGGCATACAAAAAAATCTCTACAGCTTTGTATTCATACATAATGAAGTGGTATTTTACAATCACTCTAGAAAGAAGGATGACCATGGCAGTGTTCTCTTTATTCAACATTTCACCTTTGAAATCATTTGTATATTGCATTTCTGGATTAACACTCACTCCATTGCCCTTGAGTTACATCACTTTCCCCTATAGAACTACACTGCCTCATATTTCTACAGGTGGTTTATACTAGCATTCAAAACACGTTTTGTCAGATGTTCTCTGTGTAATGGCTAACCAAAAGAAACACTGTGTTTAACTACAAGGCTGTTTCCTCATAGGAAAAGAGGTTCAAACGCTTGAATGGATCAACATTTCAGCTTTTCAGCTTAGCGCAGGGAGAGCCCTGACTAGGAAAAACAAATGTCATATCAATTAGTCCCACAAAAAAAGGCCCGTCTCAAAGGCGAGAACAGCACTACGGGAGTGATTTCCTTTGCTGCTCTCCAGAGCCTTCGCAGTTAATAGAAATATCAACCTCACTCTGCGAGGGGAACCACAAAAGCTGCCGAAAGCGAGCGATTTCAATTTGCTCCCGGGACCTGCGAGGGCTAATGATGTCATTTATACAGCCTCCCAAATTCCCGCGGTGAACTTTTTTACAGCTATTATAAAGTAATCAGCGTCTGAAACATCCTGCTGGCTCTCTTGCCTGGGAAGAGTTATGGAGCAGCGAGTGGAACAACACGGTTTGTTTTAAAATGCCTCCACGTGTTCGCGCCACCAAAGGCCTCAGAGGCCCTCGGAAACATACAGTCATACAGTTTTTTTTTCCTTACTGCATGCTTAACTAATTAACTGGCCAGACAGAACAGAAGGCCAATCAGGAGAGGCGATGAGGAGCTGTGGAAGCTGGGTATAAGCAATGCTGCTACCATGAGAGGGCCCAGTGCTCGCTATATAAACAACAGAAACAGTACAGCCCTCTTAAGCTCTCTTTGAAGTGCTGGGAAGTTGAGTTAGTGCAACAGGTGGGCATTGAGGAGAATGGCTTGTATGTGACTGATGTGCACCTGTGTTAGTGTGTGTCTGTTTTTGTTTTTTGTACATTTTCAAAAACGTACATCATCAGGACCAACAAAACGGTTCAAAAGTGCCTTTTACAAAAATCAAACCATTCTGGGAGCTTTTAAGATTTTATGTCCGTTTTACTATCTTGGCTGTAAATCTCAGTATGTGCTAATGTACTAGTACAGGTTGAAATATATAATATAAACGAAAACAGACTTACTTTGCTCTGCTTTAAGCCTTAACTCAGCTATAGCCACTTTTCTCGCATCTCCAGCAGGAAACTTTTACTCAAAAGTGGGATAGTTTCTTGTAAAAAGCCTTGTAACGTTCAACTTGTTATGAGGCTGAAGTCAGCTTCTCATTCACCAGGTTCTTGTTCTAATTTGAGCGTTCCATGTGTCTAATTGGCCTGACTGCATGTCTTTGGACTGTGGGAGGAAACCGGCGCATCCGGCGGAAACCCACGCAGACACAGGGAGAACACGCAAACTCCACACAGAAAGGACCCTGGTAGCCTGGCCGGGAATTGAACCCAGGCCCTTCTTGCTGTGAGGCGGCAGCGCCACCGTGCCGCCCCGAAACAACCATTATGCACAAGCTATTCATTTTTCCAGACATATTACATAAGTGATTAGACATAAGATAATCCACTTGCATAAGGAAGGGGAAATTCCAAAGGAGTTCTAAAACTGGAGCTCCAAAAATTATTAAAAGAAAAAGAGAAAATGGGATTTCCAACAACCATGCAAGACCTGGTACACCACCAAAACTGTCACCATCAGATAAACAGTACTTAAAGCTTTCTTCTTTGAGAGAGAGGAGAAAATCAAGCTCCACTTTTGCTTCAGATCTGACAAAATTCAATAAAAAAGATGAACACTTCAAACCAAATAAAGAAGTTGCTGGTGTTCTCAGAGCAAAAAACTGACCATCCCAGAACCCAGACCTCATCATAATTGAATATGTTTGGGATTATGTGAAATGTGAGAAGCAGAAAATGCATCCAACTTCCAAGACTGAACTTTGGAGGTGTGGGAAAATATCCTTGCAGATTTCTTTGAAAAACTGAAAGTTGCCTGAAAAGAATGGAAGTAGTGAAAGTAAAGGATGGACACACTAAATACTGGAAAGAATATACTGGATTAAGATGTAGACATTCCTGTGTAACTTTCTGTTACATATGTTTTGTCCGTTTTTCTCTGCTAAAAAATGAATGACTAAAAATGAAATAAACAAAGGTAAACATAAGAGATAAAAGACAAAAATATATCATTAATTTTATATCAAAATCTTGTAACACCTTTATTTTTTTGTTTTTTCTTCTTTTTAAACAGCAGCTGATATTTACAGAATATTACATGTAAATATTTCATGATAAATGACCAAATGATCCAAAATGACTATAAATTTAATAAACAGGGTTACTTTCACATTAATTAAATTTAACATCAAGTTCTATCTTCTTCTTACCACTTTGCAGATATAAGGTTTTGTTACGACAGTGACGTCCTGCCATTGTATAAAAACAAACATGCATGTGTGTGTGTGTGCGTTCATGTTTCACAGAAAGCCTTCCCCAAAACACTGAAGCTTCCTCTACATGCCACATGTTTTTCAGGGCTTCTGCTCTATAAGAGAAACAGGTATAGCAACAGCTTTACTTGACAGTGAACGACACACACCTAAAAGCTTTTAATGCTTGTTTACTGGTTTCTCCCCACCTTCCCTAAAACTGGAGGGACTGACACAAACGATTCTGCTAATCCTCAGCTCCATCAGACCTTGGTGAAAGTCTCGGTGAGGGATTTCTGGCTAGCTCTGGACCCCTGTGTGTCTACAGGCTTTCTGCTAATCCCACTACGACCTTGGATGCCTTTGACATTGAGAAATGCATTTTTGCTGCACATGTTGACATTCAACACACACCAGAGAGGGCCCCACATGCACTAAAGGAAGGCAAGTACAAGCATGAACCAAAATACTGAGGCCTGGAGACACACGCACCACCCCAACCCTTCCCTCCAGAAACACCAGTGCTGTATGAATGGTACCTAAATAAACAGAGTCAGCGAAAAACACATTTTGGCATTTGAAGAGACATGATGTGGAAAGGAATATCCTGTCAGTGAATGACTTTTTAATGCTATCAAATCCAGCAGATGGTTATGGGTTTGCCTCCACTCACGTTGTAAAAACTTCCTCAGTCATTAATAGCCAAAACACAGCCAAACCTATAGGTCTGCAGTTACTTCCACTGCAAGTAGTCAGCACACGCAGTCTTCCATTTGTGGAGTTTTCCATCCTTCCAACCATTAAATGTGATAAAAAAAAAAACAACAGACTAACCAAGCAATTAAATAAAAATCCACCCCCCCCCCAAAAAAAAACCTTAAGGACAAATAAAGAAAAGAAAATAGCAAATATAATAATACATCATCATACTGTATCAAATTGTATCAGCCTATCATATTGCATTTTAACCGTGTATCATGACTAGCATGTTAAATTGTGGCTTGTGTGTTAGTTTGTGGCTAACCTTTTAGCTTTTGAAAAGAGCTCAGGATCAGGACTCTATAAAGTACAGCTTTTGTTTCAAATATTGTACAACCCAGTTCCAAAAAAGGTGGGAGTCTGTGTAAAATGTACATTTTACATAGCGTTCCAACTTTTTTGTTTACTTTTATAATGTTAAATGCTCTAACTAAAGCTACCCTACACATGATTTCAGGATCTGGAGACCTCTCTGGTGGAAACGTAGGTAAGGGCATTTTGTAACGTCACTTGTACTTCAGACCTCTTCCACAAGCAGATGAATCTGATGATTGATAGTATGTTGAAAGACCATTCAGAGTTCAATCAAAACTTGGTGTGCCTTCCAAGGATGTAGGTGAATTACCTACTACTGACATCTTATTTTCATCACTACAATGTTGATTTCGCACTTGACACTTAAACTGTTCAGCAGTTGAGCCGGACCTTCTTTGTGAGCCTGTGCATTCAACAGAAACATCTATTTTTAAGTGCAGACATACTGAAAAGTATTTGTACAGTCTTTAGAAAAAGGTGTCACAGGTTTTTTCAGTGACGCTGCAGAAGAACCATTTTTGGTTCCCTAAAGAACCACGTTTGAAAGAGATCTGAGTGTGCGAAGGACCTTCTAAAGGAATCTTCAAAATGTAAGGGTGCTTCCTAGAACCTTTATATTAAGTGGAGGTTCCAAAAGAAACTTCAAAAAGATTCTTCACACTCAGGTCTGACTTACAAAAGTAGGCTTCAAAAACCCATTTATTCAAAGGTTTTGTAGGGAACCAAAAGTGGTTCTTCTATGGTAGTGTGCTAAGAACCCTTCTGCCACCTTTATTTTGAAGACTGTACATAAGGCAACATGCTTATAAGGAATGGTAAATCTTTCGCCAAATTCTGTAACATTTAACTATTTAATGCCAAATATTTTCCAGGGCTGTTGTAAGTCAGAAACACTGGTAAGTTCAACCCTTATGGAATAACTGTTGGCTGCGTTTACATCAAGAACAAGAAGAATCACTGACACAGTAGCACATTGTATAAATGACCTATGCGATTAGAATCAGCCCATCCAATTATCGTAGATCCAATAAGTCCTCCAATTCGATTAGATTCAATCTTCAAGTCACGATTAGGGCCTAAAACTGAGATCTTGTCCTCTATCATTTGTTGTAGGCAAGGCTCTCAACTCAATAGTGGCCCCTGGGGACCGAGTCTGCATTTCCAGACACACGGCCCCTAGCCAGGCCAGCCAGGGCAAGCGTTCTCCGACAGCTTGGACTGATTTGTGGACATCATCTCACTTATTCCAGGCTCTGAGCCGTTAGCTTGGGGTGTAAAGAATCCAGCTCAAACTTTCCTTATGCCCAACTCTGGAAAGGCTGAGCAGTAACAAAATGGGGCTCAGCCCTGAGGTCCTGAGTATTGGTGTGCAGCATTCTGGTAAAGAAATGAATGTGTCAGGGAATACCGGCATGCATCGACTTGGACTGCTCAAGCGATACACCCAGACTTCATCGCAGACGACGGCCGATTACTCCACAGCTACCCTAAACACGTCCTTCTGCTTTTAGCAGTTTTGACCATTGAGTTCCACCTGTGGCAAACATAACTGGAAAATCAAGAAGAGGCAAACACTCATCCACCTACCACTACTGCTTGGCTTAGCTCCCGGCAGTTTGAAGAGGCTCAACATACCGCGACTGTGATAAACACAGACAATGTCATTAAGTTTTCCTTATGGTTCAAAATCAGCAGTCATTTTTCAACCACACCCATCTAAGCTTCCTTGAGCTTTCCACTTCTTCACAATATGACAAATACCAAACGCCACCCTGAACCTCCTTACAGCCTTATTTCACAGGCTGCTGATTAGAGGAGAAATGTGCTCCATGTGGAACATACAACTGGAAAACATACATAACGTCCGTCAAAAGCTTGGGGACGTCTCGCTTTCTTCTGAAATGTTCAGAGTAATGTAAAAAAACAATACTGTTCAAAAAGACAAAAACTACCCTTCTTCGATTTCCTGTCAAAAAATCCATGAAGTGTAAGTTTTTTTTCAGTGTCAGGTAAAAAGGTAGAAAACATGTATTTAATAGAAATTTTACAGAAACCTCAACAACTAAATATAATACCAAAACTGTAGTGTCATCACCCACTGCCTTCATTAAAGCTTCCATTCTGTTTTAGAGACTTGTATTTCATTTTTTCAAAAAAATAATTTTCCACAGCTTCAAAGTTCAGTCTTAGATCCAAGTAATGACTACACTAATTTACACTAATCAGCCCATAAAACATTGCTCCACATCTCAGATGTCCAGTTCTTCTTTTAGTTTCCTTTTCTCAGTAATGGCCTTTGACAGCTACACATCTTTTCAGATACAAGTGTTGAGTTGTCTTCTCAAAGTGGAAGGATGGACAGAATCACCTGTGGATTTTTTCAGATCTGAAGCAAGAGTGGAGCTTGATTTTCTCCTCTCTCTCAAAGATGAAAGCTGTTACTGTTTATCTGGTGGTGGTGACAGTTTTGGTGGTCTACCAGGTCTTGCACGTTGTGTTAAGAGTCCCATTTTCTCTAAATCTTTTTTTCTATACTGAAAATCGAATAACTTTGTGGACTTGAAAAGTAAACAAATGAAAGGGTGGTCTATGACTTTTGAAGAAAAAAACCTGCAAAAATTCAACGTCATGTTTATGATAAAAACCACACGTGTTTATGTTATGTTTATGTTAAAACCTACACAGATTTTAACACAAAATAGCTGTTTAAAATGTTGAGCATATTTGTATTAACTCAGCTTTATAATGAGTGGGCATAAAGAGTAAATTTTGTCTAAATGATAATTTGCTTACCTTTCCAGACTACTGTTAAAAGCACATAATGAAACTCTTTTGGCCACAAAGGTAGTCTGACTGATAAGTGGGGCATACATTTACTCCCAAAAATGGCCATCTGGAGTGAAATAATTGAAAAAACACTTTTGGTTCCCTAAAAAAAGGTTGATTTTTTAAAGAATCATCATTTGAATAGCTCTTTATCAAACCAAAAGTAGTTCTTCTATGGAACTGTTTCAAAGAATTTCTTCTGCTAGTTCAGACCACACCTTCAATATTTTGGTCGTAGTGTGAGAAGAGATTGTATGAGTGTAGGAGGGGAGAGAACTATTACAACTTGGGCCTTCTGTGTGGCTTCTGCTTTGAGATGAACAGAGGCAGGACTGAGAGATAGGACTGAGAAACAGGGAGGGGCTGGAGAGGTGGTGGAGTGTGAAAACTTGACAGGAAACAGAAGGCAAAGATAGAAACACATCCTTTCTGACCCACAGCATTGAGTTGTCTTCTCACAATAGAAGGATGGACAGAAACATCTGCAGATTTTTTTTCAAATCTGAAACGAGAGGAGCTTGATTTTCTCCTCTCTCTCAAAGATGAAAGCGTGTTTATCTGATAGTGACAGTTCTGGTGGTCAACTAGGTCTCGCATTGTTAGGAGTCCCATTTTCTTTTTTGGAAGTTTTTGGAAACTTCTATTTTTTCACTTATTTTCCTGTTTTTTTTTCTTTATAACTGCCGACAGTTTTGTAGTCTGTTGAAAGGAACAGGCAAATTTTGTTAGGATCTAAACAGCTACACATCTGATATTTCAGATTAGTGTGAATTTGTAATTTGATTAAAACAAAAGGTGTGAGGGCGTCTGCAAAGAACTCTCTTAGAATCAGACAGTGTGTCTCTCAAACAGACACATTTTGAGGACAGGCACGGACTCGTCTATCCCAGGATGCCACTGCTTGTTTGACTGTACCTCCCTTGTGTTCCACTACAAGAAGTGATGGAAAAACGTAAAGGAAAATGAGAGCAGCTGCTTGAATTGGAGGAAAACATTTAAAGGAATACTCCAGAGTTGTTCAACCTGGAATATTGTTGATTACAAACAATAATTTTGATGTGTTTTCATGTTCCCTGAAAGAAAACCTGAGACAGTTATAATAGTAATATAGGGAGCAGTGGCTGAATTTGCTGAATTTTATCAGTGTATGTTTACATGAAATAAATATTTTCATAGAACATTTTCATGAATTCCTTAATTAAAGCCATTTGTGAATAAAGCTATATATAATTTTACAGCTTATGCAATACACGATAATTTTTTTCAGGAATGGAACGAGCTTATCAAAGGGAATAACTGGTGGTAATATGTCACCAATGTAGTGGAGTGGGCAGAGGTTTAACAAGCACACGCATAGACACCACATAACCTTGTGAATGTAACCGAAATAGCTTTTTAATTATGTGTTGCTACAGTGTTTGAAAGTTGAATAAAAGTTCAGCTTCGCACTGCTTTGGTAAGACACCCTAAGACCTGTATTGCAAGAGTTTCACATTATATGCAGGCATATGCAAACCCCCCCCAGCCCCAGTCAAAGTACATGTACATTTTAAAGCACAACTACTGTTATTTGCTCATATAAACTCATATAAAGTGTGGCCTGTGCAAAAATTGTAGCACATTTTAGATTTTATGTTTTTCTTTTTTCCTGATATGTTACATTCAGAAAAAAAAGGAAAAAAAAGGAAATTGTGCACTACAAATTGTAGAAAAATCTGTGCAGTAAAATTTGCATCCTCTCTGTAGAGCATGTGTCCAACTCATTTTCATTAAAAAAAAATACATACATTTCCTTTGCATACAGGAGTAGTCACATTTTTCACACTTTTATTCATGGAATTTAGCAACCGGCCAATGACTTCTCTACATATACATTTAAAGTCAATGGTTTTACTGTTCTTTTCTAAGTACAAGGAAACAATGAAACTGCTGTCTGTGGTAATCGAGAGATTAGGTTGAAACATGCTTGAAGTCAACTGACATACAAAGTGGACAATGAAGTGACGAATGGTTTGGCTTGAGGCAGATGCAGCAGTGTGAGTGACCCAGGAGTCACCACAGCTGCAGGTGCTCACAGCTCCAGGTGATCTTGGCAGGAGCCATTAATGCCCCCCGTAAACTGTGTGATGGGAGAGCGCATGCATGTTTGCTTCTGAGAAAGAAAATATGTGGCTGAGTGAGACTTTACATAATGAAAACACAAAACATTGATCTCCATAGATGAAAGTTCACTAGCGTGTGTGTGAGTGTGAGAGCTTCGGTAGGTGTCTTTCACACTTTCATGTATACACACACACACACACATACATACACACACCCTCCCTGGAGGGAAAGGGAAACCGTGGGAGGTCAACCTGCTGATACATCGTTGATAATCTACGCAACTCTCTCACACATAAGGCTGACACATCCTCTATATGAGTTAAGTTAATAAATGACTAAAACCATCAACTCCCCATTCACTCAATAGGTCTAATTTCCATGACCTAGACAAGATAAAGCCTATTTCCCAAACAGAGCGCTCAAAATACTTCATACATTCATGAGAAACATGAGTCTATGGGCTGTTTCAGACTCTAAGAGCTGTTTCTCATGCCTTAAAGTAAGAGAATCAGGGTTTTTTTTTTAGCTGTACTGAAGTTGATCTTAGATCTATAGACTCATAACAAGCGATGAGTCGATGAATGTAGAGAAGGCAGACTGATAAGCAGTGAATTTCATCATTTCTGCTGTCTGCCACAGGATGTATGAAAAATTAAGGTGTACTTCAAATAACAAATACTCACAAAATGCATTCAAATGTAATTATACAGCTGTGTGCAAATGTTTAAACACACCTAGCCAAATTGCATTTCACATGCATATGATTTTCTAAGTGAAAATAAGTACACATCCTCCAGAGAGAACAGACTTAAATAAGACATTTTTACTTGTACTTCTTTTTACTAGTTTAACATTAAAAAAAACACAAAATATAAAATGTGCAAAGGCTTTTGCATAAAGCATATTTTATACTTTTTATGTATGTTTTTTTATGTTAAAATCATAAATAAATAGTAATTCTGCTTTAAAACATATGTTCTCTGTAGCGGATATGGACTTTGATTTGAACGTGGTGCCCAATTTTTTGCATATAACAGTATGCCATCATATTGTTTCAGATTTCCAGTACAAGTTCTAGCTGTATAGCTACAGGAATAATATGCAAGCTTTGAGCTTATGATAAAATGTACATTATGACATCTAAGGCCATATTCAGACCAGCAGGCAATTATGATGCTTTTTTACTACACATACAACACCAAGCTGATCCTTTCTTTGAAGGTTTAAACACTTTCAAACATATGCGCTCCTCCTAAGAACATTAACATAACAAGATTTGTAAAAACAGAGTTTCAAAAAACAAAAAAAGTGCATTTTCTGAAGAAAAGTGAGTGATTGCCCAGCTTAAACAGTTGCCAGATAGTTGCTAGGGGGCTGCTGAATGGTTACTACGGTATTTAAGGTGCTAAGGTGTTGATAACTGATTATTACGGTATCCCAGTTGTTTGCTAGGTGGTTGCTCTGGTATCCCAAGTGGTTGCTAGGGTGCTACTAGGTGGGTGCTATAGTATCCATGATGGTTGTTAGGGTGTTGCTAGGTTGCTACTATGGTAACCCACAGGGTTAACAGGGTGTTGCTAATGGACTTGCGTCATTTTGATATAAGCTTGGTACACAAACTTTTGCCTCCTTTCATTTCTATAAGAAAAAAAAAAATCGTCATTTAACAACGACTGTACAAAAAACATAGCCTAATCAAAAAGCTGTATACAAGCCCAAATTTCCAAACAGATCATTCCATTCCAACATTTCAGAGTCTGAATGGTGTTGATATCCTGAAAATAGGACGAGGTAGTGAAAGAAAAAAACTATACGAAGAATAACAATAGCGTTGCGCATCACTTTGCAATGCACATTTACTAATAAATGTATGTATTACAACCTGCTGTCAAAGCTGGAATACGGGACTACAGTCATCCTCTATGTTAATAAAATCAAGGAATAATTTAATATTAAATGTATCTCACTGGTGTGTTGTTACAACAAGCAGAGACTAAACGTTTAACCAATTACACATTTGTGTTCATGAGCAGGAGATTTTTTATTATGATTGATTTTGATGAAAAGTCTACATTTTGCCAGGTTTTTTTTACATTCCTTGAAAAAGCTGGAAGTGCAGAATGTAAATCCAAAGTAATACAGAATGTAAATCCAAAGTAATTATAATCAGTTGCATAACTAATGACATAACTGCATGTATAATTAAGTAATTATATTGGAATAGTATAACAAAATGACCTTCAACTCTTGACTAATAAGTATTAAAATACACAATAAATACACAAAATTTACAAAAATACACAGGAAGTTGTTGCCCTGTCTTAGTCTTTTCATAGTAAGGCTTACTTGAATCACCGTTGTATGCATAAATTTGAATAAATTTGAAGTTAACCTAAATCAAACTTAAATACAGCATTTTTCTGCTCATTTTACTGCAAAAGTTCTATTTATTTAAATTTTAAATTTTAATTTATTTAAATGAGTGTTAACTTTAGCACAGGCCACATTTTATTTTTCCCCTCCAATATGTTTAATTCAGCAAATACACAGTAAATGTGTGCTTTGAAATGTGCAGGCGTGCTCTCTGTAGAAAGTGTGTTAACTTATTTTCACTTAGAAAATCAATAAAACAAGTTTTTTGTCTATGGGCACCCAAAGTTTCGAAAATAACCACGAGTATGACAGAGAAGTGAGGTGATTGTTGCAAATTTAGTGCAAAGAAATGTTGCTAAATCCTGTAGTTTTATCATTAAAAGGCTACCAGTTCAGCAGGTTTTAACAAGCAAATCCTCTTTAAAACACATCTTTGGTGAAAATGTAATGTGCTGTTGGCAATGGCACAAGGCCTCACAGCTGCATCACTCATCAGTCATGATTGGTTGCATTGTAGGTTTAAATAAATATTCTATTCTTTGGTAGCAATCATATGCTGGGAAGTAAATCAGGCAAATGAGTTTGTGGTTCATTTCACCAGAAAAAAAAAATCAGCACTCTGAATCCACCTTCCATTTTTTCAACAAAAGACATCTTTCCAATACAATGCACATCAACATAACTAAAATCACTACTTTCGTTGGGCTATAATACTTAAACGTAATTATATAATGTATAATATTAGTAGGGATGCAGGAAAAAATCGATTCTTAAATGCATCGCGATGCAGACGTGGACGATTCTGAATTGATTCACAAATATCAAAAATCGATTTTCTAAATATTTAATTTATAACAATGTTGACGGAACGCAAAGGGCGGAACTTGGAAGTGGGTAAGTGCAGCGCCCGGACAGTCTGTGATGAGCACATAACAAGAACACAACTGGATGAGTGAGAAATCCGACCGGCTCCCTCTGCATTAAAGCCAGGTTAGATCAGGAGTCACAACACAAATGATAAGGAGAGCCATTTTGTCCTTTCAACAAAAATCAAACCACCTTGGGAGCCACAACATTTATGTCCAGTACGTCTCAGTATGTGATAATGTCCTAGTTTAACGAAAAAGCATATTTACTTTGCTCTGCTTTAGCCGCTTTTCTTCCATCTCTGCCAGAAAACTTTTCCTCAAAAGTTGAATAGTTTCTTGTAAAATGTCTCAGCGTTCCGCTGTTACGAGGCTGAAGTCGCTTCTCATTCGCCAGCTTCTTGCTCAACTTTCCCGTTCCACCTTAAATTCTGACTGAGACGCCGAATGTAAAAGCGGCACCATTTAAGGTGGAACGGGAAAATCAGAAAGAGAAGCGACTTCATCTTCGCCACTTTTTAGTTAGATTTTGACAGTCTATCGTTGCAGATTTAACGTACCAGGAAACCAACTGCTGCTTATAAATGCGAATAAGTTCGTTCGTCTCCAAATGTTCGTCTTTCTCTTTTCCTTTTTCGTTCGCTACTCGCTCGGCGAAACCTCGTTGCTACGTGACCTGCAGTCTTTCGCGCTCCCCCTCCTCTATCACGAGACCAAAACCGAAGTTATGAAATCACTAAAGAATATATAATGTGCTGCGTGGTCATCCATCACCACTGGATCTTATTTCACCGTAACAGCACATTTTATCACACGAGTGGCAGCAGCGTCTCCAAACAAGAGCAGTGAATTAGAGCCTTCCAGTTCACTTGCCACATCACTTCCATTTGTTTTATTAATAAAAGATATTGGTAAATGCATTATGGATCATTACAAATACTTTGTTTTAAAAGTACCAAGTCCTCAGACAGTAAGAAAATAGAAATCATGTATAGAAAAAAAAGATGCATCGACAATCGTTTTATAATCGCATCGCAGCCCTCTGAATCATAATCGAATCGAATCGAGAGGTGCCTAAAGATTCCCACCCCTAAATATTAGTATACATTATTATAGTGCAATTACACAATGACATCTTCAACTGTAAATTATGCAACCAATCACATTTATATCGGATTTCCGTTCAGTATCAGCAGGTTTCACTCTGCACTTCTGATCTTTTTACATTTGTCTTTATGCTGAGAATGAAAATGGCAAAAATACAAGACTCAAGACAACACACATTTTGGCCATCGTGTTTCAGAGTGGCACAATATAATACACATTTACCCATAAATATGAGCCAATCATAACATTTTTCAGTTCTATTAAAGTATAAAAGTTTCACTGATTTGCTAGCCTGTATATTTTCTCCAAACAGTGATTTCAGTATTCAAATACAGGCATCTTGAATGGTTAAGCGAGTACTTGAGTACACATGCACATCCCTAGAGTGAAGGCTTCTAGAACGTAAATCTCAGTGCATTCTCTCAATCACTAAAGCTGGTAATTCAGAAGGAATGGCTCTTACCAGGGCCTTTCTCCAGGAAGATGACCTTCGACTCAGGAAAGAAGTTGGAACCCGTGATGACCATCTCTTCTCCTCCACTCACAGGACAGCTGCTCAAACTGACCTTCTCCACCTGAGGTAATTCCAGTGCCGAGCGCTGGGCTAAACACACACGCATGCGTATATATACACATGTATGAGAGAAAGAATGTACACTCTAAGTAGAGAAAGTTCTATAAAGCAATGAAAAAATGTTATATTACTTGTAACAGCAGCAGAACTTTTTATGGTACTATGTATGTAAACATTTCTTAAAGAAATATACATAACAGGTCCTCCATTCTGGAAATTATACATTATAATAATAACACCTGGCCTAATAATAATAGATGTAATTGCAAATAGAGTAACTCATCATAACATTGTGAAGGCAACTGTAGCGTAATTATAAGAGCACAGATTAATTAGAAGCATTTTCTGAACCGCAAATAAGCTATTTAAGCATTCAAACGCTGTTTTAAAGGGGAACTCCCAAATTTCCACAAAATTCAATTGTTAAAATGTGAACAGTCATTCAGAGTGTTTTGATGTGAAATGTTTTATTGTAGAGAAACTTACCAAATCAGAAGTAGGGGTTGTGATGTCTACGATGCAATTTTAGCAAATGTGTTTTACTATCCAAAACTACCACTTAACCTCCATGTTTTACAAGTTTTTATATGTAACTCTGACAATGACAAAATAGTGGGATATCTAAAAGATCTTTAACTTTCTTTTACCTTTATTGTAAAACTATCACAAAATAGCATCTCAAGCATCAGACAGCATATTTGTAACCATTTTATGTATTAACCTTCTTTGATTTAGGTCAGTGGTTCTCAAACTGGTCATGAGAGTCTCACAGACGGTTCACAATTTTTCCTCTATCCTTGTGCTCTGAGAGTTGGGTGGGAGCAATATTTTATACATATCTTACTTTGTTTTCTCAGTTTAATATACTTCTATGTGCTCATCTGTGATGAACAGGAAAAAAACACTAATTCAGATGTTGTGTAGTGTGCTTTAACCTTGAATTTTCTCATCTGTAAAGAAAGGGTCGCTTTCTGAGACGTCTTCCAATGGCTGACTCCATGGGGGGGTCTGACTGGGCAAAACATGGTTAGGGCATGGCCGGGGTCATCACTGCTTGGCTGTGTATGACTCACAAAATGGCCAAGAGACCCCGAGATATGTTCAAGCCCGAGTCAGATACAGAACATGAAGAGACTGCTGCAGAGGCCCAACCACCAATCAGGATGCAACAGAATGTTTCTGAATGGTTCATGTTTATTGGCCTTTTTTGCTGTCCGTTTTTGCCAGTGCATACATTATTTTCAAATTTAAGGAATTAAAGGTTAAGCGTCCTGTATAGACTCGTCAGAGATGTCTGTGCTTAGACTTCTAATATATATCAGTTTTGGATCACTATTCTGTTGGAAACCTCAAGGTCAGAAACCTCAGTGCTCCAAGTTGAAACTTAGCCAAGAACTGATGTCTTCAATCGCAAAAGGGATGCATTCATCCTAGAGTGTACATCATGTTACCAGAAACCAACTAGTTGTTTACACCATGGTATTTGCTGCGAAATCACGCTGGAAAAGGCAGAAGCAGCCATGACATTATGAAAGCTGAGCTGGTGGATGTGCTTATTCTAGTCAAGGGTGAGGCACCACTTAACTGTGATGGAAAAATGGGAGAAAAATGCCTCATCATTTTTCTGGAAGGAAACATCAGAGACATCACATTTTATGATTTCTCAAAATGAATATACAATAACAAATTACATGTATGTAAACAGGCAAGGAAATGCAGGTTTCCTTTAAACTCTTTGGACATCTAGTTCCCATCACTGCTGTTGAGAAAGATTCTAAATGCCATGTTTCTCTCATTTCAAATCAAGCCACTCTGAATGAATCATTCTGATGATTTAATTCTGCAGAACTTTTGAAGAATCAGTGAAATTCCTCTTTAAGTGTGTAATGACCTTTAAAGTGTATGACTTACAGCACTCTACAGGGATAGAGGCAGCTTGTAAAGAGAGCACTTTTCCATTGGGTTGCGGGATATGCACTCGAAACACCACGCGTACACGGGTATTTTTACGCCCAATGTCCGTCTCTCCTTTCCTCAGCTCGATGTCTGAGTTTCTCAACTTCAGAATCCCAGCACAGTCAATACTGTAAAACACGACAGCAGAAAAACCTCATCAGTCAATACTAGGAAAAAAACAGGAACCACACAATTCGTTCACTCCTCAACTTCCCCCCAAACCCTGAGTCAAATATATGTAGCAGCTCATTCATCAAAGAAGAGAATAAGAATGAATTCACTATTTTAAATAACACTTTAATTTACACTTCAATGAACACTCCGTGTGGTTCACAATGAATACAGAAGCAATTCCCTTTAAGAGTGGCAAAAAAAGTTTTCACTGCTTTACTACTGAAACATTTCAGCCATTATTTTATAGGCTGCAATACTCAATAGCAATTTCATTAAAGTTAAAATAACTGATCATCTAGGTTTTATGATTTGCATATGTTGGTTGTAAAACCATGGAGAATTGAATCATGGTTTTGCTTAGTCAGAAGCCCACACATTTTCCTTGGAATCAAACTTGCTGTTGGTTCCAATTAAACATCAGCCACAGTGGAAGACATTACAGTGCTCCTTGAATCTGAATTTAACAGAGTGTTCAAGTGCGTGTGTGAAGTAGTACGGGATTCCAAGTAATGTAAAAGAGAAACAGATCTGACATTACCTGGCAGACATGTTGTTTTCCGGAAGAAGTGGAATCTCCAGAACCTTGGTGCTAGCGATTATGATTTCCTGGCTGGCCGTAGCCACCGTTTTCCCTGTGATGCGGTGGACCTGATAGAAAGCATGTGGCCTCAAATAGCGATCATCTGCCGTGCCGATGAACATCTGCAGGTTTATGGGCTTCTCATTGTAGCCAATGAGCTAAGAGGGGAAAAAAAAATGAAAAATTAAAGAAAGAAAAGGGGAGCTTTTATGTTATTGCAACGTATAGAACTGTACAAAAGTCAGACACCACCTTTTATTTATTTAATTTCGAGTCTAAACAACTATACAAGTTATTCATTTATTAGCGTGTATCAAATATCACATTTTGTAATTAGAGTGTCCACTCTTTTATTACAGCTTCCATTCTTTTCAGGAAACCTTCTCTTAGATTTTCAAAGAAATATCTGCAAAGATATTTTATCAAGTCACACCTCCACAGTTCAGTCTCAGAAGCTGGTTGCATGTTCTGCTTCTCATGATCCAAGTAATCTTAAATACATTCAGTGATGTTGAGGTCTGGACTCTGGGGTGGACAGTCGATTGTTCTGAAAACACCAGCAGCTTCTTTGTTCTATTTGCATATTTTTCTTCTTTTTTGTCTATTTCCTTTTCTTAGTAACAGCTTCTTGACAGCTACACATCCTTTCTGACTCATAGCATCGAGTTGTCTTCTCACAGTGGAAGGATGGACAGAAACACCTGTGGATTTTTTTCAGATCAGAAGCAAGAGAGGAGCTTAATTTTCTCCCTTCTTCTGAAACATGAATAACCTCTACTCAATGGCTGTTTAGACTAGAAATTACATGTATGAAGGGTTTGTCTCTGACATTTGCACAGTAATGTACATAATCAAAAGAGTTAAACACTTAATTTGCTTCACAATTAACATGAAGTATTTTTTCCTGCATCAGTCCAACTGGGAGCTGTCAAGTTAAATCTCCTGTTCTGGAAGCTTTGGTGGGGGTTCATCTGGAAACCAAAGCACTATTACCTCTGGTACTTGTCTGTTTCAACATCACATTTTCCTTGTTCACATCCTGCACTAAAGTCCCACTCAGTTGCACACAGTCATTTTTCTCAAACCTTGATCTGAATGTTCCAAGACCTATCCAAAGCAGATCTTAGCTGCCAATAAGACTGACACACTGAATACACGGTTGCAAAAGTGAATATGAATGGCTCGAACATATCTTAGGAAAATGACACAGGAGAAAAGAGAGATGTATTGATCTCGCTATAGTAAAACAGACACAACAAAAGGAGTCATATCTGCCACAGCAAGTCATATTTAGTGCTTCACTCTACAAGGTTTGAATCTTATGGGATTTACTGGATGGAGAGCCACGCTTGGGTCCAGTACATTTCTCTGCCAGCACAGATACTCATTATTGCTTATCAGGCTGCTGGGATGCCAAGCCAGCAAGGCTGGGCAATATAGCAAACATATACTTGATACATTTTCTCAATACATGATATATATGATGACATTTGGAGCTTTGCAGACAAGTTCGAATGGACATGGAAGGCTATAAAAAAACTAAATATAACTATTTAAGAAATAACAGAGGACAAAATCACAGAATAAGAATAAATAAATAAATAAAATGAGATATTGGAATAACGGGCTGATATCCAATTAGCTAGCTCTACTATGCAGTTTATGCAGTTCCTGTATACTGGTTGTTGGGTAATACTTTATTTGAAAGCTACCTACATAGGAATATTTGAATATTATGAATATTTATGTCAGTAATCCCAAGATGATATAAGATTGCTATGAAGTAAATGACACTGTATTGATATAAAGGGCCTTTAATTAAGTGATGCACATTTGTTTAATGTATAACACTGTTATAAAGCATCATTCCCAAGACAAACGCTTAGTTAAAAACTATATAAATGAGCTCGATAGAAGATTCTGATGGCCTCAAGCTTAAACGGTACTTATCACACATATATTCATTACATGCATTCATTCCACAAAAAATGCTGGTCAAACCACATCTTTATGGAGCTCGCTTTGTCCACAGGGGCACAGTCATGCAGGTACAGGTAAGAGTCCTCCCTAAACTGTTGTGACAAAGTTGGAAGCATATGATTGTCTAAAATATTTTTGTATGTTGTAACATTAACATTACTCTTTCCCATTCTCCTGCTATCTGCCAAACCCATCCATCAGATTCGTCCATCAGACTGCAAGATAGTTAGCATGATAGCATGACTCATCATTCTAGCGAACACGTTTCCACTGCTCCAGTGTGTGTGTGTGTGTGTGTGTGTGTGTGCACCAGGGACAAAAACACACATTCTGTATTTACTGGAATATGTAAATGTAGGATAGCAAGCCTTGCCCAAAGAGAAGGAAAGAGAGAGACATGGGGAGAAAGGGAGGGGGGGGGAGAGAGAGAGAGAGAGAGACATGGAGAGAGAGAGAGACATGCAGCTTCAGTTACAGCTGCACAATTACAATTTCATTATTACTACTACTACACTGGCCTTAGTGATACTGATTGCTTTATTGAATGCTATGAGCATTTTGTCTGTGAGTGGGTGAATTATAGCATTCACACGATGCAACAAACACAAATGATTTGGGCCAAAATAATGCAGGCCAGTGTATAATCATGTTAAATCAAAGGTTTACCAATGTGTTTTTACAGACTCACTTCTGATTACTGTCTTTGGGTTTATACTCCCTAAGGTCTGTTTATCACATTTGTCTAGTTTTATGTCCCCAAAATGTCATTATTTATTTTTAGATGACCATTTTCCAACCTGACTTCATCTCTTCAAACAGGAGTCTTCAACTAAAATAATCTAGGGGCCACAAGCCAGGTGGTCTAACTCCAAGAGGGGCTGGATGAAAAAATGTAGACTAAAAAAAAAATTTCTGTATTGTAACTACATGAACTTTTTCAATGTTTTACCTAAAGTTGCAAACTGTAACTATAGGCTTTAGTTTAAATAGGAAGGAAACATTAGTATGAGCTGATTCTACATAGCTTGAGTAAGGTAACCATCCACAGTGTCTGGTGGGTGAAGCAAATCTACCTGTCAGATGTTAATATTCAGCTGCAGAAAAAAATAATAATAATTTGTGAGCCAGATTTAAGGATAAATTGTAAAAATGTGATGGGCTATACTAAGCTGACTTTAGGATCCTTGCCTTAGAATTGCACAGGCCGTTTTGTTGCTATGGCTTTAAGACTGAAATATGTAAATGTCCTCTGTTCTGACTGGCTGCTCTGTATTGTGCCTCATTCAAAAAGCAGTCCAACAGTTTAGCCTCACCCATAACTTCATTGTGAATGGGCGGAGCTAAACTGCTGTGGGCTGAATAGCTGAATGTATGCAAATAATTTGATGTCACAAAAACAATAAATTCATGTCAGGGTTGTTTTTTTGCAGTTTTGCATCCACCTAAGGGCTGTATATCCTGGGGAATAAATAGCATATTTTGAATTTTTTAACAGAGGAAAATATTAATATTTGACAAAGTATATCACAAATAATTATTTTCCATTATTTTCCCGTCCAGACTTGTTTTGTTTTGTTTTTTTTTTTCTAGGCTGACCAGCATAATAATCCTTTTGGCTTAAGGCTTGAACACTTGAACTTAGTGTACCAGACACTCAGTTACCTGATGCTCTGTTGTCATGTACACATCATGAAGGTGTTTGGTTTCTTCTTATAGATTTAACTCATCTACAGACAGTTCGCAAGGTTCAACCTACCCACGTAGAACTTGTTTGTAATGATAAAGGCTATAATTAACATTGCATTCTTTCAAACTGTGATACAGATATAAAAATGACATTCAACCTATAATGACAATATGTACAGCAGGGTCCAACATTCTGAGATCATTACTGAAAATGCTTCTATTTTGCATTCATTCCTATTCATTACAAGGTTCCTCATTACAAATGACATTACCAGCAAAACACTGAAAAGCAGAATCTTTGAAATATTTATCTGAATGTCAGTATTTGGTACCGTATGTCCCCGTTTTGCGAGCACTCAAACTGGACTCCATGAGTTTGTGCAAAAGCATCTGATGAGAAGATCAGAATCAGAGTAGTCTGAAGAATGTTTCAACATGGCTCGGAAGTGGGAAGTTGGAGCTTGTAACTGTGTTATTTTCAACTTCTTTTGAAATTCTGTTGAATTTGAGACACAAAGCGGGAAAAACCTGAAATGAAAGCATCAGCCAGCTGCTGTTAGTGACATGAGTGAAAACTTTAACGTTCATGATGTATTTACCCTCTCAAAACTGTGAACTTTATGGCCAATGTTATAGTTGAACCAGCTACTGTGTCTGTGTGTTAACTGATCTAAGCCAAGTGTCATTTAAAACACAATTCTTTATTATGATTGAAGGTGTGAGCAGTCATATGCCGACGTGGGAGCTGAGAACATCATGCTGACTTTTTGAGAAGGAATTCCCAGTTGAGGGGCATTTTGTTTGATTTCTCTGCAGCATAAGAAAGAAAACCAGACCTTTTTGTACAAAAGCCTTAACACAGTCAATATCAGAAATTGGCTTGAATATCTTGAATATTTCTTCATTTTACTTGTCATACTTTTTCTTTCATTTATTTTTTTTAATGCTGCAACATTCTGTTTATTTCAAAGTTTAAATAAATAATAAAAAAAAATGTGGTCTCAGACTTATGAACCCAACTATGTCTTGCTCAGATGCGCATGCAGGTTGAGGGCTGAGACCAGCGGGCAGAAGGGTCAGCGAGTGAAAACAAACGGAGCTGCTGTAAAGCGCAATGGTGTTTGCAGGGCACTGAGGTGAGGGCTGAAAACACAGAGAGCTTTTTGTTGGATCTATTAGGTCTAACTGCGCTACAGGCTGCTGGGTAATGGGGCAGCCTGGAGCAGGGGGTATGTCTGAGCTCAGAGGCCTACAGAGAGGCAGGGGGCCGCAAACCACATGATCCCTGACCCCCCCTCCACTAGCGAAGTGCAAGAGTGTGCGTTTGGGGGATCTGATTTTATTTCAGTTGAGGGACACTTGCTCACAGTAACCGACTCTCCGCGCCAATTAATCTTCATGCTGTGTACTGTGTGTGTGAGTGAGAGAGATGAAAAAAAGAGAGACTGAGCAAATAAACAAGCTTATGGTGCATGAAACTGGCTGTCAGGTTCAAACGGGTCACTGCAAAGCTACATTTATTTTTCTAGGAGCGCCAGAGCTGCATGAGCAAAGTCAGACCCTGTGTAGCACACAGAGGCAAAGTCTGACTTATTTATTCTGACTTTAGTTACCACCGGTAGAGCTTAGATCAACCATACAGCTAGAGTCTAAAAACTGAGAATTAAGTGCACTGTTGTTCAGAGCAAATTGCGCTAAAGTTAATCAGAAGTAACTAAAAGTTAGACTCACTGTAAGCCTGGACAACAGCAGACTGACTATTTTGTCAGCTGCAAACTGCAGGAAGTATCGTCAGTCAACAGACTTTCATAAACCTGAAGCAACGATCTGTTTTATCTTCTTTTCCTCAATCAGTTTAGACAAGCGATCTCTGCAAGTGCAACTACAACATGAGTGAAAAGATAAAAATGCATCAAAAAACAAGCAAGCACATGATGATGCATCATGACAGCTCAATCTAAAAGTGGTGATTTAGGGGCACAGATTTTGGAATATTATAACTGATTATAAATGATTATTCAATGTATGCAGAGCTTAAAAGTAGTTTTATTTATATACCTTCTAAGCTGAAGCTTATCCACCAGAAAAGTTCTAAAAACCAGCAGTAACAACCAGGTTTACTTACTGGAACTCAAAAGAATCCTGGTAAGTAATTTAAAACATAAGCAAGGCAAGGAAAATTACTTCAACATCAGTGGGACAAACATCAGTATCTCTTTTCTTTATGTACAGTACTGTATTAATATTAAAGACCCTTTGTCATTTATTTATTGTCCATCAAAAACAACTATCAAATATTAAGTTATTTTCAAGAGCCATTTCTGGAAAGATTATACATGAGATAATCTAGCTGCATAAAGAACAGAAAAGTCAAAGGAAAATAAGAAAATATACATTTCTAAAACTGGAGTTTAAATAAAAAGATTAAAAGCTATAGAGAAAATGAGACTCCTAGCAACTGTGCAAGACCTAATAGACCACCAAAACTGCCACTATCAGATAAACAGCTCTTAAAGCTTTCATCTTTGAGAGAGAGGAGAAAATCAAGCTCCACTCTTGCTTCTGATCTGAAAAAATCCACAGGTGTTTCTGTCCATCCTTCCACTGTGAGAAGACAACTTAACACTATGAGTCTGAAAGGATGTGAAGCTGTCAAGAGGCTCTTATTGAGAAAAGGAAACGGACTAAAAAAAGAAGCCCGGAGTCCTGACCTCTACATCAATGAATGTGTTTGGGATTATGTGGATCATGAGAAGCAGAAAATGTAACCAACTCTGAAGACTGAACTTGACATGTGGAAAAATATTCCAGATATCTTTGAAACACTGAAGGCACATCTCCCAAAAAGAATGGAAGGTGTAATGAAGGCAAAGAGTGGACAAACTAAGACTAAAAACTGTTAGATTTAGTTGTTGAGGCTTCTGTGTAATTTTTGTTAAAAATGTTTTGTTCTTTTTTGTACAATGAATGTAGAATAAATGAAAAGGGTGGTCTGACTTCTGCACAGTACTGTATGAAAACATTGTTGACAGATTACTTCAACTCAATATTCAAGTTTTCTAAAGCAACATCTTTCAGAAGGTTCATGGAATTTTCAATCAGTTGTGTTGCTGGCTTTCTAGTAGTTTTGTGGAATGTGGGGTTGAGTGAAAATGTTGTAGTTTACTCTTGTTTCATTGGACCCAAAGTACTGACTAATTATTTATAATATATCTGAAATTATGTACTTTGCATATGGTAAAGATATGGTAGAACAATTTCTATAATACATTAACAATTCAATAATTATAAAAAAAAAGATGGTAGAGGTTTCCCAAGACCACTTTGTAGCAGTGTATTAAAAATGTCTTAATTTATTAATAAAAACATTTTTGGTGAATAAATAAATCAGCTTAATTTCCTAAACATTTCCTACAAACACATTCTGAGGTCAGCCCTAAGAAATAAAGAAGCTGACAGTTTGTTGTATGTATATCCATAAGTGACCCTGCTAACCTAGCAGGAGCAAGAGTCTCATCTCAGCCTCTTTCTAGGATTGCCTTCCTAGAAAGCAGAAGGCTTAGAAGCCTCATAGTGACATTTAGTCTCTGTTTCAGCCAGTGGTCAGCCCTCCGGCTGCTGACCTCTACAGCAAGCCCACACAGAAGAATGACGGGTCTTCCAGGAAGCAAGAGGCCTTCTCACTGCAGCTAAGCCTTTCCTCTGGCCTCTGCCTGCCAGCCAGCAGCGGCCTGAGCCTGTAAGAGGCTTTACCGGTCTCACCATGTTCTGTTACTATTTGTCCTTCTGCATCTCTCTCTGCTTCTTGTTTTTTGCCCGTCTTTCTCAGTGCCTCCCTGTAACCGCTCCTTTGCTTTCTCGGTTTGTGTCAGCAGAGTCTTGCTGAGCGTTCACTGCAGATTCTTTCTTTTGGTCTCCATTGGGTGGGACTACTGCGGTTTGAATAGATGTTGCTAAAGTCTGCTGGCTTTGTTAAAAAGAACGGAAGTACCTGGTTATAAGGAGATGAAGTGTGGGACAAATAAGGTTGTGAATCTAGAGAAGAGAAACAGCATGAGGTTCCTTGAAAAAGAAGAAGAAGAAGAAAAAGAAGAAGAAAAGAAAGCATGCAGAAGAAGAAAAAGAAGAAACAGCAGAAGCAGCTGAATAAGAAAAAATATAATTATATGCGTAGCAATACAAGTTGGAATGCAATGCAAGTTTAATGCACTAGAAAACGTTTTGTTGTATTATATAGCTCAATTCATGTCATGAGCAACAGATGTCGTTCTGTTGAGCAAAGGTAGTTTGTCAAAAAGTATACTGTTCAATTATCATCTGAATTTTCAATTTGCTTAGAATATTAAACTTTAGATATTACTGTACTGAATCACTAATACTGCAGGTTTCTCTATATTTTCCTCTACAGTCTTTTAGGGCTGCAGGGCACAAGCATAAAATGTAATGTTCGATAAAGCCGTTGGCTACTCTGATGACGATATAAGAGAAGTGAATTATTATTTTATAAAATATTGTGCCACTGACTGGATGAGCTGCACATTTTTTTAATTTTTTTTTCTTGCCATGTAAACAGAAGTGCAACTAATCTCTCCAAAAATATTAAATTACAAACAATCCATTCATTTCTGTGCTAAATAAAATACAATGGAATTTTAATAGCTACTTAAATCCAAACTATAAGCATATTTTTACACATGTACATACACATTTATGAATATAGATGCAACTGTACATAAATACAGTAAAAAGTAACAAGAATTTCTTTTTTTTTTTTAAAAAGCAGTTAATATCTTCCGAGCTCGTCTGAAGAACAAATTTTGGCTCCAGATTTCTGGACGTCTGATAAACATCAGAGTCAGGATTTCAAACAAGCAGGTGGGTCATGTGGTGCATGGTACTTCACACATCATCTAGCATTCAAATCCAAATTCATATTTGTGTGCACATATAATACAGAAAATAATGTGAAAAGTCAAAGGGCCAAAAAAAGCCAAATTTAACAAGATACTAATACAGCTGTGAGAAAAAGTTTGGGGATTCTTTAGAATTATGTATTTTTCTGAATGAATAGCTCCATTATGTGATATGATTCTTACTCAAGTCTTAATAATAAAAAAATAAAGACTGTCTTGTTTAACAAAGAACCTGCACAATATTTTTACTGCCTATCTTCTCAGAACAAGGCTTACTCAATAGCGGTCACTGATAGGAAAAAAAAAGACATGATCCTTTTGGAGCCAAGTGTTCCAATGTGGGTTTAAGCTGCTCTAACATACAAAAACGCTGCTCTTCACATTTATAATACACAATAGTCTTCATAATTATCATTTATAATTAAAAAATAGATGTCAGATAAACTCAGAAGAAACACTGTAAAAGCATATAACTGGGAAGGGTTACTGAAAAGCCCATCAGTCCACAGTTTACAAACTGACAAAATTCAACACAGTTGCTGCTCTCACTAGAAAAACGTGTCCAATAAAGATCGGCGAAGAGGCACACCACAGAATCCTCAGAGAAGACAAACAACACTGGGGTGACAGCTAAGGATCAGCAGGCGTCTCCGGCACTTGATAATGTCAGTGTTTAGGGGTTTACCATAAGAAAAAAGGAAACCTCACTTCTAGCACTCTGCTAGATCCAGCTAGGCTAGTCAGTGCCTGCAAAAGTACAATCAATTAGCTAACTCTACATATAATTTACTGATTCTTATTAAATGCACACAAAAACTATACAATACATTTTGTTATCTAAGCTATATTAATGTTTGTACAAGGCTTTTGCACCAGTTCACTGAACAAAAGTTCACCAGCAAACTAAAAGTTGTGCTTTGGGTCAACTGTAACTTTTGTGTAAGTGTAGATTCACTAGAGCTCCACCATGTTCATTTCCACATGCCAATGAACTGAACAGCAGTGAATAAGTGAAGGAATAAGTGAATTTGACTACACATGGGGTAACATAGTATAGCTATTAGAACCAGGTGAAGTTTAACTGCCTACCAGTCATCTGGATAAAGTTTTAGCTAACCAACGATCTACAAAAGCACAAAACAAAAACCCTTCAAAATCATCAAAAGCCCATCAGACACATTACTCTAATCATAGCTGTATTTAAAAGTTGGTGTAAAGGCTCATCAAAGAGTAAATGCTAGGGCTGAACAATTCGGGGAAAGTAGCTAATTGCGATTTTTACTAATATTGCGACTGAAATTTAAATTGTGTTTATTTTCTATAAATTTGTTTATCTGTTGCTTTGGCCAAAAGCTTTAAGCTTCTGGCTTTAAATTGACCCCTGAATGCAGTGGTTTCTTTGCCTCTATTTGGTCCAACTCATCTACAGGCAGTTCATACTCTGCTTTATTAGGTTAAATTTCCCCTTTTAAAACCTAAGACAACAGTTTTTATAATGTAGGCTATAATTAAAAAAAATATAGGTCTTGCAATTCGAAAATTGTACTCTCTTATTTTATTTTGATTTAAAAATGAATAATCTTTTAGCCTTACCAAATGCCCCCAATATTGTACTAGTAATTGTATACAGCATTGTGTTCAGAGAAAATCAAATACTCATCCAAGCTGTGAAGCATGGTGAAGGTAGTATGTAGTAAATAGAATATAGTGCAGGGCTGCTTCACTGCCTGAGGCTGTAGATGGGTTAGCAATCATTGAGGGGCCAATGAATTCCAACCTGGGTTAGAAAATACCACAGCTAAACTTCAGCACACCTGTCTGTGATCTACTCAAAAGATGTTAGCAGGCTGTTCAAGCAAGATATCTCAAAAAACACATGTACTGAAACAGTCTGTTTAGAGGAATGGGCCAGAATACTTTTCTAACCACTGCACAAGACTGACCAGCAGCTACAGAAAGCATCTGTTTTCATTTGAGCAGCTGTCCTTTACACTGAGTGAACATTTCATGACATATGGGAGAATACAAATGGTCCAAAATTACTTGGAATAATATATCATTACATCAACTACCATTTTGAAGATACATGGTTTTGTTAAGACAGCAACAATTCACATTTTTAGCTCTCCAATCAACGACTTTGACTGTTTAAAATGTGTTTAGTAAAGATAAGGCATTCAAACTTTATCTTATTATTATCAAACACTATTTTATTAGACTATTGTGGTGGTGTCTTTGTATTTACTGCATTACTAGTTTACTTTTGATATTCTGCATTGTCCATTTATGTATGCACCAATTTCACCAGGACAAATTCCTAGTCATGCAAGTGTACTTGGCTGATAAACGGATTCTGATTCTGACGACAAGAATCAGATTACATTTAGGGAGGCATTTATGTAGAAATTTAGGTCACTCCAAAGGGAAACCTTTTCTCATAACTGAATGCAGCCGTCTGATATACTTTAGAGTACACTAACTCTTTATACAACGTTTTGTTAATGTATAATAGCCATTTTTGGAAAACTAGCTACACTGACCTATATCAACATAATGGTATAATGCAAGTAACTTCCATTTCTACTACAAATTCTATTGATATGTTTGAACAGCACTATTCCATATCTATGGATAAGGATGGTGTTTGCACTCCTGTAACCCGTGTAACCGTCCCTAAACTTCTTGCCTTCGCACTCCCTCTTCCTCCCCATCCCATCCCAGGTTATATTAAACTGGTGACATTAGAGCCATCACATGTCCCACTGATGGACTAAGTTAACTGGGGCAGAAATAGCACCTCTGGATAGCGTTACATATTGAAGGCTAAATAAAGGCGTCTGGTGCGGGCTGCATCTGTTGCTCAGCTCCAGTAATAGAGAGGGAGAATGAGTGTGTCAGATGGAACGAGGGACAGTACCAAGGAGACACAGCCTGAACAGAGACTGCTAAGTGTGTTTGTGTGCTTAGAGTGTGTTTGTACGTTTTAAAGTGCCCGTATCATGAAAAAGAAAAATTCCCATGTTTATTAAATGATGGGGGCTGGAGCAGAATCTAATCTTAAAGTTTCAAAACTTATTATTCACTCTACAGGACATACAGTCCATTAAGCCGCAACAATAGACCTTCTGAAAATCAAAATGAATTCATCGCATTTACATATATTCACTTATTCAGCCTACAGCAGTTACGCTCTGCCCATTCACAGCGAAGTTATAAGGAACGTTTCAGCCCAGGCTGCTTTTCAAATGAGGTGAATATAGGGGAGCCAATCAGAACAGAGCTTATTTATATATTGTCGCTGTCAGGATGCTCATTTTTTGTGATTTTTAGTGTTCTACATCATTTCAGTTTAATCAAGCCCAATAGAAATGCTCCAAAATTGCTTGGAATAAAATCTATTTACATTCACTTACATTAAAAGTTAAACAAGCTTTTGCCTTCACCTGTAAACTGACAATTTTGGAGATACACTGACGATATATCAGTCTTAAAGGCACAGTAACCAAAAATGGCCTTTTAAATTCTAAAGGATAAAGAGGGCAGAGGTTGCAAAAATGAATTACGGGATTCTTGGAACACAAACTCACACAAACTCACAAAAACGAATACAAATTAAATGTATTATAGTACTGTGCAAAAGTCAGAGACCACCCTTCACTTCATTTTTCATTCAAACCAGCCAATAACTACAAGTTATTCATTTGTCAGTGTGAGAAAAAAGCAGAAAAGACAAATTAAACAGAAAATTACACAGAAGCTTCAAAAACTAATTCTCAGCATTTTGTGTGTCCACTTTTTGCCTCTGCTACAGCTGCCATTCTTTTCAGGAGACCTGATTTAGTTTTTCAAGGAAATCTGCAGGGATATTTTTCCACACCTCCAAAGTTCAGTCTTAGAAGTTGGTTGCATTTCCTGCATCTCACGATTAAAATAATACCAAACAGGTTCAATGTTGTTGAGGTGTGGACTGTGGAGTGGACAGTTCCTTGTTCTCAGAACACTATCAGCTTCTTTGATTTGCAAATGTTCTTCTTCGTTTCCTTTTCTCAGTACGGGCTTCTCGACAGCTAGACACCCTTTCGGACTTATTGTGTTGTCCTCTTACAGTGGAAGGATGCATAAACGTCAATGATTTTTTAAACTCCATTTTTAGAAAACTCCTGTTTCCCCCTTTTCATTTTCCTTCCTTATGAAAGTGGATTATCTAACGGTTCCTCAGAAATATCCTCTAAAAATTAAAGCTTTTTTTTCTAGTACTGTTTTAATTTTGAATTAAATAAAAGAAGAGTGTCTCTAACTTTTGCACAGGACTGTACAGCTCATTTAAAAAGAGCAGAACACTGTTACTGCTACATTTAAAAGTTAGGGGTCTCGTCACGGCAGCACACCGTCAACTTCTATCTCCATTCCTTACACCTGAGCATTTCACCACTCTCTCTTTTTCTCCTTCGTTTTTAATCCCTCATTCATTTTCACCAACTCTTTCTCTCTCACACTCTCTCTCTCTCTGCTGCTGAGTTGTTTCCCTGTGTTGCTCTGTAGTTGCTATGGCGAGGGGCAGCCGGTGCGTGTGTGTGCATGCGTGAGTGCAAATTTGTGTGTGCATTCATGTGCCTGAGGGGGAGGGGAGGGTACACGCTCAAGGTCACACACACACACACGCTCACACAGACACAAAAAGTAGTGGCCCCTGGCCCCATAACGTGCTGTCACAGTCTAACAGCCTCTGCTAACCGTACACTAAGAGCAGGGCTGAAAGATAAATAATTTTTATAGCAAAATTGCAATTTAAAAGAGCGCAATTTTCAAATCGCTGCTTTAATTAAATTATTATAGACATTGTCTTAAGTGTCTGAAGCATGGAAATTTAACCTATTACCATGGAACCACCTGTACATGAACGAGACCAATCAAAAGCAACTAAACACACATGTGCTGTGGACATGACAACACAACCACAACTGTCTAGCATTCCGGCACACTTTGTTCACTGTTAAAGCCAGAAAAAAAGAATATTCTAATATTCTTTGCCAAAATAACAGGTCTGAACCCCATAGCTCAGAAGTTCCTCTGACCTCCTGAGCGATGCTACCATTGAAGCTACGAGGTTTTCCGGGCCAACCGCCAGAGTAATGCTACCATCGCTGAGGGATCTTCCCTCACGGATAAGGACTTTGTCAAGGCTACAAAGATTCCCCGGCTTGCCGTTTCAGGTATGCTAAACCCCAGCTAGTACAAAGAAAAGACTTCCAGTGACCAACTTCATCGTATTGTGTAAATATAAACAAATTACCACTGTGTTTCATCATCTTTCCTTTTAATTACACTTTTTAATAGTTTGGGAATTGAGGACTTGTATTGTTGTAGTTTTGCAGGTGGAATTTTTGCCCACTCTTGCTTGATACAAGATGCTGCTTAAGAGTCTGTGGTCATTGTTGCCTGAGCCTTCTTTTCATGACGCACCATACACAGGACACAAATGTGTACTGTAGTCAAGCCAGTCAGCTCCTGCACTCTGTGTCTATGAAGACAATGTTGTAGCACAGAATGAGGCCTAAAATAATCATGGACTTCCTGGGAAAAGACATTGTCTTGATGGCAGCATATGTCTCTCTAAAATCCCAATATACACCTCCACATTAATGGTGCCTTCACACATATGCCAGCCCCCCCCCCCATGCTATGGGCACTGATGCACACGCAAACCATGGCAGGTGTTGGCTTTTGCACCTTTCACTGATACAAGTCTAGATGGTCCCTTTCATCCTTGGCACAGAGAACTCAACATTTGTTTTTCCCAAAAACAAGTGGAAACGTAGGCTCATCTGACCACACAACACATTACCACTGTCTTCTAGACCAGCCGAGATGAGCTCGGGCCCAGAGAGCTCGGAGGCGTTTCTGCACAGAAATAGAAATAGAATTCCTGCATAGAATTGAGGTATGGCTTTCTCCATGTGTAATGGTTTCAAGTTGCATTTCTTAATGCAACTTCACCTGCTTATTGTGGGATCTTTCAAAATGCAACTTCACCTGCTTTCTGAGTGTGTTGTAGGCATCAAATGAAAAACATGTTTATATTTACAAAATCAAGTTGTTAAACCAAAACATTTTTGTTGTTTGCCATTTCTTCTTCAGCATTCATGTTAGCAGGCAACAGAACAACGGGTGACTAGATATTTCCTATGGAAGTAGGCAATTTGTAGCTGTCATTTAGCAACAAGTGACAAAAACGGAAGAGAAACACATAAACTTAGGAACTTCAAACAGTGGTTTATATTTTAAATGAAACAGTAATACATATAGATATTTTTATGTATTCTTGTCAGAAGCTGGACCCAAATCCACACACGACAACAAGAGCAGCTTTGAAGAGACAAACTTGGGACAATAAGTGAACGTACGGTGAGAGAGATCTGTTCAACACCACAGTGTTTACAGAACGTGTGTGTGTGTGTGCACGAGAAAGAGAGAACACGAGAGAGAGACAGAAAGAGTCCATACAGATCTGGGAGGCTGGGCAGCCGTTTGTTTAAACATGGTCAATACACACACACACACACACACACACACACACACGCGCACGCACATGGCATTTACTGTAGTGTGTATTCCAGCTGTATAAGGCCTTCCCAGTTCCCCCCACCTCAGTAGTGTGTGTGTGTATGTGTCCTGTTCACTCCAATTTGGCCTGCATCAGATCCACATCAAATACACCCTCAGGCTGCTCTACAGCCACTCTCTCACTCACTCACTCACTCACTCACTCACTCACTCACTCACTCACTCACTTTCTCTCTTTCTCTCTTTCTCTCTCTCTCACACTTATTTCAATCACTGTCATAACAAAACTTTGTATGTCCAATATGGGAGCTTTAGGAGAAGAAAAGGCATGTTTTCAACTGGTGTAAACCAAACAAAACAAAAACAAAAATGGACAAGATTTTGATCAGAGTTCTTCCAAGCAAACCACAATAAACAAAGACCTGCCAATGACACATCATTAAATAAATTAAGCAAAACTTGAGTTATGATCAGGGGTAGAACAAATACGAAGACGCTATACTTCATGATTTTTCTCTTTTTTTTCTCTTGACATTGCAATTAAGCACAAGTATTCAACTTTGTTAACACTCAATCTTCCAAAAACATAATTAAGTACAATAATTAAGTACAATCACGTCAGTATTTTCCTCTGCTGGATATGATTTAGTGATTGAGTAAACCAGGGATCATCATTATAAAGAGCTGTATTTTTAACATGTTGGACTAGTTTGAGTGCGATAACAGCATCAACTCATTCTGCGGCTGTAACTCGACACCCTGCGGGCCGGTGTTGACCATCTTGGATTTCATATCGCTGTTATCTAACACCACCCCACCTAATGAAGACAGAGGATGTGCCACACAAAACTGGCCCTCTTTCTTTACATATTCTTAAAGATGAAATAACTACAAATTTGCATCAAACCATTGTGCACAGTTTCTATTTATCTGCTGTTTAATTTATTTGCATACCTGAAAAAAAATAATAAACAATTTACAAAACTGGAAGTGAACTGGATTTTCATCTTCATGGATGAGCAAGAATGTCTACATTTAATCAAAATTTCTACTGCTTTAAATACTATTTTATACTGTTTTATTTCCTTACTCTTTGCAATCACGTAGGGGTGCAATGATTACTTGACTTAGTCAACTGAAATCGACAATCAAATTAGTTGGCAACTAATTTAATAGTTGATTAGTTGGTGATGTCATTATGTGTCTTTCTCACACTCACTAGGAACGTTTTGACATTACCGCCTACTGGAGGGTTAACAAAAGCATGGTGGCAGCCTCAAGAACAAAATCCTCAAAAGTGTGGGAGTATTTTCTAGTTAATCTCATTACAGAGTTATGGGGAAAAATATTTAGTTTAATTACACTGATTAGAAACATTGATTTAAATTGGTTGCAATGGGGAAAAGTGCTGACAATAATATAAATCTAGGACTAGACAAAACTCAGATTTACCAGCAAAAAAGTAATAGAGAAGCACCATCAACTATTAGAGTCAAACGTAAAGCTCGGGGGTCGTAGAGGGCAGCATGTCTGATGTGTATATGTCAATGCTGGCAGACTTTGTGTGCCTGTGTGTTTTTAACAGGCTTAATTATGCGCACACACACACACACACACACACACACAAACACACACAGAGGGATGCCTAAGCCAGATGGGCTCGGGACTTACATGTCTCCTAGCAACAGGTGTGCTGATTACGGTTTGCCCCTGTAACGTTAGCCCTGAGGCAGAGAGAGAGAGAGTGAGAGAGAGAGAGAGAGTGAGAGAGAGAGAGAGAGAGAGAGAGAGAGAGAGAGAGGGAGGGGTGCTTGTAGGGCGATATGGAGCATTCCTCCTAGATCTGTCCTGTGAATCAGGCCAGTCCAAACACTGGGAGTAAACAGTGTCACTTTGTTTCGCTCGTGTTTGTCTGGCTACTGTACGACACAGCCCCACGGCTGCTGTTATGGCAGCTTTACTCACAACCTTCAGCTTCACATATATACCACATTTTTCCTTCATTTTTCCTCTAGTTTCATCTCTCTTTTTGAGAAAACTCAAATCCACAAACAAGACACAAAGGCTGCAAATATAATGCGTAAAAAACAACTTCACTGAACCACAACCAGCCTTTCATAGCAACACTAAGGCTGAGTAATTACTTCACATTTCAACATATCACAGAAAAAAACCTTGTATCTCTATTCTTTGCATATAATTTGAAAATGTCATGTGCTCATTAAATGATGTGATCTTTTCAAGATGACCAATATAAACTGTCAGAAATATATTTTTTAAGGTAATAAAAAAATGGAATAGAATATTGCAGTGCTGCAAATAATGTATATTTTCTAATATTATATCAAAAATGATGTTCAATATTCAAATATTCTATAAGGATAAGCAGAACAAAGGCTACGTTTACACAGCAGGTAAAAGTGGCCCAAATCTGATTTTCTCACCAATTCTGTTTTTTTTTGTTTGGCTGTTCGTAATATATTTTAAATGTGACCTGTATGCGACATCAGTCTGAATAGATCACGCTCTCAAACTGACCTGCATGCACAACAGAACAACGCTTCACAACATTGCTTTACGTGGCTCATCCAGAGGTAAACAATCATGACTATGAACGAACCCCAGTCGCTCCCGGAGCTTTCAGTTTCATCTTCGCCGGTGTCAGAGGAGCGATTATGAAGTTCCGACTGTTGACAGCTGGGATCCCAGAATGTGTTCAAACTCGCTGTAAAAAGTTATTCAGCCACGGTCACTTTCTTGGTTCATATCCTCGGATTCTTTAAACTGTTTGCGCTAAGTTGCGATAAGTGCCTTCTACTTTTTGGTACAGAAACATCAGCCTGAATGTGGATTGATGTAAAAGTCGCATTAATTCTGATCTGGCTGTTCAGACTAAGTCACATTGCTGCATATCGGATACGTAATGGATTTCAGTACCACATAAGAAAGTGTCTCAAATCGGAATTGTCAAATTCAGTATTCAGTTAGTTTGCTGTTCACACTGACGCACAGAAGACACATCTGTGTCACATAAGAAAAAATAGATTTGATTTGGGCCACTTTGCACTGAAGCGTGTGCTTTTATAAAAACATGTGAAAGTTCCAGTTATATCAATTTAAAATGTTATCAAATTTTATTGAATATTTGTTGCAGCCCTAAAATATTGTTACATTCATTCACTTTCATTGAAAGCCACAAATGTTTTTTTCCTTTTTTTGTAAAAATACTATTTCAGGGAGCACAAGGTTTTAGTGTTGGAATGGACAAACTGCACCCGCTAAACAGTAACAACAATGAGTATGGCGATGTTTTTATTTGAACGTTTGCAAAAATATAAGAAAAACCAGCAGCACTAATCAAAGAACAGGTTAAAAAAATAAATAAACAGCTAAAATCAGAAAACAGGGTAATTGGCTGACACTTAATCAGCTACTTGTTACTATTTATGCAGCTGCTGTGTAACGGATATAGAAATCCAGGTCATCTATAAATGGTCTAAATCTGTCTTTTTATCATACATGCAGTGTTGTAGAAGCACATGACACAGTCATAAAAACATAATTTACCAGGATAATGATAACATATCGTTATATTGCCCACCCCAGTAGACCCTCTACTGTACAGTTACAAATCAGCAGAACTAAAGCAGAGAAAGAAAGTACAGATCTGTGCACTGTAACTGTGTAACTGTTCGCTTTAGTAAAGCCATTCTGTCTCATACTGACCACTCGGATCTACTCTTTTGCTTCTTACTCATTAACCAGATTACTCCAATGAGGGGAGAGTGTGTGTATGCGTGTGTGTAATGACTTGTAAGAATAGGCCATTTATGCTCTCTTTTCATGCAAATTTTCAGACGTTTTCAGCTCATAACCTTTTGACCTCTCTGTGTCAGTTACTCTTATCAATATAACTGACCTATTGTGAGCACACACACACACACACCTGTGCACTCCCACTCCTCTCTACCAAACAGATTCCACACATTAGCACGGAGCAGTCACTTTCATTAACGTAACAACGAATGTCTCAATGGGGCTGCGCTATATGGACAAAATATTACATATCAAACTGTATAAATATTGTGATGACATACAGTACTGTGCAAAATTCAGAGACCAGCCTTCATTTACTGAATGTCCAGTCAAAACAGCCAGTTAGTACAAGTTATTTATTTGCCAGGAGATATTTCTGAGGAGATTAAGTATATTGTAATCCACATAAAAAGCAGAACAAAAGGGAAAAAAAAAGTTTAAAAGAGTTTAAGAGAGTTAAAAAATGACACCAGTGAAATACCCAGTAAACTGTTCCCATAATATAAATAAATAGAAAGAAATAAGTAATGTACAACACTGAAACTGGACATCTGAAATGTAGAGTAAGGTTTTATGCACTGATGAGTCTAAACTTGTAATTGAGATTAAACAACCAACTTCTAAGACTGAACTGTGGAGATGTGGAGAAATATTCCTGCAGATTTCTTTAAAAACTGAAAACACTGAGGCTGTAATGAAGGCAATGGGTGGACACACCAAATACTGGAAAATATCATCATATCATTGCTATCCAAACAAACCTCATATGTCCATTTCTGTTGTTTTTCACATAATTTAATAGTCACATAACATAATAGAAACGGCCCAAAATCACTTGGAAAAACGTCTGGTTCCATTGACTTACATTGAAAGTAAAGTATGTTTTTTCCTTCTCCTGTAAAGTTGCCATTTTCAAGAAGGTTTTGTTCTGACAGAGGCAATATGAAAATTTTATTGGTCTATCTACTTTTCTGTTAAATATGTTCACTACTCCTTTTAGTGACACTGAAAAATGAATAACTTGTACTTAATGGCAATTCTGACTGGAAATTCTGGTCTCTGACTTTTGCATAGTACTGTATATTGAAATAATATTGGTAACTCTTGCGAGGGAAATATATTATTTTAGCAAATACAATTACAACTGTTGGATCTTTGAGGCCTTGACTGACTCAGAATCATCTGAGGTTGTTCAAGATGTTCAAATCACATAGAGAAAGCTCTCTCGTTGGCTAGAGTGGTCTTTTGCACACTGCAACCTTCTGAGATATCTGTAAGTTTGGCAAATGTCAATATCACTATAACAACAGTAAACAGATATAGACTAGATACATAAAATGTTCATACACCACCTTGTTCTGCTCAAAGTAAACATCCACACACATACACACATTCTCTCTTACGAAGACTTGTGCCAACTGGGACAGATCCCTCTTCGCTGGGTTGAACAGAGGAGGAGGAGCAGGAGCGGAGGTTTACAACCACAACTGAGAGCGTGTCAGAACAGAGCTATAGAGGAATGTAAGGAGTGAAGGTGAAAGACACAAATGTATCCAACACACACACACACACACACACACACACACACACACACACACACACACACACACACACACAGCCTGAACAGCTATTCAGGTCAAAACCTTTCTTCTGTTCTAAAACACGTTGGCTCTGCCAGGACACATCTACTGAGAAGACTGCAGAAGACCTAACAAGCACAGGAGGCCAACACTGTGACTAACACCTCAGTTTGATTCAAATAAACATGCACATACAACTCAGATGACTTTATATCTTACAGAAACAGCTTTTTAAAAACATCTTTGTGCTTTTTTCACCTCTTTCCCCAACGGTGCGCGTAAATCACCACAGAAAAAATGTGTGCATAATTTAATCATCGAGATGTAAAGAAAGTTGTTTGTTTGTGGTCTGATGTGAAATATAATCATTATTATAATTATTATTATCATCTCTGCATGTTCATCTGCTGATGCTTCCAGGATCATCACTGATGACACGCCCATCATACAGAGATATTACTGGTCACCACCACTGTGAACAATTTTGACTTGATAAGTTTCTCTATAGAACTCCATGAATGACTTTGTTTATATCTTAATGATTTATATATGCAAAAAAAAAAAAAATCCAAAAGTCAACCTTAAATAATCTAAAACACACTGCCTTGAAAATGAATACACCACCTTTAACCATTTTCACATTCAGTTGACCTATAAGCTGAAATTAAAATAGAATAAATCAATTCTTATAGTGCCGCTAATCACACAACACTTAACAATGTGAAAGTAAAATGCTACGACTCAAACAATCTAACTTTATTTAAAAATTAACGACTACAGTATCTTGGTTTGATAAGAATATATCCCCTTTACAACATCCCTCAAACAATCTCAACCACTTGCGTTTAAAGATTTCCGAGGTTTTGAAGATACCTCGGAGTACTGTGAAGCCCATAATTAAGAAGTGGAAAGTTCATGGCACCAACCACAGTCTGCCAAAATCTGGGTGGCCATCACATGGTCAGAGAGGCCAAGAATCCAGTGACAACCTTTAAAGACCCACAGGGTTTTACTGGCAACAGAGGAAAACATGTGCATCACACAACAATATCAAAGATATTGCACACATCTGGCCTATATAGGAGCATGGCAAGAAGAAAGCCATTTCTCAAAAAGCTCCATCTGGTGCCCCATTTAAAGTTTGCAAAAAGACACCTGAAGGATCCTTCAAAAAACTAGTAAAATGTTTTGTGGTCAGATGAAAGCGAAGCAGAACTTTTTAGCATGAATGCCAAACGCTTTTGCCGAAAACCCAACATGGCCCATCACCAGATCAATATCATCCCGACTATGAAGCACAGTGCTGGTTGTGGGTATGTTTCTCATCTACAGGAACTGGGGAACTTGTCAAGATTGAGGGGAGGATGGATGGAGTCAAGTACAAGGAGATTGAGGAGGAGAACCAGATGAAATCTGCAAAACATCTAAAAATGGGTCAGGCATTCATATTCCAACAGGACAATGACCCCAAGCATAAGGCCAAAGCTACCACGGAGTGCATTGCTTAAAACTAAGTGAATATTCTGGAGTAGTTCTAACCTAAATCCAATTGAAAATCTATGGAAAAATCTGAAAGTTCCAGTCGACGATGAAAATCAACTAATTTCTCCCAGCTTGAACAGTTCTGCAAAGCGGAGTGAGGGAAGCCAGCCTTGCGGAGAGCTACCCAGCTGTAACTGCTGCCAAAGGTGACTGTGGTGGGTGTGTTCTTAAGAAATCGGGAAATTTCAGTTTTGTAAATTAAAAGGGGTCAACACACTGCTAAAAACAGAAGAAGCAGGAATCTATGGAGTCTATATTTTGTCTATACTTTTTTCTTATAGTTCAGTGCAAGAGAAGCAATCTTTGGACAGCAAAACAGAGGAATGTCTTGGCTAATCAAGTCCATTTTGAGTAAAGAAAAATTATACAAGTTTGTTTTTTTTTTTCCTTTTTCCAAACTAATCCTTTAAGCAATGCCACAGAGTAGGCTGCATTTCTGTTAGAATGGTCCTCACATTGCTGCTGCTTATATGTGTAAAAGTGATACAGATGGAAGCAGTGATGTCATATGACGGCATCACGGCCCCAAATACCCCTCTGGAGTGGCCCAGGACACGCAGCTTGGGACTCTGCTGTATCTCTGTGCAATTCCAACTCAATTTCAGCATCGGTTCAAGGTAATGGCATCGATTTCCCACTGCTGCTGCACCACGTAGATGACTAACAGCAAATCAGCACATATCCAACCAGCTCCTGCCGCGAGGGCCTGTTTATCCTGGACGTGATCGACGTATTGCTGTTTTTATAATAACACTGAATCAGCTCTGCGGCCAGACAAACAGAGCAAGCTGGTAGAAGAGGTGGGCAAACGAAGCACAGGGGAGCAGAGACAGCATGCACATGAGTGTTTAGTAAACACACATGCACCCAACTTTCACGGACTGAACACACATTCATACACACATAAACAAACACAGTCACACCCGCATGCCCATATCAGTTGGTGTGATACTGGCAAATTGAGATGGCCATACGCAAACGTGTGGAGTGCACCAGTATACACAGCTGTAGTGAATCCATGGGTTACATTTGGGCTGCAGTTATGTGAAAGAGACCATATGCTTTACATAAAGTTAAAGCAAAGCACATATCCTTAGACTGTGCTTTAAATTACATTAGCTCAAGATGAATACCAGAGTGGATCAGATCTGATTAGCTTAAGGATATAATATAAAAAGAATTTTAAAAAATGAAAAGGAGATTTGATTAGTTTTAGGATATACACTACTGTTCCAAAGTTTGCTGCTACATTATTCAACAATAAACAATGCAGACTGACATCAGGGCCGGACAGTATGACAATATTTATTGTTATCATGATAAACGACATCACATTACATTAGTGGATATCGACGGTACATAAAGAACTCTGATCTGATCATGTCTGATTACATAAATAACATTTAGTCTTGGGTAACTGGATTTATTTCACTGAATAAAAAATATTGTATTCTTAGTTTTTCATAGCATGTTTTAAATAAGACAATAGTGGCTCCTCTTTCTGTTTCGACTTAACAGACCTCAGATGTTTTGAAGTATTTTGCCACATCGCCTATTATACTGTATCACCTGCTATACATTAGACAACCCATTAGACAGGGTTGCATTCTGGATATTTATTTATTTATTTTTTTTATAATGTTTCTATTTTTGTTTATATTATTTTAGAATTTCATTCTCCATGATATACGGCGTGCTCAGTCATTATGGAAACAGCTCTGTTAATCGTTTTCGGCATACGCGCAATTTCTATGAAGAACTTATGGAACATAACATTGTGCATGTTAATGCAACAAAATCGTTTAATATTATGGAAAACAGTGCTTCCACTACTGACTTTTGAAGAGCAGTGTAATACGAAACAGGATTGTTGCTACTAATTATACTAGTAATCGAGTAATCTAACGATCATTCTGAATATTAATGAAGTAAAGAGGGATTTAAAAGAGGTAAACAAAAAAACGGACAACAGTTCATAGATAACTGCTCAAATACTCCAAAATATTGGGGAGAAAACTTGAAAAAGCATACAGTACTGTGCAGTACTGTGCAGTAAAGTCAGAGACCACTCTTCATTGATTCAATTTACAATTTTCAGTCAAAATGCCATTTTAGTTATTCATTTTTCAACATCAGAGAAAAATCAGAAGACATATATTTAACATAAAACTATCCAGAAGGCTCAACAACTAAATTCTATATCAATTTCTGCAGTATTTAGTGTGCCTACTCTTTGCCTTTACTATAGCTTTCATTCTTTTAAGGAGACTTGCCTGAAGGTAGTGAAGATAAACCTTATACCTCACATGTAGCTCAGAAGATGTGTAATGTGGGAAGCCAGAAGCCAGCGCGAAGCGTAAAGTAGGTCATAAAAACCCAGAATTAGGATGAATTAATTACACAGCAGACAAAAGGCTGCATGTGTCTGTGATCTGATGAGAGGTCAGTTTCAGTGTTAAACAAAGTCTGTCTGTAATTGTGTTTCTTGCGTTATCAGAAAGAACTGGATGGTCTTCTGTTCTTCACCTTTACTGCATCTATACATATCAAGTGTGTTTTATTTGTTATAACGACACAACCTTAGGACTTTTCCCTTTAATCCATCTGACCCTGTGCTGTCATATGGTGCCTTTGTGCTGGTTAGGACTGGGTGTTCTTGCTCTAGTACGGTCGAAACAAAAAGAACCAACACCCTGAAGTCCATGAAATATTCAACCACTAGTTGTCAGGTTCCAAGCTGCCTTGGAGTCTCTCTGTATCTCCCCCTTCTCTCGCTATGAGGGTTCTTTAGTGAGAGAGCTCCGAGGTAAGCATACCTATCTGATCAGCAGTATCATATGGCACAGCAGGATACTAATTGGTCCTCATTTTACATCAGTGTGGCCACCATTTCTACAGGTCAGCTCACATACTTGTACCTGTAATGTACACTCCATAAGGTTTAAAAAAGCGCATCTGACTGAGTAAACAAGAGTTAAAAGTGAAACAAGACATACTGTTGTGCTCCAAATGGGAGATTCAATCAACTGAGTAGTACAGAAACGTATTATTTTTTAGCTAAGCTCAAAATAAATTGTCACTTTGATACATTTCAGTGTTGGTCGAACTAATGTAGCCAGCAATGCAGGAAGACACCCAGAGGAACTTTATGAGAAATATTACCCTGAATTATTTGAGCTGACCACAACGATTTTACACAGTTGTTAAGATTTCACAGCCATATGGTTTCACCACAACAAACAGTGACTTGTGTGCATTTTATCCTGTTGGTTGAGGCAAATACATGTAAATAAAAGAAAGCAGAAAACATATTAAAGGAGATACGTCACTAGTCTAACTTCTAATTAGTGGTATAACACCTTTAGAGGCCAATAGAGAGTAACGTTTGTTTAACTGAACAGAAGTCGTGTCTGCCGTCCGTTAAAAGCTACAAAGCAACATAGCTCATGAACATACATGGCTACTCTTGAAGTTAAATAGCTGCATACAATCAACAAAAAGATAAAATGTTAATCACACTTATTTATCTGTCAGCAATTAATTAATTGTCAGCTAAAATTTTATAAACGTGTCCAGACTACAGAAACTTTCATCATGTAGTATCGTAATTAAATTAGACTAGATGAAAGGCTAAACACAGTAGAAACTGCAGTTATTACATTGGATTACATTTACATTTTCCACCCTAAAATACAATACATGGTCATGTATGTAGAAAGTATGTGGATACCCCTCGAAATTACTTAGTTCTGGAGTTTCAGCCACGCTCATTCCTAAAAGGTGTATCAAATCATGCACATAACCAGTGCTATCTCCACAGACAAACACGGGCAGCAGAAGAGGTCGTACTGAAAGAGTGTCAGGGCGTGAAACTTCTGCATGCTGGATCTGCCCCGGTCAACTGTAAGTGCCATTTTTGTGAAACTCCATAAAGACATAGTTTGACAAGTTTGTCTGGATGAACTTCAGTGTCCTGCACAGAGCCTGACCTCGACCCCACTGAACACCTCTGCAATGATTTGGAACACTGATCGAAAGCCAGGCCGTCTCGTCTGACATCAGCACCTAACCTCACAAATGCTCTTTTGACTGAACAAATTGCAGAAGACACACTCCAAATATATATATTCCTTAGGTAAGTCTTCCAGGAAGAGTGGAGGCTGTTAAAGCCACAAGCTAGTAAGTGTGATGCTCAGGTGTCCTTGTTTGCACTTTTGGCCATAAAGTATAGTTCCACATTGAAGGTATTTAGACCACTTTACCTAGTGAAAATGTGCCTCACTGCTGTAGGTTGTAAACAATATCTGTTTATGGCACCTCTGTGATGGCGGAGCAAAACAGAAACAGATAATCGGACTTGGATCAGATTTTAGACAATACCTGATCGATTAAAACATGCCTGGATGGGATATCCCTAAATTTAATACCTTTAACAAATATAAATAAGACATTTTCAGACATTGTGTGACCCTAAAATATTTTTTATAGACTTTTTAAAGATTTGCTGGAAAACTCGATTTATAACCAACATGTCATCAGCTAAATATGATTAAATATGACGCTGCAGAGGTTCTTCACCTAGTTGCATTCCAGATGGTACACTCCAAATGGCAGATGATCCATCTAAACAAATCTATACAAATCTTTTGTACTGCTTTGCATAGAAATGCCTTTACCCATTCTAATTCTATAGTGGCTGTGTTGACTCAATCAAAGTCTTCAGCGCGGCACAGATTCGTCTGTTTAAAGATGAATCACGCCACACAGAACACGCTCACGTTCTGCTTCCAGCGTCCATCTAACGTGTACTGAAATATTAGGGGTGCACTGGAGCAGTATCACATATCAAAAGCACAGCCTCTGCTCCCTGTATAACCACAACATGGAACGAGGCTAACAAAACAAACTCACCCTCAGCAGGCAGGTAACAAGACACTCAGGTGCGCTGACATCACTGTCGGCAGGTGGCCGGTTGCCGTGGAGACTCACCTTGACGATGGGGTGTCCACCGGAGGCTGCTTTCACGGCTCCTCTGCTGCCCTCAGTCTCGTAGTGTGCTCGGTGGTGGGCTTTAGGGTGGACCTCGATTTTCAGCTCAAACTGACCGTACTGGCTCGGTAAGGGCCAGTCCAGCGGGGGCAGGGATGACGTCCTACACACACGCACACAAACACACACACAGGTTGTTATGTCAGGGCCATATTTTCATTTAGCTTCTATTTTTTTTCTTCAAAGTTTTTACATCACAAAAAATAGCTGCAATTCATTCTTACATGATCATTTTCTAACCACTCTTCACTCCCAAGAATTAATCAGGCTGGTTCTGTGACTTTTATGACTGTTAAATGTAAACGAACACTGTTGTGATTGGCTGACCCATACTATGCCTTGTCCAAAAAACAGTCCAGGATGAAATGTGCGGAACAAACTGTTACGTTCAGACTGAAATCCTCAGGGATGCGGGAAAAAATAAACTTTAGCCATTCCTTTCTGATGCCTGGATCCTTTTGGAAGGTTATGCAAAGAACATGCAGTGAATGGTAGGGAAACAAACTATTATAGGCTGAATGGGTGGTCATACGGTCCTATGCAAAAGTTTGAACACCCAGAGTCAAATTACATTAAATTAAAAATTTGCATATTAAAAAATATAACATAAAATATTAAGTGGGCCATAATGTCTATACAAACATTTTATGTTTTATTTATTTCCTATTATATTAAATTCAGCTAAAAAAAACATCAATATTGCATTCAAATGTGCAGAAGTGTGTTCTTTGTAGAGCATGCGTTAACTTATTTTCACTTAGAAAATCCCCAAAATGTGTCATTTGATTGGGGTGCCATTACTTTTGCATATTGCATATAAATGTGACAAACACAGTGAATTCAAAACAAGATGATATTTGCAGCTTGTTTCCATATATGGACTGCATGGACTGGGGAGTGAATGGTAATTTCAAAAAAGCAAGAAATAATTTCCATAATGTCGCCTTTAAGAAGATGAACCTCCAGCTTCAATGAAGTAAAAAAAAAAAAACAAAGCCAGCAACTGGCCATGCTATATTTGAAGCATGACTCACCTAACAACGTACATACATGCTAAAAGGCAATGGACATTTGTTTTGCTCCTGACATTACTATATAACCCACAACCTGCCGCAGTGACTCAGTGGTTGTGGGCTCCAGGCCAGTAAACTAAGGACTACTGGTCAAAACTTTAGAAAAGGATTAGCCTATGAGTGTGGAATTTCACCCCAAGTGGTTTGAGGGGTGCTCCAGGGACCCACATACCGCGGCGTGTACATTACATTTAAGACACTTTTGATAAATCAGCTACTAAATGACAGTAATGTGAGTATGGGTTAAATGCAGCAGTCTTGAATCACTGGGCTTGGGACTCTCCAGTATGCAGACACTTCATATATACTAGAGGAGCTCAAGTCTGAGTCACAGGGCAGGCTGACACAACTGATGGCTGAATCATTAGGCCCTAACCAGGACACATGGCTAAATGAGCTTCTTTTCATTGAGAATGCAACAAAAACATTTGAACAGCTATACATGGCGATCTATTCTATCAATGCTTCAACTGTGAGAAGACAACTTGACAATATCGGTCTGAAAGGATGTGTAGCTGTCAATAAGCTCTTACTGAGAAAAGGAAATAGACAAAAAAGAAGAAAAACTGCAAAACAAACAAAGAAGCTTCTGGTGTTCTCAGAACAATGGACTGACCACCCCAAAGTCCAGACCTCAACATCACTGAATGTGCTTGGGATTACATGAATCATAAGAAGCAGAAAATATAACTAACTATCCAAATATAACTTGTAAGTGTGGAAAAACACCTCTGCAGATTTCTTCAAAAACTGAAAGCATGTCTCCCAAAACCAATGGAAGCTGTAATCAAGGCAAAGCGTGAACACACTAAATACTAAAAAACTGATATATTTAGCTGTTGAGGCTTCTGTGTAATTTTTTGTCCTGAATATTAAATACATGAAGGGTGGTTTCTGACATTTGCACAGTACTGATACTATGTATCCTTCAGGCTCTGTTTCTTACTCTAAATGACAGAAAGAGAAGATAAAATATGTTGAATCCAGTTTCATATAAAGTAAAACAATTTACTTCAATAAACAGAAGCAAACAGTGTTCTGGTCATTCTATATGTGTAAATATATACAGTCCTACGCAAAATATTCCTTGTCAAATTACATTTTGTTGATTTTCGGAGTGAAAAATAAGTTAACACACCGTCTGCAGCGAACAAACTTAAATATGTGAACTTTCAGCAAATGATGTGCACAATTTCTATGTATTTTAATGATAAATAAAACATAAAACATTAAACATCAAATGTGCCATAAGGTTTGCACAGGCCACATGTTTTATTTTTGTTAAATTCAGCAAGAAAACAGTAATTGTGCATTAAAACGTGCAGAAGTGTGTTCTCTGTAGAGGACGCGTTAAACGAATTTTCACTCAGAAAATCAACTAAACATGTTCTTTGTCCAGGGGCACCTGAATGACTGTGGCCCAATCCCATTTCACCCCGTGCACCTACCACTTAGCCCTTAGCCCTCCGTTCTGCGCATTTATGCTTAGGGGTAGGGTGTCCCGATTTTTGTTAAGGCAAATTGTTTGGCCTACATGGCCCTCCAAACAGAGGTATTTCAGAGGCACATTCCAAACGGAGGGTTATGAGAAAAAAAGAAAAACTGGCTCCGTTAAAAAATTATGATGACCATTGTATTATCTTAGTTTAATGTCATTTCAGTGTATTATGCTACTTTTCTTGATAATAAGCATAAAAATCGCTAACAGTAGTTAGTGCCAGAAAATAACCACCGTCCATTTAACGGGGAAATTGGAACATGAAGCTAGCAAATAGCTTCATGGGGCAGGGGTAAAAAATAAGAATTGAGATTGGGCCTGTATATGTGACAAGTATTTCATTCAGCTGCCGGCCTCCTCTAATGGTCTGAATGTTGGGTACTGAAGAGATGGGGAACCCAAACAATGCTACCATTCAAAGCGCACTTATCGTACAACAGTAAACAAGCGGCAAAGTCTGTTACAGGAGAAACACTGTTTTCAGACTAATACAGGTAACACCAATGTGTGTGTGTGGCTGAGTGTGTGCGTGACAGATGGAGAGAAGTGTGTGTGTATTGGCTTCAGTGTGTGTTTTGCTTTATTCTGGCACGCTGTGAAAGTGTGTGCTGTTGGCACTGCTGTTTCAATGACCAGCAAATCTTACCGCATTTTTCCTCTGCACATAAATCTCACCAAAATGAGTGCTCTATGTCAAAGCTTAGACACACACACACACAGTCAGTAGAAGAACCAGAAATGACATGCACTAGTAAAACAGGACTAAGTCATGTAATAAGTTTCTCTCGCTTTCTCCAACTTTCCAAATTCTAAGGATGTCAGAAGTCGCTTCCTAAGTGATCTGCCTCTGTCACTGCGCTGGCTTAAAATGCACTGGAAAATGGAACGATGAATAAAAGGGTTGACATTTACATTGAGAGAGAAGGAAAAAAGCAGGGAGGAGGAAAGAAGAAAAAAGTGGCACATGTTTCTGACATTTTGGTCAATGAGGGCTTTGTGTCCATGTCATTTTGAAGGCATGACAGGCTTCGTACTTCTGCATGGAATTACAGCCACAGCACTGCGGATTAAAGGAGAAGGACAGTATGTGAATTCAGGAGAGACCTGTTATGAACCATTATAAAACTCATTGAACAGAAATGCTATGAGCAGTAAGAACTCAAGACAGCACAACTGTTATGAGCAGTTATAAATTCACTGAACAGAAAGACTAAACAGTAAGAATTCAAGAGAGTAGAACTGTTATAAGCAGATATGAACTCAATGAACAGAAACGCAATAAGCACTAGGAACTCGAGAGTAGAATTTTTATAGGCACTAATAAATTCAGCAAACAGAAATGATATAAGCAGTAAAAATCAAGAGAGTAGAACTGTTGTAAGCAGTTATAAACTTAGCGAACAGAAACACAATAAGCAGTGAAAACTTAAGTTAGCAGAATTGTTATTAATAGCTATAAACATAGGGATAAGAAATTGTATAACCGATTACATACTCAGACAACAAAACTGTCATATACTCAGGACATAAGTAGGTCTTAAAGTCCAGGGAGAGCACATCTGTAACATAACCAACACAAACACAGTGTGCTTATAACTGTGCAGAACAAAAAATCAACTAAACAAAGCTTTCTGGTTGTTCCTCTCTTCTTCCTCAACCCTCCTATTTCCTTCCTTCCAGCTCTTTCCCCAAACTCTCACTCCATCTCTCCCTCTCCCCTGAGAAGGCATGGGATAGGACATGTGTGCCCTGCTGTCATGGTAACTGAAGCCAGTTTGGTTGTCGAGGGAATCCAAGGCCTGATAACAGTGTGACAGTTTGTCCCGTGGCCTACAAATCTCCTCTCCTTTCTGTCCAGCGGTCATATCGTACACTCCCACTGCACATCAAGGCTTTCTGCTGTCCAGCTAAAACTAAACCTCTGTAAGCTAGTATCTCTCTGCTGCAACTGAAGATAACACATTACAGCCCCGCCCCCCCAACACACACACACACACACACAAACACACTCACACATACATATGTATATGTGCAGCACTATAATCCAATACAAATTACTAATTACTTCACTCTGGAAAAAGTACTCTCACTACTCATTACTTTACCTTTGCTGTACTCTCACACCCACACACATCTGTACAAGGGAAAACCCAGTACCTCTTTCAGTAATTTATTTAAATATAAAAAGCTAATGACGGTAAACATCGTTTAAAATGCATCTCAATGTCCATGCCTCTGCTCTGAACAAGACACAGCCAGTCATACTTGATTTAAATTGAACAGCTACTGCTCTTAGCCCTGAAACTAGTCAGCAGAAACTGTTCCAAAACAGATGCCATTCAATAAAACGCAAAGACTACAGATCTATTTCTGTTACACAAGGAAATAAAACATTACAAGAAGTGTAATTAATAGTCATCATACAGTTAAAAACAGGGGTATATGAAGATTACAGAGCTGTTTCTGAAAGGAAATCAAGTTGGGTCAGGTGAGGTTGTGGGAGCTTCTTCATCAGTTTATCCATCAGTTTCATATTAGCAGATTTAGATGCTTCGAGAGATTTCTTGCTGAGCTTATGGCACTTCCCACACTCGCACCGTGCTGATTACATTCACAAGTCATACACTTAGCTGTGGCAGGCAGCACATGCAAAGACACGTAAGCTAGTCACGCATCATCTACACAGAGGAAATTTACTATATAATTGCATTGCATGCAACTAATATTGTTCTCTTAGAATAACAAAAGTGTTATTAACTCACTAACAGTAATATGATTTATATTGTAATCAGATTATTTGAATGTGTTACCCACAACACCACATACGGTGCGAGTGTTGTGTTCTTTAAAGCTGGTGGTATTTATTTTGTGTATTTATTGCATATTTCCCTCTTGGGGGACAATAAAGACTGATTTAAATTTAACTTAATTTAATTGCATAATCTGATATTTGGGTTCCACAGATATATCTGTACTTTTTATTATAAGGAACAGAACGTTCTGATAAATTACTTCACAAAATGCTTTTCTAAGTGTATCGTAATTATTCAGTACTTAAAGGATACTGGCCAACTGCATGCTTCCTTACAAAGAGAGCAGAATTAGGCCTGTTAAATAGGATTAACTGCAGATGTGGATGTGAAACACTGAACATAAATAATTCTACTATATTTTTTAAATATGGCTCTCCCACCTTTTTGCCAGTTCCAACTTACCAAACCTCAGAAAAAAACTAAATATTGTGATAAATATGGTGTATCATAACCATGTGTTGAAGTTTCATAATGCCATATCTTGGCTATATTGCCCACCTTTAGATTTGCTTTATGGAAGAAATTGCCTCTAGAGACAGTAGTGATTGGCTGAAAGGCGTGTCAATCATTATTTTACAAACAATCAATTGCCTACCTTCACAGCAACATAGGCTCAATTTGTAAATTTGAATACAAAAGCCACTATGGTTAAAATAACAAAACACGAGTAAAATGCATCCCAAACTAACATTTTGCACAACATAACACAAAAATGTATCTTTAGATAAAAAGAAATAATGACAAATATGGAAAAGACAAGCTATTAAATGGTTTTACTTAAAGTAAGCACCCTGGTTGCCTTAAATTTTAAATTAACTGAACTTCTAACAGCCCTGCGATGGAAACCAGGTTATGTATTATTTAAGTAAAAAAAAAAAAACGTTTTTTTTATAGTGCAATAAAATTGCTAATAATTATGGATTGCTCCCCCATTTTGCACTCCAATATCTATTTACTTTATGGTTAAGTGTTTCTGCTGTTCATTTAAGAAGTATTAGAATTGACTAATAATATGTGACAACCTATCAGTCAGTAAAGGACTTTTCATATGAAACTAGTGGGGTCTGTTTCATTGAGGACAATATAAAATATATATATATACACTAATACTACCGGTTATTAAAAATTTTAGCTCCTCATAATTGGTATCTGTACTGATTTTCATAGAGTGCTGTATGTGTCTGAAATAAGGTTTTGTCACAGTGTGAAGATGTGCTCCGCTAAGCCATGTTTCCCCAGATATCTCCACACCACAGCTCCCTGCCAACACTTCCACATGGACCATCTGCTCAGAAAACTAGGCTTCCAGAGCTTTCTATATCACACACACACACACACACACACACACACACACACACACACACACACACACACAAACTAGCAGCAGGAGCAGGTCTGGTTGCCGAGGCCGCAGGATCAGATGGCCAGATCATGTATCATGTCACTGCTGTGTGAGTATGACTGTGACGGGGGTTAAGAAGAACAGACACAGCGTGCTCGGCTGACTGAAGCTTTCATGGCCTGTTTGGGTAGAGGAGCTGACAGCACGCTCACAGACATGGCTGTAAAAGAGGGTGTGTTTGTGCGACAGAGAGAGTGTGTAGTACTGTGAGGCCAACACCTCTAAGGAATCTTACTTAATTTACGGTTACAGAAGCCATTCTTTCCACCACTGCACCCCACAACAGACAAACACAGATTACAGCCGTGATCAGGCCTGAAATTGTGGTCTGAACCTGAAAACAGCCTGAGAACTTGTGTTATGTCAGAGGTACAGCGAGATGTTCATTTTCACCTGTTTAACTTTAAGACTGGTTTTACATGGTGAAACGTTCATGCAACTTTTGTTATGTGAAACTTACATGAAACTAAACTGCACTTAAGCTGCACTATGTAGAACATCCTTCAACTCACCAATATTTGGCTGATATTTTATAGAGATAACATTTTTATTGTATTCCAGAAGAGCAGAACTTTATGGCGATGCTGGGCATTTTATGCATTTTATTCATTTTACTGCACTTGCAACCATCTACAAGTGTCAGAATAATTCAGGTGGATCTAGAGCCAATTTTTTACATTTTATGAACACTGATGCACCAGCATCACTATGGGCATTGGCAATTATATACACCACAGATGTCGAATAATGACATCAAACCACAATACTCACATCGGTGCACCGCTACAAATAACTAACAATCGACTTTGTCTCTGGTGTTTTGTTTTTTTTACCTGAATATAGGTGTGTGTCCTGGTTTGGGTTTGTTCCAGGTGAAGTGAGAGGGCACAGACAGAAACTGTTCCCCAGGTCCATCCTTCTTCAAACCGTGCATGGCTTCCTCAGCCGGTGAGTCCAGCAGTGGGGACACATTCCCCGAATCGTCCAGACCAAGCTCACCCTTCCCGGGCTGCATCACGGCTGTGCGGTCCTGGGACGTCTTCCTGGTCTTAGAGGGGATGTCAGTATCCGCAGGGCAGCACTGGAAGGGTGACATGCCCATGGAGGGACTCCCGATCCACGTGTCCTCAGTGACGCTGCCTCGGGGCGAGGGTCCAGGTGTGGGAGTCGGTGAGTGATGGGGCGAGCCCGGGTAGCAGATATCAGCGCTGGAGTGGCGTCGCTTGCCGCAGGGCGACGTGGGCCGAGAAGAGGGGCGCGAGGGTGGGCGAGGGCTGAGCCAGTTCTCATCGGTCACGCTGGTACGCGGCGAGTGGCAGGGTGACCCACGGGGTGAGAGGGAGTGGGCATGCGGGTGAGAGAGCGAGTGAGCAAAGGCTGGGTGGTGATGATGCTGCTGCTGCTGCTGCTGATGCCATGGTTCCTCCAGTGGGCCACCCTGGGGCGAACAGCCTGGCGAGGTCAGAGGTGAACCGAGTGTGAACCGTGCCGCCGCTTCGTTAAGTTCTGAATCCACATCATCGTACACGTGCGAGATAGACTCGCAGGATGAGGCGTCTGAGAACCAGCTGCGGGACGACAGGCTGCTACAAGGGCTGGGGCTCAGTGACGAATCCCGGTACGAGTGATCCAGTGGCAGGTATAGGTGATCCCGAGACAGGGGTCTGTCGTGGTAATCCCCGTCCGGACCCTTGGCCCTCATTTCGTCCTCGCTCGCGTCCATCTCTTGCTGGCAGCTTGGAGAAATGGAGGTGATCTGGATGCTGGGGCATTCAAAGGCCTTGGGCGGGCCCCCTCCGCCTCCACCTCCCCCCACCCCTCCCCCTCCAGTAGGGGGGTACTTGGAGCCCTGGGACTCGTAGCTAGGCTCATAGGGTTTAAGGAGCGGCTGCAGGGGAGGAGAGGTGGCAGTGAGCTGTGAGTGCGGCTGGACTCCATGCCTCTGGATGCCAAGGGACTGGTTGGTCACTAATGGAGGCTGACCAGCATTCAGGATGTAGAACGATGTGTTGTCATCTGGCTCCAGATCTAAAAAGAGAAGCAAAAATTGCTATGTGATGATGGTGGGGATAGTGATTTTCAAAAAAGATTATATGCCTTAAGTCTTTCACAACCTTTTCATCAACTATCAACTGGCCGCGTTGAATTCTTATACCAATAAACGATTAATAAAGAAAATGTCATACAACTTCTGGGCATATTAAACGTTGAATATACAGCATGCAACTTGATCACCTCTTTTAACGTTGTACAACCATTTCAAAAAACGGAAAAAAACATTTTTGTTAACTACCAATTAAGCCACAAGATCATAATCTCTCTGTCTCTCTGTCTGGGGAATTAATAATTGCATTTGAGAAAAAATCTCTTGACTGAATTTCTGCAGTTGACTTATTTACAAGCATTCTAAACCATGATAAAGTTTAATCTTGAGCAATATATTGATATCATTTAACTACATAGTACGTCTCAATGCTTCACAAATAAGCAGAAAAGGCTGTTTTGGAATGCCCTAGTCTTATTTTGAAAAGTATTACTGACACATAAGAAGCATTTATCAAGGTGAACCTTGGGACCACATCGAGTTATTGATCAGGCTGGTGCTATTAATATCACCACCTTTGTTAAAAACAGCCAATGTTATTCCTCATTATGATCACATACGCAAATTGCATTGTCATCAATCTTCCTTGCAGTTATCAAAAATGTCCTTTTTAAGTTTTGTGTTTTTAGCTTCAGTAGTGACTGAACTACCAATACTTTCATCATTATTGAATTTATCACAGCCAGGACTGAAGACAAGCCTCTCAGAAAATGTTCTGTTCTGTAAACTGTCTAGCTAGCTTGACAGGTAATGGCAAATAGGATCACAAGACAGACCAATGAAAAACTGTACAGCACGTATTACACAGGCAAGTTACAATTACACTGTAATGGATAAATGATAATGTTTGCACTGGATTACTATAAATGTTTAGCTAACCAGCTAAGCTAGGTAACTATGACTAGCCTGTACAATAACATCTGATAGCTAGCCAGCCAAATAAAACTTGGCTGCCACTGTCCAAGATCAACAACCCACTTCATAAGACCTACACTACAAAAGTTATGTTAGCTAATCTGCTATAAATCTAAGCAGTTCTCTTCCATGAAATACTAATATTAGCTATTAATCATAGGTTAGGGCAGGGCCAACAAACTTCATAGTTTGCAGCTGTCAGCCTGAAACTGCTACATGTCGGTCTGTCAAGATTCAGCCAAGAGACTCCTAATGGTTGCCTCTAGCAGTGGGACAGAAGTTTAAATTCCAATGAAAAATCTATACTTAAACGATTCAGCACAACAACTGTAACTGAAGATTGCTCACATTCCTAAATCAATAATTAAAGCATCTGATGTGGTATTAAAAATGACACATATTTTGATACTGACAGTCTGAAGCTGATGTGCTCAAGATCATTATTATCCTAAAGCAAGACACAGCCGTGATACAACCATGATATAGTACATAACACATGCTATTATGTGGGGCAGGAAAAAAACTGAAAAAAAAATAAAATGAATGCAAGAAAAAAAAAAAAGCATGAAGCTGTTGACTTCATGCATTAACCACTATTGGTCAGTGTTACCCAAAAACGTCCTGCAAAGAGACACTGCAGGCCTGCAACCGCAACAACCCTTGTATTGCTGAAGTATGATGTTGCTATTAGCAGTCACCACATAACCTGCTGACAACAAAATGTCAACAGAGACTAAGAAAGCATGTGGCTGACCAAAACAACTCCCAGAAAGTTCACTATACAGGTAACATACATTGAGTACAGCATTTGTGACTTCTACAGATTTCTAGTGAACTTTTTACTTTAAATGCAATGTCATCCATTGGTAAATGGCCTTTACATACATACATACAAAAGTACGTGCTTTTACTTTATTCATGACATTCACCAGACTAAAGACCACAACCTAAATGGCAAACCCGCCTGCTTTCGTCACTGAAGTAACAAATCAAGCTTTTTTTTCTCCCTGGTGTGGGCGTGGTTAACATGCCATCTGTTCCTATCTTTCAAGGCCGGAGTCCCAGGAGACTGATAAGACAGATTAAAGCAAACATCCAGGCAGGTCTCTGGGTCTCTCAGTCTCTCCGTCTCCATCACTCTCTCTCTCTCTCTCTCACGCGCTCTCCTCTTCTCTCTTTCTCTCTCCTTTATTGGAGTGCTTTTATGGTGGCCTTGACCGAAGAAGATTTTGGCTGTCTACAAACAAGCCACCAGGGAATCCACCTAGACTACAACTCTGGCACCAGGTCAACAAAGGAAGTATTATAGTGCGCAAACAATGCTGATCTCTCCATATCAACCAAAGAGGGAAAGTGAGCAAGAGGGAGAGCACGTTCCACCAGACAATCAGATGAAGGGAGAGAAGGGGGAAAGTGTAAACAAAGAAGTAAGATAGGCAAAAATAGTAAATAATTGTACAATAGTAAACAACTGGAAGCAAACAGCTACACAAAAGCTGTTCAGGGGTGAAAAGTCAAGCACATCAAGCTGGGAAACACATTCATACACAAGTGCATGATTCAGCCTGTTACCACTACATAGTGACCAGCCTTATTAATAACACCAGTCAGAGAGCACGGCAACACACACGAGTTATTCTTTCTTCAGCATAAGGGAAAAAACATATATTTAATAGGAAAATCACAGAAAAAACTTCAACAACTAAATATAATATCATCCTTTTCATTATTTAGTGTAATTTTTTTCAGATCTGAAGCAAGAGCGGAGCTTGATTTTCTCTCAAAGATAAAAGTACTGTTTATCTGAGATGGTGGTCTACCAGGTCTTGCACAGTTGCTAGGAGTCTTATATTTTCTTTATTTTTCAATAATTTCACTCCAGTTTTAGAAACTCCTGTTTTTCCTTTTTGCTTTTCCCTTCCTTATGCAAGTGGATTATCTAACAGCTCCTCAGAAATATCCTCTGAAAAAAGCTTTTTTTTTCTGCTACTGTTTTGATTTTAAATTAAATAAAAGAAGAGTGCCTCTAACTTTTGCACAGTACTGTATAGTAGTAGCACACTGTTACTGTTACATTTAAAAGTTAGAGTCCAGGCACAGCAGCATACCATCAATCTCTATCTCAGTGATGTTGAGGTCCGGACTTCAGTACATTGTTCTGAAAATACCAGTAGCTTTTGTGAATTTTCTTCTTTTTTGTCTATTTTCTTTTCTTAGTAATGGCTTATTGGCATCGACACATCCTTTCAGACCCATAGTATTTAGATGTCTTCTCACATCTGAAGCAAGAGTGGAGCTTCTCCTGTCTCTCAAAGATGAAAGCTTGAAGTACCGTTTATCTGATGGTAACAGTTTTGGTGGCCTTTGGTGAACTCTGTTTTGGAAACTGTTCTTTTCACTTATTTTCCTTTCGCTTTCCCCTTCCTCATGGAAATGGATTATCTTGAATATCCCCAGAAATATCTCCTGAGAGACTAATAACTTGTACTTAATGGCCGTTGTGACGAAATTAAATAAATGAATAGTGGTCTCTGACGTTTGCATAGTACTGCACAGAGGCTAGGTTATATTTCAGACTTCACTCCTACTAACAGTTTTCCAAGTAAACTCTCAGTGTGTCTCACAATGATCCATATCTGACGTATGAAGCATCTCAGAAACACTAATCTAGGATCATATTTCAGGATAGTGTCTTATGGTATGACTATTAAATGACTTTTAGGTTTGCATTAATGAGGTAAATGAACCCATGCTTTCCAAGTACTACTACTAAAAACTGTATTACAAAGCTGAAAGCTATATCAGGTTCTGACTAAACTGCTTCGTTTTATCTTCTTCTCTTATATTTACACCAAAAAGAGCTCCACACAGAACTGTAAAGGTCACGCAGACAGAAAACAAAACTTTTACAATACAGCATCAACATGTTTAACACTGAAAATCAACATCATGGTGTGTCTACCACAGCATACTGGTACAGATAGTATATCGCCCAGCACTATTTCAGGCTAGACTTTTTACAGTGGGAGTTTTTTTTATACAATTCTATATATGATCCAGCGATACAGCCCGATACTGATATCAGATATCAGAGTATCAGATTGGTGTTATCTGCAATCGTATTCCACAGGACGCAAAGAACAAAAGCAAAACTGGCCCATTATTACCAGAAGTGTAATAAATGTGGACCAGCATCTCAACCTATGAATAAATGGCTTTATTTATAGCGGCCCCACATGTCCTGTATGTCGCAAGACATGCGTATCTGTGACAACAGAGCTTGACGGACAGGACACACGCCAAGCCAGAATGTCACACAGGGCGTAATCTGCACTTTGACCCAGGAAGGACACAGAGCATACTCTATTGTAGACTTGTCATCCTCTCTCTCCCTCTCTCTCTGCATGCAGTCCCCATTCATTGAAAGGGCTCTTTTTCTTGGAAACTACATTTCACTGACTCATTTGTGTGCGTCTGATTCCAGCAAAAAGACAAGGCAAGCATTTTCTGTATAATGTATTAGCCATTATTGAGCTACAGGTGCAAGAAATGGCAAGAAACAACATGGAAATGTAATAAGAGCTGATAGATACTGAGGATAAAGGCCAAGTAATACTGTTGGTAACTCAATGTAATTGAATTCTATTAATTCTCATCAGGGCTGCATACTTAGGGATGGAAAAAAAAAATCATTATTTGATTTGATATCAAATGATCACCCATTCTGAAGACAGGGTAAGCATGCTTCAGTTACATGTGGGGATTCCTGTAGTGAGACACTTCTATTGTCTAGCCTAAAAAAAAAAGTCAAAAATGACTGCATTTCAGTTTCAAATTAAGGAAAGAGACTAATTTCCACAAAAGATTTAACATATTAAAAGAGAAAAACCAGCAAGCTAAATTGCAGTTAAAATCAAACTAGTTCCAAAGACAATGTCTTCAATACAAATATTTTTCAATTACTATCAAAAATGACCAGTGAACCTACACGTCTTCTAAGCTTTTGTATGAAATATTCATAACAGTAAAATAGTGGAAAATCTGAAAAAAAAATAAAATAAAAAAATGATTTATTTGGCGGCTAATTTGCCTTACAACACACCTTGCATGTACCTCTCTGCCATAAATGGATTTCAAAAACAGGTTTTAGGCCAAAACCTTCTCAAAACTGTCGTACAATGTCTGAACAACAGCTTTCAGTCACCTTTCTGTGATGAAGCTCTCAGAAGCATTAAACATTTCAGAAGTCTGGTTCCTACCACCACTGTTGCAAACAATTCTGACAATTCTAGAAGATCACATTTCACGTCAAACCACCCTGGATGACTTTATACATCCTAGTAATTCAATTCTGTAATTACAATACAAGCATACATTGCTAGTCTTATGAGACATAAGGCTTGGAAGATTTTGCTATACATCATAAAGTCCACACCACTGAAAACTGAAGACCACAAAGCTGGGAAGTATGGAATAGGTCCCCTGATAATCCTGTTTCTTTCCTGCTCCAGATTTGTGCGTGTGGGAGAGCAGGCAGTGGGCGAGTTTTATGGAGGACCTGCTGCCCTCTCAAATACTGCTTCATCATGCAGCTGCCCCCCAAACACTCGTCTGAACTCTGTAAGGACACTGACAGCTACATGATACCTGCTTACGGCCTCGTCTTAAAGCCAAGCGGGAAAGCACCCTGCTCTGGCCAGGGCAGGACCACCTGCCTCTGGAGATGAGGGGAAAACAAGAGCAGGGGCAGACAAGTAAAACAAGAGCCATACATATGACTGCAAAGCCGACAACATCCCAGTTACTGTAGGCCATGGCACATAATCATATCTATATGTACTTCACCTAATAAAGGCTTCAATTCTATCAAAGGTGGGCATTAACCTACTAATTAAAAATATTGACGGCCACTGTATGGCAATCCAAATATGTTGGTTTTGAAATGCTGATGTGACTTTTTAACCTCCTATGCAGTCTTTATACATCATTACATACACTGTGGTGTACACAGAAAAAACTCTGGAGGGGAACATGTTCATGTCTTATGTCTAAACCTAGAGTTACACTACACAATTTTCCCCTAATTTTAGAACTTACCAGGCTGAGTCTGTGCTGGTTGGCCCTAGTCTACAGATTTTGGGGCAGTCGGAGTCGAAGGTTAGAAGTGAAAATTGAGTATTTGACTGTGGAAGGGGTGCAGATTCAGATTTTTGGCCTCCTGATCGAGACCAATCAGAGCATATAAAATGTCTGAGTTTTTCGACCTGACTCTAGATGTAATCTATAGCGCACACTGTTCAACTACTCAATTTATATAGATTTCCTCAACAGTCAAGGAAAACAGAGTGTGACAAAGGTAAATACAACAGGCAAATTGAGAAAGATGGCAACAGACATTCAGAAGTAGCAGAAAGGACTGAAAGGTTAATCATTTTTTTCTCAAAATCGCATTTTGAATTACTGACTACATCATTAACAACCCTGCCCTAATGACTTTAAGGTGGAGTCATTTTAAGCCGAGCATACACTACACGACTTTTAACCCAACTTTAGCCCCGATTCTCCGTCTGGCTGAGTGTGCGCTAGCTGGCTCTAGTCTGCAAATTTTTGGGTCAGTCCGAGTCGACAGTTGGAGAGAATCGAGTAGTGTGGAGAGGCACAGACTCAGATTTTTGGCCTGCTGATTGTGTTTCAGATCTGTCGGAATATATCAAACATGTTTGATTTTTTCGACCTGACTGAGCGGAATCTAGTACTGTAAACTGATCAACAACTCAGTCTGAACGGACTCCTCCAACAGCCAATGAAAACACAGCACGAAACTGAGCACGAAGGAAGAAAAAATAGCAAGTAAACAAAGAAAAATGGTGAAACGTCATGTGTGGAGCGAATTTTTTTAATGAGCTGAGTTTAAGGCACAAGCACAATCGTGTTTATGTACGTTTACAACTTTAAAAAAACACCACACTGATCACACTTTTAAATCTATTTTTAATTACATTTTTAAACATGTTTACATGCTGCTTCAACGCAACAGAGAAAACAGCAGTAGCGGCAAGCAGCTCCACGTTTGTTTATTTGGGTCTCCTAATAACGGGAGAACACGCCAGTTTGCGTGAGTTCTGAGAGTTCTGTTCGGTTAACGGCTTAAGCTAATAACACCTAGTTCATTAACTGTAGATCCGACCCATCAGAAGCAACCCTAAGGTACACATGACAACAAAACTAAGTGCCAGGCTGGCATACCACATTCAGCACTCAAGCCTCAAGTCAGGAAAAGTAATTCTGGTCAGAAAAATCTAACTTATAGACATTTTCTCCAAATTGTTCAGCCCTACTAGCAGAGCTTTTTAATTTATCTAGTTTGTGGTGAGAGCACAATCGAGTGCCTGTACAACATAAACTCTGACACTCTACCAAAATGCATTTTACTTGTTTTTCCTTCTTTAATAATGAACTTACTAAACTACTTGCCTCAAGTAGGGCCTAAAGATGAACTGTTTTTTTTTCTCCCCCAATTTTCTCCCTAATTTAGTTGTTTCCAATTCCACCCACTAGCTAGGACTCCCCCAGTCACACGATACCACCAGTGCTAGGAGGGCAAAGGCTAGCACAGGCTTCCTCCGAGACCTGTGAAGCCAGTCAGCGCATCTTTTCGAACTGCCGCTCATGCAACGTATTCGGACAGCCGAACGAGCTCGAAGGAAAGCGCCAACCGCCAGTTCTGTTACGTCAGCTAACAGACGCCTGCGCCGACTAGCATTGCGTTCGAGTGATGAGGGGAGATGGGAGGGGGCATCCTTCCTACCCAGAGAGCGAAGCCAATTGTGTTCTCTTGGACTCCCCACCACAACGACGAACTGTTCTTTTATCAAAATCACAATATAAGAATGGAGAGCTGTTGTAAGAAGCTTAAAGTGGCAAACTTTAACCTAAAAATACAGAGCCAAGCTCTTATTTGTTCTATACATGACAAGCCAACCACAGCTAACTAGCAGTCTGGCAGACTATGTTCAGTCTTTGAGCCTCAAGTCAGAAAAAGTGTACGTACTGTTCTTCTTGACCAAAAAAACAGATCTGTTCCTTAATTCATAGAAAAAATAAACAGAAATACAAACATACATTCACATGTAGCCGACACATTTTATGAAAAATCACAATTAGATATTTTGCACAAATCGTTCAGCCCTAGCCTCAAGGCTATATTGTGTATTATCATATATTGCATATTATCATCAACTGACCTTAGGTCAGTCCACCAGTTTGAATGCATTGAGGTGTCCCTGTCACGGCCTGCTTACAGCAGACGTTAAGTCCCACTTCAGTCTGTCTATCCGGTTAAATAAAGAGCCCTAAGCAGCTTTGCTGTTCCTAAGCTAATAATAGCAGGAAAACGCTACAGCATGCCGCTCCATGCCCCATCCACTCCACGGCATGACGCACGCACCGGCCGGGGCTTTCACTGCCCATAGAGGTTCGGCAGCCATCACTACCTCTTCTTGGTCTCCGAGTGTGTGTTTGTGTGTGATGTGACATCACGCAGGCACACTCATTAGAGGATAAAGCACTGCTGCTCAAACCTGCTTGCTCTGTTCACACAGCAAAGCAATACTCACACACAAACACACACACACACACACAAACACACACACACACACACACACAGCACGGGAAAGCTGCGTCAGAGCGCACACACACGAGCCTGCATGCACACCTGCACACACATAAACACGCACACGTCATATATTAATATTTTCTTCTATGATTTTAAAATTTCCCACTGCAACTGACTGTATAAAATGTGATGCATTGAAATAAAAATTCCCCCAAAACTCAAAGCTCATCTGCCTGAAAACTGCAACCGAAATTTGACTTTCTATTGATACTTTTTGTATAAAAAGCATGAATAGAACAAAATATAAAAAGTACAAGGTAATAAAGAGAATATAAGCAAAACTAAAATGACCATTAAAACAGTTTACATAAAATAATCCCACTAAAATTATTACAATATGGAGAATACAAAGACAACAGTTGGTCATTCAAGGCAATGAATTGGATTATTTTTTAGTTATACTTTGCACTTTGGCTGTCATTTTGTTTCAGAAACTACACCTACTGATGATGTTCTTGAGCTAACAGGAATTTTCTGCTTCTGTTGTTTTGCTGTATTCTGTGTATTAAGCGGGACGTTAAGTCTTCAGTGGTGTCAAGCTTGTAGTGGGAAAGTTATTGGGTGCCTTACCTTTTCTTGATAACCAGGTTGCATGAAACATCGCATTTCTATTGTTCTCATGATATGATTTTCCACATTAAACACATCATTAAGTACTGAACTAAGCCTGCAAAAATGCTTAAAACATTACTATTCTCACTCTCAGTGCTGTGTGTAGCCTATATGATCAAATGCATGAAGCAGCGGCTACTGTCACAACAACATGTTTTTGAAAATAAAAAAAATATATATTTATTTGTGCGTGTCCCCTGACTGCAGACATACATAAAAAATTATGTTCAGAGAATCCTGTTATGCACTAAAGCACCTTATGGAACTCACTCCTGTTTCACAGGCTTTTTTAAATGGCATCAGCAGATATGCACAAGTAAGACATCAGATACTGGCACCAGCCCACAACTCCAACTATTCACATACCTTCAAAATTACTTAAACCAGGAAGTGCGCATATTTATGAATATCAGACTAATAAAGATATGTTGATGGTAATAATATGTGTACGTCCAATTTAGACAGCCAATCAGCGATCTAGATTTTGGAACACGCATGCTTACTGGCTCACGTAGGTACTAAAATCTGATATTGAATGAATTTTCTGATAAGCGGTAATGCTGAAGTAATTCAGAAAGTTCCCTAAAAGTAGGGCTGGGTGATAAAACGATAACGATAATTATCGCGATATAACTTTTCCTCCATAGAGCGATAAGACATGTTCGATAAATGTTCGATATAATACACCATTCTCACATTTCCACGTTCTAGCAAAAGCCTCGGTGGCGTTTTCTACTGCAAGGAAAGCGACACTGCTCTGCTGTCGCCAGGAGAGGGCGCACTTCCGAGTTTTTCTACATGATTAGAGAGGGAGGGGGCCACGTGTAAGATGAGTCTTTAGCAACGGCTGAAACACGGAGTTATACATTCCCTGTTTGAGTGGAGCGACCGGCGATCTGTTCTCTGTGATCGAGTGTGAGTGACGAGGTCAGTGGTGTAACTGTACTGTCCTACAGCGAACTCACCTCTTTCTGTACATCCTAACCAGCTTTAGCAGCGTTAAATCACAATCCTCACAACTACAGCGCTGTTACAGCGCTCGGACAGTCATATTTAAGTATTAGTGCATTCCCAAGCAACGAAAGTGAAAGAAAGAAGTGAGTTCATGTAAATTACAGCCCTGATTTAAACGAAAGTAAACTAAGGAAGCTGTGAGACATTGGAGAGCAGGAGAGCGTTATCTCTCTAGGCTAGCTGTTTTTTTTATCAGCTGGCTAACTTGAAGCAGCGCTCCGTCACTCACACAGCACGGAGAATTGATGATACTGTAGATCAAACAAGACACAAAAGCACCACTTTCAGTTTAAACGTACCTAAAAAGAGGACTCTGTTTGTCTGGTGTTAGATATTTTGCGGTTCACCACTTAAACTACTACGATAGTATAGAGAAATCCAGTCGTCGCTAGCTGGTGTCTGAATACTGTGTTGGTTCCGACCATAAAGGCTAGTTTAAAACAGCAATTAAGCCCCCCCCCCGGGCACCAAAAATCAGCCTTCAAACTTGAAAGAAATAATGATTTGACATCTATCGCGGTATGTATCGATATCGAACGATATGAATTTTATCGTGATAACATTTTTGGCCATATCGCCCAGCTCTACCTAAAAGCACTGAATTTTTATATCAAGTAATCCTGAAAGCTTTAAAACAGGCTGTGAAGTTCAAACCTAACTTCCTTTCAAGGTCGATTCCTGAACTACTTTACATTACTTACACAACATCCTGGTTTCAGTGCGCATGTGTGTGTGTAAGTGTGCACTACTTTTGTTATGTGGGGACAGGTGTAACTTAAGCCCGGGTCCCCGCTGTGATGCAGCACTCTCTCACTAGCAGCAGGCTTCGCTCACAATTCCTGAGCTTTGAGTCAGTGCCAAAACGGCCCGCCGGCATTCTTTCACTTCAAAAGGCATTTAACCTACATTTAGAAGCTCTTTTTCGTTTTATAAGAAAAATATTTTTTAGATGTATGACAACTTGAACCCGTACCCAATAAATTGAAAGTTCTATGATTACCATAATTGTGGCCCGAATGCGTCATTACTGTGCATGCAGTAGCTTGGCAGGAGGCTCTCTGAACAGGCTTCTATTCCGCTCCTGTTTCTAAGAACTGCTGGCAGAGTGCCTTCACTTCTTAAACACACACACACAGTTCCTGACGCAGGCCTGGGACCAGCCCACACCTGCAGGCCTACTGACACAGCAACTCACAACTGTGGCTGCACAGAGTGTGAAAGTCTGTTTTGTGGATGAGCATTTCAACTATTTTTTGTTAATCTGAATAGCTACACTTGTACATAAACAATAGGTCAACTAAGCATGCTAATGCAACAATGAATGGAAGGTTGTAGGCAGCAATTAGCATGGTGTCATCTTCATAAAGCTAACCGGTGGCCATTTGCTTTCACTTCTTGCTAGCAACATGAGCCTTTTGGACTGAACTGTTCCAGTTCCAAAATAAGAGTATTCAGAAACCCCAACAAGAGAATACTTCTATAGTTATGAATGAATACAGAAGTATAAGCATTCATTTATTAGCTGATTGTTTGGCTGTTTTAGTGGGTTATTTTTGTATTTTTGTGTTCTGTTGATACCTGATCACCTACAGAACAGTTGCAGATGAGACAGAAGATGATAGCAGATCATGACAGGAAAAGATATTCAAAGGAAAAAAGTTTCCAATATAAACTAATAAATTTTATACAAAAAACAGGATTCCTAACAACCATGCAAGACCTGGTAGACCACCAAAACTGTCACCACCAGATCAACGTTACTAAAAGCTTTGGTCAGCTGGGCAAAATAAAGCTTTACTCTTGCTTCAGATCTGAAAAATTTCAAAGATTTTTCTGTCCATCTTTCCACTGTGAGAAGACATCCAACACTATGGGTCTGAAAGGATGTGTAGCTGTCAAGAAGCCATTCCTGAGAAAAGAAGAGCAAAGGAGCTGCTGGTGTTCTCAGAACAACGAACTAACCAACCCAGAGTCCAGACCTCAACATCACTGAATGTGGGATTATTTGGATCACAAGAAGCAAAAAAACGCAACCAACTAAACTTTGGAGAGAAGCATAGAAAAAAACAGATTTCTTTGAAAAATGAAAGCAAATCTCCCAAAAGAGAATGAAAGCACACACTGAATACACCGAATACTGAACAAAAGATACTATATTTACATGTGGAGGCTTCTGTGTAATTTTAAAATTAATAAAATTAATAAAAATGTACTTAATGCTTGTTTTGGCTGTAAATTAAATAAGTGAAGGGTGGTCCCTGACTTTTGCACAGTTTGCCATTTCACGTAATTTGAGATACAGTATCGGAAACTAGTAGTAGTAGTAAAAAAAAATATACATATATATATATACTACAGGTTTTTCTTCCTGTAAATTCGACTAATCATGCTCATGGCCAGTGTGTATGTGGTGTGACTGAATGAATGGGAGACACAGACTGAGAGACAAAGCGTGTACGTGTGTGTGCGTGTGTCTTATCAGTCGATGCTGGATGCTGCAAGTCGATCAGACAGTGAGCTGAAAGAGTACAGCTGGGATTCATTCTAAGGTCACTCTCTCTCTGTTCTGACTGGAACAGTCCACCTATTGCACAATTTACATGCAGGCTTTTTCCTCTCGTGCTGCAAATCCCTCTTGTTTGTAAACGCTGGCTGCTTTGCTTTCAACACCTTGAAGTTCAGTACCATTCATAATCACAGGATCTGATATGCAGCCTATGTCCCAGTGCGGCTGAGCCAGGGCAGGCCTCGCAGCGCTGCAGCCGGTTACATCACTGACAGGCTGCGGACGTCCGCTGTGCTGCCCAACGGCGGCCTTAGCCAACAGGAACGTATGTTTGCTTTCTAAATAAAGCTAGCTGATTAAGGCATCCCATGCTGTGATAATATTACAGGATAAACAAAGCCCAGACGGCAGATCGAGCCAACGCCTCAGGTCCAGTTGGTCCGGACCGTGTCTGTCACGGATGGACTACAGCGGGATGCTCTCAGTTCTGTCTCTACTGTAACTGCCCTTTAGCGCTTACTGTAGCACCAGTAGTGCAAAAATGATGAGAACTTGTAGGTTTTAAGAAACAAACAGCTTCAAATTAATAAAAGACTAAATGAAAACAAATCAAAACTGATAAAGAAGCACAGAGGAATGGGACATATACCAATTCTCAGAAACTACAATTATTTATCTCATAGAAGTCTAGAGTCATTACTGTTTGATATACTATTAAACATAATCACACAAATACATAGTTAATTAACTATTATGAAGGATGCACCAATACAGGAATTTTGGGCTGATGTCAATATCCAATATTTTTCAAGTACATCTCTGCAAACGCTGACACAAATATTTCTAAAATGTTAAATGTGGAACACACAATATTTATTTACAAAGCATTAGAAATGCAGCCAAATTAAACATATGAAGACATTTTAGCACAGTAACCCAGCGTCATCTGAACATCCTGATCTTTCACAATACAATTAACACATCATCAAATATCGGTTTGAAATATTGGTCAAATCTTAAATCTGTCCAATGCTAATAATTACTTAAAGCAGTTTGCAGATATCATGTGTATTGGGATAATAATCTGTATTGACAAGTATAACATTTTTCCAATGTCAAGAAATGACAAAAACACAGCAAAAATGTAAAAGATTGTTTTCCTTTTCAGCTCAAATACACACTTTGTGCACTAGACCAGGTGAAGTGACAGAATGTCTTAAAAAAAAGTTATTAAAATAAATACAATACACAATATGGATGCACTCGTCATGTATTTTTATGGCAGATTTTTAATTTAATTCTTTGCAGTAGGGTTGGGCAGTAACACAGTAATAGTGATAAAAGATATATATAAAAGGTATATATTATATATATATATATATATAAAAGGTAAATTGTATGTAATAATAAAAGGTATAACGGTGGTATTTAAAAATGATGCCCAGTCTACCTGTGAATATTTTAAAAGAGTTCACTAATTGGAACATGTTCGATTTCTGCTTTCACTACAACACCAGTCGCCTGACTTTGCCCTCTTAGACATCCTGGAAATGAGTTTCATTTTATGATCAGTTAGCTGGAACCAAGCCTGTGCTATGGTGTGTGGTACGTCTGGCCTGCTAACTAAGCTATCATTAGCTTAGCCAAAATGCTTCAGACCCAAACATCTCAGAACAGATTTGATTTCATCTTTCTGTCACCCATCACCGGTCACTCGGCTTGAGTTTTTATCATCTACCCCAGCGGTGGCGCCACACCTCCAAAAGTGGTTGGGCAAAACTTATTGGTTCAGATAAAAGGAAAAAACAGCAGTGGCTGAGTGACAAAACGCAACCAGGCCACTGACTGACTAATGAAAATGACATTTCCTTTTCATGCTAAAGTGTTTCTATAAACCTATTCATAAACCGTGTCAGTGTTTGTTTTGATCCTGTGCTTCACTGGTTTCTGCCGACTTTACTAGCTAAGATCTTTGAAGAACATCAAGCTGTTTTCATACTCAGTTCATTATTTTCTAAAGTCTGTACCAGAGTTTGTGTTGTGATACTGTATCTTTTTCAATTGGTCCGGTTGGTTGCACACTGCAGCAGCTAAAGTGGACCAAACTACACATGCGGGTTTCATTGTTGGTCATATATTTTGCAGGGATGCAAGCGCTCTGTAATATTTACTACTGGGGTGGGAATCTTTAGGCACCTCACGATTCGATTCGATTACGATTCAGAGGGCAGCGATGCGATTATAAAACGATTATCGATGCATCTTTTTTTTTCTATATAGCATTTATATTTTTTCACTGTGTGAGCTTAAGTTGAGTTCAAGTTTCAAGTTTATTTGTCATTTGCACAACATGTCAGGACATTTATGCATTCAAATGCTTGTGGTGAGGCTCAGCTAATCACTCTACAGAGAGCAAATAAGTAAAAATAAAAATACAAGAAAAACCAACTGAAATATATTAAATATACACAAAATATACACAGAACATAGAGACAACATACATTTTAAAGTGACTGAGTGACTCAGTGTTATTGTTATTTAAAGTGACTTGGTACTTTTAAAGCAAAGTATTTGTAATGATCCATAATGAATTTACTTCCAATATCTTTTTTAATAAAACAAATGGAAGTGATGTGGCAAGTGAACTAGAAGGCTCTCATTCAGTGCTCTTGTTTGGAGCACGAGAAGCTGCTGCTACTCATCTGCGATAAAATGCGCAGTTACGGTGAAATAAGATCCAGTGGTAGTGGATGTCCACGCAGCACATTACAGCTATTCTACCCGTTTTCTTTAGTGGTTTTATAACTTTGGTTTTGGTCTCGTTGTAGAGACGGGGGGGATCGCTGTGTCAGTAAAATATCCCTGAGACGTGACGTGGACAACATAGCGCAAAAGCCCTGTTTTGCAACGACTGAGAATTGGCGTGCAGACTGCAGGTCACATAGCAACGATGCGTTATTCGCATTTATAAGCACTGCAGTTGGTTTCCTGGTACGTTAAATCTGCAACGAGAGACTGTCACACACTAAAAAGTGGCGAAGCTGAAGTCAGCTTCTCTTTCGAATTCTCCCGTTCCACCTTAAATGGTGCCGCATTTACATTCGGTGCCTCAGTTAGAATTTAAGGTGGAACGGGTAAATTCGAACAAGAAGCTGGAGAATAAGAAGCGACTTCAGCCTCGTAAAACAGCCGAATGTTGAGAGACATTTTATAAGAAACTGATCCACCTCTGAGGAAAAGTTTTCTGGAGGAGATGGGAGGAAAGCGGCTATAGCTAAAGCTTAAAGCAGAGCGAAGTAAATCTGCGCTCTCGTTCATATTTTTAGCTTATGTTAGGACATTAACACATACTGAGACATACTGGACATTAAATGTTGTGGCTGCCAAGGTTTGATTTTTGTTGAAAGGACAAAATGGCTCTTCTATCATTTGGGTTGTGACTCCTGACCTAACCTGGCTTATAATGCAGAGGGAGCCGGTCGGATTTCTCACTCATCCAGTCTGTGCCGCCACAGACTGTCCGGGCGCTGTACTTTCGCACTTCCAAGTTCTGCCTTTTGCGTTCCGTCAACATTACGTTATAAATTAAATATGTAGAAAATTGATTTTTGACATTTGTGAATCGATTCAGAATCGTTCACGTCCGCATCGCGATGCATCTAAGAATTGATTTTTTCCCGCACCCCTATTTACTACCATGAAAATTGAAAAATAAAAAAAAGAGATGCTTAACGACTGAAAGCAACAGTAATACAACTTACTTTATATTCGCTTCTTTATGGTTTACTAATTTGAATTTAACCAGTCAAGCCTGGGTTTTCCAAAATCATCTTAGCAAAAAGATGATTCTTAAAAGGTAGAGCAAGTATCACACTGAACACTCTCTCTCCTAGTTAAGACGGTCATAACACTAAGATGCTGATGGGAAACTTGGCCTAAGTTGCTGATGCTTGGCCAAAAATACGCTCCGCAATGCATGCACCAAAATCACGTGCATATCTTCGTTATTCTTTCATTGCTCTGCCATTATTAACAGTAGCTGCAAGAACAATATGAACATTTGTAAAGAACAAAATGTTAACAGGCAGATTACATTGACATTAATGCTCTGAAAAGCACTGAGAAAAAGCATACTCTGATATTGAACTCTCTCATTTGGTGTGCACCATTGTAAAAATGTGTTCCCATCAGCAGTGAACTGAATCAGGGCTCACTCGCGAGCGGACTGAGACCTGCGATTTTTGCCGGACCATCCTACCTAATCCTACTTTACAGTCAAATTGGCAAGCTGGCATTTAAAATTCGTCAATGTAAAATCCTTGCCTATTTAAATAACACAAAAAGGTGTTACCTCGGAAGGAACAGGCAGCCAGCTATTTAGCAAAAGTCAAACATAATTATACCATGACATTGTGGTACAGGTGTAGCAGCAGTATTCAAATACAGCGCGAGTGCATTTACCTACCTCATATTATTTATACCATAAAACTGCAACACAAAACGCCCAAAACAAAAAAATAATAAAGCTGTCTGATTGTCACGTGCATGTTTGAAGTAGAAACCTACTGATTCTGATTTTGGCCAATTCTGATTGCGCATCCTTAATAATAAAATATTATTTTTTAGTTTAAAAAAATATATTACATACCTATTTGTCTTTAAAATTAAAATAGTCAAACATTTTTCAAATTTTTTTTTCCATGCACCACAGAGCCCATAATAAACTCTGCAACAAAATGTCCTCATTTTAGAGCAGTATTCATTTTGCTATGCCTGACAACAACAGCTCCTCAAGTACAGAACAAGAATACTCACTCACACACACACACACACACAAACACACACACACACACACACACACACACAAACACACACACACACACACACACACACTCATACAGCCCATTAATTAGTTGAATCTGTCTTTTAGAAACTCAGCATCACTAAGGGAAAACCCCTCTTCTAAGAAAAGTCATAAAATATGTACTACATTCAGCACAACTCAGACAGAGAAAGCCATGGTTCTATAAAGACCCTCACCTCACACACTGACAGCATCCCCCTGCTACCTCCCTCCACCCTGTATGTGCGTGTGTGTGTGTGACACATTCTTAATTACACAACAGTCCAGAAGGCAAATTGTGTAAGGCTGCTTCGGGGACGGTGAGAAAGGGAAGGAAACGAGGCAGTGGCCCAGTGGAGAGTGACAGGATCTTACACGCTGACTGACAAAGAGAACTGTAACCATTCACCCTCAAACCTCAAAATCATGCCATTCTTTTACCATTATTACACAGAGAACAGGTACAGCTGTATGCAAAAGTTTGAACATGACATGTTTTGTTGATCCTCTACAGGGGGACCAACTTAAATATGAAAATTTGTGCAATTTTTATTTCTGTTTATTCACCTTTTTGAGTTCAACATTTTGGATAAAAATAAATCAATAAACATAAAATGTGCCACAATGTTTGCCACAGGCCAAATTTTATGCTTTATATGTTTTTTCCAATATGTTAAATTCAGCAAAGAAACAGTAATTGGGCATTAAACTGAACTGATGTGTTCTCTGTAAAGGATGTGTTAAAGTGTTTTGCCCATGTAGAAAATCAATATCACATGAAATTTGACCAAAACTTTTGCACACAACTGCATATATCACACAGTGTTAGTGTAATGCAGACAACTAAACAGAATGTTTTTTTATCTACATATTAATATAGCAGTTAGGAATTTTACAGCTCTGAGTGAAATTAAACTAATTAAACTTCCTTAAAAAAGTGCCTTAAATTATTAACTGTTAAACAACAAGAGTTTTTCATTTGTTGAAAAGCTGCTGTTTAGAAGACACCAAGTCTATATCATTCATAAATCAGTGGCACAGTATTATATTTAAAAACTACAATTCCAATCAATATCAAATGATTTGTATGCTTTTGATTGATCATGCAGTCTGAACTACACTGGTAAACTGATGCAAGAGAGGAGCAACTCAGGACAAACTCATATCGTCACTGTGAGAACAAAACTTTTTATCTCCAAATTGGCAACTTTACAGGACAAGAAAAACATATTCTTAACATTCAATGGAAGTTATGTCTATTAGTCCATCATGAATTTTCCTGACAAAACATAACAAAAATGGAGAAAGACAGCAATAACATATTCATTCACAAACTCACAGAGATCAAAGAGCCTTTACACATCCAAATATCATACTAAGACCACACAAACACACACACCCCATTTCAAAAACTAAACATAAAAATAATAAAAATGTCTCTATGAAACTATATTGAGTGTTATATTAAACATCTATCATCGTTTAAATGAAAAAAAAAAAACATATAATGAAGCATTTCCTAAAATGCTGATTAGACCTATGTGTGAACTGTCTGGGCATGGCCTAATATACCTTGACAGTTCAGTTATGCTTGCTAGTTTGCTAGCTCATTATGCTTGTTAGCATTTGCTTGGTTGTTAGCTTTCTCTCTCTAAGTTTCTCTGATCCAAATATAGGAGAACACAGTTTTGTTAAAGCTGTGTGGACAGGGCAACCCCCAACAGCCCTGTGACTGGTGAGGATACCGCTTACGTAAGCTTTACCTGAGATTAGGATCACCCAGTTTACATCCAAAGAGGAGAATTTTTGCAAAATCCATTGGCAATTAACTGGAAACTGGTCATACTTTGTATATGTATATTATAGCTACTATACTGACCAATGTAGAAAGAAAACAGACGTAGGCTTTCTGGGTTTTAAATATCGACAACATGAAAATTCACTGCTGCTGCTTAATTTTCTGAATGAAAACACTGGACTAGTTTACAGTGGATAAACACAAGGCTCAATGAAACAGCTACTTCTCTTTTGTTCTATAAATGAATGAAAACCTACTGTAGACATTAAATAGCAGGCCTTTCAAATGACTTTACATGATTTTAATTTGCTGTTTTGAACTGACAGTATGCTAAACTTGCATCTTGCTCCTGGGCCAAACGTAAGGCACTAAAATGAACACCACCGTCTCTGCCAAATGTGGGTGAAGATTCTCCAGGGTGGGACGGGGGACCTTTCTGTTTCACCTCTCTACGCAGGAGGGGGCAACGGGTGTAACTTACAAAACAGGCAATTAAATCATAATTATAAGGGCCAGAGATGAGTTTCAACTAATTCAATACAATTCACTGCCTGCCAAGTTAATCACTGAGTCTGTCAGCTGTGAGGGTGGGGGATTTTAGGTCGGGGATTTTTTTTTCCTTTGGGGGGGGGTTTGGGGTGAGGTGGTAAAGCTGGGGTATGCAAACATTTTACTGGTCAGTATATATTCATGTTGGGAAAACACATTATCAGGGTCGCCACTTTAACTTTTCTGTGCCAACAAAATAAAATGTGAGTACTGTTTGTTAAATCGGAGGAGCAAACATGCAGGGTTTGCACAGAGTACAGGTAGATGTCCTTGACACCTATAAACCTTGCTGTACAAGCATTATATCATATATAAGGCTGCATATTCCTAAGAACAATGTTGTAACTTTTATCATGACCCCAATATCATATTAAGCACTTTCAGATAAGACCAACAGATAAGGTTATATATTTAGCTTTTTAGTAGCCATCAGGTCAGTTAATCGTTTACTGGCTTAACTGTTCCCATCCATTATTAGTAGCTTACAACAGAAGCAAACTTTAAAACATTCACAAAACTCTCCACACCAGTCTGCAACTAAAACTTGAACTAGTTCAAATGCTATCCTTGCTGTCCAGGATGTACACTGATTTTTTTTTATCAGTACAAATCAATGAATGAAAATCAACAGCATAGCATGCCTGCACCCCTCTGCGAGTTCACATGAGCATAGAGGTCAGAGAGCACTTTTGACACTGGGTGTAGAAGAGTTTCCCAGTTAAACATGTCTTAATTTGGACAGCTTAGTAACTCTAAAAAACCCTTGATAAAAAGCCTCTATGACTGAAGTACGGCTCCATGGTGGTGCCATGCTGCTCATGACCCTCATGCAATACATGGTAGTGCTGCTGGGTGGTACTGAAATATTCAGTATCTCAGGATTTCCCACATATACTATGGTAGAATGATGTCAGATAATATTTAAGTCAGTAATAATAAAGTTAATGAAGCCACACTGTTACTGTACGCTAACAGAAAGTCTTATAAATCTCACATGCCTTGCTTTGATTGTTCTGTTCTACTTTCTTCTCTTACAATTATACTAAAGGAAACCTTGCAGTTTGTTAACATGAACCCAAACAGAAACCAAGAAGGAATATACTATATTTGTCTTGGGCATCTAATACCATGAATCTCAGCAGTGAGTGTGTTTTTACTTGTAAAAACAACATATATCAATAGAATAGATACAAATAAACATCACTACAGTAAAAAGAAGTTCATATCTTGTGAGCTAGTTTGAAGAGCACAGACATTTGGTCCAAGATGTCTCTAGAACATATTCAGCCACTGCATGGATTATTAAATTCCATCCTGAGCGCTTGATTTAACATAATGAAGCACTGACTGAATGAAGTTTTGGATTCTGTACCCGCATATAGGATAAAGCTGTTTAGGCGGCCCTGGTCAAATTTTGTTGTGGTGATTTTCTAAGTGAAAATAAGTGTTGCACTTTTTAAATTGTCTAAATTGACGTGCTAACGTATTTTCACTTAGAAAACCAACAAAACATGATATTTGACCAAGGGTATTCAAACTTTTGCATATGACTGTATAAAAATATCGCGCTAGAACATGGAAAAATGTGAGAAAGCCATAATCAGAGACAGCACTGATCCAAAATCAGGCATCAGAGTGTCAGACCAATACTCAAGGTTTCAATAAGTAATAGAAAAGAAGAAGTGCTATTGTGCTATCTCTAACGGTAATGGTAATCATCAGTACTGACCAATTCTGTTGGGTGTGTTGCAGCACTGCTGTTCACTTGCCTATGTTGTGGCAATTCCCAAAAACTGGATGCAAAGATTCTTGCTTGGCAGTTATTGTGATTTTGCCCCAGATTTAGCTTCATTTGCTATTGTTGTTGACAACTGACATTCATGTATAAATGCTTGATATGATCAGCTTGGTACTGGAACCATATGACCCGGGGACAGATTTTGTGTCTGATGCTCCACATTCTAGTCTCCTTCTTGTTCCTTGCTTAAATGCGAGAGCAAGCTGATGCAGAGCAGTATGTGCTGGCTTCAGTTACACTAAATTTAAACTAGACAAATGCCACACATATCTGCTCGTGCCTCGCCCCAGGAAACAAATGACTCCCACACACACTTGCCATGTTGAGAGTCATCTCTACACACAGCCATCCATCTTATACACTCTGACCCAGGGGTCTAGTAGGTGAGAGGAGTCTAGCATGGCACATGACCTTACAAACATGAAGACCACAGGGTCAGGCCATGTGCTAAATAAACTGTCAAACAAGAACATGTTATAAGCTAAAGTTCATAAATGGACCTGCAATGCCACTGGTCTTTAAGCCCTCTAACGGGACTGCACAACGTGGACAAAATATCATATTGAGATTTTAATGCTAAATATACTGTGATTCTGTGGGACAAAACTACAGAAATACTTGTCAAGTAAAAGTTGGTCCGCATGCTAACAGCACATACTAAATAACTGACCTATCCATGCACCGGCCATAAACGTGTCCTATAAGGTTGGCATTTTCCCCAATTTTCTCCCCAGTTTGAGTCATATCTAATTCCACCTGTTAGTAAGGTCTCCCCAATCACACAACACTACCAACATTGGGAGTGTGAAAGCATATAGCACCACTGCATGTTTACAAACTGCCACTGCCAAAAGCAATGTTATGGCACAGCTGAACACGCTTGGAGGAGAATGCTAACTGCCAGTTCTGTTACATTGGCCAGCAGACGCCACGTTGGCTAGCATGGGGAAAGGGAAGGGCCATCCTAACCACCCAGAGAGAGTGATGCCAATTATGCTCTCTTGGACACCCGGCCAGGTAGCATAGCACTTTAAACTGGCAACTCAATATTATATATCTTAAGTCCAACCTAAATTAATTAGGTTAAATGGTACTTTTTTCCCCAAATTTTTCCCAGTTTAGTTGTAGCCAATTTTATTCACTGATCTCCCTCATTACACAATGTTAGCAACCTGGGAGGGCTGATGATAGCACATGGTGTCTCAGTGTAATGCGAAGCACCACCACATCTTTTTAAACTGCCATTAACACATCAACACTGGACAACTGAACATGCTTGGAGGAAAATACTAACTGCTAACAGTCAGTTAACAGACTTCTTCAGTGGCTAGCATATTACTGAGTGATAAACGGTCACTCCGCCCATCCATAGAGAGATCCAGAGAGATCTTATACTCTGGTGTTTTTGCTCATAAGCGTTTAAGCTAACTTCGTATTTGGTATGGTTTGGTAATTTTTGGCATGCTTTGGTAGATTTTGCTGTAGGTTTCTAAAACAGAGCGTTTACTCTTTTATAGCCCATCAATGAAACGGCTAAAGGTTACTGTGTGAAGCAGCCTAAAGACTGCTGTTACTGTAGCCGTAGCCTATTATAGTACTACGATTATAATGATAGTAGGCTTTGTTTTTACTAACTTTGGCGTCAAAAAGATTTGAGCCCTCGTTAATATTTTGTGGGGAAAGGTGTTCTGTGAGCGGCTGGTTGCAGTACAGCTTTCAGTTTAACAAGCACAACTACAGGTGGAAAAAAGCGCTACCTCTCGCTGCTACACAATGTTCTGAAGCCAGACAGCGTATAACATCTCAAGGTTAATTTGGAACATGGACTACGCATTAAATTAAAACAGATCACAGGACAAATATTACTTTTGTCTACTGTAAAGTTGCCGGTGGTGAATTTTCTGACATTTAAATCATCCAACTTGATTGACAATCACAATAGATGGAAACTCAGCGTAGATGGTTTGGATGGTTGCGCTCCTCAGGATCCCAAACTGAATGTCGTTTTTTTTACGTTCTGTGAAGCCTGTCCAATCTTATAACAGTCACTACAAAAAAAAACGCATTGGGCGGAGCACAGATGGGTTAATTTGGTGACTGGTTAGTGGACTCATCTGCACATAGCTTATCTGTGATATCAGTACTGCAAAAGCCATGCGAATGATTAATGAACAATATACTGCGCAGCCTCAGTCTGTCTAATCTATTTAACAGAGATATAAATACATGTGGATGGACACTCTCTCTCTGTTGGGTTCACCGGCTTTCTGGGGCTAAATAATTCGCCCTGTTCCCTCTATATACTCAGTGTTGCAGGGTGCTGGTTCACACGTTTGGGTTAAATGTTAACAGAGCCCAGTAGGGGCCTGAGTGAGTCAGCATGTGCCCGTGTGTTTTCAAGCCCAGAGCACAGTGTGTTGTCCCCGTTTATCGCTGCCTAAACAATGCCTGAGTCACTAACAGCTGAGAAGCAGGCTATATTATCTGCCTAGTCATTGTCTAATGAAGCTGTCGTCCGCTGAACACACAGTATGACATTATTAAGAGTAACATGAACAATACTGCTCATACAGGTTATATACACACATCGGTCCTTTATATTTAATTAAACAATATCTGACTCTACCTATATATGCTTTAATGTAGTTCAGCTCTCATGATTTAGCTTCCTTTGTACATTTGCTCAGATGTCTCATAGTTACCCTGAAAAGCTTATCATTATGTAGTGCAGGTCTAAATAAAGCTGCTAAAACAGGACTTTGGTCTTTCTTTATACTTCTCAACAATATCTGGCAGTATCTCTCTTTGGATACATACATTTTAAAGCAGTATAAACTGTTATCAAGACTTTATTTCAACATTTGGTCACATGTCTCAAAAGATACCTTGTGCAGATCAACATTTCATAGTGCAGGTCTAAATAAAGCAGCTAAAACAGGACTTACTTCTCAACAATATCTGGCAATATCTGACTTTGCACAAATATGTTTTTAAAGTAGTATAAGCTGGTATTATGATTTCATTTCATTTAAACCTAACATCACATTTTTCATAGTTACCCTGATAAGTTTATCATTACATAGTGCAGGTCTAAATAAAGCTTAAGCTAAATAAAACTTTAGACTTTCTATATACATCTCAACAATAGCTTGCAATATCTGACTTTCGATATATATATATATATATATATATACACATATACATACATATGTCATACATACGTATATATATATATATATATATATATATATATATGTATATATATATATATATATATATATATATATATATATATATATATATATATATGTTTTAAGGTAGTATAAGCTGTTATCATGATTTAGTTTCATTTGAACATTAGCTTGCATGTTTCATAGATACCACGTGAAGTTTTTCATTTCGTAGTAGATGTCTAATACAGCTAAAACACGACTCTGGTAATATGCATTATTTTATTCATTTTATTCTATATATTCAACAATATCTGACTCTGGCTACATACATTCTATTGTCGTATAAGCCATTATCATGATTTTGTTATTTGTCTATTTGCCTGCATGTCTCACAGTTACCCTGTGAAGCTTATTATCACGCAGTGAAGGTCTAAATAAAGCTGCCTGGCTGAGATGACCTGCCCCCCCTTCGTTCTGACCTACAAGCCGCTACACACTCACACATACATACACAAACTCCTAGGCTTGTCTGAGCGTTCACACTCACCTGGGGAAGTGGCACACAGCATTCTCGCTCAGCTGTGCGGCTGCTACCGGGACGTGAGCTGACAGGACCGTCCTGTTTCGAGGGGGCCAGAGGACCGAGCGTCTGCCCTCTCCCGCTCTCGCCGTGGCTGAAAATAACCAGCCCTGAGAGCGATGTAATTTCAGTCTTTCCCACGACTGAGACAGCCGGCCAGCGGGGCAAGACGTGAGGCTAGCGCAACCTCTCCAAACAGGGCAGGCTAAACATTCACTGGCCACTTTCTCCTCACACTACATCTGCATTTGGCGCTTTGATAGGGGACTCTCGCTTTCTCTGTCCACAACGCTGATAAGCCTTAGAAGTCTAGAGTTATTACTGTTGCTTTGCTATAATATTTCAATGTAATTATGTACAAATAGTTAATTACATAGTTATTAATGTAATTAATTACATTCACATTCAATTTCTGTTGGTTTTGAAGTCAGGAAATGACAAACGCATGGCAAAAATGTAAAGAATGTTTTTTCTCCCTGCAAAAAAAAACTATATACACAATAACATCTAGTCAAACTCTAATTCTACACAGAATTCTACTACGTACAAATGCAAATGTGGCACTGATTGAAAGTTTAGAATAAACACTTTTTACGAGATTTATTTGCTACAAATGAGAAATAATTCTGCTTTGGTTATCACTGCCAACAACTGCAACCTCTAAGGGTTAAAGCATTAGAACCTGAGGCAATCAATATAGTGCTAATTTACCAGCAGCCACCCTCTGCGATAACTAATGAGTGACTTGTGATAAGTTAGAACGTGACAGAAGAGCAAATCCCAGAAAAAGTAAAAATGCCAACAGCGTTCGTTACACTAATCATTGATCTACACTACGCATGAACAATCAGTTAAGCACAAACTTTAGTAACTTCATTACTTGTAGTCTTGCTAAGTCCCCCGTGGGTGTTCGTAATCGGTGGTCTTTCACATCCTGGGAGGAAGGAGGGAAGGCGCTCAAGCAGTGTGTGCGCTGATATAACGACAGAAACTGAACCGCCAGACTACAGGCTACAGGAGGTGAGAGAGAGAGAGAGCACCTTTCCTGTTCCTGTCTCAGTGGGAGAGAAGCGGTGGTCCGTCTGTCCCTCCCCTTAAATTCCACTGCCATCTGAGGACCACATGGCATGCCTGGGCACACAGCCAGACAACTCTACACACACACACGCGCGCGCAGAATTCCACCATATCTGAAGCGCCACAGTCTGGCGAGGGCATCTTCTGCCCTGAGTAACACCACTTCTACACATGAAAGACAGCACTACGACTCACAGCCATAACACTGCTCTACCACCTCAACACTGAAAGGAAACACATGAGCCTTCTGAGATAATTCACTGTTGTAAAGTCGTAACTTCAAAGGAGAACGAAAGAACCGTCTCGACCGTAGCGTACACCAATGATTCTATAATTTCCAGTCAATTAAACCATTCATTTTTCAGAGTGTAAAGAAAAGTACACAATTAATATAATATTAAAATCTCCAGCATTTAGTGAGTTCAACCCTGGCCTTTATTGCAGCTTTTCTGGGAGACTTGATTTCAGTTTCTCAAAGAAATCTGCAGGAACATTCTTCCATACCTCCAAAGTTCAGTTTTAAAAGTTGGTTGTATTTTTTGCTTCTCTTGATCCAAGTAATCCCAAAAACATTCAGTGATGCTGTAGTCTGGACTCTGGGGTCAGCCAGCAGCTTCTTTGATTGTTTTGCAAATTTCCTTCTTTTTTGTCTGTTTCCTTTTCTCAGTAACTGCTTATTGACAGCTACACATACTTTCAGACTCACGTGTTCAGCTGTTGTCTCACAGTGGAAGGACAAATAGAAACACCTGTGGATTTTTTCAGATCTGAAGCAAGAGTGGAGCTTGATTTTCTTCTCTCTATCAGTTTTGGTGGTCTACCAGATCTTGCATAGTTGTACGTAGTTACATTTTCTCTATAGCTTTTAATCATTGCGCATACTTCCATTTTGGAACTCCTAATTTTCACTTACTTTCTTTTGTTTTTTTCTTGTGCTTATGCAGGTGTATAATCTTACATATAAAGCCTTCAGAAATATCGCCTGAAAAATGAATAACTTGTACTTACTGTCTGATTTTGACTGCAAATAAAAAAAAAATATGGTGATCTCTGACATTTGCACAGTACTGTATTTTTATATAATAAGACTTTATTTCAAGTCATTTTGGATTGTTGCTATTGGCCCATTTACTGTGAAAACGTTCATGCAATGTAAAGGGCAGCTAGTAGTTTCAAATGGTGTAAAAACATAACTATATCTTTTGCCTTTTACAGCACAATCTTTACTCTTGATCAGTTCCCTGCTACGTTCAGAGTGTAAAAGTTTCAACATGGTATATTAAAAATGTTCAAAAACAGCTAATCCGTACTCGAAACCGTATTGATATGCGCCTATTTCAATTTTGGGGGTCAAAAATGGCAGGATAAAAGGCAGATTATTTTGGAAGTAGACAAAAATAAGGAAGCAGCAGTGCCAGTGATGTATCACACATATAAACATGTAATTCCAATTATAATTCCAGGCCTAATTATGCTCTCTTTGTAATGACATATGTGGTTGGTCAGTAACATTACAATCAGAATAGCATACTGTGACAGAATTTAATACAACTTATCATGATTACAATAAATATCATCACATCGCCCACCCCTAGACTATACTGTTTATAGCTGATTTGCTATGTTTTGTAAGTTCACAATCTTTTGTTTTGAAATAAAGCTTGTATTTTTCCGAGTCAAACCCATAACACAGTATATGAGCATATGAGCTCTGTGGAATCCCATCATGTTTAAAACACAAAATATTGAAAACTGATTTGAATCTTTGACCTCAGAATGGAAAAATCATATCAAACCCGAAAATATGTATACTTTTACACCCCTAAATTTCACCGATGAAGCCAGCAATGTGAGAAACCTGACAGTTCTGTCTTTAACTCAGCAATCAGTGCAAATAACCAGGATGTTAAAAGGTCAAGATCTCTGTCTGCGCAGGATTCAGGCCCGAAGACAGATTACTCCCTCCCAAAACAACATTTTTCCAAGCTACAGTGTGGCATGCATTTCCAAAGCTCTTCGACAAAATTTACTTCAATTCATTATTTTTTTAATAATATGAAATATACTGCTGCTTGTTAATATTGAAATACTGCTGAAATGATTATGCTGAATTGTGCAGAGTACATCAGGCGACAGCCTAATGCCTGTAATGCAAATGTCACCATGAAATTATCCAAATGATTTCACCTGGCCTGGTGTGGGGTACGGAGCAACCAATCGTACTCATTCAATTACAAGAGGACGAATACAGCTTCTATCCAATCCTTGACAGGAGGCTGTATGAATGCCCTCCTTTCATGTCTTAACACTTATACAGTGGCATATCTTTTAGTGCAAATAAACTGACTCAGTTTTTATTTCGTCATATGTATTACTGGTGTTTCATCACTGGCACTGTGGCTGATAAAAGAAGGTGAAGAACACATGGAGTGCTCTGTCTGCAATATAGCTATCGAGCATAAGCTGCAACTCACTGTGACGTCCCATATCAGCAAATGCCAACCTTAACCTTAGTCAACCTCTTTACCGCAGGCTTATTACTCAGTTATTAATCTGAACTCTGTGAACCCTGAGCTTATTACTGAGTTATTGAACTTAAGACTTATTAATTATAACTTATTCAGTAACTGCTATAACTACTATGAACTAATGTCTAAGTTATGTAGGTATGACAGTGAGGAACTGAAATGTAGACCCACATACGGACCCCTTGCTGTTTAGGGGATTAAACCTGTGAGTGATGTGAGATGACTGGCTTGTATTTTGAGTCTGTGTCATGCACAGACTTGCACCATAAATATTTGTCTGTAATACGGTCATGTGCAAAAGTGTGAATACCCCTGGTCAAATTATATGTTTTGTTAAAGTGAAAATAAATTTACACATCCTTTAGAGTACAAATGTAAATATGATTTTTTTTCTGCAAATTTCAGTGCACAATTTCCATTTCTTTGCTTAGTTTAACAGACCAAGAAAAATGAAAATATAAAATACAAAATGTGCCATAACTTCTGTACAGGCCACATTTTATGTTACTTTCCCCCCCCAATTGTGTTAAACTCAGCAAATAAACAGTCATTGTGCATTAAAATGTGCAGAAGTGCGTTCTCTGTAGAGAACATGTTGATTTTCTGAGTGAAAATAAATTCACAAGTAACCTGACCGGGGTGCCCAAACTTTTGCATAGAACTGTACCTGCCTAATAACTACAGTCCACATTTAGTACAATAAGGAGGAGAAAAAATAAAAAGAAACCAATGTCATCAAACAACTGAAAGTGTCATAAAATCCTAATTCTAAATTCCGCATATTGGACTCTAATGAGCGTGAGGGTCTTTGTGGTTCTATTCCAGCCTAAACTGAACTCAGTGCAACATCTGAAAGTGGTTCAACAAGGACATGATGCACTCCCCGGTCCAGATAGCTGCGTGATGCAGTTCAACACTCAGCTAACACGTGTGTGAGTCTGTACAGACTCTCCACAAGTCCAGCGAGAGGAAAACCACGCAGTGACTTTTCAATTTCCATCATTCAGTCCAAATCCACTTTCACCCAAAACGTTCCCTGCAAACGCCCCCTTTTTCCAACTTTTATTATTATTATTACTCTTTTTTACTTAATTTAGGGAAAACTTAATTGGGTAAGAGAGTTTCCAGGCTTTCAGTTCATCACTTTTCCAGAGATTCAAGAAAAGGACACAGGCAAAAAAACTCCCAAAAAAGACCCAAGGCCCAAGGCAAAGTTGAGCTTAGCAGGAAAGAACGTGGTTTTAGGCAAAATCTGAGATGACTGGGGAAAATATGACAAATCATTCACTTGCAGAATCCCAGATGGGACAAATTTTGATCAACACTTCTTCTCTACCGTTCGCAACAATGCCATGATTGACTCCTGATGGTAGATGGTTCCACTTTTTCTTCTCTGATACCACTATACTAAAACCTTGAGCCAATTTGATCATTTTTCTTTAAAAATTACTGTTTCAAAATGCTCTATTTTTGATCAAAGCACTTAACTCCACCACTTTTTCTAAACGTCCATAGGATTCAATTGTTAGGATATAAACAGTCATTCAGAGTGGCTTAATGTGAAACGATGCATTGTGGAGAAACTTTCTAATCCAGATTTATTTACAATGGTGGTAATATGAACTAGGGGTTGCAATGTCTGCAAAACAAACATAGCCAATTTACTATCCAAAATGACCAATGAACACAAATGTAGCCAATTTTATTTACTATCCAAAATGACCAGTGAACCTTCACAAGTCTTTTGAGTTATTATATGTACTGTCTTAAATGGATAAACAGTGGTAAACCTTGAGGTTATCTATCTCACCTTCGCATGCCCTGAATGTAGCTCTCTGCCAGCAATGGCTTTAAAAAAATAAAACCATAAAACTATTATAAAACTATCATAAAACAATGTTTTAAGCATCAGATAATGTATAAGTAATCATTTCATGTAATAACATTCTACATTAAAGCTTAGCGTTTCAGACACCAGCACTGTGAAGCAACTCTAAGTTTCTCTAGAATGTTGCATTTCACATCAAACCCCTCTGAATGACATTCTTTACATCTTACCCATTAAATTACGCAGACATTTTGAAAAAACATGGAATTCCCCTTTAAAAGGAGCATCTAAAAGTTCACTGTCATGCTCAAATTACTCCAACTTTCTACTACCCCACATAAACGTGGCATTTATTTATTGGCTTATTTATTTATCTACTGATTTATTTTTTATTTATAGCCAACTGTCCCATTCCTACGTGTCCCATTCTTATGCGTCCCATATCTAGCGTGGTTTTCAACTGGCCATTAATGGTGTCAGAAACATGCGATGTGACGAATGCAGAGAACAGACGGAAAAAAATGCAGTTTGGGTCTCCAGTATAATTAGCCTGAGCCTACTATACAGAGGACTTTAACTAGGCCTGACTTCAAACATTTAGGAATCAAAGCAACAACACACAAGCAGATTGTGGGGAATTTTATTTTCCTCTGCCTCTTTGCCACTTATTTAAGCCACATGCACAAGGCCGCGCAAAAGCACTGGGTGCTGTATCGTGTTGCCATGCAAAACGGCTAGTTTGCTGCTCTTTAAATGCAGTTTTGCATTCATGAAGGGGCTTTGTACAATAAAAATACAAAAACAGGCTCATACTTATCCACCCACACACTTACACGCCAGGCATGGCGGGCTGACTTTATACAAATCTGCTTCCTTCTTGACACACTCCAGCAGACTAACAGATGCTGATTTGTGTGTCACTTTCCGCATAAAGTCTTGTTTTCTCTCTGACCAGTACACAAACCCAAACTTACATGTGCTTCGAGGTGATCAGATTCAAACTGAGGGCCTCGTGGTCACAGCTTGGGAACAACAGGCCCTACTGAGTGAGGCAGCATCAAACTAACACGCTCTGCTTGTGCCAGCAGAGCATGAGCCAAAACAGAGACGAGTTTCACCAAACCATCTCGGTCTCGAAACCGGCTTACAGCTGTTAGTGTAGTCCTATTATAGATTAGTGCACTTTCAGAAATGCCCACTAGCAGCAAAATGCACTCCCAATTTATTTATTTATTTGACAGAGTTTCAGTTCACATACACTTAAATGGTGAGGGGAGTTAGAGGCGCTGCCTAACTCACATTAGCTTTCACAATTATTCAGCCTTCAGGGGACCCCTAAATCACGTATTGTGAATGTATCCCAAATACAAGCAAATACAATGAGAAAATTTACACTATACACATAATCATAGAATAATACTTGCAGATTACAGGGGAATTCCACCAAAATTTCTGTATAATTCAATCACTGATGTGCAAACAAAGTAATTTAGAGTGGGCTGCTGTGAAACTTCCCATTCTGATTACAATGCTGGTGATGGGTACCAGGGGTTGTAATGTCTATGATGCCAACGTAAACCGGTGAACATACATGTCACCTGAGTCTTATTTTATAATGCTGATTATGGTAAAATAGAGGTAAAAAGGAAAAAAAAATCTTTGCGCAGTATTATGCCTTACAACATCCTGCATGTGTGCCGATAATGAATATGTTTTAAACCAAAACTTTCTCCAAACTATCACATAAAGTCTTAGGCACCAGGCAACATTTCTGTAACCATTTCACATAACTGCCTTCCATGAGGTAGCTTTTAGAGTTATTAAACACTGCAGACGTCTGGTTCCATTCACCACCACTGTGAATAATTCTGAGACTCTCTACAGACAAAATATCTCTAATATTTTGATCTTTGAACTGATATCTAGAACTGCGCACTTAATTTCAAACTACTCTGAATGACTCTGTGCACATCTTAACAATTTAATTATGCAGAAATGTTGAAAAATTGGTGGGGTTCCCCTTTAACTTAGGATTAGACTAGTGTAATAAATTCCAGGAACTCTTTAATTGTCATCACGGGACACGAACAGCTCTGCAAAACCATCACTGAAACCCTGGACATTAAAATTTCTTTTTCATATGCTCTCATATGCTTTTTAACTAATTTACAGGTACAGCTGGGTGATATGTCAAAAGTGTTATATCACGATACTATAAGAACATGAAAAGGTAAAAATGTGCTGTTTGAATGTCTTGCAAATGTGAAAGCAGAGGCAGGCACTGTACCTTAAAACATTTTCATGATACATGAAATGTCGCAATATATATTTTTGATGAACTGAAAATTAAAAAAAATCATCTACTATAACTATAAACACAATGATTTATCTTGTATATTTTACATACTGTGCGGCTCTAAATTCAGCAAAACAGGAATAATTCTGCTCTTGCAATGAAACATGCAGTTGGTCAGTGCTCTTTAAGTACTGACGATATCCACGATATGCTTAGAAAGGCATACTGTGACATTGTGTGATGTAATTTATCATGATAACAATAGAGACTGTCATATTGCCCAGCCCTATTTACAATGCAGCATTTTTGCACAGGAGGATACTGACTGACTGATGTGCTTTGAGATTATTTTGCACTTTAATAAACTGATTATAATAAAAGATAATTGATTAACTTATTTTTACGTTTCACATTAAAAAAATCGCTAAATATAGATCTTCATTCGTTTCCACAAAGTCCTAAAAGTCTGCAAAAGAGAAAATTTTAGGGAGGAACATATGTTGTCACGCTCACATCAACAAGCTAAAGTCGGCTTCTTATTCGCCAGCTTCTTGTTCGAATTTCTCCGTTCCACCTTAAATTCTGCAGCAGTTACAATCTGGCGCCAGTAACCAGCATACGCAGGTTAATTAAGTGCAAAGGCTCATTTCACGATTAAAAATGTTCAAAAAGGGGTGAAAATGTGCACGTTTTAGTTTGCGTTTCTTTTTTGACCCCAAAATTTCCTAAGTAAAACACCGCAAAATATGTGTGCAAATAACGTTACGTGTCATGTCATGCAGTGAAGTGCAACATCATATCGCCGCTCTCATGAACTGAACTGTCAAACTAGCTCAGCAGGACTTCTTGACTACTGTAATGTGGCAACCGCCGTCATAAACTGGATAAAACAGTTAAAACTAACTCAGCGGTTTCTAACATTTCTAAAGGATAACGGTTTCGGAAGGAAGTATCAGCTCTGTGGCTGAAAACGGCGTTATGTTGTGCTTAGCTAACTTTTAGCCAAGTCAACACAAATTACACGTCTCATACTGGTTAGCAAGGCTGCTAACGCGGCTAGCCCGCAGCCTGACGCTAGCAGAGCTAAACTCAGCTGGTCACCTCGACTGGCACTTTCAGCAACAACGACCAAAACAGGCGAATTACTTAAGCGGCTTCTCCACAACAAAACCCGGCAACCTGTCACGGCCGAACACCGGCTCCAGTTGTCGCTCTGAAAACTGACGTTAACTGCCAATGCATTCCGGGCAAAAAAACAACCGCACCAAGATGACCGTGGAGTCCCAAGGAGAAAGTGTCCCCAGCGCAGGGAGAAGGCACTGACCTGCGGGGCCTAGCGACGGCGGCTGCTGCTGCCCGTCCTCGCCGAAAATCAGCCTGAAGTCCAGCTCCTCATTCCCGCTGCAGTTTGCACTAGTCATCGGGTTCGGCAGCTCGGGCTCTCTCTCTCTCCCGTCTCTCCGCGCCGACTCTCGCCTGGTAACTCTTTCACGTCACAACATTTACTAACAGAAAAAACTCGAAACTTTGCTCTGGATATCCGTGGTTCGTAATTCGCCTCTAGCGCTGCAGCGTGTTAGTTCTGCCTGTTAATGAAGCTCTTTCTCTCTGTGTTTCTCCCTTCTGAGCGCTGCTGATGACCCAAACTCCGTCACCCTTCACAGAGAGTTCGGCTGACTTCGGCTCCTCTAAAGTTTGCACTGAGTTTGAGTGTGTAATTCTCGTCCGTGCCGTGCACGGGAGGAGACTCGGCGATGTTTATCAACACGGTCGTGGAAAGGGCTGTCCGTAAAATTTCTCTCTCTCTCTCTCTCTCTCTCTCTCTCTCACACACACACTCTTTCCCTCTGTGTTCCTCTCTCTCTCTCTCTCTGTCTATGTTCGTCTCTCTCTCTCTCTCTCTCTCTCTCTCTCTCTAAGTTCGTCTCTCTCGCTCCCTCTCTCGCTTTCTCTCTCTCTCTCTATCCCAACTTTTACTAACAGCGCGTGACAGGGCAGTTCCAGCGGTGACGTCAGCAGGCTCGGCGCACACACACACACACACACACACACACACACAGAGCAGACGCGCGCACATGCTGGAGTGGCGGAAGGGGCTTATGGGAATTGAAGTTCACTCCGCTCTGACGGCTACTGTGATGTAGCTGCTGTAACCTTATGTGTGAGGTCGCGTTTAAATTAAATTCACTTAAATTAAATGATCTTAACACATAAGTCGTGTTTAAACTTCCTGCCAATGGCTGCAGGTTTAGCAGTGGCTAAGAAAAATACCATCAAACAGATATAAACTGTGTACTGAACTTCTGTGAGAGGATATCTGCTAATATGACGGCAAGGGTCTTCTGAAAGTGTGTGAATGAGTGAATTTGCTGAAATTGCAAATCAAAACTGAGGCTTTCAAACTGGAACAATAAGCCCAGACCAGTGTCATAGCAACCAGCCCCCTAACAATCTTATTAGGCTCTTCGTACAGATGCTGACACATTTGTACACCCATGACTCACAGAAAAATCCAATTTCTTAGCAACATACCTCACCAGTTAGCTTCCATCAACTCCACACAGACAGCCTTGACATCTGTTCATCTCCCTCTAATTCATAATGCATTTCATCCATGGAAACCAATTGGATCCTTCACAACCTGCAACATGATCATTTTTATTATGTTTAACTCTTAAATAGGTGATGTAAACATTTAAGCTAACATGAAATGCTGAAGTGGGAGGCCTCAAGAGCATCAACTTGTTTGTGACATTAGAACGAGTAAACAAGCATTTTCAAGCTAAACTCTGGGAAGATCTTTGCTCTGTTAAAGAAGAGATGCAATGATTTTCTATTATGTAACTACCTTACAACTTATGGGTGGGCTATATGACTATATATTGTTATTGTGCTAAATTATGTCACAATACAATACAATATGCTTTTCTGAACATATTGTGTATACTGTCAGGACTTGTGGAACACTGACCAGCTGAATGTTTTATTATTAGGAGTGCTAAATTAGTCCTGTTTAACTGGATTTAATGCAAATATTGAATAAAAATCACAGTGTTCACAGTTTTCAAAAGTATTTTTTATATGTAGCACTACTGGATCTTTTTCTCAGTTCCAACTGATCAGATGTCTAAAGAAATAAATATTGTGACATAAAAAAACATTGTGATTTTTTTTCTGAAATATCACAAAATTACCTCTACTGCAGCTTATTAGTAAATGACAGTGAGGATGATGCCTTAGGTTTGTTCATCAAGTCATACAATGTTTACATAGTGGATCTGTATTAGAGTAAATTCTGGAATGTACTTTGGTACTTTCACTAACCTTACAGGACAACGTGGTCATAATGCTGAATCTTGCATTTGGGGCAGAAACTTAATGAAATTCTGAATTCTCACATGTTGTATGTAACAGTTCTCTCAGTTTGCTTTTTGATCTTATTGCTCCCCTTTAACAATTAGGTTGCAGTGATACATCCACCCACCATTAGATTAAACCAATTACCTCCTAACTCCACGTAGGCTACTACTGGCTGCAGGACAAATCTGGATTTGTCATCAATTACCCTGTACATTCTTGACACGTAGGTTCAGGGAGGAAAGCTGCTGCCTACTTGCTGGTTTAGGCCGTGGCAGAGAGACACTTTTGAGACAGTAGGCAGGAACTGTGTGAGAGGCTTGCTGTTAATGAGACTGCGCTGCTTCACAAAAGGAGGACTGGCTTAGGTTACACACACAAAACAAAGGGCACAAACACACATACACACTCCCACACAGACTTACATACCTATAAATACAAATTCCAGTTTTTTTACCAAGCTGCCTCATTTAATGGTTGGTTTGAGTCGTGCCATGATAGATTATAAAAACACCTAATCGTGAAATAGCTGATAAGGATATCAGCTAAGGCACTTATCACCCATGCATGTTTATTTGATCAGTCTGCTGAGCCACAGCCAATATTGTGGGAAAGAAAGCAACAGATATTAACATTTAATCAAACGCTGGTCTTGTTATGGAAAGTTTTACTGTTGTGGCTAAAAGAGCCTGAAGTAATTATACCAGTTTGCCCTTTCAGGTATTTAAAGTTGTAATTTATCTAATCTAAAAATATAGATCTAAATCTAGCCTTAGCTTTTTTTAAATGTAGCTAACAAGTAATAGAGGCTTATTCCCACCAGTTAGCATCCAGCAAACTACCTGTCTAAATAATCATATCCTTGCCTCTATGTCGAGTTTTCCAGTAATCCTAAATAGGCATGCTTATGTGGTTTCTGACCCTGTAACACATACTGTTTTCTTTAAAATACACTGATTAACTAAAAATAGTATTAGCAGCCATGTTGAAGCCTAACTTTTGTCCAAAATAAAAGAAGCAAATTTCAGATACCAAACATGTATTGATTTGACTGGCTACATTTGACATAAGGAGCAGAAATATTAAAATTTTATGCTTTGCTGAACCGCCCCTTTAAAAGCCTACTTAAGTCTATGTAGGAAAAGATCAGCCATGGCTCGTTTCTTGGCAGTACATACATTTATACTGATCCCTCTTTAGTGGTTGGCACAATACATGAATGTGTTATAAATTATTTCTACAAAGAAACAACTGCTTATAAAATAAAATACTTTTTTTTTTTTTAATTTAAAAGAGCAAAGATGTTTGTCTTAAAATTAAACTAAAATAAAAGATTATTTATTTATTTCATCTTGTTTTAACTTTAGTTTTTTTATTGACTTTATTTTAAAATGACTCGATAAAGATAATAAATAACTGGCTAACTAAACAAATAAGTCATTTTTCTTAAAGGTATTATTAGTCACGTTTCTTTCCTATAGTCTTAAGCTTGTGTAGGAAAGGAACATTGCATAAGTAAAAGTAATATTAGCAGCCTGAATTTTGTCAGTGCTTTTGTCCAAAACAACAGTCGTAAACTTCAGACATTAAACATATATTGGTTTGATTGGCTACATTTGACCTAAGGAGAAAAATACATTTTCTATTTTACTGAACTGCCCCTTTAAAAGGCAGCTTAAGTCTGTGTAGGAATGGAACAGTCATAGTTTGATTCTCATCAGTAAAGAGATCCCTCTTTACTGGTTACACATTTAATGAAGATGTTTTAGGTCTATATTATTTTTGTGTTATCATTATTGTTTAATGTGCAATAACTGGAGACATTTTTGTTGACAGGCTGCAATTACAGTGTCTGAGATTTCTTTTTAAGTGTCATTTGGATGATAAAGCACGATGCGTGTGCAGGCTGGAGGGAGGAAATTCAGTGACATTTGGCTGCGCACGTGGTTTATCAACGAGACAAAATATGCAAATCTATGCACTAAATATGATTGCATTGTTCTAAATGAACAGGTTGAGTGAATTCAAATTATAAACAACAGGATTTCATCTTTTCTTGTTTGTTTATTTGTCTGTTTGTTTGTTTTAATCTTATCACATTCATGCACTTAAGGGACCCCTATCCTAAATTTTTCTTGAATTTTATTTCCTTAAATGAGGCCCACTTCAAACCATTTGTGTGCTTTTATGTAATTATTAAAAATAATAGTAATAATTCATTTTACATGACTATTTTTCAACATCTCTTTATTCCTTAGAACTGACCTGTGCCCTTAAAGGACTCATAGTATACAAAAAAAAAAATTCTGTGCTTTTAAGACGTGAAAGAGTTTGATGTGGTATGTAAACACTGTTAAAGTTTCAAACACGTACCATTCACTCCCCAGTACACACAGTGCTTATAAAGAAACCAATCTGCAAAAACCAGATGAAGTGTTTTAGAGATGTCAAGAAAAGCAACTCATTTACATATACCCGCCTTTACAGCCGTTTAGCCCCGCCCATTCCCGTGAATGTTATAAGGACTGTTTCAGTCTGGATTGCTTTTTGATAGAGCCGCAGCACAGGACAGCCAATCAGATAATTCTAAGAGATGAAGAGTGGTCATGTAAAAATGACCGATGGCTACTTTTGATATGTAAACCAAGAGACAAAGAGACAAGAGACATAAGAGACAAAATACAATAAATATATAAGAGATGAGCCCTTTAACACTGATATATGTAAATAAGCTCTGTTCTGATTGGATGAGCCTCATTCAAAGACAGTCTACGCTGAAAAATCCTTATAACTTCAGTGTGAATGTGCAGTGCTAAGCAACTGTGGGCTTAATAGGCAGATGTATGTAAATGTATTCCTTTTTATGACATCACAAAAATGATGGGCCTCATTCACCAACCGTTCTTAAGAAGAAATTTCTTCTTAAAACCCACTTATGCAGTTTTCACGAAGATTCTGACATTCACCAATGTTTTCTTATTTGGGATTCGTTCTTAGGTAAGAAAAGAATCTACACGCATTCAAGAGCACAAAGGTGCAAACAATTCCGCGGTTTAAGAACACGTCATGAATCTGACGTAGACTTTTTCTTAAGACGTTTCTCAAGGACACATTCAAGAACAAACTTAGGAAGATATTGGAGGATGAAGCCCAATTAATCCAGAATGGGCTGCTTAGTTTCCATACATGGACTGGCGAGTGAACAATACATTATAAAACTTTAAAATATACATTCTACATCTGCTTTTTTATTTCAAAAAAGTAAAGATAAAGTTCAGTTTTCCATGATATCTGCCATTTAAATGTCTGCTATGGTCATGTTCACATGTTCAGAATAGCAGCACTTTTTACCTTCAGTTGGCGATATCACACTTTCCTAATTTGGAGATGAGAAGATCAGTGGTTATCTGATGTAACATGGAATCTGACGCACATATCAGAGCTCACAAAGGGACAAATAAGTCCTTAAGGGATGTGCAAGGAACTGTTTCTCAGAGGTAAATATTTACATCAGAGAATGCAGCTCTGAGCATGCTATAAAGTACATGATGGAAATAAAAGCAGAGTGGGAAAAACACAATGCAGCGTGTATCAGCACTTTCTGTAGAATTACAACCAGACTGAAACGTGCAGAGCCTGCGCTTTCTTATCAGCGCGTTTAGTGACAGGGAATTTACACACTTAAAATGGAGAATGTTTTTGTTTGACGCATGTGGGCGTAAAGACGCAAAGTTCACATATGCACGCGAAAACATCAATATCACATTTCCTGTGGTCTTAATTTCCTCCGAGACGCTCAAGACTTTAAAGCAATGAGCATTAAAGTTTCATTGAGTGCCCCTAATAACACAAGGTGGGTGGCTGGGTGGGTGGGCAAGGAGCGATGGACAGACAGGCACAACCTTTCTGTGGGTTCCTCGAGTAGCGTGCCTCAGTTTTCTGCCTGTTATTATCTATCCTTGGTGCAGAATCTTGGTTGAAATGATTGTAAATGATGAAAAGTATCTAAATAAATGCTTTGTTGATGTTGTTTAGTGCATGCAATACATGCAAACTCTAAGTGCACTGCTTTGCAGTAGTGACATAGTAGATCTTTGGTCTAAAAATCATACATATATCATATATATATATATATATATATATATATAGATCATTAAATTATCTTGCTGGAAAAGCGCCCACCCACTTATGAAGGCAGATGCGCACGAACACACACACGCACACACAAAAACACACCGCCTACACAAACCTGCAGTTTGAAGAACACAGACAAGTCAAAAAACTTGCTAACTTGCATGCTAAAGTGACATAAAACAAGTAACTCAGTGTACATTTCCAATGCACAACTGCACCATTACTGAAATAATGAAAAAGTGTAGTAGGAAGAACCTTGCAGAACCATTTCCATCTCTTTAATAAGCTAACAAACACACATCCTTAGGTCTTTAGACTTTATCTAGATTGTTCTGCCAACAAGGGAACCCTGGAGGAAAAATGCCTGTCAATCTTTCTACTGAAATTACTAAGGCACTGTTGAAATTACACAGCTTAATTGTTTACAAGTGAAAATACCTGTCTGTCTTATCTGGTCTGATGACCTTTGAGGGAGCAGGATAAAGCACACGGTATCCGCAGTTTTGCGTGGGAGGCATGATGTGGTTTGTGATATTGTGTTCTCGTAAAGAAAGTCAACAACAAAAAAAAAGAACTTTCTCTTCTTATGCAGATTGAGGTTTGGAGCGACTGCTCTTTTCATTAATTTAACTCTGTCATTTCACCCTGTTAGTGTACACAGCAGGATTGCAAAGACTATATTGTTACTGTGTTATTATCACTGGCATTAATGCTCAGAATGAACGTGCATTAGCTGGAGCCATTTTCAGTAATAGGCTTTCATTACGGTGTGTGAGATTTCTTTGTAAGTGTCGGGTAAAAGAGTCTGCTGAACACATTAGCACCAAGATATTTACAAGCAAGATATGTTATATGACTTTTATATAAACTGACTGTATGTATTAACCTCTGAAAATGAGAAATTATGCATATGATGTTACCAAGCATCCAAGCATTATTCTGTACAACTATAATGTGTAAAAATAATGTTTAGTATAATGTTTGGTATGTGTATGAATATATAAAAAAAGCAAAAGAAATTTATACACATTTACATTTACATATATATATATATATATATATATATATATATATATACGTGTACATGCAAACAAACTTAAATATGACATTTCTTTTCTGCAAATTGTAGTGCACAATTTCTATTCATTTGTTGGGTTTAACAAATTTGGAAACAATAAAAAATAGCATGTAAATGTATTCTTTCCTAATATGTGCAGATGTTGAAATGGAATTCCCTATTAAATGCATATGTGTCATTGTTATGTATTGATGGGAAACAAAAGTATTAAATTCTTGAAAGGTACAATAAAAAATTATCCCATTAAGATTTTTTCTCTGTGGTATCTTGATGGAAACAACCAGTTAAGCTCTCCCATTGGTTAAGACTTCAGGAGCTGAACTGAAGGCCTAATGTGTCAGATTTACAACTAACACAATTAGGAAGTAACAGCTGAATCAGCCAATCTTACTGAAAGAGTCACTGTTAAAGGTAAAATAATTTAACGTCTGTTACAGCTTCAAATAAAACATGGATCGTCTTTTACAAGCTGTCAATGTCTATGGTTAATCTAAAACGGCTATTGCCATTAGTTTAGTGCTAACATACTGCTAAAATTCCACAGGGGAGCTAGCAGAAATGACAGGTTTGGAAAGGGTTAAACAAACATGTTAACCTACATTAAATCACTACTTATTGTGTTAATAATATTTGTTTGTTATTTATTCTTAGTGTGTTCTCAGCAAATAAAGGCTTAATGCTCAGATAAGTAACTTTTATATATCATATTTCTAGGGATTATTTGGATGGTGGGTCAGTCTCAGCACAGCAGTGACACAGATGTGGTGGTGGTGGTGTGTTAGTGAGCGCTGCACTGGTACAGGTGGATCAGACACAGCAGTAGTTGAGGTTTTTAAACACTGTGTCCACTCACTGTCCACTCTCTTAGACACACCTACCTTGTTGGTCCACATTGCAGATGCAAAGTCAGAGACAATCGCTCATCTGTTCACTCTTCACAACTCCTCACAGGTTGTGTTCATCATCCTCTAGTCCTTCATCAGTGCTCTGTTTCTGCCTACAGGACGCTGTTGGCTGGATATTTTTGGTCGGTGGACTATTATCTGTCCAGCAGTGACACCAAGCTCTTTAAAGATCCACTTGTACCAGCTCAACACACACTGCCACCATGTCAGTGCTGAGAATGAACCAGCATCCAAATATAAATATATATATACACACACACACACACACACACACATATATATATATATATATATATATTTATGCCTTTATATATATATATATATATATATATATATATATATATATATATATATATATATGATAATATCAGGATATTTCAGTATGAATGAAGAGACTGAATCACTTTGGGTTGATTTATGCTGCCATCTTGAGTCTGTGTTTTAAATAGCAGCATCATCTGCTCAAGCCAGGCTGCAGAGATACAGTCAAAGAATGAATGTCCTTTCAAACGAGCGGGCAAACAAACACAAAGCCAACAGGTTTCTTGAGAATTCCTCATCCTCACCTCAAGCAACACTGTACACCTTACATGGATCACGCGCCAACTGTACTGCTTCTGAAACAGCTCTCCTCGGTTAATTTTAATGCACTGAGATGAGGGCAGTGAATGGCTTTGATCCTTACTTCTTTCATGTTCAGCCTCAGATTGTTGTGATGTGACACTGCAGAGTGTCTGTTCTCCTCGCATAATTTGAACAGTACACTTCACAAGAGAACTCATCACAGTTTCCACAAAGTGCCCAATTTTGCTCGGACCAGGCAGAGAGCAGAGTGCTTAGTAGAGCTGTGGCCCAATCTCAGTTCTAAAATTGCTTTCTTCACTAAGCCCCTCCAACTGGGCACAACTCACAACTCTGAGTAACACTGTATACAGTGCCAGACTGAGAGAAGCTGGACTGAACCCGATGGGGCAGCCTTGTTTTCTCTAAACTTCAAAACGATGCAAAGAACATATTTAAATATATACTAGTATTTGTAATGTAACTATACATACCATTTAATGCAAATCTAATTTTTAATACAGCTGCACATTTTATTCATACCCACATGCAACTACAATGCAACTGTACATAATATTCACTGTGTATTATGTTCATTTTTAGAGTGATATTGTCTATTGTACTCTACCAAACCAATGAATGCTTTTAACAATGTGAAACCAAACTGGTTGCAGATGAGCGATGTTTTTTAATTTGCAGCTCCTGTCCAACTTCACTGGTTTCAAATACGTAGTAAGACATTAAGAAGTTGCAACAAAAAATAAGAAGAATTTTTAGTGTGCCCACAATAGTAAATGGAGTTGTAAAAGATTCTGTAGACGTGAATTTTTAACACTGAGAATGAAGGTATTGTGAGTTTCATACCCAGAATTCATAATATTTCAGAAGTGAAGATTAAATTGCAAGGCAGATAAATGGACAAAAAACCGTTGATAGATAACTGTATATTAGCTGTCATTCAATTGAATAAAACATCTAAATACCTTTTGGCAAATAGTTTGTAATATTTAAATTCACTTTCTATAATGTATTGTTTATATAAAATACAGTCCATATTAAAAAATGTTAATATGGCAAGTAGGGGTGCAACAACGCATCATCATATTGTGACATGGTTTGAACATCAAAGTTGACAAAGTTGACACGACTGTCATTGTTTTTCCTTCATTCAAATTTTATAAAATATAATACAGCAAAACAACCAAATGTTTAAAATGAAAACTTTCAGTATATATTTCTATGGTCACACACACACACACACACACACACAACAACAACAAATACAGGCAAACCATCCCTAACTTTTAACGCAAGTTAACATGAAAAGAATTTTTTCCCAAGTAATTTTGAAGCATTTTTATTGGTAAAAAATTCTGACACAGTTTAAGAGGCAGCTGTTGTGTTCAAATGTTAAATAAAACATTGGAAAAAGCCAAATGTATTTGTAACTGTAGACATTTAAATGTGTAACACTGATGTTTTAACATTATGTTAATGTTTTTAATCCTTTTTATAAAACGGATGGTTCCAGTCCTAAAATCCAGTCTCGTTCGAAGCCATTTTAAAATCCGCGACATACGACGACTAAGACCGCCTCACAGCAACTGAACTCTGTATTACTGTTTTTGCTTAAACTGAGGAGATGGCAGCTTATTTTCTTTACAAGAACTAGGCCTGTCAGCTAGACTACAGGCTAAAAGATAGCAAACATGCTAAACAACTCTATCATCAATATCACAGACTTGAATTAAAGTACTCCAATATGATTCACTGAAAAACAGTAATATAAAAGTCTAAAGAGTGTCACCTGAATGGCTTACATGCTTTAAATGTCCGTGTTTGAATCAGAAGTAGCATCAAACCCAGGCTGAATCCCAAATGGCTCTGTACTCCCTTGCTAGCTAAATAGTGTGCCGTGTAACATTAGATTTAGAAATTCGAGCTTCTGCTGTCGTGCACTGCTTGTCGAGTATGTATGTGGATGAATCCCAAATGACCATTTTTTAGTGATATTTTGCATTGTTGGGGTGCAGGAGTCAGTATTTAAATTCCTACATAGTGCACTAGCTATGTAGGGAGCAGGGAGCCATTTGAGATTCAGCCCTAGCGTGAGAAAAGGGGCGTCGTGAGACTCGCAGAAGACTCACTGTGGTAATTTGTTGACCAAAATGTACTTATAAACTGAAGGTATTTGCCATGAAATGTCTGCAGGATACAGTGATTGGCGACTGAACGTTCTTATGCTCATTTAGCGGTCCATGGTTGCTTAGCAACGATACCGCTCTAAAGGAACTACATTTTTTGGCAAAATACTTGTTTATGTCGATTATCATTAATAATAACTTAAATAATTATCTAAAACATTGTATATTTTAATATATTTTTTACTATATTTTTAAATATATTTTTATATACAATAAGCCACTCGAGGCAGTACGTTACTGCAATTTTTTCACGGGTAAGGTGTTCTATGCACAGCTCAATGCTAGAGGGCCTTATGCCTCCCTAGCCAACACTTGGCATTGGGCATGGTGACTTCAGGCTCCTGTGCATCTGCTCCAGAGTGTCTCTTTTTATCTGCAGTGCTTTTCAGTGGAGATTATACGAGCTGTCTGTGCACGACTGAACGTCTGTATTAGTAATGAGTGCAACTGAAAGTCTGAGTATGAGCGAAATCTCTCATTAGTAGGGGTGTCTGGATACTTTCATTAACATTTAAAACCCTGTGTCAATTGAATGTATGATTTTATCCCAAGAAATACATATATTAATGAAACACTTTCTTTACTTTTCAAATAAAGAGTAAAAATCCAAAGTTTTCTTGTGTTTTTGTATTTCTTATATACAGTTATTATTTATTTATTACCACAGTTATTATTAAGTACTAAAGGTGAGTAAAAAGGATCATAAGAAATTCACCTTTTGGGGAATCAGCTTAATCTCACACTGAAAAAATAAATAAAAAAAACTCAATTTTTTACTTGAAGTAAATTTATTCTGAGACAAAAAAAAAAAATCCTCATCAGGATTTTTTTCAACAAACCACATGTGCCACAATTATCGGCACCCCTAGAAGTTCTTAGAAACAATAGAATTAACCACGAACGTAAGCACCTCGGGTTTGCTAAACACTACTAGGACTTAGACTTGGACTGTGTTCTATTGTCAGATGAAACTGAAATTTAGCTTTTTGGCAACAAACCCTCGAAGGGAGTTTGGCGTATAAAGAAGGATGACTACACTGAAAAGAACCTGATGCCCACTGTTAGGTATGGTGGAGGGTCTGTGAAGTTGTGGGGCTATTTTTCTCAAAAGGCCTTGGGAACCACATTAGGCTACATGGCATCATGAAATACCAGTACACTTTAAATCAAAATCTGTCTGCTTCTGCCAAGAAACTAAAAATGGCCTATCATTGAATCTTTCAGCAAGAGAATGATCCAAATCACATGTCCTGATCAACACAAAAATGCTTTACTGAACACAAAATCAAGCTTCTGCTATACCACCCCGCCACCCCACCCCAGTCCCCTGATCTAAACCCCATAGAAAAGCTGTGGTGTGAGCTAAAGAGGAATACTTTCTTATCTCATGGTCATTCTGCATGAAACAACAAGATGATGCAAATGTATGTATATACATGTATATCATAAATGGAATGTTCCCTTTTTTTTTTTACAAGAGGGAACGAGTTTGGGTAACAGGGTTGCACATTAAATGTGGGACACAGTTAAAAATAACTATAATAATAACTATAATAATATTTTTTGTTAAATTTGCTCAATAATGCATTAATAGGGAAAATAATTTATTTTGCAACATTAAAATGCTTGAAAATACACCAAATCACATTGCATTTATGATGTTACTGGATTTTAATGAATATGTTTCATAAAGGTGTTCAGTGTCAGTGAGGAGGCACAACCCAAAATCACTATATTAAATGTGAATACAGACATTTTATGTGTTTTTGTGATCATTTAAATGCTAATGTTAATAATTTTATTTTACATTTAGGTACAGATCCCTTCACTTTTCACAGAAATAAAAAATAACAGTCACTTTGTTGCTTTTATAAAGGTAATGGGACATAGATTGAACTCTATTCATGGAAAGTGCTGGTAGTAACTGAATAATAAACCTAAATTTTAATGGATTAACCCTTTATTTATCCAGTCCAGCACTCAGACATCAACAGTCCCGCAAAACCTTCCAAGTAACTGCTCACATGGCCCAACAGGGGGCACCCAAGAGCTGGGAGAATTCATCCTGATCCATTAGCGTCCACCTCTGCTCGGGAACACGTGAAGCTAACACACATGATTTAATCTCAGACACAAATACCAACAGGCACCTTTTTCACCAAATAATGAGCAACTCTCAGCGCAGAATTTGGAGCAGCTGAGTATCTGTGCCTCCATACAATATAATAGTACGGTATGAATGACCTCTGAAACGGTGCTGGGGCAAACATGCACAGATCAGTGTGGTTGTTCTTCTAACCTACCTGGGGCTGGAAAATAAGGGGAAGATAATCACAACAAGGGTAGATAATAGCAGTCACATGTGACAGTGGGGTGGGCAGAACAAAAGAAAGAGGCCCTATTTTCTGAATATAGGACACAGAGCCATGAGGTAGTTCACACAAAGAAAAAGTCCTTAGTGATCTGCTGTGTACTTCACACATACAGTTTAGCCTCAGACTTCACTCAAAAAATGCCCTATACAAAATATCTTAATTATACAAGAACATGTTTAATAGCCTATTTATACTTGTTATGCCAGTTGAGCAGGGCTTGTCTTTAAAGCAACATTATGTAAAAAGTTTACCTTAAAAACAGCTTTAAAATCATTTTGATGGTACACTGACTTATAACAGGGAGAATGACGTCTTTGTCATTGCCACTCTGGACCCGACACGCCTATAGCACTATGTAACTTTAGATGAGCAGGCACAAGAACTCTTGTGAGAACTGCATGATGCCACCTCACACACCAACAGCCATGGTTCTTCAGCTAGCTATAAGAAGTAGCTTGATATTCCCAATACGGACATCATGGAAGAGGCTGCCAAAAGGCCGAAAACCTTGTTGGAGGAAGTGAGGAAGAAAAAAAGGAGAGAGTGACCGATCAAGAGACCAGGTATGAGTAAATCTCAGACTGGCTTTTACCTGAGGCCAAAATCTAGAAGAGAAAAAAGGATGCAAGACTCAAGTCTCACAGCTAACGGGAAAACAACGAAAATCCAACATCAGAGTTTAAGTTGCATCCCTGCAAATATTATTTATGAAAGATGTAGACTGTAACTTTATCTGTGTTGTCCTTGTCTCATAGAGTTTTATAGTTTTTCTGGATACTCCAAGTCACCTAATCTCAGTCTGGTTTCAGGCTAACATTCAAAGAAATAAGTTCATCACACGCCAAAAGGTTTGGTCAGTCTTTGTCAATCGCGCCAAATAAGCCTTGAAAGTTTGCACTCTCCTGTAATAAAACCCTGTAATATAACTCTACCTTGTAAGTCGACATGGTTCTTTTTCTTCTCTTGCTGGTGTCGTGCTGAATTCTGTCCTGCTGGCAGAATCTGACTCCCCTTTGCGGGCGTGTGCCTCACGCAGGCATATGGACGCTGCAGAATACACTCACGATTTCTGTTATTCAGACAAAGAAACAACAGAAATTGCGAGTGCAATCTGTAGCATCCAAATGCCTGCGTGACGTGCATGCACTCGATGGGGAGTCAGATTTAGCATCCTTCAGCTTGTGTAGGGGAGAGCGGGGCACAACAAAACATTTTGGTTTTTGCTGAATAACTTTAAAAATATTATGTATTGATATATGTAAATGACATCTGTTCTGACTGGCCTGTATTGCGCCTCAATGAAAAAGCAATAGAGACTGAAACTGCTGTAGGCTGGTATATACATACACCGATCAGGCATAACATTATGATCACCTCCTTGTTTCTACGCTCATTTTCCCCCTTTTACCCTGTTCTTCAGTAGTCAGGACCCCCCTGGACCCTCACAGAGCAGGTACTATGTGGGTGGTGGATCATTCTCAGCACTGCAGTAAGACTGATGTGGTGGTGGTGTGTTAGTGTGTGTTGTGCTGGTACGAGTGGATTAGACACAGCAGTGCTGCTGGAGGTTTTAAACACTGTGTCCACTCACTGTCCACTCTATTAGACACTCCTACCTTGTCAGTCCACCTTGTAGATGTAAAGTCAGAGACAATAGCTCATCTGCTGCTGCACAGTTTGTGTTGGTCATCCTCTAGTCCTTCATCAGTGGTCACAGGACGCTGCCCACAGGACACTGTTGGCTGGATATTCTTGGTTGGTGGACTATTCTCAGTCCAGCAGTGAGAGTGAGGTGTTTAAAAACTCCAGCAGCACTGCTGTGTCTAATCCACTCGTACCAGCGCAACATACACTAACACACCACCACCACGTCAGTCTTACTGCAGTGCTGAGAATGATCCACTACCCACATAGTACCTGCTCTGTGAGGGTCCATGGGGGTTCTGACCACTGAAGAACAGGGTAAAAGGGGACTAACAAAAGTATGCAGATAAACAGATGGACTAGAGTCTGTAATTGTAGAACTACAAAGTGCACCTATATAGTAAGTGGAGCTGATAAAATGGACAATGAGCGTAGAAACAAGGAGGTGGTCATAATGTTATGCCTGATCGGTGAAAAGTTTGATCACCCTGCTCCAATTACATGTTTTGTTAATCTTCTAAGGGAAAACTCTGCTAATCCTCTACAGTGAACAGACTTAAAAATGAACTTTTTGAAGAACTGAACACAGAATTTCTATTTACTTGCTGAGTTTAACATGTTTGTACACACTTAGAATAACATTTAATTATAACATATTTAACATGTGGCATAATTTTTGCATGGGCCATATTTCATGTTATATTTCCTCATATATATATGATCATATATCATATAAACCAATATATATAATCCAGCAAATGAATACTTATATGCATATAGACAGAGAGAGAATGAATGAAAGAGAGAAATACAGAGAGAGAGACAGAGAAAAGAGAGGGACAACTGAGAGGAAAATGTTGCTTTCAATTCACTTGATTCGAATATGTACATTGGTTCCATGGTACGTGAATTAAATATATCAGCTCAATTACTTTCATTTGTTTGCCTTACTTTTGGCATGAATTGTGTTGATGCAATGTATTTGAGAAAGAGACAGAGGAAGAGAGAGAGTAAGAGAGAGAGAACCAAATTAAAAATGAAAAGTGAATTATCTCGGTTTCCACACGGCTCTACGCACATTTCACACACTGAGCTCAGAAGCCAGAGTTAATCACACAGCTCAGGACCCCACTGCGTCCCTGATAGAATGAGCTCTGCCACTGCAGAGGACTGTTGCACTGTGGACACAACCGGACAACAAGGGGTGCCGCTGAGTGCATTAATTATACAGTCAGTTGTGTCACCCAAACATGGACAAAAAGTGAAGATTCGCCAGCAGAACCTATAAAGACACTTAGATTTCATGCTGTTCCTACATCAGAATGCTCTCACACAGCACTGCTACTTATCAAAATGCTATTGGTGCAAACAGCAAGAGTTCTGTGGGTTCCAGGAAGCTGCCAGCAAATCAGAGACAAAGTGAGGAGCTTCAGAAATCAGGCTGTAAAACTAACTGAAACTAACGGACTGAGAAAGCTCATCACAGCTCGGCAACCATTAAGAGATTTTTAAATAGGCCATGCATTTCCATTACTTTAAAATAAACTGATGTGCAGCCAGAGATATTAGTAAGAGGGATACTTTGGCATAATCCAGTATAGAGGAGGAAGAAAATGTAGGATCACTAATGCCTACATGGTAGACATAGACATATGGATAGACATAAAAGCATTGCAAGACAACCTGAAAGCAGCAAACAGCGTGTTGATTGGTTGGCATTACTGCCACTGAGTGCTGATTGGTTGGCATTACTGCCAATAAGTGTTGATTGGTTGGCATTACTGCCACTGAGTGCTGATTGGTTGGCATTACTGCTTCTGAGTGCTGATTGGTTGGCATTGCTGCCACTAAGTGTTGATTGGTTGGCATTACTGCTACTGAGTGCTGATTGGTTGGCATTACTGCTACTGAGTGTTAATTGGTTGGCATTTGTGTCACTGAGTGCTGATTGGTTGGCATTACTGCCACTGATCGCTGATTGGTTGGCATTACTGCCACTGATCGCTGATTGGTTGGCATTACTGCTACTGAGTACTGATTGGTTGGCATTACTGCCACTGATCGCTGATTGGTTGGCATTACTGCTACTGAGTGCTGATTGGTTGGCATTACTGCCACTAAGTGTTGATTGGTTGGCATTACTGCCACTGAGTGCTGATTGGTTGGGATTACTGCTACTGAGTGCTGATTGGTTGGCATTACTGCCACTGAGTGCTGATTGGTTGGCATTGCTGCCAATGATCACTGATTGGATGGCATTACTGCTACTGAGTGTTAATTGGTTGGCATTTGTGTCACTGAGTGCTGATTGGTTGGCATTACTGCCACTAAGTGTTGATTGGTTGGCATTACTGCCACTGAGTGCTGATTGGTTGGGATTACTGCTACTGAGTGCTGATTGGTTGGCATTACTGCTACTGAGTGCTGATTGGTTGGCATTGCTGCCAATGATCACTGATTGGATGGCATTACTGCTACTGAGTGTTAATTGGTTGGCATTTGTGTCACTGAGTGCTGATTGGTTGGCATTACTGCCACTGATCGCTGATTGGTTGGCATTACTGCCACTGAGTGCTGAATGGTTGGTATTACTGCTACTGATCGCTGATTGGTTGGCATTACTGCTACTGAGTACTGATTGGTTGGTATTACTGCCACTGATCGCTGACTGGATGGCATTGCTGCCACTCATCACTGATTGGATGGCATTACTGCTACTGAGTACTGACTGGTTGGCATTACTCCCACTGAGTGCTGATTGGTTGGCATTACTGCTACTGAGTGCTGATTGGTTGGCATTACTGCCACTAAGTGTTGATTGGTTGGCATTACTGCCACTGAGTGCTGATTGGTTGGGATTACTGCTACTGAGTGCTGATTGGTTGGCATTACTGCCACTGAGTGCTGATTGGTTGGCATTGCTGCCAATGATCACTGATTGGTTGGCATTACTGCTACTGAGTGTTAATTGGTTGGCATTTGTGTCACTGAGTGCTGATTGGTTGGCATTACTGCCACTAAGTGTTGATTGGTTGGCATTACTGCCACTGAGTGCTGATTGGTTGGGATTACTGCTACTGAGTGCTGATTGGTTGGCATTACTGCTACTGAGTGCTGATTGGTTGGCATTGCTGCCAATGATCACTGATTGGATGGCATTACTGCTACTGAGTGTTAATTGGTTGGCATTTGTGTCACTGAGTGCTGATTGGTTGGCATTACTGCCACTGATCGCTGATTGGTTGGCATTACTGCCACTGAGTGCTGATTGGTTGGTATTACTGCTACTGATCGCTGATTGGTTGGCATTACTGCTACTGAGTACTGATTGGTTGGTATTACTGCCACTGATCGCTGACTGGATGGCATTGCTGCCACTCATCACTGATTGGATGGCATTACTGCTACTGAGTACTGACTGGTTGGCATTACTCCCACTGAGTGCTGATTGGTTGGCATTACTGCCACTGAGTGCTGATTGGTTGGCATTACTGCTGCTGAGTGTTGATTGGTTGGCATTACTGTTACTGACTGTTGATTGGTTGGTATTACTGCCACTGAGCGCTGATTGGTTGGCATTGCTGCCACTCGTCACTGATTGGATGGCATTACTGCCACTGATCGCTGATTGGTTGGCATTACTGCCACTGAGTGCTGATTGGTTGGCATTACTGCCACTGATCACTGATGGGTTGGCATTACTGCTACTGATCACTGATTGGTTGGCATTACTGCCACTAAGTGTTGATTGGTTGGTATTACTGCTATTGAGTACTGATTGGTTGGTATTACTGTCACTGATCGCTGATTGGTTGGCATTACTGCTACTGAGTACTGATTGGTTGGCATTACTCCCACTGAGTGCTGATTGGTTGGCATTACTGCCACTGATCGCTGATTGGTTGGCATTAGTGCCACTGAGTGCTGATTGGTTGGTATTACTGTCACTGATCGCTGATTGGTTGGCAATACTGCTACTGATCGCTGATTGGTTGGCATTACTGCTACTGAGTACTGATTGGTTGGCATTACTCCCACTGAGTGCTGATTGGTTGGCATTACTGCCACTGATCGCTGATTGGTTGGCAATACTGCTACTGATCACTGATTGGTTGGCTTTACTGCTACTGAGTGCTGATTGGTTGGTATTACTGCTACTGATCGCTGATTGGTTGGTATTACTGCTACTGAGTACTTATGGGTTGGCATTACTCCCACTGAGTGCTGATTGGATGGCATTACTACCACTGATCGCTGATTGGTTGGCATTACTGCTACTGATCACTGATTGGTTGGCATTACTGCTACTGAGTGCTGATGGGTTGGTATTACTGCTACTGATTGCTGATTGGTTGGCATTACTGCCACTGAGTGCTGATTGGTTGGCATTACTGCTACTGAGTGCTGATTGGTTGGCATTACTGCTACTGAGTGCTGATTGGTTGGCATTACTGCTACTGAGTGCTGATTGGTTGGCATTGCTGCCAATGATCACTGATTGGATGACATTGCTGCTACTGGGTGTTAATTGGTTGGCATTAGTGTCACTCATCACTGATTGGATGGCATTACTGCTACTGAGTACTGACTGGTTGGCATTACTCCCACTGAGTGCTGATTGGTTGGGATTACTGCCACTGAGTGCTGATTGGTTGGCATTACTGCTACTGAGTACTGATTGGTTGGTATTACTGTCACTGATCGCTGATTGGTTGGCATTACTGCCACTCATCGCTGATTGGTTGGCATTACAGCTACTGAGTACTGATTGGTTGGCATTACTCCCACTGAGTGCTGATTGGTTGGCATTACTGCCACTGATCGCTGATTGGTTGGCATTACTGCCACTGATCGCTGATTGGTTGGCATTACTGCTACTGAGTACTGATTGGTTGGCATTACTGCCACTGATCGCTGATTGGTTGGCATTACTGCTACTGATTGCTGATTGGTTGGCATTACTGCTACTGAGTACTGATTGGTTGGCATTACTCCCACTGAGTGTTGATTGGTTGGTATTACTGCCACTGAGTGCTGATTGGTTGGCATTACTGCTACTGAGTGCTGATTGATTGGCATTACTGCCACTGATCGCTGACTGGTTGGCATTACTGCTACTGAGTGCTGATTGGTTGGCATTACTGTTACTGAGTGCTGATTGGTTGGCATTACTGCCACTGAGCGCTGATTGGTTGGCGTTAGTGCCACTGATCGCTGACTAGTTGGCTTTACTGCCACTGAGTGCTGATTAGTTGGCATTACCGCCACTGAGTGCTGATTGGTTGGCATTACTGCTACTGAGTGCTGATTGGTTGGCATTACTGCCACTAAGTGTTGATTGGTTGGTATTACTCCCACTGAGTGCTGATTGGTTGGCATTACTGCTACTGAGTGCTGATTGGTTGGCATTACTGCCACTGATCACTGATTGGATGGCATTGCTGCTACTGGGTGTTAATTGGTTGGCATTAGTGTCACTGAGTGCTGATTGGTTGGCATTACTGCCACTGAGTGCTGATTGGTTGGCATTACTGTCACTGATCGCTGATTGGTTGGCATTACTGCCACTGAGTGCTGATTGGTTGGTATTACTGCTACTGAGTACTGATTGGTTGGCATTACTGCTACTGAGTACTGATTGGTTGGCATTGCTGCCACTGTTCACTGATTGGATGGCATTACTGCTGCTGAGTGTTAATTGGTTGGCATTAGTGTCACTGAGTGCTGATTGGTTGGCATTACTGCCACTGAGTGCTGATTGATTGGCATTACTGCCACTGATCGCTGATTGGTTGGCATTACTGCTACTGAGTGCTGATTGGTTGGCATTACTGTTACTGAGTGCTGATTGGTTGGCATTACTGCCACTGAGTGCTGATTGGTTGGCGTTACTGCCACTGATCGCTGACTAGTTGGCTTTACTGCCACTGAGTGCTGATTAGTTGGCATTACCGCCACTGAGTGCTGATTGGTTGGCATTACTGCTACTGAGTGCTGATTGGTTGGCATTACTGCTACTGAATGTTGACTGGTTGGCATTACTGCTACTGAGCATTGATTGGTTGGTGAGCTGATCAGCCCATGAGTTGATGTCATGAGTGTACATGAGACACTGTTAAAACAAAGTCTTATAATTTGAGTTCAAAATGTGCTCAAAAATATAACAGCAGTGTTAAAATGTTTCATGATCTTTTGTGTTCAGAAAATTACTGCATTTACAATTAAGCATTTACAAACCAAGTTTTTGCATTAAAGCTCTAAAGTGTTTTAGTGTGTGTTGCGCTGGTACGGGTGGATCAGACACAGCAGTGCTGCTGGAGTTTTTAAACACCTCACTGTCACTGCTGGACTGAGAATAGTCCACCAACCAAAAATAGCCAGCCAACAGTGTCCTGTGGGCAGCGTCCTGTGACCACTGATGAAGGACTAGAGGATGACCAACACAAACTGTGCCGAAGCAGATGAGCTATCGTCTCTGACTTCACATCTACAAGGTGGACTGACAAGGTAGGAGTGTCTAACAGAGTGGACAGTGAGTGGACACAGTGTTTAAAACCTCCAGCAGCACTGCTGTGTCTGTTCCATTTGTACCAGCACAACACACACTAACACACCACCACCACGTCAGTCTTACTGCAGTGCTGAGAAGGATCCACCACCCACATAGTACCTGCTCTGTGAGGGTCCATGGGGGTCCTGACCACTGAAGAACAGGGTAAAAGGGGGCTAACAAAGTATGCAGAGAAACAGATGGACTACAGTTTGTAATTATAGAACTACAAAGTGCACCTATGTAGTAAGTGGAGCTGATAAAATGGACAATGAGCGTAGAAACAAAGAGGTGGTCATAATGTTATAACTGATCGGTGTATAGCGACAGTATTTGTTTATATCAGTTTGTTTATATATTAAAAAGAAAGCCCAGAAACACACATCTAAAATTTGCACATAAGCATTTAGACAAATCAGAACTGTTTTGGAACAATGTATTCAGTTAAGATGAAACAAAAAGTACGAAGGGGACACGTGAAGTTTGGGACTGCTTCTTACCAAATAGTACTGGGGCATTAGACATCATCGAAGAAAACATGAATGGAACGACATACCAGGACTCACTACAGGAGAATTTAATCTCATCAGCCAAGAAACTGAAGATGGACGTTTCACGAAGACAACAACCACAAACAATAACTCAACATGACATTGCATGTCATTGCCAGTCTCATGACTTTGATTGGTTAATTTAATTGTGAATCCATCATATGACACTCGTAAGCTCTGGGAACTAAAGACAGTTTGCTAAGAAGAAAGGGCCATTTTTATATATATATATATATATATATATATATATATATATATATTTAACTCATCCTTGCTGAAAAAAACAAAAACAGCCCAGACCAATATGCATTCCATGCTGATCCAAGCTGGTCTTGGCTAGTTCATGCTGGTCTGGTGCTGGTTTAGCTGGTCACCCAGCATGGTCATGCTGATCAGCCAGTGTACCAGCATCCTAAACACAACATATGCTGGTTTTGGTGGTGACCAGCCCTGCTGGTCTGTTCTGGTTTTTCTAGCAGGGATCTTTGTTTATGCTTACAAATTATGTACTTTGGTAACACTTTACTTGAACCGTGCTACAAAAACATTGACATAACCTTGCCATAAGCATGTCACTGAAGATGTCATATGCTGTCATGAGTTCTCATAACTGAATTTATATTCATATTAGCATTACTGGTTATTGTTGATATAATATTTGGTGTTATGACAGCTCATTTTACATGCCAATTTTTGTTCATTGTGCTCTTGTCAGCTGTAATGACATTAAACATGATGACATCTGTCACAACAAGTACCAGTAATTACCGAACATAATCTGTCTTGACAATTCATGATAGCATATGACACCTGCCATGAAAACTCATGAAATTCATCAAAATTGTGTAGAAATGAGCACAGATTTGAGCGTCCTGAATGATGTATGAACTACTCCGTGTCTGATTCAGGAAACTGTCCCAGAGCTGGTTTAAAGGGAGCCTGGCCACGTCTCATTTTTGTCATTTTATCAAAATCATGACTGCAAAGTGAGGGAGTCCTTAATGACTGACAGTGAATGAAGCTAAACAGCTAAAAGGTAAAAGGAAGGCTCTGTGAAGGGCCTTCCTTTCATTTTGGAAACTGGAAGGATGTGTTTAATTGAAAATAAAAGAAACCTAACTAGCATTTTTTTTCTATAGCAAAAGGTTATGGTCAGTGGGAATCTAGCATTACTGCTACTGAGTGCTGATTGGTTGGCATTACTGCTACTGAGTGTTGCTGGTTGGTGAGCTGATCAGCTCATGAGTTAAGTAAAGCGGTTCACATTCACTGACGTCATAAATGTACGTGAGGCACCGCTAAAGCAAAGTCTATAATTTGAGTTTAAAGGTGCTCAAAATAGAACAGCAGTGTTAAAATGTTTCATGATCTTCAGAAATGACTGCATTTTTAATAAAAACAATTAAGCATTTATAAACTATAGCTCCATAATGGCCCAATCATTTTGGACTTATTGCCCTCTAGCATGTGATATGCCAGAAGACATTATTTACTGGCCATTCTCCTCAACAAACATCCTCTGTATGTTCTACGATGACAAATCTAACAGTGATTTGAACGCAACTGATGAACCAGCTGAAGTGCATGAAAACAAGTGCCTGTAACTTATTACCATATCATTTGTCACAGACATGCTCTAATTTGCCCTGATATGCATATAATGTACATAAACCATGCCCTGATTTCTGCAGATGTGAACAAATAAAAGTATTCAGCAGGTTCATGAGCCAATGGTTGTTCTCAAAGGCGAAATTGGGGTTGAGCAGACAGTGCACTGCTCCCCCTGCTGGCCAGAGCTTAAATATGTTTATTGTGTTAAAATTACAACAAAATCAGTGTACATATATAAAATAAAAACATGCACTTTAGTACAATGATTACTTTGTGCAAATCCTGCAAGAAAAAACAGCAAAAACAGAAAACAGCATATGTTGTGTTTTGGATGCTAGCATGCTGGTCAAACAGCATGACCATGCTGGGTGACCCTCTAAACCTTTACATTGTAAAAACATACCGTAAAATTTACAGTAATTTACTGGCAGCAGAGTTGCCAGTAAAGTACTGTATAAAAATGGTAAATGTTTTACAGTCTTTTACAATTATTTACTGCCTGTAAATTACTGTAAATCACGTTGTGTGGTATGTTACTGTACTCCATTGCATCACTCTAAATGCCCAATCTTTTACAGTATAATCCTGTAAAAAAACAAACCAGTATTTTACTGTAAAATAAAAACTGTACATTCCCTGCAATTCGTGGAAACCAGCAGGGAAGTAAGTAGTATTATCATTATTTTCTCTTATTACTGTTATTGCTGGAAACATTGTTGTTATTTATCATGTTTTTGATTATTTAACCTCAAATCTTGTGGTTTTAGGCTACCAGACATGAGTTTGATCATGCAAGATGAAATCGATAAACAACAAAACTGTCTGTAAAATATTGTATGTGCTCAGTTTATGATCAGATTTGAGTGCATGCAACTTTAATGCATAAGGGCTACTATGTGTGTGAATTTGCAGTGGATATATACACTCGAAATGCGTTAAATAACAAAAACAAAAGTGCCTGAATGCTTGCTTCCCCTCACTGTAATTGGACATGTGTTGGAGAAATTTCACCATTTGGTTGCTTTCAATTACAGCTCAGCATTTGGTGCACAGACTTCATGCAGGAGATAAAGAGAGGATTTGTGCCTTTCTCGTGATTACAGAATGTGTGTGAGAGGATAAGTCAGAATAAGATGATGCAGCCATGTCCATCTGGACCTGAGATCCAGGACAATCCATCATGCACTGCAAAAAATGAACCAACTGGGGTTGTTTGACTTACAAACTGAAAATATGTCCACATTTAATAAATGCATTGTGTTGTCTTTTATAATTAAAGTAATGAACGATTCAAAGATAATTTTATTTTCGTGAAACCCAAATAAATTGCACTGAGAAGTTTCAGTTTGGTTCAGTCAACAATTGTACCTCAGTGTTGAGGTACCAAAGTCTATGTGGACTGACTCTATTTGTTTAAATGGAAATGATTGGCATAATTGAATTAGGTTCATACAACAATTCATCTTGTGAAGTGTGACCTGTTCTGGAGTTAAAAAGTAATTGCACTGTTAAGCCCTGTCTGCTGTGTGTTTGTGCCCCATGCTTGGCTCTGTAATTACTCTGTGTGATGTGCGGAACAGAATGCTGCAGAACATCAATCAGCAAGCCAGTGAACGTAGCACATAGGAGAGCTCTCTGTTAGATCATCAGTATACACACTTGCGCACACCCACACAGATGTGAGAGTAATTACAGCCAAACACTGATGCAGACAGTATATGTGACAGCACTGGGTGATACTAGCTGAGGCAGAAATCATCACTGTCATTCAACATTTTATTGGGTTTCATAAACAAAATTAAATGCAAAGATACATATATGGACCATTCAACTGAATTAGTTTAGACTGAAGTCCCACAGTACAAAAACATATTTAAAAAATAGACGTTAGATATTTACAAGGATTATGTCATGATCTATTTAAACCTAATGCATTAATTGAGATACTAAGCTAAATATATACAAAACCATAATTTATTAGGTATTTTCTATTGGGAGGTGGTGGTTTTTATGTCACTACCGAAACACAAAGAGTGTTAGTCCATGGGTGGAGCCTATTTTAGCTACACCCCTGTATCTAGATCAGGAAATGCATCCTTGTCCCTCATGGTCATATGGTGAGCTGTTAGACCCCATCATTTTAAAGTAAATATGTCTTAATATGTCCTAATGTCCTAAATATGTTATGTTCAACCTCAAGAATTGTCATTACCCAAACATAATTAATACGCTTTTTGTGTTATAATGAAAAATATTATGATTTTATGTGTATGCAACTGTTCAAAGCTGTGTTTGCTATTCATGTACTGGCTAGCATTTTTTATTTACGCTTAAAATGAGCTAAAATTGTCAAACTGAAACAGTTACTAGTAAATACTTTAACTTGCCTAACTTGAAATATTATTGGAGGTGCCTGTTAGCCAGTTTGCCAGCCTAATTGTTCAGTCTAGTCCTAGTTATTAAATTAAACTGCATTATTACGCAGAGTGTGTTTAGTGTGGTTTCAGGTCTTTTTTATTCAATACATTCAATTGTGATTGCAAACATACATACAGGCCTACTAGTGTGGGTTTCCTCTCTTTCAGTTACTACATTTACATGCGCACCAGTGGTGCGATAATAGTCTGACTAAAATGCCTAATTTAACAAGACATGATGATGTAAACAGTATGGTTCAATTGTCATAGTCCAGCTAAGGTCTTCCTAATTTTAGCACAATTAAAACATGTGGTCCAAGCAAATATTGGCCAGACTACTGAAGACAGATTTGAACATATAGACGCCTTATATTGCTTCACTGAGATTTTGCAACACTTTGTAGTGCTTTCTGCAGCACAGATAGCCAGCATCAAAACAAACATGAATGACAAAAAACAACAAGTGGCAAAAGGGCTCATACTTGTACAGGGAGGAAGAGAACTCCCTGTTAACATTGGGTCAGAATTAGACATCATTATATATTTAAATGATGGGAAAAAAATGTATTTTTTTAAATGGCAGGAAACTCATACAGAGATAAACTTGAGTGCATTATGAAAGCATTTAACATCAAAATGTCAGAATACAGTGGTATTTGTGTAAAGATATATTTATGGATCTCGCTTTGTGCACAGGGGCACAGTTATGATGGAACAGGAAAGGGCCTTCCCCAAACTGCTGCCACAAAGTTGGAAGCATATAACTGTCTAAAATGCCTTTGTATGCTGTAGCTTTAACACTATTGTCAATAAACTGTAGTGTAAATGCATTTAAAACACTGCATCATCCACACAGCTTAATGCATCAAAGCCGTATTTAATAGCGGCTTCAGTTAATAAGCTTTGACATTTCAGTCTTTATCACCTCGGATTGAACCATTTGTTGGGACCAGCACGGTTAGGCCAATAGGTAAATTAACCACACATTATATATACGCAGGCGCTACGTGCACACAGATTGCGTCTGTCTTCCTGTCTCATTTCCTCCCATTACTGAGCCTACATGCTTCTGCTTCTTGTTTCACACTCCAGCAATTCTGTGGCTTTCTGCTCTATCGCTGCTGCATATTCACACACCGTCTGACTCCAAATCCAATCCACAGCATAACACTCCAGTCATTAAAAACACATCACCAAGACTTGCAGAAAACTTATTTACAGTGTGTGTCTCTCTCTCTCTCTCTCTCTCTCCTTCTCTTTTCTCAGATGACTTTGAATAATGTTTCAGTATCTTAGCACAAATATCCCTACCTCTGAAGATATTACACAGTGAATGAGTTTCCTCCATTAAAAAATCAATTTCTTTTTAATACTTAAAAAAAGGGGGAATGGGGAATTGAACTAAAATTAGATTACAGATTATACTGCTTGCTGGGGTTGGATAATGTTTGGTAAGACTTTTTAATTACTCTATGGTATCATGGATTAAAATTAGCCTGACATAGTCTTTGTTTTTTACTAAAGCCCCACCCTTAATATTTAATAGTACATCACTTTCTAAAAGTGCCAGAGCTTTCTATACATATTAGTATTGTAGCGGTGGCAGAAGGAAGAAGAAGAAGAAGAAGAAACACAGGGGTAGCCTTGATCTACTGCAAGAAGTGCTCTTTATTGAACACACTGGCAAGAAAGGCACATACAAGTGACTGAACTTGAGGGGGAGGTCACTGGCTTCACCCTGATGATTATACTCCCTCACACACAAAACCCACAGACCCTGACACTAAATAACACAAATAACATGTACACATAACTCAAACTAACAAACAACAAGATAAACAACATAAACAGTCCCTTTTCAGGAGGGCGCACACATACCGTGAGCCTTTCCATGAGGTCAACCGCATAGCCACGCCTCCAAAGTCGCAGGCACCCACGCCAGGCAGTAGCAGAATGCTACAATGTCACAGCTGTCCAGCAGGGCAATGTAAGACTGAGAAGTTTGTAGAATGATCAAAAACACGTATTTCGGAACTTACCACAGGTAAACAGGTGAATAAGTAACAGGAGATGCTACCATGATTGGGTATAAAAAGAGAAGTCACAAAAAACTGCATGAGCAATTATTCCAATTATTCAAAGTGCAATTACAAGAAATTTAAGGATTTTACCTTCTACAGTCCATGACATAAAATATTCAGAGAATTTGTAGAAATCTGTGTACAGGAAAAGGCCAAAAACCAATAATGATTGCCTATGACCTTCGATTCATCAGATGATTCTGCATTAAAAACGGATGCTTCTGTAATTAAAATAACCACATAGGTTTGGGAATACTTCAGAAAGCCTTAGTAACTAAACTGAGTCTGTTGCTGCATCTACAAATACAAAATAAGACTCTACTACACAAAGTGGAAGCCATATGTCAACAACATCCAGAAACTCTGCCGACTTCTCTGGGGTAAATTTCATCTGAGATGGACTGAAAAGTGGAAACGTAAGCTGTGGTCTGACGAGTTCAGCTTTCAATTGTTTTTGGAAATAATAGACGTTGTGTTCTCTGGGCCAAAAAGAAAGACCATCTTGATTGTTACCCACGAAACTTGCATGTCTCTGATGGAACTATTAACGCTAAGGTGGCATACACATTGCGCATGTATACAAAAAAACAATAAAGTCATTTAGTTGCAACATTAAATATCTTCTCTTTGTACTGTTTTCCATTGAATACAGGTTGAAAAGGATTTGCAAATTATTGCTGTCTGTTTTCATTAACATTTTTATACTGTCCCAACTTTTTTGGAATTAGAGGACAATGAACACACCTGTGCAGGTGAGCTAGCGTCAGGTGAATCAACATGTTAGAAGTGTCTAATAGAGAGGACAGTGCACCTATGTGGTAAGTGGACCTGATAAAATCAAAAGTGAGTGTAGACGAAGTGGACAGTGAGTGTACATATAATGCTCAAAGTTTTAGGCTCTGGAGCAACCTCAGTTCCTACTCTACAATGCAGGGGTGTGGCTAAAATAAGGCTCCTGATACTCTCCTGTACTCATGATTTATCTCATGATAAATCTAAAAATTCACATAAGTCTAAAAATTCACTTTAAAAGAAATCAAAACAATCTTGTTAAAAAAAAACATTGAAAAAAATATTAAATATTACTTTCACAAGTTGAATTAGGGGTTAGAAGGAGGTTTTGGCAGTACCCTATAAATGATGATTTTGTATATAACATAGTTCTTGTATATATCTATGGTCTGCATACTTACTACGGTGGGGCCGCAGTTTGAATAATTCAGTAGAATGGTCCACATATGCAGGGAAGGTAAGTGGGAGATAACTGGTTATTGGTTACTGTGCTTATTCATGATATTATTTTGCCTTTTTGATTATTACTGAAAAAATATCCTTTAAAAATGAAGACTGGCCTTAATCTGTCTCTCAAAAGCTGTCTTTTAAAAAAAATATCTAAAGCTCTAAAACAAGCGTACATTAGCTGTAAAAGGCCGTCTCCTGTGCCTGACTTCTCTGAGGAGCTGACCCGCAGTCTAATCCTTCACTTCAAACAGAAATTCACTTGGAGACATCCGATTTAAAAGGAGTTCTAACTCTTTATCTCTCCCGCAGACACTATCGATTGTTCTGAAGAAACAAGCAAACAGATTCATTATGGAGATTTATTATGTACTCGGAGGCTTTACTGAAGAGGTCATTAACCATAATGATGAGGTACTACAAGTTAAGGCTGTTCAGACTTACACTGGAATCAGTGTCTGATATTGTGGGCTGAATAGCAACAATCTAGCCAGGTCTCAGAGCTTTCAGGTGACATGAGCTTAGACTGATTGGTGTGTGTGTGTGTGTGTGTGTATATATATGAGTGTGTGATCACTGTGATCCCTGTCATTTTCTCCGTGACCTCACTGCCTCACTGGCCTGGTGTGGTGGGTTTTCATTCTAATTTCTCTGATTTGTTAGAGAGGAAAGTAAACAAGAGGGGAATTAAGGTATCTAATAGACAGAGAGAGAGAGAGAGAGAGAGTAGGGGGAAACAGAGTGACAGAGACAGAGACACAGAGAGAGAGAGGAATGAGACAAATGAGAGAGAGAGAGAGACAAAAAGAGAAAGACAGTGAGAAATGAGAGAGAAAAAGAGATTGACAGAGAGAGAGAGAGACAGACAGAGAGAGAATAAGAAAAGCGGAGGGTGAGAAATAAGAGAGAGAGACAGGGAGAGACAGAAAGAGAATGACAGAGTGAAAAATTAGAGGAAGAGATTGAGAGAGAGAGAGAGAGAGACAAAATAAGAAATGAGAGAGAGAAATTAAGATAGAGATAGAGATAGACATTTGATTTGAAGCAGCACGTGGGCAGCTCTACCCACAAGCTAGGTCACATTTTGGATCTGGTCATCACTAAAGGTTTAAAAAAAAAAAGTGTCCAAAAAGTGTCCAAAATCTTGGATGTTTTCTTATCAGATCACTTCTGTATTTTCTTTCAAATCAATTTAGAAGTAAAGAAGAAAGTACCTGAAAGTTACTTTAAAACACATTACATAGACTCAGAAACAGTTGAAAAGTTTAAAAAGGTTTATAATAGTTCAGCGAATACAGATACGACTCCATCCTGTAATGATCTAGTCTCCGATCTAAGTACTAGATTACGGGAAGGCCTTGACCTTCTCGCCCCTATAAAAAGGAAGAAAAGCTCGCGCACTCTTAAAAATCCATGGATGAATGCTGAAATACGTCAGCTTAAGAGAAATTGTCGTAAATCAGAGCGCTTATGGAGGAAAACTAAACTGCAGTTACACTATGATATTCTCAAAGAGCAGATCTCATTCTGTAATAATGCCATGAAAATATCCAGACAGTCATATCTCTCTAGTGTAATCAATAGACACAAAAATAACACCAAGATCCTTTTTTCCACTATAGACTGACTAATTAACCCTAACTTCTCTGCTAGTGCGTTTAATGATGATTTATCTTCTAATATCTGTGAAGAGTTCGCAATTCATTTCCAAAATAAAATAGACCTGATACGACAGGGTGTAGCTCTGCAGACGCAAACAAGCTCCTATAATGTTCCTGATAGGTCACCTACATCAGTAATGACATCTTTCTCTGTTATCAACTATGAGGAGCTCACAACTATTTTAAACAAATTAAGTTCATCCACATGTGATCTTGACCCTGTTCCTACTTCATTCCTTAAGATGGTTTTTGATTGTGTTCACAATGATGTTTTAACTATTGTAAATTGTTCTCTGTCAACAGGTGTTTTTCCAGATGAAAAAGAGTAGCATGGATCCTTCCATACTAAATAATTTTAGACCGATTTCAAACCTACCTTTTTTAAGTAAAGTCTTAGAAAAAGTTGCTTTCAAACAACTGAATACGTATCTAATATCAAACAATTTATTTGAATAGTTTCAGTCAGGTTTTCGTTCTAACCATAGTACAGAGACAGCATTAATTCACGTTATGAATGACCTCAGGCTCAGCACTGATGCACAAAATCCTTCTATTTTGGTTTTATTAGATCTTAGTGCAGCCTTTGATACCGTTGACCACAAGATTTTACCTCAGCGTCTTGAATACCGGGTCGGCCGCCATTTAGAATGGTTTAAATCATATTTAAGTAATGGTTTCACTTGGAAATCATTCATCAAAACAATCTGCTGTTTCTTGTGGAGTCCCCCAAGGTTCAGTCTTAGGGCCTTTGCTTTTCTCTTTGTACATGCTACCTCTAGGTGATGTTATTAGGAAACATAGTATAAATTTTCATTGCTATGCTGACGACACCCAGTTATACATTTCTATTGCTTCTAAAGATCAAGACTCTGTAGACAGACTAACCAACTGTGTGTCAGATATTTCTCAGTGGATGTCGCAAAATTTTCTACAATTAAATCATGAAAAAACTGAATTACTGATTGTTGGTACAGAAACTCAGAGAAAAATGATTTTTGAGAAACTTGGTTCTTTAGCTTCATCTACCAAACCTGAAGTACGAAACCTGGGTGTGATCTTAGACTCTGAGCTCTGTTTTACCCCACATGTAAACGTAGTCACTAAAGTAGCTTTTTATCATTTAAGAAATATCGCTAAAGTTCGGCCTTTTCTATCTCAGAGCGATGCAGAGAAACTTGTTCATGCATTTGTTACAAGCAGACTTGACTACTGTAATGCTCTTCTTGCTGGACTTCCTAAGAAAACTACACATCCCTTACAACTTGTACAAAATGCAGCAGCGCGCATCCTAACAAAAACAAAAAAGAGAGAACACATCACCCCCGTTTTGAAAGAACTGCACTGGCTGCCTGTATCATTCAGGATAGATTTCAAGGTTCTGCTACAAGTCTTTAAAGCTCAAAACAACCTAGCACCTGCTTACATCACAGAGTGTCTGTCTGTTTTATGTTCCGGCACGCAATCTAAGATTTGCAGATAGTGGCCTTCTACAGATACCCTCTGTAAAATACAGAAAACATGGAGAGGCCTCTTTCAGTTATTATGCTTCTAAACTGTGGAACTCACTTCCACCTTTTATTAGACAGTCAAGCTCAGTGCTCACTTTTAAGAAGCACCTAAAAACGTATCTCTTTAAATTAGCATTTAACTAAAACTGAATGTCTCGTGGTGTTTATCTTGTAATTTAATCTTCATTTTCTTCTGATTCTAATTAAGTACTAATGATCTTTTCTATAACTATGTTTTATCACCTGTCTGTAAAGCACTTTGAGCTGCCACCGGCATGAAAAGAAAATTTAGATAAAGAAATGGACAGAGAGAAAGAGTGTATGAGAGAGAGAAAGAGTGAGAAAGACCGAGAGAAAGACAGACAGAGAGAAGTAAGAGAGTGAGAGGGAACAAAAGAGAGAGAGAAAGAGGATAAGAGAGAGAGAGAACAAGTGAGTGTGTGAGAGTGAGGCAACGAGAGAAAGAAACAGAGAAAACAAAACCTCCATAATTATTTTTTTCAACACAAAAAAACAAAGGAATTTAATTTGTATTCAGTATCTCAGCTGGAGTAGATTTCTAACCCCACCCCTCCTGGAAAGAGTCTGTGATGCGGATACGACCCTCTGTAACCTACCCTATATGTCCAAAAGTTTGTAGACATCTGTGCATCCATAATCTCTTCTGAAATCAAGGGTGTTAATAGGGACTTGGTCCCCCTCTGCTCTTGTGGGAAGACTTTGGACTAGATGTTGGAATATTGCTGTGAGGATTTCATTGCATTCAGACACAAAAGCATTAGTGAGGTCAGGTACTGATGTTGGAAGATTAGTTTCCACTCCAGAGAATGCAGTTCCAATGCTCCTCAGCCCAGTGCTGGGGGGCTTTATGCCCACCCTTCTGGTTGATGCTTGGCATCGAACATAGTGACTTTAAGCTTGTGTACAGCTGCTCCAGAGCACCCCATTCTGTTGACAAAGCTTTTATGTGCTAATCAGAAGGGGTGTCTGGATACCTTTGGACATATAGAATATACAATACTGCAGTTTCATGTGCAACTACATCCATGAAATTACATTAGGATGGCTTTCCTCTGTGGAAAGTAGCTTACTACGTGGACCTTAATGGAGCTGTCATAGGAGCCCAAATAATAGGCCCAATTTACTAGTTAATCGAGCATGCTGTTAGGTGAAAGCCAGAGTGTAAACAGCTTGGGCTCAGCAAACCATCCAACACTTTGGCTGCCTGTGGTGCTGGTTCTGGTGGTCTAATGCAATTTTACATTTCGATGCAGCTTGTGGACCTATGGCCCTCTGCACCCACCCCTCAGTCATTAACCAGGTGATTTAGGGTGCCTATGTTAAGACCCTAAAAAATATAAGCCAGACTGGTGGAGCTGTTGCATTAAAGGATGTGGAATAACACATTTCAACAGCCTATTGTTCTCTATTTATCTTGCATCTGCACACAAACACAGGTTTTTTCCATCTGCTTTTTCACCAATTGTAAGGTTTTATTATTGGGCACCATTGTTTCCACTGTTAGGCGACGTAGTTAATTCGGGGAACAATAACAGCATACTGAGTAGCTGGGTTACATGATTTTCTTTGATGGTGCTCTGCAATTCAATGCAAAGGGTCTGAACCAGTAATATCAACCAGGGCAGCGCTGCTCATTTATTTGATGTATTCATAATTTGTTTTATTCATACAACATGCTCAGTATGTGTTTTCCTTTTGTTGTTTTGTTTCATAAGGGAATTCGGGTGCATAAGTGTTCAAGAAGTCTTTTTTGTGGTTATTCATGTTTTTAACCAATAGCCAATGACAACAAGAGCATGACAAAAGCATTGTGTAATTTTGTATTAATTCTTATTCATGGCTCATTGAAACACATTCAGCTGAACCAGTAGATCCTAAGAGATACACAATGTCCAAAAGTATCTAGGCAAGTGAATTCAGCACTCATTCCTGACACAGTAGCGCAAACACAGCTTGTATAATTACCATAGAAAAGTACTGCTAATGCAGCCGGACACTCTGGAGCACCATCCAGTACTGTTGGGATGAGTTGGAGTGATCTGGAACTCATCATCCAACGATACCACTGGTGGTGGTCAAAGAACCCAATAATATCTGTCTGCAGAGCCACAGAGCCACAGTTTCATGCCAGCAGTTTCACTCTAGCAGGTTCAAGCCAGTGGCGTTCAGCACATGCGCCAACACTTGTTTTGGTTTTTCTTAGTGAGTTTTAGGCTAATCAACATTTCAGTTGTTTTATATGGGTTTCCAATAAATCTGTGATAAATCTGCGCTAGGCTAATGCTATATTTAAAGCTTTAGGCTAAAACAAACTTTGGTTTGAAAGCATATAGACATTCACAGGCTAAATATTACACAAACTACAGCTGATGTGGCCTGGGTAAACTAATGAGTTATGTAGACATACAGCTCAATGAACTTATTGTTAATATGGGGGCTTTATGTGTACACTTACATTACATGTGCAGGAATAACTCTTTACCTTAAGCAGACTTAAACTGAGCATAATATTAAGCTTAAGGCTAATTTTGGCAAAACTGTCTATGTTGATGGACAAGTCTACTGGGGCCCTGCAATGTACTGGTGACCTGTCCAGGGTGTTTCCTGCCTTCTGCCCAATGAGCGCTGGGATAGGCTCCAGCACAAAGGGCTGGAAAACTTGTCTCCAGGAAGTTGGAACCATGCTTTTTCTATTGTTCTTCAGTAAAGTACTGAAGGTCCCAGCGTTATGGCTTCTGAACCCAATGGTAATCTAAAGTTTTCTTCTCTGTCTTTGGTAACACTTGCAGTTGAATTTAACAACAATTTAATTAATTCTTAACTTTTCCAGGTGAAGATAAAGTCACCAAACACTATTGAACACATGAACAATAAGTGTACCAGCATGCATACTAGAACGGTATGTTGATTGCTATTCATAGAATGACTTTATGAAGAGTTTGCTAAGGGAACATAACTCAGAAAGTCAACATTGATGCTAGTGCTAGTGCAACCAAGTATTAAAATTCTGCTCAAATAAGGAGACTACAGTTAGCTTCTACTAAGTGGAGAATTTATTAGAGTCTGGATTCTCAATTAAAACATTTCTTCTAATAAATTCACAGGAACATGAACAAAAAAAGGTAAAATTTACTTATGGAAAGTCATGGAACAGTGCATTTCAAACCTTTTGTTTTATACACTGAAAACCTTTAGCTTATTCTCAAAACAGTTGCTAGTAGAAAATAAGCTACTTTAGTTTAAAATGTCTGCCCAAAGGAAAAAAAAAACAGTCTGTGAACACCTACTCTGAAGAGATGGAAAAAGTAGAAAAGAAATGTTATTTGACTACTGTTATGTCCCAACCATAGGCTCAGGTCTAGGAGGAGGGAGGGATAGTAACAAGAGGATGGAGGAACACAATAAAGGGGTACAAAGACCAGTAAAATGCAGCTAAAGTTTTAACAGTTTTATTATACAGACCAACAAACCAAACACACAAAGAAGTTAAGCTATGAACAACAAGTTACTATAGAAAAGTTGTTAACGTAGCTACCCCTAACATCGGCCGTCCCCCAATTTCCTCTCTCTCTCTCTCTCTCTCTCTCTCTCTCTCTCTCTCTCGCTGGGGAAATTCAAAACACGTAAGCTCCCGCCTCATAAGTCCATTTAAACTTTATTCTAGCAAAAAAATCTGAAAACAATATTTAACTATCGCTAATAACGTTGTAATTATGCGTGTACAAAACCACATGGAACACACAACTCATTTTCATACCGCGATGGATATTTGTCTGTGTAAAAAGCTATCTTACCGGTTAGGTTTCTCTGCTCTGAGGTAAAAAAAAATTGCCGCCATGGTGGGGTTACGTATATGGCGTAAGGGTGCCCACAGAGGACAAACTTAACCTCATTGTAAACCATTGTAAACCATTGAATCTGGTAGGAATGATGCGTAAACGCGATTTCTCATTTGACTGACACAATCAGGCACGCAGCAAAGAGCTGTGTTCCATAAACAAGCAAAACAAGTTGAATAAAAACACGCATTATTACAAACATTAGCTATTATTATCATTATTGTTAGCAGTAGTAGTTTTATTAATAACAATCACTTTATTATTTTTATTATTATAAAATGGTGATGATGATTGATATCAGCACTTTTAAATTATAGCTAATAATAAAAATATAATTTATAATAATAATAATAATAAGAAGAAGAAGAATAAAGTGATAGTCTTTAAAAAGTAAGAAAAAAATCACACAGATGCTAGAAATACGACTTTTATATTTACAGAAAAATGGCAAAAAGAAAAAGGTGGAATGAAGAGGACGTGATGCAAGCACTGGAGGAGGTTTCTGCTGGCATGGCTGTATGCCATACAGCACGCCTCTTCAATGTCCCCCACAACACCTTGGGGGACAGAGTGAGTGGACGGGTGACCCATGGCTGTCGCACAGGCCGCAAGCAGTTACTGTCACCAGAGGACGAACGCTCTTTACTGTATTTACTGTGCGCTGCATGGGTTCCCCCTCACTAAGGCGCGGCTGCTGGCGTAGGCCAACGCAGTGAGGAGGAAGAGGAACCCTAATGAAGATGTGCCACCACTGGGGAAGGAGGCACGCTGATGACATTTCAATGAGGACCTCTGACACCATTGCCGGGGGGGGGCAGCATGTGCCAGGAAGGAGACGGTGGAGAGGTACTTTGACCTGCTGTCATCCACGCTGGAAGAGCATGGACTGTTAAACCAGCCATCACAGATTTACAACTGTGATTATACTGGCTTCCAGATGGATGGCAGCAGGTATAAAGTACTGACACCCCGGGGGTCTAAACATGCTTATCAGCATGTGTCTGTGCTGGCCTGCTTCAATGCAGCTGGGGAGGACATTCCACCATTTATTATTTTTGCTAAACATTTTCCTGGAGGCCCTTACACCCGAGGAGGACCCCCCAACGCTCTCTATGGGAAATCTCTGGTGGGGTACATTGATGGCGATTTGTTCCAGAGGTGGTTTGAGCACTTCGTCCACCATGCTCGGAAGGAGCGCCCTCTGCTCCTTATCTTCGATGGCCACAAATCACACCTTACGCCAGAGGTCATAGAGGCGGCAAAGAGGGAAGGTGCTGTGCTCCTGTGCCTTCCACCCCATTGCTCCCATATCTTGCAGCCGCTGGACATGGGATTCTTTGGCCCTTTAAGGACAGAGTTTGCCAAGGTGGCTGGCAACATCTGCCATTTTAAACATTCTTACATTGTAAATAAGACAGAATTTGCCAAAGTTTTCTGCCACCCGTACCAGCGGCTGAAAGACTGGGGCATTGTGGTGGATGGGTTCAGGAAGTGCGGCATCTTTCCTCTGAATCCACATGCTGTGGATTCAAGCCGCTTCATGCCCTCCTCCGGCCTCAGGAGCAGCGCCACCGGCACCCCGCAGGAGTCAGTGGCGTCATCGTCCTCCTCTCCAGTGGGAGCCTCCGCATCCACCCAAACACCCCCTCCAGGACCCTCAGCCCCTTCGAATCATCCCCTGGTGGCAGCAGGACCAGGGTTAAGTGATCAGAAGTCAGTTTGAGGACAGATATGCCCTCTCCCCTCTCTTCAGTGCCAGAGCACACCACTAGTCTAGCAGGAGAATCAATAAAGAGAATTAAAGGTAGAAAAGTATCTGGAGCTGGCTGCAGTCTAGCAGACCTCTCCTCTCCTCGTTTTAAAACCAGGAACTGAATGAAAATACCCAAATGCTGTTAAATATAACATATTATTATTATTATTATTATTAACAATAATAATAATAATCTCTATTCATATAGGACTTTGCATGCCAGGGGCAGCTCAAAGTGCTGTACAGATACAGACAGAGAAAATGCTTAACAGTAATATAAGAAATTATAAGTACTAATTTAAAATCATATAAGAAAGTGACGTACATTAAATTACAGGACAAATATCAAGAGATGTAGAGTTTTTGTCACGCATCCTTCTCTCATCCGCTCTGACTCAGTAGTGAATTCCACTTCCCAGAACTCCCTGGGAGATCATGTGACTGTGGCACCCCCAGCCAATCAGTGCCCAGCGTCACCCGAATACTGATTTATTTCACCTGTCTCGTTTATCATGTGACTCAGATTAGTTAGTATATAAGCCCAGGCTTTAGTCTAGTTAGAGCTACTGAGTGCTGAGTTTATCCTGTGTTTATTGCTTTCCTGTGTATCGACCTTGGACAGGGCTAGGAACTGCCAGGGATGTTTTAGCAGAGCTAGATGCAGTGAGGATAAGCTAACAGTACAAGCCGTGAGCTATCAGTGAGAGAGTGTGCTGCTTTGCGGATCATGAAGCCAACTTGCCTAGGGGTAGGCTTTATAGTGGGCAGAAGAGATGGAGGTGATTATCCTGAGGTGCTCGACCTCAGGAAGGACACGCTAGGCTTGGACAAGTGAAGCTTTTTGCGGCAGCTAGCAGGACAGCTGAGGCAGAGAATCAGGGCTCCCTGGCATTGTGGCCTTCGTTCCCTGTGGGGGAAGCTGCTGATTTTGGAAGAGCTGAGCATGTAGCACCAGTGCCAGTCTGCTCTCCCAAGCAGGACCATCAATGGATGGAAATTTGCCTCACGGTGGAGAAGCTGCCGGGCTGGGTGTATTGAGTGTGCTCCAGAACCACCATGATTTTGCATCAGGTCCGCCGGGTTCCATATTCGGAGGATCGGGAGGGGTGCCCTTGTCCTCAGGATCCTCCAAAACATGCCCAAGGACCAACTTGCTGAGTCAGGTTTTGAGTAAAGCTGTGTTATGGACCAGAACCTTGACTCCTCTAAGTTTCTTCTGAGAACCCCCCCATTGCTACAGTATTTTTCTCAAGACACTTAAAACTATATGCTGAAGATTTCAGCATTTATCAGCCAACTTATTAACCCCTAAATGGCGAGGGCCTACTAGCAGTCCCAACGTTTTATTGCACACTTCTATATTCTAAGAATAGCTCAGCCAGTTTGCACTGAAGCCCCTGTAGTTACTAAATAATAACCCTTAGTATGTAATAAGCTCGAGATTTTTAGGAGTTAAACACAGCAGGCAGACAAGAGTTAACAAGCTTGTATTGAACATGCTTTTGCAACACTTTCAGTGCAACTTTTTTGTTGAAAACTAGTACAACTCTTAATAACTATGCACCAGGATGCACATAGATGCTCACCTTGCAGTAGAATCAATAAAGAGAATCAAGGGTAGAAGGGTAGATGGAGCTGGCTGCAGTCTATCAGACGTCTCCTCTCCCTGTGCTAAAACCAATCTGATCCACATTCTCTCCAGCCTGTACATTTCTATTAATGTCCTTGTAGGAAATCTGTTCACTTGGTAGCCATCCTTGCAACGAAGCTGGGCAGTTATTTCCAGCCACACAAGTTTGCACTCTTTGAATGAAAGACCTAAGAACATGAAACTAAAGGCTAAATTATTATTATCATCACTGATAAATCAGACAAAAACCTAATGAACAGTTTGTAGTGTTTGGATGAAATAAGGTTTTAGGTTTTGAAGGGTGCTTTCCCTGCAGTTACAAGCAAGCTAATGGCTCTTTTTTCTTGAAGGGTGGGACATAAACAGACATCTTGTTAAGTGTTACAAGCTTTCTTTTTCTAGTCAGTGTATGATTTCAATCAGTGACCGGTCTCCTTTATAATGTCTCTGATTTCTACTGGAGCTCTCTGCTTTGGCTGTAAAGCAGCTATAGCCAGAAACTGTGTCAGCAGCAAGTGAAAACTACTGTCTTTACCTATATTTTAACACCACAGAGAAAAAAAGGTAAGGTTTGCCTGATTCTACACAGGATTCTGTGTAAGTGTAGACATTATTGTGGGTGTGTAGGCGCAGAACAGTGCAGCGTATCGCTTCATGTCAGCCAATAAGCCAAATAGCAAGCAAAGTAGCTAACTGGCCAAATTAGAGTGGCATAAAATGTCCAAATTTGCCAACAGTTACCACCATGGAAACAAATGTGGTGCTTAGGTTAAGCCTGCATATAGTTCTGAGCTGCAGAAAGTCATAAGCAACAGCAAGAGGATAGCATTTTTTGCATGTTAAAATATGTTTACAAAAAAAAATATGCTAACACTTCCAATGAGTTCTGAATTCATAATGCTTTTTAAATGCCTTTTTAAATACCTTATAACACCTAGCATAAGCTTGTATGATTGCTTATAATTCGTTATAGTGACATGCATAACACTTTATAAAACAAGACTTTGGCCCAGTCCACACATACATGGATATTTGTTAAAACATTTATTTTCCAAAATAAAAGGCTGAGTGCATTTAAAATCTGATTAAAAACTAGTTAGACCTTGTACGCAGGACTGGGTGGTCCGAGGGTGGGCCAGCAGTGGCATACAGTTAGTGGGGCACTAACTTTATCAAGCCAGCGGACTGATATATGCTTGCTATCTGGGACAAAAATTGTTTATAAAATGAGCTGTATTTTAAGCTAAATAACCAGATAACCAGTTGTATGTAGTTAGTCTAGCTGATGTGTAACGCTGTGGCAGGATGTTTGATAGTCTTTTATAGTAGCTGCTAAACACTTATGATTAACTGAATTGATATGGCTTCAAATATTCCACTGACTAACATTAGTGCTGTAATATGAAGAACTTTAGTGATGTTGTAAAGGCAACGGTGGCTCATTCTGACAAATCATTAACACAGCCTCTTAATGATGAATGGACCAAACGAGGTGGCATAAAATGACTTGGAAGAATTGTTAGAATCCAGATTCACCTGCCATATTTGGTACAGATAGTCTTCAAATGGTCTATTATTGATATTTAAATAAAATTGTAGTACCATATTATATTTATATCATGGTCACAGGAGATGTAAACATGTCATAAGCATGAACAGAGGGCTAAGGGCTAAGTGGTAGGGGCAAGGGGTGAAATGGGATTGGGCTTAAGCATCCCTGTGGAGCTCTGGTGTTTAGGGATAGAGTGGATGATACGTGCTTGCCATGTTACACGGTTTGTTAAGAAGTCCAATACTCAGTTGCATGAGGTGTTAAGTCCAAGGTCCTGTAATTTGGTAATGAGTTTGATGGGCAGGACTGTGTTAAAGGCAGAGCTTTAATCAATGAAGCACATTTTTACAATGAAGGACATATGTGTTCTTATGCTACAGATGTTCCAATGCAGTATGAAGCACAATAGAAATATTAATAACTTGTACCTTATGGTAATAGATGAAGGGTGGTCTCTGACTTTTTCACAGTACTGTATTTACATATGATATTCTGGACCATAAAAGCTAATGTTTCCTTTCTGAAAATGTAATCCTCTTTGCTCTGAATGTTTAATGTACTGCATAAGGTTCCTTTCAGTGCCATTTTAAAGAGAAGAAAACAGAACAGAAAAGTCCAATTGAAACATATCCAGTTTTTAATACCTTTACAATAGCAGCACTCAGGAAGCGTGGGCTCATTAACTGTAATGCAGACTTAAATATAAATATAAGCTTAAATATAATCAAATTTAGTCACTTGCACTGTAAAGTAAACTTGGATTTTGGATGTACTTAATACATTATTTGTATCATTATTAAATATAATCTGTCATGTTACCATGATACAAATATTTAACTTCATCAGTACCATCCACAGTGCTTGGCCCCCTAATGAAGTCTGACTGATTATCTCGAAATGATAGTACATTTTTTTTCTGATTTTAAACTCTAGTTGTATATAGGACTGATGCAGTGCTCAAAACAACTACCTGAGCCCTCAGCATTAGTGAGATGTCAGCCATTTGCTGCTCCTTCACTTTCATTTCCCCCACACCATTTTCTCTTATCCTCTTATCTGGAATACAGGCCTTTTTAGAAGGAAACATGTGGGTGTCAATCTGGAGACAGTGTGACATTTTTCACCCTTCAGCAAACTTTAATGCAATCAGAGGCCTCTAGCTGGCTCAGTCGTCATCAGTAAGACCCATAAGGAAAAAAGACATGATTTAAACCTAAAAGAGTGATAGGGTAGACGTCATATCACTACACACTGCAGTCTGCTGGAAAGATCTAATAGAAGATTTCAAACATTCACCTTTCTCTACAAAAGGAGCTTTGTCTATAAAAGTCCACATGAGAATGAAACGAAAGAAAGTCTGAAAAAAATCTAGCTATAAACTGAACAATGGAAGAGTGGCAGCGCAGGTGCTACTAGCAGTCTAATAACAAGAAATCTAAAGGGCAAAGGTCCTTAACTTGAACAAATGGTAAAAACACTAAACGACCATTCATTTTTTTCAGTCTTAGTCAGGCTTGAATTCTGTATAAAACTTTTAGAGGTAGATTTGCTTTGCACCCTGCTCTGGTGTTGAAAAGCAACTATCATGATTTACTATCTAAGCACAACTGCCCTTTACTGCCCATAATAAGATCAGAGCATCATATCCTTTCATTGGAGTTCCTCTCTCAAAGTGCAAAACACTGCGAGATAATTCTAATGAACCACGTACACCGATTTGCCAAGGCTGACTGTAAATACTGACTGATGATTATGTGTGCTATTTAACACCTGTGAAAAGCCTGGCTCTGCCCGGAATGGATCCTTATTAGCTTTTTAGGCCACTGTTACATACACTGGCCATTTTCCTCTCAGTGTATGTATCTTAAAATGGGATTTCAGAGTGATTCTGAGGAACTACAGTCTCCCACAATGCACTTCTAATGAACACCGTAGATCACATCAGCCGAATGTGTACAAATGGAAATTGAGAGTCTCTTGTTGCTAAGCAATGGATAGAGAAACGCTATGTTAATAGTGACCACTAAGCCACTGAAAACAAAACTTAAAGAGGAATTCCACTGATTTTTCAAAATTTCTGCTTTAATTCTGTGGTTGTGATGTAAACAAAGTCATTCAGAGTGGTTGGATGTAAAGTGGTTCATTGTAGAGAAACTTACAGTCTCTGATTTTCTTTACAGTGATGGTGATAGAAACCAGGGGTCACAATGTCTACAAGACAAATATAGCCATTTTATTTACTATCCAAAACCACTGAACCTTCGAGTGTTTTCTAAGTTTTTATATGTAATATTTAATGTTTAAAATGAATATGTAATATCCAAAAACGATAGAATAGTGAAAAATTTGAAAAAATAAAAAAGCTTTTGAGGGACTGTTTCCCTTACAACCCCCTACACGTACCCCTCTGCTATGAATTGTTTAAAATAAATAGATTAATAGGTCAGTTTTTAGGCCAAAACTTTATCACAAAACTAAGGCATCAGGCAGCATACTCGTATCTGTTTTGTGTAGCACCCTACACTATACAAATAATAGTCCTTGGGCAAGACTCCTAACACTACCTTCGCCTACCAGTGTAAAATGATCACATTGTAAGTCGCTCTGGAAAAGAGCGTCTGCCAAATGCTGTAAATGTAAAAATAAATATAAAATATTTTGCCAGGTGAAAAAAAGCCGCCTGTTGTTTTTCTCCCGTCCCGTCATTTTGTATGTTAGATCTCTTGAAATTGTGAAATATTGTGATCAAATAATGACTTATTTTCAAATTAGTGTGTCGAAATAATTATTCATATTCTCAAAATAACAACTTATTATATGCAAACAACTGTACTTTCTCAAAGTCCCCATACGCAAAAGTAGTATATTTATACATTTTTCAAAAGGTGTGTCAAGTTGGTAATATATTTACACCTTTAACATATAAACATTACAGATTGACACTATTATGTGTATTTAACCTGCATATGGCCAGAAATGCAGCTTTACAGACAAAGGAAAACATTCTCAACTTTCAGTTAACTGAACAAGATTTAATTGTAATTCATTATGGACTAATTCTACTGATGCATTCGTCATGAGATTTTGATGCAACATAACGAGCAGCTGGCATTTTCAAAATGGGTGAAGAAAAAGGAAAACAAAATAGAAATACAAGCATTTTTCTGAATTGGCATTTATGTACATACAATGCTCAAAGGCAGTCTTGGGACACTCTCTGAATACAACTTATATTTTGTTTTTTTATTACTTTCCAAGTTAAATGCATCATTTATTCATTTGGATCCATCAGGAAAGTTACAACAAACAGCAATAGCAACGGTATTTACTAACTGAACCCCAAAATGAGCTTGATTAAGGCAAGTAAAAGTACTTAAATATTAGCTGGACAAACAGAAGAGTCTCTTTCAGTTATGTGTGTTAGCATTAAGTATTTCATTTAGGTTAATTTCATTTTATTTAATGATAAAAGGTGTTTTTAGGATTACAGGAACATGAAAAGGAAACATAACCTTACATACAAAGGCTTAAAGAAATAAATCGGCAGGCTAAAACTCTGATAGCAAGAAAGAGAGAGAGATAGAGAGAAACAGAGTGAGAGAGTGTGTGTGTAGTGGAGGTGAGAACACCCGCAGTTCTTAGTGACCCACAGTCTTCTCCATCTAACAGACTTGATCAAAACAGTTATAACTTTATGCAAATTATATGTAAATTACACAATCCACAGACACAATTCCTGATTCATCATAACAAATCAAAACTATTATAATGCAGACTTGGAATGGTTCAGAAACAAAACTGGACACAGTGTCTGATTCAGTAAACAAAGTGTCCCTTGTGCGCATCTTAATGACATCAGCAAGAGTGGCTCTCAGTCAGACCCAAGACCTGGAATGTTCCTGAATGGTCACCTTTCACCCAGTTATACAATGATAGAAATATCCCGTTCCAGCTCCTGTACTATAAGCTGCAGAGATGAAATCCATAGGCATTAATATGGAGTTGGTCCCTCCTTTGCAGCTATATCAGCTTCCACTCTTCTGGGAAGCTTTCTGGAGTGTGTCTGTGGGAATTTTTGTCTATTCATCCAGTACAGCATTTGTGAGGTCAGACACTGATGTTGGACGAGAGACTGTGGCTCAGAGTCTCTGTTCTAGTTGATCCCAAAGGTGTTCAATGGGGTTGAGGTCAGGGCTCTGTGAAGTTCTTCCACACCAAACTCACCCAGCCATAGCAATATCCCTCCTCCACCAAACACTTACAGTTGACAGGGGCAGATCTAGCAGGACAGAAATGTTACAAACTGACTAGTGGCAGAGGTGGCATCTTACGTCAGTGCCATGTTTAAAGTCACTGACCTCATCAATACGATCCATTCTACTGCCAGTGTTTGTCTATGGAGACTGCATGGCTGAGTGCTTAAATTTATCCACCTGTTAGTGATGAGTGTTGCTGAAACACCTGAACTCAATAATTATGAGGTGTGTCTCAGTACTTTTATCTATATAGTGCATATTACCCTTATGAGTATAATATTTCAACTTACTAAGTAAAAATATCAAACTTGCAGCATCAGTTAAAATATGGCTGTACTCCTGCCAGAAACAGACAATTATGAACATTTTTTCCCTCCTACCTGGCAGGAAAGGGGCTTACATACAAAAAAGACATGAGCCAAACTTATGTTAATTAAGAACTTGCGCCTGTGGTAACTTGCATGAAAGGTCTTAGCAGACAGCCCACTACACAGACCACCCCCACCGGAACAAATTGTGTGCACACTGTCAGTAATCAGCACTTCTTTCGGTAAATCTGCCCCTTGAGTGATCACTGGGCTGCTCCAGAATGTCTTCCAGAAGATCGGTGTGTTTTTAAGTCCACTGCAGCACTACAGGATTTAAACTTAGAACTGATCAGGCTCACTTATACTTTTTAAGGGTAAACTATAATTTTACATGAACAATAAAAAATGACCCACACATTTGACAGCAGATGGAGGAAGCCTACTGTATGCAGACATCTGCACTAAGTCTAGAATTCTGGTTATCTGCTAATACTGGAAACAGGTGGCAGCTTCATTATAGATGAATTCATTATGACATAAAAAAGCATCTGCTTCCTTTGGCATCAACTACAGAAAGTGGCAGCTGGGAAGAAAGTGAAAATATGTCTAATTTCAGAGTCGAATACATTTAAGCATTGATCTTTGTCCGTTTAACTGGTCCCTCAGCGACACAGACAGATGGTGAGTGGCTAGTGGACTGTCTTACGCTGACAGGATGGCAACGAGACTTATAAAAATGTAATGGAAAAACATCCTATGCTTTTATTCAAAAGTAACTTCATGCAGTTTTGTAAAGGTGCACTTTCTTTTCTGCTCGAGTAACACTAATTCTCACCCTACTCTTTGCTCCACTGCATTTCAGTCACGTAGGCCACAAAAAACACCTTCAAAATCAATTTCTACCTGCAGTGCAGTAGGAGTGCGAGCACAAAGATCACTGCAGTTCAATATGATTTAAATGTTATTTTAATATGTAAATGGCTCATTTGACTATTGTGGTGGCAAAATGAGCTCAAAATAAAATCACAGAAAGTTGATGTGCATTCTTTGTAATAGAAAAACTGAAATAATTCTTCTTGAGTTTGTATTTTAATGATTTTCGGACATGAAGAACCTCATGGACTTGTTTCCTTGTTTATCATGTGCATGGAAAATAGCATGGCACACCAGTGACTTCACAAATGTTGAAAAATTATTTTTATGTGAAAAAGTTTTTACTGCCCTATTGCGGCTCCACAACAGAATTCGATTTTTAGGTAAAAATAAATTAATCCTCCTTTACAGTAAAATAAAGCTCTGCTGATCACAGTTCTAACACTGTTTCAACAATAAACTGTCTTAAATGCTGGAGTTAATGTATAACTGCTAATTCATCCCTTAACCCTGAGGATTGGCATGCAGACTGCATGTTGCACCATTGCAACAACAACAATCTCCCTTAGCTGGTAGCTAACAAAAAGGCAAAGTGAAAGATTTAATATGAACATCGATAATTTGGAGACAAATTAACTTATTTGCATTTATAATCACTCCAGCTGGTTTCCTAACAAGTTTAATCGGCAGCAAGAAACTGTCAAACACTAAAAAGTGAAGCTGAAGTCAGATTCTTGTTTGCCATCTTCTAATTTCAATTTTCCTCTTCCACCTTAAATGGTGCGGCAGTTACATCCTGGCACCTTGGGCACCATTCGGGAAAATTCGAACAAGAAGCTGGTAGCTGATAAATGAGAATCTGACTTCAGCCTCATAAAAAGTCAAACGTTGAGACATTTTAGAAGAGACTATTCCACTTTCGCAGAAATGTTTCCTGTTGGAGATGCAAGAAAAGTGGCTATAGCTGAGCTAAAGCAGAGCAAAGTAAGTCTGTGTTTTTTGTTTATATTTTTAGCCTAGACTAGGACATTGGCATATACTGAGACATATTTACAGCCAAAATGGCAAAATTGGGGGAAAAAAAAAAAAAAACACACAGCAAGATCATTTTGAAATACTTTAAGTATGGATTTCTCAAAGGAAAAAAGATCAATTCTGAGAAGTCCACGGTTAGTGATAAATTTGGCTAAAATACTGACAGTTTCAGCTTTGTTAAACAATTGTCAGTGGTGAAACATTAAATGATTTTAAAACTGAACATGAATGCAGTATTTTCTACATCTAATTTTCTATATACCATGTCACTTTGAAGTTAAGTTGGAGCGGACTATTTTTCAATAAGATCAGATTTTAATTTTGTCAGTGGTGTTACAACTTTACCGATGTTGTTCAAGGTAACAGACTTCATTTTACACTTGAATTACATTTGAATTACATAGTTTGGCCCAAATTGTAAAGAATGGGCTGACGAGACCCGGAGACAGGGTACAAGTGTGAGCATATTTTATCAAAGTCCTTATGTGGATACTACAGAGGACATGCAGACAAATAAATAGTACTAGGATCCATGGAGAAAACATCAAAACAAGGTAACAAAAGGAAGAAATAAGAACATGAACAGACTAGATAAACTATGAAACACAAAGTCTAGACTAACATGAGTAGGAAAACAAGAACACAAATATCACAAACCTAAACCAGGAACATGCAACATCAACTATCGAACAATGCTAGCTAGGGAACAAAAGAAACACAGGGGTATATATATACAGGAGACGAGGAACACCTGTGACTCGTGAGAGGGCGGGGCTAGGAAACAAGGAACAGGTGAAGGCTGAAGCCAGGGCAGGACAGGAGAGGAACTAACACAACAAAAACACATGGTAGATATAAACAAAAGCACATGACACAGGGAAACAAGAAAACAAAGGCAAAAACAGAGAAAGACAGGGACAGAGAGTGACAGGATGTTGCACAAATATTATTGTCATTGTTATTCAGAAAGACACTGCATAGAATAAATAATGTTTTGTTAGTGTATGCAATTATGTTGCATTGTTCAGCTGTTTTGCTGTAATCTAATCAACACAGCCTAAGTTCAGCCTAACGTTTCAGTGATCCAGACAACACATTCAACTAGTATAATTTTCAAAACTGCTCTTGCGATTCAGGCATGGTTAAAAATGTGATGCATAACTCATCTGTAATAGGATGAAAACTATCTAGAGAGACCATCCAGCCTTCATCTCATTCCCTGCGGTTAAAAGAAAAATGATATATTTCTGGTACTTTGTTTGTTTATGTATTTGAGACATGACCATAGGGAAGGCTGAACCTGCCTGGCTGAGTCATAAATAAGCAAATGAACAAAGTGCAGACTCTGAGGACAACCTTATGGCTCGGAATAAGAATTGGAACGGTCCCTAAAAAACAATGCTGTTCATATGACCCTGTTAAAGGAAAAGAAAGAAAAAAGTATACAGTGAGGTGTGTATCATTGGATAAACACCATCAGCCCTGAGTCCACTCCTGTGATAACAAGCTCAGACCAGTCTCTCAGAGCATGAGCCAAAGCTAAATGCTCCTCATTAGTGACAAGAGGTTGACAGTGACCTGTGTGTGCATGTGTGTGTGTGTGTGTTCCAGTGTGTGTGCATTTTGACTCTGATGTGCAAGTAAATTGTGTTTTTGTGTGGACGCTACCTGAGGACACAACAAAGCCACAGCCTGCAGCAACAGCCAGCTGGCTCATAAGGACACACGAAGGACTTTTCACAAAGTGGACCGAGAGTTGACTATTAAGCAAACTTGAGTGGAACTACAGGAACCACAGGACAGTGTATAATTAGAAGACCTTCATTTTCATATGAACCAGAGACTGCTGGGAAAAATGCCTTTGCCATTTTCCCTCAAGGGAATCCCTAGTGTCATCAAGGGCTGTTCCATTATTGTCTTAGTGAGGCGACACCAAAATTTCAGTCACTGAAAAGAGAAAAAAGGCTGAATATTTTTGCCAAAAAAAACAAAAAACAAAGATTTAATATGTCTATAATGAAATGTGTGTACATTTATTGTCCATTCTAGCCAGTTACAGACTGTAGTCCAGCTGTTTCTTTGCATAATTTGTTATGCCACCCTGTTCAACAATGGTCAGGACCACCACAGAGCAGGTATTATTTGGGTGGTAGATCATTCTCAGCACTGCAGTAACACTGACGTGGTGGTGGTATGTTAGTGTGTGTTGTGCTGGTCTGAGTGGATCAGACACAGCAGTGCTGCTTGAGTTTTAAACACTGTGTCCACTCACTGTCCACGCCATTAGACACACCTACCTTGTTGGTTCACCTTATTGATGTAAAGTGAGAAACAATAGCTTATCTGTTGCTGCACAGTTTGTGTTCATCATTCTCTAGTCCTTCATCGGTGGTCATTGGACACTGTTGGCTGGATGTTTCTGGTTGGTGGACTATTCTCAGTCCAGCAGCAATGCTGTATCTGATCTACTCACACCAGCATAACACAAACCAACATGCACAACCAACACCACATTAGTCATTGCAGTAGTGAGAATGATCCACCACCCACATAGTACCTGCTCTGTGTGGCACAGGATCATTGAAGAACAGGGTAAAAAGGGGTGAACAAAGTATGCAGAGAAACAGATGGACTACAGTCTGTAATTGTAGAACTACGAAGTGCTCCTATATGGTCAGTGGAGCTGATAATATTTTCAAAGAGTGTAGATACAAGGTAGGTGTACCTAATAAAGTGACAATTGAGTGTATATATTGCTACAACTTTTATGTTGTATTTCTTTACTAATATGTTAATGTTTAATGTCAATATATAAACAGTAATTGTGCAATAAAATGTGCCTAAAATGTATCTATTGCATATGAATGCATAGTTTTTATGTTTTGGTCAGCTGAATGTGAATTTCAGTTCAGGTTTTGGACCAGAGTTTTCATTTCAGTACATCACTAATAGTAACAATAGTAAAATGAAGTTGGCTAGATGACCCCTTTGATGCTGAGGGATCAAGTCTGCATAAATAAAGACCAAACGTACCTAGAAATCATTGCAATCTGACAATTTCCTTTTCAAACTTTCAAGAAAATAGCAGACAAGGCTGTTTATAAGCAAGCCTAACAAAATGCTTAAATACTTCCAAAACTACATCTCAAAAACTTATTTGCTGTGTTCAAATGACCTGCCTTCCGCCCAGTGAGTCCTGGGATAGGTTCCAGCACCCCCCCTCAACTTAGGAGGATGAGCGGCTTAGACAATGTGTGTATGTTTGTGTGTGTGTGTGTGTGTGTGTGTGTGTGTGCGTATATGTGTGTGTGTTCAAATGGTGCTAGGAACAGCGAAGGAAAAAGGAGGGCAATGCACCAAGGTTCAGATTCTTAACCTGAAGCTTAAACCAAATGCAGCAATTATTCATAAAGTTTACTTATATTATGCTCAAATGTCTCAAAAAAACGATGACATTGCAAAGTTAGCTGGCTAATCAGCTCACTGAATCGAGCCTACCTGAAGGCAAGTGTGTTCCTGCTGAACTCAAAAAATGGACTGCATTACAAAGTTTGCTCAGCAAGCTAATTAGTTCACTGGGGCTAGACTAGCCAAGGGCAAGTGAGTTCATGTTGAAAACTCTATCCCCTTTCCCCCTTATCTTGGAACACAGGTGGGTCATTCAACCACTGGAGTGGCAAATAGTGTCTCAAAACTTTGACACCAGGAAAGTTAGCTCAAAAATAAGAACAAACCACAGAAAGCTGATGTATTGTATCATTTTATTCATATGCAATAAAAACTATGATAATTCTTTTGAAGTTTTGTGAATTTTAGTGATATTTAGTCATGTTGTGCATGAAAAACACAACATAATAATAACTTCACAAATGCTAAAGTATTATTTTTATATGAAACAACAATTTTGATTTTGGATATAAATTGTCCTGTCCCATGTTAAAATGATTCTACATATATTGATAGAATTTTATTATAATAATACATTGTGTCCCAAGATTGTTTGTCAGTGGTGTTACAGAAACATACACAGAGTCCATGAAGGGATGTGGTGTAATTTTTAGGTAAAAATCTGGTGCACACCAGATACTATGTGGTGAGCTCCTGATCCTATCAGGTGTACACTAGATACTATGTATATGTATCTGATAGTACCACTGACCGTAACACCACTGACAATACTATTGAAACCTTTTTCTAAAATATAGTCCAGTTCAGTTTTAAAGTCACTTTTAAAGTCACTTAGTGTTTCATGAGTGACACCATTGCCACCACTGACATTTTAGCCAAATTTATCAGATGTAAAAAGAGATTTAATTAACTGTGGTAAATGATATTGTGTGTTTATGGAGCCCCTGAAGGGATGCAATGGGGCTTTTGTAGGTAAAATCTGGTGCACAACAAATACTATGTGGCGAGCACCAGATACTATCAGATACATAGTACCTAGTGTGTGCCTGACAGTATCTGGTGCGAACCTTATACTATTGGGAGATACTATGGTATCTAGTGCAGGCAAGATTTTTACCTAAAAAAAACCCAACACATCCTTTCAGGGGTTCCGTAAACATAGAATATTATTTACCACAGTTAATTAAATCTCTTTTTATATTCGATAAATTTGGCTAAACTGTCAGTGGTGTCAATGGTATTATACCTCATTTGTCGCTGCAACGGTAGAATGACCCAGGTCCTATGTGCTGTGTGAGTCATGAGGTGCATTCATTGAGGACATATTAAGAACAGAGCTCCTGAAAGAGTTCCTAATCCTATAAAACCTTGTTCTGGAAATACGTGTCTTCAATCCCATGGTACAATATGTCACTGTGGGGCTGCTTTTTCTGATACCTAAGCTGTGTTGTTGTGCCATTGAGCAAGGCGTTTCACCCCTGTCTTACACATGAATAACTTTTTTCAGCATGCTTTTATGCACAGAATAAAAGTTCCATCTCTGCCATTTTTAGATACAGCACATGGCATATTTCTTTAAACTTGATCACTCGTTCAAGATGTACGCACCTTCAAAGTAGAAGTTAAAGCACTCCCCTTTAGCATAGCATCCATAATTACCCCCCTTTGCTTAGTGCTGGAACACCGCAGGCCGTATGTTACGACAAACAGCTCTAATAAGCACACCCTTGGTTTTGCTTCTCCCTGATTAATCTGGATCCTCTGAACGTTATTTCAGTGAGTGAACAGTGGAGCTTAATGAAATAGGGACTTTAGGCTTGATTGGCTTTTCCGATAGCTACAGTGATCAGAAATAAATCTGCATCAACATCACAGCCAAGTTACTAAGCAATAAATTTAACTCCAAGATGCAACAGAGTGTCTGACAGCCACTGCTGGCTAAAATAAAAACCAAGAGAAGAATTATGTTATTCATTAGAGTATAAGTTGAACTCAGAGTTTGTACTGCTGGAAGATGCCAACAGGTCCCTTTATTTAGATTTACCAAAAGGGTAAAACTAAAGTGATATTCATACAGGATTAGTACTATATGGGGAGGTGGGGTAGTGTAACTTTACCACAAGATGTCTGGGATGTTGATGACCTAGAGATTTGTGAATGAGTCGGCTCTTTTAGGTGAACATCAGGAGCACTAAAGAGACTTTTTTTGTAAATGAAGACAAAACAACTTGGCATAGCTTATGAAGCTAGCTGAATATCAAAGGACCCTTCTCCTGGATCTCCTTGGAACATTCCAGCCCCGCCCCCTCATTATCTCCAACCCCTGCAGCTTGTTATGTTTGACTCTGGTTTTGTTCTTGGCTGTTTTCATGTCGATCTTTGTACTGTTTCCAAGCATGTCTTGGTGGTTCTTCTGAACGGCAGAGTTTTGCCGGACCACAGTTCAGCTGTCTGTTACACACCCGAATACAGGTGGAGTTCTCACAGATGTCCAAACAGAGTGAACTAAAGAAAAAGTTCGATATGTTCACACCAAACAAGGCAGGCGTGAAAGCACCCTCAGAAACTTCGCTAACTGTCTGCATTGCGTTCCTGCGGCTGTGTTGTCTTAACACTGATGATGGACAATGTTTTTATTTGTATGTATATTGGTTTTATTTTGAAAGCGTTCACTTCTCGGTTCTTAATTATTAAGTTTATCTTTTTCTGCATATGTTTTCATGACATTAAAATGATGTTACCAGCCCAATACGAACTACTGCCTTCCCAGGGTGCTGCCAAGATGGCCATCAAGTGGACAAACTTTCCTATAATGACTCTGGCTGAACTTCTTCACATTGCTCAAATTGCTCGCTTCATGTCGCCAATGGTCCTGCTGCTGCCTGACGCTCAGTGTTGCTGTCTCTGAGGCAACATGAATAGGCCTGTTTGACTTCACTCTGTGTTTACACCAGCAGTGATTTTTTCACCTCTAGATGCTCAAATCGCTAGTTGCTCATCGGCTGTGGGCATTTCTGAACTCGAGCTGACCATTGGTTACCATAGTTTCATTAAGGCCAAGCACGAATCTGACAAGTTCCTGATAAAAAAAATCATTTGTCTATAGAGTTAACCCCTGTGTAGCGCATCACTGTCTGTGCAGTTCTCCATCTCTAGTAAGAACAAATATCTAGGAACCAAAAAAGGGGCACACTGTTTCACAGTGGCTGTAATAAAGCATGTACCACCTTGCTCAATTCCCATTGGTAATCATCACATCATTTCACTCCTTATTTACATAAAGGTAAACTTTTTTCAACTTTGTCATTTTATCGAATCTGGCCACTGATTGTTGCCAATGTTGGCGCTGCCTCCTGTTCCAAGAAATGGCTGCTGTGTCATGTTGCTGCTGGTATGAACGTGGGATGACGTGGTGCTGCGCAGACCAATCGGCGCCCGACTCAGAGTAGTGCATGACAGTTAGTTTTTTGCCTGACTTACATCAGTGCTACCACACATCATGATGACATATGCTGTTATAATCTCGCAGGAGCAAGGCAGCTGTAGTTATCAGAGCCAGGCGGTGCAGTTCCCACACGAGATGAAAGACTGCTTGATGAAGACAGAGCTTAATCCTCATTGGCTAGAGCAGGGGTCGGCAACATGCGGCTCCTTTACTGCCCTGATGTGGCTCCACAGCAGAATTAGATTTTTAGGTCAAATAAAATAATCCTCCTTTGCAGTAAAATAAAGCTCTGCTGATCATTGTAACACAGTTTTAACACTAAATGGTTTTAAACACTGGAGTTAATGTATAACTGCTAATTCACTCTTTAACCCTGAAGATTGGTGCGCAGACCGCTGGTCAAATAGTGACCGACACAGACAACAATCCTGCCTAGCTAGTAGGCTAGTAGGCAAAGAGAAAGATTTAAGATGAACATTGATAATTTGGTGACGAATGGACCTTTATGAGCGCTCCCGCTGGTTTCCTTATATGTTTAATCTGCAACCAGAAACTGTCAAAGCTGAATTCAGCTTCTTGTTTGAATTTTCCCATTCCACCTTAAATGGGCCCCTCAGGCACCATTTTAGGTGAAATGGAAAAATTCAAACAAGAAGCTGGCAAATGAATTTGTAAAAAGTCAAACATTGAGAGACATTTTACAAGAAACTGTTCTACTTTTGCTAAAAAGTTTTCTGCCAGAGATGCGAGAAATAGCTCAGCTAAAGCTTAAAGCAGAGCAAAGTAAATCTGCATTTTAGTTTATATTATATTATATTATATTTTTTAGCCTTTACTAGTACTTTAGCACCAGGGATGGGGGAGTAGCTAAGTAGCAAGCTAACTACAATTTTTTGTAGCTAATAGCTGTAGCCGCTACAGTTTTGTGAATGATAGCTAATAGCTGCAGGGCCTACAAATTTTTGTGTAGCTATAGTGATAATTTTCACTACAATTTCGCTACAGGCTTCAGGCAATCTGCGCAAAATTCGAACCATAGAATGCGGTCATTAACAGGGCTAGTGGCGATTGTTCAATCCTAACTGAGCCGTGGACAGTTCAAGCAAACGGTCACGCGCTGGCCCCATGTGCTGATCGCCCCTTACTAGGAGGCTTAGCTCAGGGGTCGGCAACGGAAATGTTAATAAGGGCCATTCTGTCCTTTCAACAAAAATGAAATGGGAGCCACAACATTTTATGTCCAGTTTACCATCATGGCTGTAATGTCTCAGTTTGTGCTAATGTACTACAACCCCATGTCCAAAAAAGTCGGGACACTGTGCAAAATGTAAATAGAAACAAAATGCAGTGATGTTCAAATCATTTAAACCCTATCAAATTTAAAGATATCAAATGTTGAAACTTTTATTTTATTGTTTTTCAAAAAATATATGTCATTTTGAATTTGACACCAGGTTAACTGGCAACAGGTCAGTAACACGACTGGATATAAAAAGAGCATCCCAGAGAGGCTGAGTCTTTCAGAAGTAATGATGAGGAGGGGTTGACCACTCTGTGAATGACTGTGCGAGCAAATAGTGCAACAATTAAAGAATAACGTTTCTCAACGTAAAATAGCAAAGGAACTTGGAGATTATCATCTACAGTGCATAATATCATTAAAAGATATAGACAATCCCATGAAATCTCTGTACACAAAGGACAAGGCTGAAAACCAGTATTGGCTAGCCATGATCTTTGGACCCTTAGGCAGCACTGCATTGAAAACAGAAATGATTCAGTAGTGGAAATCACTGCATGCGCTCAGGAACACTTCTGAAAACAACTGTCTGTGAACACAGTTCATCACTGCATCCACAAATGCAAGTTAAAACTCTAAAACGCAAAGAAGCCATAGATAATCAGGATCCAGAAATGCCACCGCATTCTCTGGGCCCAAGCTCATTTAAAATGGACTGGGAGGAAGTGGAAAAGTGTCCTGTGGTCTGACAAATCAACATTTGAAATTCTTTTGGGAAATCATGGATGCTGTGTCCTCCAGGCTAAAGACCACCCAGCTTGTTATCAGCATACAGTTTAAAGCCAATATTCATGATGGTATAGGGGTGCATTACTGTGCATAGCATGGGTGACTTCATTAATGCTGAACGAAATATACATGTTTTGGAAACATATGCTGCCATCCAGACAACGTCTTTTTTCAGGGAAGGCCTCGATTATTTCAGCAAGACAATGTCAAACCACATTCTGCATGTATTACAACAGCATGGCTCCATAGTAAAAGTCCGGGTGCTAAACTGACCTGCCTGCAGTCCAGATCTGTCACCACTGAAAACATTTGGCACATTATGAAATGAAAAATATGACAAAGGAGACCCTGAACTGCTGAGCAGCTGAAATCCTGTGTTAAGCAAGAATAGGAAAACATTTCACTCTCAAAACTACAGCAGTTGGTCTCCTCAGTTCCCAAATGCTGAGTGTTGTTAAAAGAAGAGTTGATGAAACACAGTGGTAAACTTTCCCCCGTCCCAACTTTTTTGAAACGTGTTGTCATCAAATTCAAATTAGTCGTATATTTTTCAAAAACCAATAAATTTCTCAGTTTCAACATTTGATATGTTGTCTTTGTAGTATTTTCCTTTAAAAATATGGTTTACATGATTTGCATATCATTGCATTCTATTTTTATTTACATTCTGCACAGCGTCCCAACTTTTCTGGAAATGGGGTTGTAGTTAAGCTAAAAATCATAAACGAAAACACTTACTTTGCTCTGCTTTAACCTTTCAGTCAGCTGTAGTCGCTTTTCTCGCATCTCATTCAGGAAACTGGCAAAAAAAAGCTGCTTTCATGACTGTTTCAGAGTTTCTCATTGCAGATTAAACACATCAGCAAATCAGCTGAGTGCTTATAAATGCAAATGAGTCCATTCGTCTCCAAATTATTGATGTTCGTCTTAAATCTTTCTCTTTGGCGAGACTGTAATCTGCGTTGCTGTGACCAGCAGTCTGTGCATCAACGCTTTAAGGCTTGATGAATTAGCAGTTATGCGTTAACTCCAGCTTCAAGACCATTTATTGTGAAAACTATGCTAGAACTGTGTGTTGTAACGATCATATGAATATTGCACATAGTCTTTTAAAATGTGTCGTCTTTGTGGTCATTATTTTCACATCGAAATTTGTATTCTTAAAGAAATGTTATATCTAATATGTAAACGCGGCGAGAGCTGCCGGCTCATGTAGATGCTGTCCGGCTTTATGGCTCTCTTCTCAGCTCCTCCTCTAACTGTGACCGCCTACTTTCGCCAACCATCAAGGCAAGGCACAGTTCATTCCAAACAAGCCCAATGACTTTTGGTTGCTTTGTCGTTTTCATCGCTGACAGTATAATCAACTAGTCCATGCAACCCCTTTTGTGGCTGTTTTCATATGACTCAGAGGAAGCACCTTCACTCTCTCAGCTTGGTAGCACTGTGTCCTAGTGGGGAGACCTAGCTTAAGGGTGAAACTGGACATGACCCACGTCCTGGGTAAAAAAAAAGCTTTTTTATCTGTAGCTGTCCTTGCCACAAGTCCTTAGTATCTTCTCTAATGCTGTCTGCAGGGAAGTATTGTCCTGGAATAAGTACATTTCTGTGTCTAAATCAGCCATTAAAGGAAAGCCTGAAAGTGGGGAGGCTTCGTCTCAGTGTATGCGGCCTCTCGCCAACATAAAAGCTTATTTGGCTGTTTGGTGATAGACACAGATAAAGCCATTTTGTGCAGGCAGAAAACTGAATGTCAGTAAGTGTGAGGGGGCGGCTGACATCTTATCAAACGAATCTCTCTTCCCGCCATGGAGGCAAAAGCTTTGTGCGGTAATCCAGCAGGCATCATTACTGACACTCGCACGCAAGCATTGGGCACTTAAAGAGGAAATGCTCTGAACCCCGAGAACAAATAAAGGCAGAAAGACATCAGTGGTCAAAATAGGTTTTAGGGGTCTGTTGTGTTCAACCACCATTATACCTATTCAGGTGGCTCTGCTGCTTTGTATTACCCCTCAGATCTGCTCAGTTAATTTTCCAATAGGAGTCATGTGCTGTTTTGTCACACATCAGTAGTGAGTTGCTGCATGAAATCTGCTTAAGAAAACAGCCCAGCTTTCCGAACAGCTTTAAAGTTCTTGTTTGCTCCAAGCTAATAGACACAGCCAGCGAAAAGAACAAAGCAAACTCTGTATATTTTCATGTTGGGCAAAGCAGCTTTTGGCTAATGCCATCAAAATCATACTCGCATCAATTTTATCCACTTTTTGCCTTTTGTATAACTTTCATTTTTTTCAGGAGATTTGTCTTTAAGGTTTTAAAGAAATCTGCAGGGATATTTTTCCACACCTCCAAAGTTCAGTCTCAGAAGTTCATTGCTTTTTCTGCTTCTCATTAACCAAGAAATCCCAAACACATTCATTGGAGTTGAGGCCTGGACTCTGGCGTGGTCAGACCATTGTTCTGACAAACCCAGCAGGTTATTTACTGCTTAAGTACTACTTTAAAGCTTAAGTACTGTTTATCTGATGGGGACAGTTGTGGTGGTCTACCAGGTCTTGTGCTGTGGTTATAAATCTCATTTTCTCTGTATCTTAATAATTGAACAGTTTTGGATTATTTTATAAGTAATCTTCTTAGAAATATCTTCTGTTTAGATGCTCATAAGAAAGAAATATTTATTTATTTTTCAGATCTGAGAGAGTCAACTGTGTGTTGTTGCATTGTTACTTATTAAATTCATAGAAATGGCAGCAAAAGGTAAAAATGAAAGCATTAATTTGGTGTTACTGTGGTTTTGAATCAGAACCAAAGACACCAGTGGGTATGTAAAAATGAACTGTTGGGTACATTGATACAGAAGAACACAACTGTCTGTGGAATTCTGGGACAAAGTCTTTTGGGCAAGTTGAGTGTATGTATGAGCATGAGTGCTCACTGAAGGTGAGGTGGAAGATGAAAAAGCCCCTGAAACAAGCAGGGACTAAAATTGGCTGCATTTTTAGGCCTGGTAGAGCATCACCAGAGAAGATGCCTATCATATGGCTTCAACTGTATTTCCACACCAAACAAACACAACAAATTAAACAAAACTAAAGCTCACCACTTTTCAGTGGCTTCAAAGCCAGACTTTTCAGTCCTCCTCTCAAAACCGAGCTTTTCAGCTCTTCAGTCCTTTCTGCTGCTGCTCATTCCTCACTTTCTCTGTTTTCTCTGTTTCCTCTCAGCTGTTTTTGAAGGCACTCATGCTGCTGTCGCCAGATCAGCTGGGTCTTATTAAGGGCAGCATGAGCATCTGAGCCGAGAGGGACAGAGAGTTTGTTGCTCCACTTTCCCGTCATGCTCCCCAGGCCCTAATGACAGTTGTGAGACACGGCAGGAAGGTGGGACCCGAAGGGGACAGGGCAGGGCACAGGGATCCTCTCTGGTGGAAATGTGTAATTGCACACAACACATGGAAGAACATTCTGTAATGTCGCTTGTGCTTGGACCCCTTCCCCAAGTGGATGAATCTGACAATTGTGAGTGCATTGAAAGAGTATTTAAAGAGAACTCAGTCAAAACCTGACCTGTTTTCCGAAGATGTAAGTGAATGATCTATTATCATCATATCTTTATCAGTATAATGTTGATACTGTGACGTTAATGTGTGAATATGTATGATATGGTCTAAAAAACTCTATGACTTTTAAATTATTATGTCAAGGTGACTCGCAGTATCATATTTTAATGTGTTTCTTTTTCCCGATTTAGTAATGCTACTTTTTTAATGTTAACAAAAAAATCCAATGTGCGAAAGTACAGAGCCAAAACAACAAAAAAGTGTCATTGTCCAATTACTCACTCTGCACATTGTAGTGAATCCATGCCAGTCTTGCCTTTGGCAGCCTCAGCAAGGTCAAAACCTTTTCTGACATGCTTTTATCAGACTTGCAAGAAGAGAGGAGGAAAAAATAGAGCAAACACAGAGCTTTTATTCACATGCATTACCATTCGTCTCAAAGGACTATCTGAAATCCTATTCTCTCTGTATAAAATGTGTCTAGAGGCTCATTCCATCCATTAAAATGTCATATATTTCTCTTCATTGGCATTCATTACCAGCAGGCAGAGACAGCATTATACTTTTATATGTGTGCTGGTTTAAACCCATAAGACCCAAAGAGCAAATAAGGTTAGAGAGGAGCAAATGAAGGGGAAGGGAATGGAACTTGGCCTATGCTTGTGCTCCAGTGATACCAATTTTGTCTGCAGCAAATCATAAACAAGCCACTTTAAACCAGTAGGCATAACAGGCGAGTGAATATTGATGAAGTGTAGTGTCTGTGCTTTTGAGAGCCACTCAAATCAGAGCTATTCCATCTGCCACATCTGTTAAGAAGTGATCACATTGACGGCAAAGTAGGCAGAAGATCATTCAGCTGGGTCACCAAACACACACACAAACACCACCGACATGCTAAAGCGACGAGTGCTACACTCCAAAAAAGTGTGAGTGCATGTCTGAAATCAAGACAGTAGATGTTCTTTTGTTATGCTAGATTTAATTGTCTTACATAGCAGTGGTACAACCAGAACATTATACTGAAGTTGACCACCTTTAGATACATTTAAAAGGGAATTTTACCCTTTTCCCCAAAAATTATTGCATAATTCAAGCGCCGAGATGTAAACAATGTCATTCAGAGGGGTTCGTTGTGAAATGGTTCATTCGCATAGAAACTTACTGACTCGGATTTCTTTACATGGTGATGGAAACCAGAGTTCGCCATGTCTGCGACACAAATAGCCACCGTATTCACTAAACAAACCCACCAGTGAACTTACACATATACCTTCTGAGTTTTATTTGTAATGTTGATAATGTTAAAACAATAAAATAAGATGCTTTCTTTCGGGATTGTTTAGTCTTGTATGTACCTCTCTAAAAACCTAATCTCAGAATTGTAAAACAATGTCTCAGCAGCAGGGAATGTACTCACAGCCATTTAGTGTAATAACTTTATATGAGGTAGCTTTGAGAGGCACTAAAGGCTTTGGATGTCTGGTTCCTATGACCACTGCTGTGAATAGTTCTGACTTAGTAGGTTTCTACAGCATGGATCATTGCGCATCAAACCACCCTGAATGACTTACATTTTAATGATTTCATTATGAGGAAATTATAAACATCGGTGGAATTTCTATTTAACTCAGTGCTTCTCAAACCAGTCCTCAAGGCCCTGGGGGGGGCCCTGTAAACCACTGCTGTAAGTCTTAACAAATGATCTCTATTAGGCTACCATTACCAGAGTTACCTTGCATTTAACTTTTGAGGTACAACAACTGACAGCATATCATTGTAGATAATGACTAATCAATCATAGACCTATCTTTTTTGCAGCACTGGTTGTCTTTACACCAATCACCTACTATGCTTACTAGGTAGGTGTGCAACAGGAACTAGCATAGGGCAATGCCATATTTACATGGCAAAATGCCATTCTGTACCTTATTGTAAAAGGTAGCCATGGTGATATGGGCCACTAAAATTGATGATCTATGCTCTTAGCCAGCCACTTTTCAAAAGCTTATTCAAACAAACTCATCCCTGCTGTCTGAACAAATCTCATATCTCCATTTTTGTCATTTTTCAGTTTTTAACAAAATTTGCAAGTGCCTGTTATCCTTTACATTGTGTGTAAATTTCATGATGAATGAACTTAAAGAAACGGCCCAAAATGACTTGGAAAGACGTCTGGTTCCAATGACTTACATTAAAAGTAAAGTATGGTTTTTTTTTCTCCTGTAAAGTTATCATTTTGGAGATATGAGGTTTTGATCTGACAGCAGCGATATACACCAGGCACTCAGTCAAGGTGAACAACTATTTAACCAAGCAAAGAACCATTTAAATGTTCTTCTATATATAACTATTGCCTTTACTAAAACCCTCAAAGGACCCCTTTTTAAGAGTGTATTCAGGAGAGTTTGGCAGTTTCTTTTATTTGTTTAAGGTGGCAAAAAGGCACTAGGATGCAATAAGTCAGCGGCTTTGGGTTCATCCTGTACAAGCCTATGACCTTATGTTGTAACATTTGCAACATTGGCAACGTGAGGCCTTTCTTTCATCAGAAATCTGGAGCAGGGATACAAAATACACCAAATATCAGCACGACAAAATAGAAATATATTTTATATGCAATATTTATAAAACATGATGGTAACACTTTAGTTCAGGGGTGCTCAAAGCTGGTCCTGGAGATCTACCACTCTGAAGAGTACACCTGGTTCTTAATTGCCTGATGTCCCAGAAGGCCTTGATTACCTAGTTAGATTATGGTGGTAGCTAAGCTCTGCAGAGTGGTAGAAATATTTCAAACAAGATCTCTTCTTAATCTCTGGTACCTCTCCTAGACATGATTAAGTCCTGTTTGAAATCAGAGTGGGCCATTTTCTCCTGTTTCTGAAGTTCGTCTCCTGGGAAATAAGCCTCAGATTTTCTCACTTTGAAATATTGTCACACATTCGTATGAACTCTTTTGTGAAATGTCTGACTCATCTTAGCCCAGTCTTAGCTGAATAATATTACCATAAGAAAAGTGCAAGAGCTCATCGTTTTCTCATACAGCTCTATTCTATATTACAGAACTCCTTCAGCAGTCTCACCACAGCAACCTATAATTTAGCTTCTCCCAGCATTTATTTCTCAAATGTCATACTTTTGTCGCTACTTGTCTCCGAGACATTCTGCATTCATAACAGCACTGAAAGGTTTTTTTGTTGTGCTATGTTTTGTCATCCTGTCTCGTTGTGCTGCTACAGTACGGCTTGCTGATTATTTATTATATATTATTTATTTACTCATGCCATAAACACAGCTGCCAAATTGAAACGAGGAGCAATGAAGGGTAAAGTGAAATGCACAGAAAAAGAAACTGTCATATTTTCCACTTCAGTTCCATCCGAGCTGCCAGATATCACCAACGTTATTAATAAATGCTTTGAATAAAAAAATGTACTTGATGACAAGTGCCAAGATGGTTAACATTACTTTTCAGACATGACAGCAGCTCAATCAATCACAATTCCAATTGCTTTCTTACTGGGCAAAAAGGCAAATGCTACACAAATTCAGTAAATGAAACATCTGTGTGAGGGCTGACAACAAGCTGTAAATAACTTCTCATCAGAAGCAGCAATCACAAGCATCGTCAAACACTCAGCGACGACTTCATTTTCAATTAAGGAAAAAAATCTGTGAAGCTTTTAACATAAAGCAGCTTTTTTGCTAATACTTATACTTTGAGCACTCAGCTTCATGTTCATCAAAATGTCTTTCTCTGTATGAGGAGCAGGTTTGGCCAAAATAATCGTAAGGCAGTTTTGTTTATAAGAGCACATGTTGAAACTCTGGCCTAAACGCAGCTTAAACAGCTGAAAGGTTTGAGTGCTGATGAGTGCTGACATCACAAGAGGAGTTTGGCATTATTCCCAAGGCTGGGCTTTTGTTAACTGTTCAAAAGAATAGTTCAAAGCTTTCTACTCACTATGTTGAAGTGATAATTAAGCATTATTACATGAATTAGCATTGTGCACACCAGGGCCGTGCCTGGACTGTGCAAACAGCTCAGGCCCACATGAGATGCTGCCATATGAAATGTTGATAGTTGTGATTTTACTGTGAGGGGCCTTGCTGTAATAGTACTACTGTACTGAAACATTTAGTAAACATAAACTACAGCTATGTTGGATACCTGTCCAAAAATACATATACATAGCTGTCTTTATTTTTTTGTTGATTTTTATTTTTCTAAATTATTTGGAAATAATTATTATTCTAAATTAACACAATGTCTGTCCTTTACAATGTATGAAAATGTCTAGGACCCAAATATTTCCAAATCTGTTTGGAAAGTTTGGGATTCGAATGTCCACTTTTTTGGGCTAAAAGTAGGCTATCAGTAACATTTAGTGACTGTAACGTTTGGGGTTCTTGAGAGAAACTTAGATGACTTGAGGCTGCAGTCCATAACGCAGCTTTATTTTTTTTAATTCGCTGAAAACATGGAGAGAAGAAACACAGCCTCTCCAGCACTAACAGCTAAAACACAGCCCTCTGCTGTACTACAGAAAACCCACCGCTCCATCCATATTCAGGCTCAACATAAAAATCCTTAGGTGAATAAACCTAATACAGTCCAACATAAACATTTCTCCTTTGAAGAAAAACTGAACTACTTACAACACGGTGTGGCGATGCCACAGTACATCTTTCGGCACTATGTTTATTTCATTGCACTGTTAAAATGTGGAAATATATACCATCTTGGCTCGGGTGCCTGATATCCCGCTCACTCACAGCACAATGACACAATGATGCAGTGCTAGACAGCATGTATTCCTAGGGCAGCTGCAAACAGTGCCCCGCCATACTGGAGCGCTTTATAGGGCCGCGATGCTTGCCCTTACCCTGAGTTAAACGACCTCTGTGAAGTGCTGGTAAACCCACTGTGCTATTCCCCCCTAACTGGTTGCTAAGAGAAGCTAGGCTTTAGCTTCTTATGTCCCTTTTAAATTTTTATTTTTGAAGCACTTAATGTAGTAATATAATGTGTTATAAAATGTAAAAAGTATGCACATGTCGCTAGCAGTTATCAGCTAATACAGCATAACAGATGGTAGTACACAGACAAGAGGAGATTTAGAGATCACCTGTGTGAAGAATGTCTTTCACTGAATTTCAGGGAGCAATATGCAAGATGACAGAACCTGTTGAATTCATACTCGACAGTCTCTCCTCCTCCCTCTTCACTCATCCCCTCCGTTTACTTACCAGTCTAGAAGAAACGTTGCAAGTTCAGCGTCAAACATCATCCCTTTACTTGCCAAAAGCTGCCCCCACGGTGAACAGCAGCACCAACGTTAAGTCTTGTTCTGCTTCTTTTTTATGTCACTTCTTTTCTTTGTGGATTCTTGCCAGGAGCTGGTAAAGCTACTTCTACATCCTCTCATGCTGGACTGATGGCAGACTCGACGCTACAGTGATTCATCATCACCACTTGCGGTACAAAGTGGTATTATGAGACAAGCTGGGCTGGGGCTAGCTGGTTAGCATGCTAACTTCAGTAGATACACTATATGGGGTTTTCCATATTTCATGCCATTAATATAAAGTTGGTCCCCCCTTTGCAGCTATAATAGCTTCCACTCTTCTGGGAAGCTTTCTACAAGATTTTGGTTCATCCCAAATGTGTTTGATGGGGTTGAGGTCAGGGCTCTGTGCAGGCCAGTCATGTTCTTCCACCCCAGACTCACCCAACCATGAATTTATGGACCTTGCTTTGTGCACTGGGGATCAGTTATGCTGGAACAAAAGGGCTGTTCCCACAACGTTGGAAGCATACAGTTGTATTAAATACCTTTATATGCTGAAGATTTCCATTCACTGGAGCTAAGTGGCCTAGGCCAACCCCAACTTTCCCATTTCTACCACGTGGTAATATCTAGCATATTTACACTGCTACATACTCATATGGTGCAGAAAGGGCTCTCCATTCCTTATCCTCATTTGTTTTCTGGATGACACTACACAGACACTCAGAGTTGTTTGGAATTGTATTTATGCATTCGATTGTGGGGTCTCTCTGAGGTCCTGTAGGGATTTTCAGAGAGACCTGCTTGTGTCTCTTCATCCTCCTGCTCTCCTTCAGAGATGCTGATGGCATTGGGACTATTCAAAGAACCACTTGAGTGAAAGTCCTGGAAAGGCAGCAGGCCAGCCTCATTTCCTGATTAATCGAAGGCCTTGTGTGTGTGTGAGGATGCCTCTTCATTAGGTTTAAAAGATTGAAGTGTTTGAAGATTGAACAGAGTTGTTTTTCTCTCTGTGCAAGCCCTCAGGTCTCTCCCTATCCTTGTCTCATTTGTAATACGAACCATTATTGACACTGTCAGCCCAACTTTTCTGCTGCATCCACATATTATATAGTAGATTCAGCTTAGAAAGCAGCTCAGTGCTCACGCATTGACTTCATGTTGAAGATTTGTCTTTACATCAAGATGGTGCAAATCACTTGAAAGGATGGTATTAGGATGAGATAAGCTGAGAAAAACATGCCGGTTTTAATTGGTGGCATAATTTACAAGCTTAAACAGCTACTTATTTGACAGAGGAGAATACACTAACAAAGCCAAATGGAAGTCCTGCCATGCAGCTCAGTGGCCAGACCATAGCATGGTATATATTTGAGTAAAGCATCCACACACTTGGGATAAATACACATTTAAAAAATATTCAAATGGTCATGACAGTTTCAAAAAAGTCAGAGTGAATTAGAATTTTTATATGTAAATGAAGGTTTTAGCAAAAGTTCTGCCAGGAAGCCTCTAATGCTAATTCATTCATTACCCCTGACTAATCATGGGCCTACACCAGTCTTTAAAATGACTTACAAATTCTGGTGCTTTCAGGTGCCGAGTTTTGACATTTCCCTTCTTCCTTTCCACTATCACCAGTTTGGCTCAGCCCCTGCCAGTAGGTTCCACCTCTGCCATCTTGTTTTGGCAGGTTCAGTGAGGGTCTTGACACTCCAAGACCTGGATGGAGGACAACCCCTACGCCAAAGACTTTTAATTTTTTTTACCGAATCATTATCTTTCAACTCACATCTCATTGAGGAAACTGATGAGAGTCACAGATCTCATTTTTAATGCTTCATTAACAATAATTCTCTTTCATAATTATCTTTCCCATAATCAGCTTGAAACTGTCTCATTTCTTATGACATGCCAGTGATTAGTAACATCACAAATAATTAAATAAAGACTGCCACTACATTTCTATACATGTCACCTCAATATGATTTTATAAAGGATTTCAAATCAGCATTCGAATCACAGTGGAGCTTAGCCCCCCAGAAAGAGACCTGAGCTCCCTTTAAAACAATACAGTCTTCTAAAAGTTAGGAGGGACTTGCAGATCAGGCCTAGTGCTATGGAGGGGCAAGAGGGGTCAAACCCCTGATGGTTGTCAGGCAATCTCATGTTGTAGCCTGTATTTTTGTATTTTGTCAGTCTCTGAAAGGATCTGTAGGCCTACAGGTGATTGCGTAACAGACCATTTTCACACACAGACTTTTTTGTGGAAAACGTTCCGCCGTCTGAATGCAGCTGCTCTTCAACAGAGATATGCTTTCAAATGTGGGATACGCGGCACAGTGGACTGCCGCTGGGTACTCCGTGTAGCGGGCTCGTCCCAAAGCTCCACAGCGGCAGACGTATAGAGTTCAAACATTTTTAAATTTTGTGCGATGCACTTTGGCCAAGTCAAACTCGCCTTTCCGTCCTTGTTGGAGGAACTACCAGACACACCAACTACACTCCAATTAAGTGCACTAAGGCCAAAGGAAGATTTTTGAGGGAGGCTAAAAACCGGCGACCCTATTGGCACTCTGTTAAATGGTTCAGGCGGAAGTTCGATAATGCTACTATTTACAGCTGCATGTGACGATGCAGAGACTGTGAGAAAGGTCTACTGCTGTGTTTGAACAGAATGGCAGTTTTGAGTGGAAATTTGTGATGAGTGAGGAAGCCAATGTAAAAAAACGTAAGAGAATCTGTTTGAGAGATTATGTTATATTGTTATGTAGGGTGATATACAGTGAGGAGACATTATTCAGACACTTTTGTTTTTGTTATGTATTATACTTTAGGTGCATATATCCAGTTCAAATCAAAATGTCTTTAGACTTTGTGCTTATAAATATGAACAAAAAAAGTATGTATTCATAAGCATGCTTAAAAAAAAATAATAGGGTAAAGTATTCAGACACCACAAAGTAATAACATTAGTACTGTGTTCCAGATCCATTGTTGGCAATTACTTTGGGACATCTACATTACCATTTCTGGCACTGTGTTTCAGTTTTGGTCGTTCCTCTTGATAAACCATCTTCAATTCCTCAATTTTATCATATCATAATAGACTTTCAAATACATACATTTTCAATGAGATTCAAGTCAGGAGCAAGGCCATGCAAGAACCTTCACCTTTTTCAGAAACCAGTCTTTGGAGTTAATTTGCCTGTATGTTTGGGATCATTATCTTGTTGAAACATCAATCTTCTCTGCTTTCTTAGCTGATGAGATTAAATTATCATTTAATATGTCTCAGTACATTGCTTCATTCATGTTTCCTTCAATGACATCTAATGCCCCAGTACCCTCTGTAGTGAAGCAACTTCAAAACAAGGTTTGGACCCCACAACACATATTACAACAGATTAAATCAGTCTCTCCCGAAAGTCAGCGTGTAATTCGAGTTTTAAGTAAAACTGCCCAGGGGTCACCAAATCTAACAACTCAAGTGTCAGGAATTTTTATTACTTTAAAGTAGAGCAGAATTTTCTTTTAATGATATGGCTGCACCCAAAGGATGGAGCGGAAGTAATTATAAGATGACATTGTATGACAGACATAGAGGACTTGTAAATATGTATTGCTAAGTGTCTTATGTGAAGGGCACAGGCTGCACTCATCTAATAAGACATTTTCTTTTGGCCGTGGAAACAAGCTAATTATCTTGCTAATTATGCATCAGATGATAAAAAGGACACAAAGGACACTTATGTGAACACTTCCACTTTGCTTGAAGGTTTTAAACTCACCAACTGCACCAAGGTGATTGGGCACTCCATTGACAAAGGTTTAGTAAAGGCTGAGATAGTCCAGTTCAGGGATGGACTGGCCATTGGGAGGACTGGGACAATTTGTTGTGGGCCACTATGTATGTGGGCCATGAGAGGGTGAGAAAGAGAAACACATGGTCAATGTAGTCCTATATAAAAGGAATGGAGACCACCTGGGATAAATGGCATGTGCCAGACAAATACTGGTGCTCATATCAAGAAATATTAATGGCCCACACTGAATCCTCAGTATGTGGCCAGTGGCCAATCACACACAAAGGATAATGATAACAACCTTTAAAGGTAAACCGTGAAGGCTAGCTAGAGAGAGATGGAGAGAAAATCACAAAAACGCAAAAGAGGAGAAGGTGGTGGGGGCCATGATAAAAAACAAAAATGTACTTAAACAAGACGTAAAGAAATAAAGAAATGAAAGTACATGATTTGGATGTATGTCAGAGCGAGGAACTGCAGGGCCAAAGTGCAGGAGGGGTAAGTTAGCCAGTTTATTCAGTCTACTTGTACACTAAGTCTACAGATGGTTAGCTTAATGTTAATGTAGTGTCATACATTGACTAATTTACTGGCTAGCTAAATGGCAATCACTCCAGTTCCCAGCCTGGCTGCAGCATCTTTGACGTGTTCACAATCATTTATTTTAAGGAGCTATACCATGTTTATTGTTTAAAAATATGCATCCACTCTCTGTAACTATAGTAAAGGGGTGGTGGTGGTTTTGGGTTGTTTTTGTTCAAAAAGTTCAGGGCTGAATTTAGTTCCCAGTTTAGCCCTGGTCCAAATCAAATACAAAACAAATCCCTAAACGTACGTCATCAACTTACCAGAAAATTCTTATACTTTCTTTAGGTTAGCAAATTCATTATACAGGGCCAGACTTGATCTTGTTATAGTTCACCTTCTGGCAAAGAACCATTGCTAAAGCAAGGTGCCAAAATATATACTGTAAAATGAACAGTTCCTAAAATCTAATTGGCTGAGCCACATAATGAAGCTGTTGTAAAATACTCCATTTGAGTGCTCTTATGATCACCTCACAGCAATTCAATCCTTCAATAATGTGCAGAGTATGCTGTAAATAGACTGTTATGCTGCTCCTGAGGACCATGGTTATGTTAAAACTGAAGAGGTAACTTATTTTTATAACAACCTTTTAGCAATTAAAGGTTCATTTGCTAATACTTAAATTTAAGATAATGTAATACAAATTAATTTCAAAAGGCATTTCAAACAATAAAGTCATTAGATAAAGTATTTTGGCTATTTTCGCACACTTTCAAATATATTTTATAAATACATTTACATACATTTATTTTTTTCTATAGTACATTTCTGTGTGTAATATTTCCCCATACATTTATAATTATTTATATAATTATTTTATATATGTATAATAAATGCATTTTAAAGTATATTTGGTCAATATGGCAAAATATTCTGAGATACATTATAGAGTTTAGAATGTATTTCGGCATGTATTGCAATGCATTTGAAATGTATTTCAAATATATAAAAACGTATGTCCACATTTTTTTTCTATATGAGAAAACTATGTATAAGGCAAATGATTCGGCATTAAACACTGCTATGTGATATGTACATATCATTTGACAACAAACATAATAGTTCATGTAATGACTGTGATAATGATAGACGTCTGAAAGTCCTTGTCCTCCTTTTGCAGTTCATAAACGATAGTTTACTCTAAATGAAATACAGTTCTTGGTGGAAGAATTGTTTATTGTGATTATTTTTATTAATTATAACTTACATGTTTAATGAATTGTTTTTGAATAGTATTTAATCAGGGTTGCTGGAACCGCAGGGATAAGCTAAGTACTACCAAAGTACTGGGGCGCTTCTGCACTTCTGATTGAGTTAAGGACACTTACATCAAAAAGAGAAAAGTGATGGCATAAGGGCATAAAAGAGAAACTTTAGTTCAGTTTGTTTTGACTTGTGAACCCTCCACCTGTATTTAGATCCGCACCAAAGAGGTGAACAGTTGTCTGCAAAAATTGCGGGTTTCGGGACGCTTCTAAGTGAACCCTGCTTTAGTTCATTGCTTGGGGAAACGCATTTTTATGGAGGTCTTATATCAAATGAGGACATTCAACACCAGAGCATGTGTTCCTCAGTGCACATCAGCGCTGTACTGCCTGTTTGAACTTTTTTCTCTTCACAAATGCTTATCGTCCCTGAGGCACAAGATGTAGTTATGTTATAACAGAAGTTTGGGATGAGGAACATGGCTGAAAGCACTCCTTCTTCCAAACTAATCCCCTATAAATTCACATCCTTACCTTCTGTTCCTCTGACTAAGTGCTTGCAATCCCCACTGCCACCCCATCTCCTCCCTGTTCTTCAGTCCCACATCACTCCTTTCATAACTAGTTCACTATATTCATAACGAGTTCTCAGAGTTCTCCCCCCTCCCTCAGTAGAGACACACCTCCAAAAGTGGTGGAGCAAAAATTAATGATACCCAAGCATCACTACTTTTACATGAGTATGGATTTAGACTTCTCTACCCAACTCTGATAATTAGTACTCAGAAAAATACATTTCTGACACATAAAATGTCCAAAATTATATTGAATGTTGAACACAAATTTGAAAATTGTATTGAATCTGCAAATATGTGTTTTGTTACAACCCCTAACATCAGGCCCATGATTCCCCTTAGCCAATGTACAGCGGGCACTAGGCTTCTCTGTTTATAATAACTAACACCAGCCACACACGGAAACCAAATAAAACTGAAAAGCTGCATTTTACCCAGCTTACCCAGCACAAACTTAAAAGCAATAAACTTACAAACCGACAGGACACACAGTGCTGACAATGCGAATCGCTGTGCTTACACAGCATTCCTGCTTCTTAGCGTCTTTTCTTACCTTTTTAAAATGTCACTTGAGTGCTGTAGCTCCCTGCTTAATTACCGCCAAGCACACAGACGAAAAACAAATCTCTACCCTACCCTAACTAAGCTGCATCTGAATTGATGTATCTTTGAATCTCCTAAGCAGTTTCTCCTTCTATTCCCCACTGAATCTTGTGGTAAGGTCTTTTGGAGTGCAACATTCTCCTTCTGTACTCGCTGAAAACGTCCTTCAGTTTTGACAATGAGTTTTCACACGTTGCTCTTCTTGCTCCATATGTTAATCTGAGATGCAGTGCTCTCTGAACAGCAGGCCTTGCTGTCAGACTGGAATGATATCTTTCCAAAATACTCTGTGCTGTCCACCTTTCTTGTCCAGATTGGTTAATTTGTTTAGCGCATCTGTCTAGCAACAGTACACTGTTAACTTTAAAGCTAATGCTAGGTATGTGGACAGATGGAGCTAAACATAAAAAACTTTCTTCTATGGTAGTATTTAACAACTAGACTGTTTCAATTTGCAGTGATGCAGAGCTAATGGTTGGTGGAACATTGTAGAAACTAGACATTAAAAAATTTAGTTGAAATGACAAACTTACGTCAATAAAATGAGATAAACTGATGGCAACACGTAGGTCTATCAGGCAAATACAACTGACATGTCTGAACAGCTTGCTCAGCTAGAAAATCCATGCATTAATGTGAATGCAGTTTGAGAAGACATATAAATATAATGTTGCCCTACAAATAGATAAAAATAAAAGTCTAAGGGTGTATTCACACTAGGCAATCTGTACCGTGCCCGAGCATGTTTGACCGCCACGGTCCAGTTCATTTGACTAGTCTGATCGCTCCACACCATGCCTGGGCACGGAATGCAAACATGATGTCAATGATCCCAGTGTCTCACTTTTCAGTTCATTCGAGAGTATTTGGGTTAATAACAGGTTTGGTTCAGTTTGAAGAAGCTGCAAATTCCTCCCTCAATGTCAGCTGCCTTTGTCAAAATCTTCTCATACGTGCAGCGCAGTTAACAGAAAATCACTACATTGCATGTAGTGCTGTGTCTCAGCGTGCCCAAAACAGCTTCAAATAAGCCATGCAGTAAGTACAACCATGAACTACATACATACATACAACTGCTAATAATGCTGTGTGAGCATAAAGTGAACGCAGGCCAACAGGGGAGTGGGTAAGGGGGACAACCGTGCATAGCGTGAGAACACCCTTAGTTGCAAGACAAACCTGGGGGGCACAGTATTCCATCGAGGGAGGCGTCATGTCCTCGTGCCCCCTTGTGGCCCGTTTAGAGTGCTAATAACCCTGTACTATTGCCCCGCTCTGATGAGTTCCAACCCCTAACCTAGCAAACCTGGCTTTAATGTACTGATGCACCTGCAGATTTTGGCTGGATCAGCTCTGATAGACCAAGGCCAGATGTTAGCCGTTAGCCCTGTAAGGAGGGTCCCCGAGCGAACTGGCCTTGCTGTCAATTTAATATGTCCACTTACCTTGGAGTCTTGCCATTACCTTCTAACTTCTCTGGCTTTGACATTTAAAATGAATAACACTTGAAGATTAAAGCACAACTCAAGTGCTGTTCAAAGAAACTGTAAAGGATATGAACGCGGGGTGGATCACCGCAGTGTGTCGTTTCAAGCTGCCTTCAGAAGTGCAGGCTGTCTGCACAGAATAGCCCATTTTAAACAGTCATATCCAAAGAATGGCACACCTTTAACTCTCATATCTGCGCTCATCTACTCACCAACGAACCTGTGTGACACGGCTTACTGCTGTAGCACAGCTGAGTGCATATTGGGGCCACATCACAGCATATTTTGTGCCACATCTTTTTTACATCCATACCCCTGGTCCCAGTTTAAACAGTGTTACTCTGATGGTAAACATTCTTTCAGCACCTCCATCTATCTGCTGCGTCTGCTGCCACTGTCTTTTTGAGACCTTGATGCAAATTTACGTTTGTTCTTAAAACATAAAAAATCTACACACCATGAGTTGCTCAAACCTTAGTTAACTGAACAGGATATATAATCGGCTGCATGCATAGTATCTTCACCCATTTTCTGGATAATTCACCCACATTTTACAAGGCCCTCCCCCAAATGCATATGCATGATAAAGAGAAGTGCATTTTGCATTTTACCAGGCTAAACTGTGTTTTTAGTGCCCCAGTTTCATACATATAAACTTTTTAGGTAGCCTTTTCCAGGTTTATGCTATTCTGTTTATCCTATTTTATGAAGCAGGAAGCACTGAGTTTGAATAGTCTGAATTTGTTGCTTGTAAACTCTTACTTGACTAAATAATAAATATTCTCCCTAAACTTACAGTTGTCATATCTTATACTTATTCATTTTTATTCATTTACTTATACATTTTATTTATTTATGTTTTGTGAAAATATATATATATATATATATATATATATATATATATATATATATATATATATATATATTCCGTAAAATAAGGCATAACATTATGACCACCTCCTTGTGGTGTGTTAGTGTGTGTTGTGCTGGTACGAGTGGATCAGACACAGCAGTGCTGCTGGAGTTTTTAAACACCTCATTGTCACTGCTGGACTGAGAATTAACCATTAACCAAAAATATCCAGTCAACAGCGGCCTGTGACCTATAATGAAGGACTAGAGGATGATTAGCTCATACTGTACAGCAAAAGATGAGCTATCGTCTCTGGCTTTACATCTACAAGGTGGACTGAAAAGGTAGGAGTGTCTAATAGAGTGGACAGTGAGTGGACACAGTGTTTAAAAACTCCAGCAGCACTGCTGTGTCTGATCCACTCCTACCAGCACAACACACATTAACACACCACCACCACATCAGTGTTACTGCAATGCTGAGAATGATCCACCACCCAAATAGTACCTGCTCTGTGAGGGTCCATGGGGGTCCTGATCACTAAAGAACAGGGTAAAAGGGGGCTAACAAAGTGTGTAGAGAAACAGATGGACTACAGTCTGTAATTATAGAACTACAAAGTGCACCTATATAGTAAGTGGAGCTGATAAAATGGACAATGAACATAGAAACAAGGAGGCAGTCATAATGTCATGCCTGATTGGTGTAGATCAAAATATATTATTATTTCTTGTATGCTCAAAACCCAGTCCCAGTTTACATGTTTTAAATACTATTGTTATGCTGTGCTGAGCTGCTCTGCCATGTACCATACGGATCTACCTATAATATGTACTGATTGTAAGTCGCAGAGTATCAATACATAAATATAAATAAATAAATAAATAAATAAATAGTCCGAAGTCACAGTCATCACGAACGTATCACTCTAACTGGCTGAGTATTGTAAAATAAATAAATGAATAAATAAAGGAAATCGAGAAAATAAAAATGAATTAATAAAAAGTCCGAGTTCGCAGTTATCATGAACTTAGCATTGAAAGTTGCTGAGTATTCAAAAGTAAGTAAGTAAGTAAATAAATAAATAAAAACAGCATAAAAGTCTGAGTTCGAAGTTATGATGAACATAGCACAGTAAGTTGCTGCATATAAAAAATTAACAAACGAATAAATAAAATAAATAAATAAAATGAAAATAAATAAATTAAAAATGAACACAGTTAAAAAAGTCTGAGTTCACAGTTATCATGAACTTAGCATCGTAAGTTGTGTCCGTAAACAAACAAACAAACAAACAAACAAATAATTTACAAGTCCGTAAACTAAGTAGTACTTAAAGTAGTTATCATGAACGTAGCACAGTAAGTTGCTCTGTAATAAATAACAAATTATAAAATAAATAAATGTTTAATAAATAAATAAATCTATTAAAAATCATAAAAATAGTTTAAAAGTCCGAGTTCTCAATTATCATGAACGCAGCAAAAGACACGTTTAGGATTGCTGGGTCTTTTATTATAGCGTCTGTCAGCACGTCCTGTTTTCTGCCATCATCAGACAGCGCCAGTGTGAAGCAGCAGCGCTACACGTGAGAGCGCACACAGCGGTCATGTACAGGTTTGAGGTTTAGTGATGTACGAGAGAAAAATGTAAGTTTAAGTTTTTTTCGGACAGTTTACCGGAGGTTCTCTTTACGACGCTATTCCGCCGCCCGCGGTCTGAAAAGTATCAGCCGCGTCTCGGTTCCGCTGTTAGCTGTCAGTTAGCCGTTAGCTGAGGTGAACTTTACTGAGAAGAAATGCATTCCGCCAAGACTGTCTGCCTCCGCCTTGTTTCCGAGCAGCTGCTGAGGAAAAACTGCTACCCGTCAAGAAGTTTAAGTCCTTTAGTTTATTTTCAGGCTCTGTTTTCCAGCGGTGGCGTTCGTCAGTCATCTCCGACAGCTTCCCAGCCGGCTGTGATCCGCATCCCGCGACACATGCAGGAGCGGATAGAGAATGTCAGACAGGTGAAAGACAAGAGCTTCGCCAAAGTGCCTACAGTAAGACCCGGTAGACTGCTGATTAAGAGCAAGAACCCACAGCACAACCAGTCTGTTAGCTACACGTTGGGGAAGTTTGAAGAACCAGTTCTCGCATCGAAAGGGTGGAAAAGCAGTAAGTCTTTTGGGGACTACTTTATCATAAACAGCACGCAGGACGCTCCGCCGTTTGTCTCAGACTGTGAGGAGGAGAGTAAAAAGGCTGGGCGTGAGCGAGCTGCTCAGAGAAGGACATTTGCCAGCCTTCATCTTTGCACTGAACTAGTGGAGACTCTGCAGAGCCAAAATATAACTCATCCCACTTCTGTGCAGATGCAGACCATTCCCAGACTGCTGCAGGGACATAATGTTCTATGTGCTGCGGAGACAGGTAGTGGAAAAACGCTTGCCTACCTCCTCCCTGTTATCCACAAGTTACATGAGATGCAACTAGAAGCAGTTCACTCTGAACAGAGGATGCAGGCGGTTGTCCTTGTGCCTTCACGAGAGCTGGCGGAGCAGGTCACGTCAGTCGCGAGGGCCATGGGTCAACCATTTGGACTACAGGTGAAGGTAGTGGGAGGGGGGCGTGGGATTGGGAACATCAAAGCTGCGTTCTGCCACGGTCAGCCACACATTCTAGTAGCCACCCCTGGAGCCCTGCTGAAGGCGCTATGGCGGCGCTTGGTGGATCTGAGTGAGCTTCGTTTCATGGTAGTGGATGAAGCCGACACCATGTTTGACCCCAGCTTTGTAAACTTGCTGGAGAAAATCCTGTCCCAAACCCAGGTAGCTGCCAGCCTCGCTGAGACGGCTGGCCCGACCCCTAAAGCCCAGCTGGTGGTGGTGGGCGCTACCTTCCCTGGAGGAGTTGGGGAACTTCTCAGCAAAGTAACTGATCTGGGCAGCTTGGTGACAGTCAAGAGCCGGATGTTGCATTACCTGATGCCGCATGTGAAGCAGACTTTTCTGAAAGTAAGGGGCTGTGAGAAGGTTCTGGAGCTTCACCAAGCTCTGAAGGAAGTGGAGCCTGAAAAGAAAGGTGTGTTAGTTTTCTGCAATGCAGCAGCCACCGTCAACTGGCTGGGCTACACGCTGGAAGAGATGGGCGTGCGTCACATGCGGCTTCAGGGAGAAATGCCGGCAGCCATGAGAGAGGGAATCTTTCAGAAGTTCCAGAAAGGGCACATTGATGTTCTGCTCTGTACTGACATCGCTTCCCGAGGACTTGACACACAAAGGGTGGGGTTGGTGGTGAACTATGACTTCCCCGAATCCCGTACGGACTACATCCACCGTGCAGGTCGTGTGGGCAGGGCAGGAGGCTCAGGTGGAGGACACGTTCTCAGTTTTGTTACTCATCCATGGGATGTAGAGCTGGTACAGAACATTGAGACTGCGGCCAGGAGAAGAACATGTTTACCAGGGATGAACAAAGAGATTCATAAACCCAGCCCCAAAACAGAGTCACAGGAGATAAAGTGAACACACAAATTTACAGCCCCCCCTTTGATATTTGTGTATTTAAATAACTTGCTAAAGAATACCTATACAACTAAAGACTTCTATTGTGTATCATAGTAATTTGACTGAACAGAGAATTGTTGATTTTACACATTAAAAAAGTTGTATAAAATGTGAAACGGTTGTAATAATGTGCTGCAGATTGTCGGTTCGAAAGTTGATTGTTTTTAGGTTTGACTGTACTTATACATTGACAGTAGAACAGTTTAGGGCTTAAGGTTGATTGTGTTTCTGGTTAAAATGTTACCCATTC